>NC_057864.1:242176688-242776688 GCF_019393635.1 Dromiciops gliroides
GATATTTGTATACTACACCTGTTATGGGCTAGGCTTACCAAGTTCCCTTTGGGACCATGGGGCCCATCGATGCCTCTGACTCCCTGAAACACAAAAAGAGATTGAGAGAAGAAAGAAAAAGGAGGCAAAGAGATGGGGACTGGGGGAGGGTCTGTGGGTTTCTGGGTGGGGAGTCCCACCCCAGGGTGTGGGAGTGTCTCCTCCATCTCTCAGGTGCCCCATTCACCCCAAACCCAAGCAAACAAACCCATGTCCCTGGCTTCCTGCCGGGTGTGGGTTTGTGGATTTGTGGGTTTGTTTTTCTTGAGGGTTGGTTTTTTTTTTGGCAACACATAAAGCAGACAGTGAACTATACAATGTGGTCATTTGAGATTTGAGACCTGGGCGTAAAAATGATGAGAGAACAGTGAGGTCAGTTAGGAGCCAGGAGAAAGAGAGGGGAGAAGAGGTCAGGAGGTTAAGATTTTGGAGAGTCAGGGGTTTAAAAGTTCAGGAGGTAGGTTAAGGTGTGAGGGAGGGTAACTTACCGGGGGTCCAGGGATTCCTGGAGGACCTTTGGGGCCCAAGAGACCTCGGGGACCCTAGGTTAGGGGAAGAGCAGAAGAAGAAAACACTTGTATCAAAGAGAACAGCCCAGGACTGTGACTTCTCATCTCTTGGTCTCCCTGGGTCCACAGCCCCACAACCACTGCCAATCTACCCTGTCTCCTTTCCCCCACACTATCCCCTCACACTCACCGACTCCCCAGGCAGGCCTCGTGGTCCAATTTCTCCATCATCTCCCTATTGGGAAGAGAGGACAGGGAAGGAGTGAGGAGACTCTCCCAAAGCCCATATGTCCCTCAATTTCCTCCCCCAAACCCCATCTTCAGTCCTCTCCCTTGCTCCTACCCAACAGCCCCCACTGCCACTCACCCTCTCTCCATCCTCCCCTGGAGGACCAGGAAGACCTTGGGCTCCACTCTCACCCTGGAGGGAGGAAAACAGGTGTCATTGGGACCTCAGAGCCAACTCCTTCTGCCCAGCACACACCCCATAGACAGACACCAACTCCCTCCTCCCCGACCAAGTTCCCCCAAACCAAGGATTCTCAACCTGGGACCTATGAACTTTTGTTTTTGTTTTGTTTTGTTTTGGTTTTTTGCGGGGCAATGAGGCTTAAGTGACTTGCCCAGGGTCACACAGCTAGTAAGTGTTAAGTGTCTGAGGCCGGATTTGAACTCAGGTCCTCCTGAATCCAGGGCCGGTGCTTTATCCACTGTGCCACCTAGCTGCCCCCACCTATGAACTTTTATATATTTGATAACTGCATTTGAATATGATTGGTTCCCTTTGCAATTCCATGTATTGTATGCATTTAAAAACACTATTCCAAGAAGGGGTCCATAGGTTTCATCAGACAGACCCAAAAAAGATTAGGAATCCCTTTGGTGAGTACCTCAGTGCAATCAGTGAGTACCACCCCAAGCCCACTTCTTCCTTTGGGGATTCACACTTTGCCCACATCCCCCTCGTATCTGACCTCCAACCCCAAGTGGGCCAGGTGGCTCTCTAGGTACATTTGGATTCATTCTTGGGTTCTGGAGGACACTCTACCCCTTCCCCAAACACATAGTCAATCCCACACACAACCGTCCCTCTATTTCCCTCCTCCTTCTCTCTGACAATCAGCCCCTCAGTCCCTTTCCCCACACCCAGGTAATACTCACCCTGTGTCCTTTCTCTCCTGGAAGCCCTGGGAGCCCATCAAATCCTCTGTCACCCTGAGGGAGTAAGTGGGAGAGCCCAGTTCACTCCCATCCCAAAAAAGAAATCCTTGAGGGAGAGTGAGGGCATGCCTGGGGCACATGCCAATATAGGCAGAAGATGAAAGGAAGAAGCACCCAAGAAGGAGATTGGGGAATCAGAGGCCTGAAGGGCTTAGGAGGACATTGAGGATTATAGTGAGACAGGGGGGTCACAGAGGCATTTCTTGTGCTATTACCTTCACCCCAGGCTCGCCTGGCATCCCTCGAGCTCCATCAGCTCCAGCACGACCCTGAAGGCACGGGAGGAAATAATGAGGGACAGCTCTATACAGATTCCTATCCCCTCACAGATCTGTCTCTATACCCCCCTCCAGCAAAGCCAGATTCTTTCCACAACACAGCCCTCATCACAGCTAACTCCCCACCTTAGCCCCTCTACCTACCCTGCGTCCAGCTTTGCCTGGGGGGCCTGACAGGCCCTGGGGACCCCGTGGGCCCTATTGCAAGGGAGAAACAGGATATGAGAGGTCAGTGGAAAAAGAAGATGAAGTGTTCACTTATGAAGGGATTGAGGATTAGAAGGTCAGGGTGAATCAAGTATGGGGGGGAAGAGAAATAAGGGGCCAGGGCTGGCGCTATTACCTGAGGGCCTAGGTCTCCAGATTCTCCCTTTAGTCCAGGACTCCCAGGGTGGCCCTAAGATAAAAGAGATAAAAGGATGGCATAAGATAATAGAAGATAAAAGGAGGGCATGTGGGGAACAAGCCCCCCAGTGCCCTCCCAAGGACCTCAACATTGAAGACTAATTCCCAACCCAGATCCTTCCTTATGTCCTAAGACTTTGTAGAGTCTCCTTTTTTCCCCCACAAAAAAACAAAATTCTCCACCACCCATCCCCATACACACACACACACACACACACACACACACACACACACACACACACCCCTCCCCATCACTCACCAGGGGTCCAGGACGGCCTGTATATCCCATGGGACCAGGAGGACCCCGGAGCGCCAACTAGGGAATAGGGAGATAGTAGAACTGAGAAGAGGAAGCAGAAGGAGAAACCCCTAATATTTTCCCAATATCTATCCCTTCCACCTCATCCCCCAAGTCTTAAAGCCCCTGTGATAAATTCACCTCTGAGCTCTTCCCAACTCTCTCCTCCAACACCAGCCAACCCCCCAAACTTCTGCAGAGGCTTCCCTTTGCCCTCCCTCCGTCCCAGCCCCACTGATCTTCACCATCCTCATCTCCAGTCCAACAAGTTAAATTTCCCCAGACCCTCCCAGCATGTTCTCCAACAAGGGGTAGCTGGGATGGACACAGCTGAACCCCTCACTGGAATGACACTCCCTGCTTACCCGAGCCTGCTGCAGGATAGCCTGGGCCTGAGCCTCTTGAGCTGCCACCACAGGACCCTTGTCCCCCCCACCACTGCCAAACCGGAACTAGGCAGTGTGAAAAGTAATGGAACCAAGGGTAAAATGGAAAAGAAAAAAAAAAAGGTGATTCAGTGCTGAGAAGCCATCTATCCATCACCTCTCCCCTGTTCTAGGGTACTCAAGTGGCCATTCCTACACCATCTCCAGGATTATACACCCCCTAAATACCCAAGCCCTGCTCTTCCAAATATCCCTTTGAGTTCTAGGTAACAACACTAGGGTCCCTGGACCCAATTTAACACCAATCCCAGGCATATTCATCTTTCTTCTGGGTACACTCTTCTTTGGTTCTCTCTGGCATAAATGATGCCATTCTTGGTTCTAGATGACCAATGCCTGCTTCTAGATTACATCCATGCTGTCCTCCATCTCATCTTACCCTAGAGAAATCCCTTTTAGCTTAGACACCTCCCCCTTCAGATTCTTGTCACCCCTTTATTCCTCCTTGGTTTCAGATTCCCCAATATGCCAGTCCTGGGGTTCCTGTTCTCTTGGGTTCTAGCTAGCCCACCACCAATGACACCATCTTCTGATGCCCAAAATAGAACTCACGGGAAGCATAAGTGAGGTTCCAGGAGGGCCAGGGGTCCCATCTGAACCAGGAAGCCCCGCACGGCCTGGGGGACCCTGTTGGGGACAAGGAGTAGAAAGAGGAGAATAAGGATAGAATTAGAGTGGGAGAAAGGAAAATAGAGACAGTGGGGAAAAGGTAGCCTATCCCCCAAGAGTCCCACCATGGAAAATAAGGGCTAGAAGACTCCTTAAGTGTCCTCCAGCTCCCACAAAGAGAACTGAGGCAGCAGGTAGAATGCACCTTCTCCTTAAACATGAATCTTCCCTGACCTTCCAGGGGACAAGCATCACATCTGCCTCATCAATCCACCAGGTAGAAAACATTTATTCTCAATACCGAGGGTATCCCAGGGTCCAGCCCCCAGCCCTGCCACTCAGGCCACCCCCTCTTACCCTTTCTCCAGGATCACCAACAGGGCCAGGGTTCCCCTGAATTCCAGGAGGGCCAGTCAATCCCTATGAGGACAGAAGAAGAAGGAAGGCAGTCAGATGTAGGAGGCGGAGCAAGAGTTCAGGAAGAGAGGCAGGGGGGTAGACATGGGCCAGCAGAGGTGAGTCTGGAGCAGAAGGGAGCCTCAGAAAGAACTCTCAAGGAAGCTCAAGATTAATTCCAGGGTGCCATGATTAGAGGGGGTAGTTGACATGTGTACGAGCTTTGTACAGTTTCCAAAGCATTCGAGTCTCCTAATCACCCTCGGAGGTAGACACTCAAGCTATTATTATTCCCATTTCACAGATAAGGAAGCTGAGGCTCAGAGAGACTCAATGATCCGCCCATGGTTACTCAACCAGTGGTGTAAGAAGTAGGATTCAGATTCAGGTTTTCCTGTCTCCAAGTCCACTATGGGACCTGTGGAAATAAGTGAGGGCTGGGAGGGAGGAGGGGGTGGGGGGTTGGGTCATATAAGGAAGATATGGGGAGAAATGAGCAAGTGGACTTTATTAGGGAGACTATCAGGAAGATGGAGATGGGGGGGGCTATAAAGAGTTTACTGGGTGGGGGGAGGGGCAGCTAGGTGGTGCAGTGGCTAGAGCAGCAGCCCTGGAGTCAGGAGGACCTGAGTTCAAATCTGGCCTCAGACACTTGACACTTACTAGCTGTGTGACCTGGGGCAAGTCACTTAACCCTCATTACCCAACCAAAAAAAAAAAAAAAGAGTTTATTGGGAATTTGACGAGGAAAGATCAAGACTAGACTTACTGCGGGTCCTTCAGGGCCTGGTGGCCCCTCCACTAGCATTCCCTGTGAAGATAGAGGTCTGAGGTCAAGGTCATTATCATCCTAATACTTTCCCCTGCCTTCAGGACCCCCCAGCACCTGTCTCCCCAGTAATTCTTGCTGAGCCAGCAATTGTCATGACTTACAGGTTCCAGAACAGCAGGTTCCCCCTTCTCTCCCTTCAGCCCCCGGACTCCATGGGCAGCCTGAGGGAGACACACATGTAACCCCAAGTGGGGTCTGTGAGCAGCAGATACCCACCAACAACCCCTCCCAACACCCTCAAACAGCCCCACCCCAAAGATACCTGATCCCACTGCCTGTCTACTCCACTAATACCATCTACACCTAAACCAACCCTAATGCATGGCTCCCTCTTGGCTTGAGAGGCCTCCTCTAAGAACTCCCTAACCTCAAATACCTCCATCAGAAACCCCTCAAAGCTAATTCAGAGTCTACTAACTTCCATTCACCTCCTCGAGGCCCACACCCCCCACCAGGAATGATACCTACACAGGCCCCACTCTGACTTCTGCAGGGGTTTCTCATAGGTCCCCCAACAGCCACCTAGGGATCCTCAATCTTTCCCCAAACCCAATCCTGAATTTTCTACCCGAGGATTTTCCCCCAAGTGGCTTCCTCTGCTCCTCCAGGAATATGTAAAAACACACAAAAAGGTATCTAATACCTCAGATTCTTTCCCTACCCTAACCCCAATCCTATAAGACCACCAAACCTGGATTCATTCCTTAAACTCAGGTCCCACATCCTTTGCCCACCAGGTTCCCTGACCCAAGCCCTCCACCATCAATATAGACCACCTCACAACTCACCTAGCTTGCCCTCCATCAGCACCCTGTAACCCCTGTATTTACTGCCCCAACTCTGAAGCCCACCCTATTTTAAGTCCTCCCATGACCACAGTCCTTGTTTCTAATACCTTCCCCCCTTTTTGTGATCATGGTAGGCCAGGCTGGATGCTCCCTTTGAGGTCTTCAGAATTCCTGAGAATGTCCTCCCCCACAAATAGCAAGGGTCAATTGAGCAAACTCTCCCAGCCCCTTGGACAGCCCCAAATTACTAGACTACAGCAGGGGAAGCAGGAGGTAGTATGGGGCTAGGAGTGGGAATATTGGAGAATAACCATGATGGTAAAATGGCAGGACAGAGGAGGTAGCCATGACAACAGGGAGGGAGCAAGAGACACACAGGAAGTAGCCCCAAAGAAAAACCAATAGTACAAAAAAGAGGCTCTACTGAGACACGCATGATCAAAACAGACAGAAAATGGTTGGAGACACCAAAAAAAGGGCAGGCACATTTGGCAGAAGCATGTATGCCATGACTAAGGCAAACAGGAAGTGGCCAAGATAGACAGGAAATGGTACCAATAGACTAGAAAGAGCCATTGAGGTAAGAATCTTTGAGATGCTCTTCAGGCAGAATCTAGTTTCACAGCAAGAGAAAAAGGAAATCATTCAAGAGGGCATTACATGTGAGGGGAAAAAAATGTTAAGAAAAATCCAGGACACATAGGGAGTAGCTATAAAGAGCAAGGCTCGCGACAGGAGCATTAGGACTAACATTGCCTGGCATACACAAGTGGCTTATTCACAGGAAATGGGAAGAGACAACACAGATACTGCAGCCAGGACACACAGGAAGTGATCAGGCACAAACAAGTGGCTCTCAGGCCAACACCAACATGAAGGTGGATGCCATGACTAAGACAAACAGGAAGTGACTTGTTGGGCAGGCAATGGGCCTAGTTTTAGAAAAGCAATAGGATGCTGAAAGTTAAATCTTTCGATACCAATGCAGACAGGAAGAAAGTATGAGCAACAAGATGTGGAAGCAGTGGGGAACTGGTCAGAATGTGGAGGCTTGTTGCCCCAGAACAACATGAATGAATCAGCCTAAACATACAGAAAATATCTAAAACAAACAGGAACTGGTCCCAGGAAAGAAAGAAAAAAGTCTCAGCCACCCTAGGCAAATGGAAATGCATAATTGTACCAGGTGAGACAGACAAGGAACTGCAAGTAGGAAATTATCTTCTGAAGCAACACAGACAATCCCTCTCTTCCTAAATGAATAGAAGTAGCTAACCATCAAAGGAAGTTGTTCACAACCAACAGGAAGTAGTGCATTAACAAAAGGAAATGATGCATTAACAGCAGGAAGTGATGCAATAACAACTGAAAATGATGCACTAACAACAGGAAATGATGCATTAACAACAGGAAGTGATGCAATAACAACTGGAAGTGGTGCATTAGCAGGAAACGGTGCAATGACAGCTAGAAGAGGTGCATTAAAAGGAACTGCATTCACAACACGAAGTGATACAATAACAACCAGACTGATGTGTTAACAATAGGAAATGATGTATTAACAATTAGAAGTGATGCATTAATAAGAGGAAGTGATGCTCACAACTCTGGTAGAGGACCACAGAGAGGAGGCAGAGGAAACCCTCATCACTTACGGCTCCTGAATGGATGGTCTCAGCAGAGAGGGCTGGCCCAAGCTCTGTCTCCTCTCGATAATCATCCCCATAGCCATAGGTGTAATCGTAGGGAGGGGTATCTGTGGTCCCCTCCCCATACTCCTCAGCTCGAAACCTGCCAGCGGTGGGGGGACCCTCGGGGTCTGTCTGCTCCTTCCCAGGGTGGGAAGAGGAGGTAGAGGGGAGACAGTAAGGAGACAGCTAAGAATATTTTGCCCTCTCCCTCTTGCATCTGACCAAGGAGCCTGGGGATGGGGGATGGGGAAGGTGAAGACTTTCACTTAATGGGAGACCATTTGAGAAAAGAATTGCCCCTCTGAAGGGTCAAGGGCACTAATTGTTAGGGAAAGGACAACCATCAAAGACTCAAAAGGTGTTCAGATAGCCAAAAAGTTTACAAGTGAGGGTGGATGGAGGAGCAGGGTGGCCAGAGGGCTGAACATCAAGGAAGGGTGATCAGATGGACACAGTATCCAGCAAAGGAGACCAGGAAGTAGCCTGAAGACTGAGAGAGACACAGGTGGGTGTGGAGGGAATAAGTAATCGACCAAATAGAGATCTATAGGAGGGGACAATGCACAAAAACAGATGCAGCTTCAGGAGCTGCTATGAAGATGGACCTAAAGAAGCCAGAAAAATGGACATCCAGCTGGATGCCTGATAGCCCTCTGGCCAGGAGAGGAGAGAATGATTCATCAAGATGAGATGGGACCAGAGCTGACCAGAT
This sequence comes from Dromiciops gliroides, assembly GCF_019393635.1. Lineage (NCBI taxonomy): Eukaryota > Metazoa > Chordata > Mammalia > Microbiotheria > Microbiotheriidae > Dromiciops > Dromiciops gliroides. The sequence goes on from NC_057864.1 coordinate 242,184,913, forward strand.
TATGCCCTGGGGGGGGGGGGACATAGTTACCTCCTCAGGGGGTAGCAGGGGGTTGGACTCCAGGGTCCCATCTTCTTCACCTAGGGGAGGGTCCTGACCTCAAGGAAAAGGGGGGAAGGAAGAGCACAGCCAGAAGCAGAGGGGAAAGAGGATTAATGTAGATGGGTACAAAGCAGCAGATACCCCCCCCCACCTGAAGAAAAGTGTCCGCGCTGGGGGATGGGGGTAAATCTCAGATCTTGCAACCCCTCTGGGAGAAAGTATTGAAGGGCTAAATTTAGGAGATTGGAGAGGGCAGAGATCTGGATCCCCCTGTTCTACCTGCCGGTAACCGCTGCCTCTAGTCCGAGGGGGACCCCGGGCTTGTGGGGTAGCTGCCCGTCGAGCAGGGCGTCGGGATTGGGGAACCCGGTCCCTTGCTGACCCTGCGCCCCTGCCATGGGGAAGCTGCCGGGCCGGTGAGGTGGAGGCCCTCTGGGCCGCTGACCTCTTGGCAGGTGGGGAAAGCCGGGAAAGCCGGCGAGGGGGTGCCCTGCGTCCCAAGGAGGCAGGGGGAGCCCGCTGAGAGGGGCTCCGAGGCCTCTGTGGCAGGAAAGAGACATGGGAAGGAGTGTGAGTGACTGAGCTTCCCCACCACCCAATAGAGTATCTCCCAAGTTTATGAGGTCAGGAGGAATGTCCTAAAGTGGATAGTGTGAGAAAGAGGGATCTCTGAGGGGGATTGATTACCTGGTAATCAGGGGTGGTCCCTGTGGTCATCACGTCATAATAAGGGGGCTCGTAGTCATAGTAGAAAGAATCAGGGGACTGTGAATAGGGCAAGAGGGAATAGGAAACCAGATGGGGACAGGATATAGGGAGGTTACAGGGTAAAATGGCAAAAGAAAGGAAGGGTGACCAGAAGGAATTAGCAAATGAAGAGGCATTAGGCAAGGGAGATGAAGGGGAAAGAGGGGTGGGTAGAGATGGGTGGTAGGGGAAGTAGAAAAGCAGGTTGAGGGTGAGTCCCACATGTGGACAAAAGCAAACATAATTAAGAGATTGATCCAACACTTGAACCCCCAACCCCTTATCAGAACCCTCACCCTAACCGTCCCTCCCCTCAGTTTCTGCTACAGTTTCCCTCCCCCTTTAGGCTTATCTATCCATACCTTTCCAGGCCCTTATAGACTAGATCCCCTCATACACATCTCTCTAGACCCTTAACACTGTTACTATCTCTGGAAGTGTTTCCCCATCTTTCTTTCTTTCTCTCGATTTCTCCATCTCTTATCTCCCCCATCTCCATTTTCTCTTAGCCTCTTCCTTGCCCCAATCTCTTAATTTGGGGTTGAGGATGCAGTGGAGGGACAGGGGCACCTGTTAAACTAGAAGAAGGAGATAAGGGGTGGAGGGATGGGCAGTCTCCACCCTCCAATTCCTCCAAATTCCTTCATCACAAAACCTTTTTTTTTTTTTAAATGAAAATAAAAACAGTTTTGTGAATGAGCATTGTAGATAAAGGAGGAGAGGATGGCAGCATAAAATTGGAGGATGAATAGGGCTGGTGGGTCAGGGTGGGTCAGGGCTGGCAGGGGTGAACGCATAATCCGGGAGAGGTGCCTGATGATTCTGAGTGAAGCTTCATGGAGACAGGGCTGGAGTTGCCCATTTCAGGGTTTGCTGCAAGTTAAGGATGCCTATGGTTCTTGCTCACCTGTCTCTGGGGTTCCTGGTTTTGGGGCCTGTGGAGTCTGTGTACTTCCCGGGTCTGGGGTCTGCGGGCCTTGTGGGGCTCTTGGTTCTGGGGTCTCTCCACACGGCTCCCCTCACATTGCAGCTGTCGTCGCTCACAGGATTCATAGGCAGCCTGGGCCCCAGGGACTATGAGGAGTTGCTGGATATCACCCTGGGGGGTTGGGAAAGGGAAGGAGGAGAAGCATGATATCTCTCCTGTCTCTTTCACAAAGGGTGGAGGGAGTGAGAGACAGAAGACAGGGACTGGGATAGGTATAAAGGAATGCCCAGAGAAGAATTTAGAAGGGAGAAGCCCCGGAACAAGGAGATGGCCTAGCTAACTAGATGGAAAACTGTGAAATAGAAGTTTGCTTTCATTGCATCCACCACCTTTGAAGGTCACCACACCCTGGCTTCCCTCTCCCCTCACCACCACCTTCCCCCATACTTAGGCTGTGTCTCTATTATGTTGCTCCCACTGAAACTTCCACCTCTTTCTGGCATCTCAGAGCTAATCTAGTAGACTTACTTAGGCTGATGTATTCATGGAAGTGGTCCAAAGGACTCACTCAATTAGTAGATCTCCCCAAAAAGCTCTCTGCCTCCAACCCCCTCCTTACTTCCCATCCCCCATTTCTTTCCTCTCTCTGCCCCTTCCTAGATCACATTCATCCCATTCTCCACCCGGCCCCACCCCACCCTAGAGAAATCCCTTTTAGCTTAGACTCCTTCCCCAGACTCTTCTCACCATGTTAGCCTTCCTTGGTTTCAAGTTCCCCAATTCACAGTCCTAGGGTTCCTGACATCTCCATTTCTAGCTAGCGTAGCCACCACCACTAATACCACTTCCCAGCAATTTCACAGAAGCCTTCTTGAAAGGCTCTGGCATTCAGTGTCTCACCAATGGGTGACAATGATGGGCCTCAGGGGGCAGCTAAGTGGCGCAGTGGTAAAGCACCAGCCCTGGACTCAGGAGGACCTGAGTTCAAATCCGGCCTCAGACACTTGACACTTACTAGCTGTGTGACCCTGGGCAAGTCACTTAACCCCCATTGCCCCCCCCAAAAAACAAAACAAAACAAAACAATGATGGGCCTCTCAGACTCTGTAGGATGGGAGGGCATCCTCCCTCCTCTGAATAGGCAGCAGGGCAAAGTTCAAGGGGCAGAGGAATTGTTAACAGGGGATCTAAGTTCAAATCCTCATTCTGTGATTCCCACTGTGATCTTGGGCATGTTACTTCCCCTTTCTATGCCTCCATTTCACCCCCCGTAAAGTGAGGGAATTGGACTAGATCACCTTTGAGCCTCTTCTACAGCTGCTGTTTCTGATATTCTAGGTTTCTGTCTGTTCCTCTTCCTTCCCTCATAATCCAAGTCCTCTTCATCTCTTGTCTGAATAATAATAGTTACTTAGCTGACCTCCCTGCTTTCTTCAGTTTCTCCCTTTCCAATCTATCATGTGCAATGCTGCCCAAATAAATTCCTAACGCATGGTTCTAATTATATCATTTACCTCCTCAAAAGCCTTTAGTTTATGGGTTCTAGGCCAGCAGCATATCCAACCTACAGTTCCCCAGGCTAAGAGACCTTGTGCCAGGGAGTTTTAACTTTGGGTCCCAAGGTCAAAAGGCCCTTTTGATTATTTTTAACCATCTCTGATCCCAGAACCCCAGCTCCAGGCACTGAACCTTGAATACCATCCTGACCTCTGAACCAGTTTGGCTTCTTGGATTCAGAGAGATCTACCATGCTTGGTCCACCCTCTGCCACAGCTGCCGTATCTCAGAACCCATTTCCAGCACCCATTTTGATTTTTCCACTTCCACATTCTCTCTCCACACCACAGACCACAATGCTGTTTTCTCAAATTCCTTTCCCCCAAAGGAACACATAAAATCTAAAGTAATGCAGTAGGGTAAGGTGATTAACTGTCTAAATAGTTTTAAAGTCCTAGAAAAGGACAAGACTAGGTTTGAATTTAAAAGTCCCAGATAAGCGATAGCTGATATTCATAGTTAAACATCCCTAGCCTAGCTTGGCTGTGATTCCCTCTCTGGCTGACCCCCAGTAGAAAGCCAAGAGGCCTTCTGAAAACTGGGAAATGTAAAAAGCCTTGGAGCCAAATTCAAAAGTTCCCTGAACCACTTGCTGAACATGAGTCAGTTCCTTCAGCCAATTGATAAGGTTCAGGAAGGCCTATAAATAAGACCCAGAGCTGGATTTTAACAGGCTTCCCACTACTTATCCAACTCCTCTTGCTGGTATTCAAAGCTTTGTGATATCTGGTGCCAAGATACTTTTTCATCTCCCACTACTCCCTTCCACATATTGCAGGTGCCCCCCTGGGCAAATCCTAGGCTTCCCTGACTGGGTTGTACTTTGCTCATGTCTTTTCCTCTCTTAGAAAGTTTTCCCCTGGTCCCTAACTGTTGAAAACCTGTTCCTCCTTCAGGGCCCAGCTCAATGTCACTTCTTCCAGGAAGCCTCCTCTGATCCTCACAGCCAGAAGACATTCAAGGCTCACATGGCATTTTTCATATATGGCCTTTTAGGGGGCAGCTAGGTGGCACAGTGGATAGAGCACCAGCCCTGGATTCAGGAGGACCTGAGTTCAAATCCAGCCTCAGATACTTAACACTTACTAGCTGTGTGACCCTGGGCAAGTCACTTAACCCCAATTGCCTCACCAAAAATAAATTAAAAAATAAAAGAATAGTGGTTTCTTCATCCCCCCAAAAGAGAAAAAGACCTATTTGTACATATATTATGACAGTTATATTGTACTTTCATAGCTCTAAGAACTAGAAGGGAGCTCAAAGGTTATTCAGTCTGACCTCATTTTACAGATAAGTCAACTGAGGTTAAATCATTTGTTCAAGATCGCACAGTTAGTAAATGTGTGAGGCAGTATTTGAACCCAGTTCTTCCTGGCTCTAAGTCCACTACACCATTATTTACCTCACCATCCTACTGGGTGACATTCCACATCATCTTCCCCCCACCCCAGTTCCAATGGTATATTTCCCACAGTGGACGACAGCAAATCTTTTTAAATGAATATTTGGGCAGAAAAGGCCAAATGACAAACCTCAAGTCATACTATGTAGGTAGCCACCAAATCTGCCTGGGGTTTAGGGAAAACCCTGAAGACAAGAACTGAAGGGAGATTGACCAAAAAGTGAGAAGTCTGGGTCATGAAGTGGGAGAGGACAGCTGGACTTCAGAGCAGGAAATGCCTCTAAAGACCCCAGTTACCTCAAAGACCTCATCATCCAGGATTCGGGCACCAAAAATGAGCACTCCACGGGTATCCAGAATGGGGCGGGCACTCCGGGGGAGGGGCCGGGTGACCCGCTTCTTACAATCGACGATTAGGGTGACAGAGTGTCCCTTAACAGCCACCGCTACATGGTGCCACCTGTGGAACAGAAGCAAGAAAAAGAATGACCAAGAAGGATGGTAATGCCTGAGAGTGGCAAATTACCAAGGTTGATACATCAGGGAAGTAATCCATTTCAGGTCAGTGGTCAGTGAAATTAAGGGAATAGCTGGTAGAGAATCAAATTGCGGGAAATGGTCAGTAGGTAGAGGTGACTCACTTGCCATCAGCCAAGCTAATGCCTCGGAAAGCAGGCAAAGCAGGGGGTCTAGGCCGCCCAGTTTGATCTTCATACAGGAATCGAGGGGGTCGGCCAAGCTCTAGCCCCAACTGCCGAACACCTTGGGCACTGTACAAGGTCACCAGAGGGGCCTGGAGGCCAGGATTTGGCCGGAGCACAGACAGCAATGAGAAATCAGCAGGGAATCCACCTAGAGGGGAGGCAGTGAGAAAGAGATGGGAAGAGAAATAACATCATAGAAGACTAAGAGAAATAGAGAGAAGAGGGGAATGAACACAGAACCCTATCAGATAGGGTCTGACCTTTACTCCGTTATGACATTTAGTCTTGGGTTCTCCTGTAACCTTCAATAACTTCCAATTCCCCATCATCCCCATACCTGGGAATAACTGCCTTGTAGGGGCGCTGAGTTGGGCAGGCCGGGTCACTCGATAGGCCACATCAGCTGGACAGACACCAACAACCCTCCGAACACCATCAGGGAGTGAGGGGAACTGAAGGGCACGCAGCACATCCACAGGGGGACCCCCTAGAAGTAAAGAAAGATCAGGAAGCAAGGACTATACTAGGAAGAGAATCATTTGGCTTTTGAGTCACAGGCCAGAGGGAGGTGGTGGTGGTTGGGATAGGGGGGAAAGGAATAACTTGGATCAGGGCAGATCAATCCTTAGTATTCTTCAAAGGATTTGGAAACTGCCACCCTCTTTCTTTCAGTTTCCTTCTGTCTCCATCTATGTGTTCTGCCTCTATCTATTTTTTTTATCTCTTTCAGTTTCTCACCATGCCCCATCTCCACTTCTCTCATGCTTTCTACTTATATCTATCTCATAGTGTCTCTGTTTCTGTCTCTTTCTGTCTGCCTCTCTGTGTCTGTCTCTGTTTCTCTCTCCTCTCCTCCCTCTCCATATCTTTCTCTCTGGGCCTCTGGCCTTTATCCCAGCTTTGACACAAACAACATCTGGGGAATCGATCAGTCTGGGCACAGGGAGGTGTGCTTGTGTGAGAGGGGAGGGGGCATTGGAAATTGGGACACAGAACTGCATAGAAAGAAGGGTCTTAGGAATTCATTTGTACTCTGCAGTTTGATGTGGGAGTGGGCACTCCTAAGTAATGCTCGATATGTTAAGGGGAAGAAGCATCCAAGACCCCAGGTTTCAAGTTCATTTCTCCTAGCATGAAGGAGAAAGGGAGTGAATCAGGGGAGGGGAGGAATGGGGGGCGATGGAACTGCCACATGAAGTCTGAGTTGATCCAGGGCCCTGAGCCACACACATCTGGGGAACCCATCAGAAATGGTCAGAGAGAGAGTTCTTGCCCAGGAACCAGTTGGCCCATTGCTCACCCTCCCTTATACCTGGGACCTAAGCATCTTGCCTCAAACACCACTCCACCACCAGAAGCCAGCTAACCACCCCCTTCTTTTCTTAGACTCAAAGTTCTCCTGGAGGACTGAAGCCACCTCTCCCTGTGCCCTTTCTCTCTATTCCATTCCACTCCAGCCCCAAGTTTGAAGAAAGTCCTATAATAGATCCAGCAAAATTGGCAGAACTACAGAGATAGGTACAGAGACGGAGAGAGAGAGACATAGAGAGGTGCCCAGGAGATCAGGAGAGCTGGACTGGGCGGGGTGGGGCAGAGAAAAGGCCCTTTGAGTTCTGGAGCTGGGGAAACCACGGACTCCCCACCCCCTCCCCACCCCTCCCGGGCCCCTGAGTGTGGCGGCTCCGCAAACACCAACTCACAAGGGCGGCTTTCAGACACAGAGACAGAGGGAGACAGAGAGACAGAGACACATACAGAGACCCCAAGCCCAAGAGACCTCAGACTCTAGCCCATCTCAACACACACACACACACACACACACACACACACACACACACACACACACGAGACACCCAGGAGAATACTTATTCAACTCTATTGGCTCCCTAAATCTAGGCAGACTCCTCATGTCTATAAGCATGGAAACCTTGTATTTGGCCCTATAGGCTCCTCACATTTGACCTCACAGACTCCCCACATTGATCCCCACAGACTTTTCACCTTTGTCTTATGTACTCCCCAATTCTGGCTCTACAAACATCCCATATCTGGCCTCATGGATTCCCCTCCCCCTTTTCCCTCCCCACAATGATTCCCCATGGGGTCCCCTAGGGTCCTCACAGTCCACAAGTGAGAAATGTATCTTTTCTTCTAACATTATGGACCCCACCTTTGCATCTGTTATTAGAGAAAGCTATATAGTTTCTTGTTCCCACCCTAAATATATGGAGCACCTCAAATATATATATACACATACACACATAGATCTAGATCCATGTGTAGTGGTTTCCCCTTGCCTCCATGGCAGCAGGGCTCTGGTCTTTCTCCTGCTTTGAGTTATCCTGAAAAAAGCAGGCTTTTTTTTTATTACTCCTTAAATTATAGGGTTAGGAAATTTATTCCTTAAATTCCCTATGTCTGGGAGTACCAGAAGACCTGGGTTCAAATCCTACTCTGATGATTGTTATCTGTGACCTTGGGCAAAACACTTCATCTCCCTGGGCCTGTTTTTTAATCTGTAAAAGGAAGGAATTGGACTAGATGCCCTCTGAGTTTCGTTCCGGATCTATGATTCTATGGACTTCACACTTGATAGTATCCGGAGGTTCTCCCTACTATACCCTAACCGAAATCCTTTATGGTGCAATTTCTGACCTGTTTTCCTTCTTGAAAAAAAGAATGGAGGAGGAAAGAGAATAAATTAATATGCAAATTGAATGCAAACTGTACCTGATCTCTTCAAAGGGATCCTAGCCCTCATTCTACCACCTGGGACCCTGGAGTCCTATTCCCCAGGCTCCTTTTCTATGAAACCATACCTCCCCTCACTGTGGTCCCTTAAGAGTTGAACATTCTCATCTCTGGGAAGGTGGGGGAAAGCCTGGGGTCTTGGATGCTGGGGTCCCGGGGGGAGCAAGCCTGGCCGCACAGGGGGGAGGGGAGGGGCAGGAATGCAGAGAGTTGGCTCCGATCTCAGACACCTGATCCCAGCCCCGTCCGGCCCGGCCCGTTGGCAGCGGCCCCAGTGCTCTCCAGAGCCAGCCGCGTGGCAGCAACGAGGGCACAGGGGAAAAGGGGGGGGCACCGGTGGGGAAAGAGAACAGGGACAGAGAAAAACGCCTGAGGAAAATGGGAGTATCACAGAAGCTCCCCTGAACCTTTGACTCATTCCCTAATTTCTCCCACCCTCACTCCACACTCTCAGAAGAGAAAAAGAGACGTCCTGAGACAGGTACCGTGGGCTCCCACATTACCAGGAGACCTGACCACTCAGCAGGAGAAGTCGGTTCACCTAGTTAAACCACCCCCCCCTCCCCGCAATGTATGGCCTCCAATTTCAGGTCCCTGACATCTCTTCCCCAGTTCCCTTTCAAAAAACACAGGTGTTCCAAGGCTCCCAGACTAGTTTTTCCACCTACTCTCGTTATCCTATGCATCTTTTCCAGCATCCGCTATTTGGAAGTTGAGATGTAAGATAGGAGCTGTTCTTGTCCATCCTTGCCTCAACCTTGGAATCTAGACTCCCAGACTCGATCTCTTTGCCTCCCCACCCCACCCCCCACCCCCTAGGATGTCCTATCTCCAGTCTCCAAGGGATACTGACACAGGGTTCCGGGTGTCTCCTCACACACCACTATATCCTGCCCAAAATCTAGGTGCCGAAATTTTAAGGGATCCTCCATCCTCCCCAGATCCTAACACCCCCAACCTCGTCCCATCCAGGGGTTTAATTCCTCTACCCTGCCAGATTCCCTCAGATCCAAGGCTCCTCCCATCACCCTTCCAACTCTGGTGTCTGATAACCTGCCCTCGCTTACCTGCTCGGGCTGGGGGAGGCGCACTCAGCCCCAGCACCAGAGGTACCAGCAGAAGGAGACGTCTACAGCGGCTGCACCGCTCCATGGCTGGGCGGTCGGGACGCCCAGGTCCCGAGGAGCCAGGGAGCGGAGATGGAGGGAGGGAGAGAGGAGCAGCTGGAGGCGTTAGGACACCTGACTCAAGGAGAAGGAGCAGCGGGCTCTTGGCGCTCGAACTCTTGGATCCCCTGGAGCGGGGAGGTTGGCTGAGGACTGGGGACCGCTGCAGTTCTCAGCCCTAAGCTTCCATTCACCGAAGGGGAGATGTCAGGGCTCCAGAGCCGCTGCTCCCGCTCCCTCCTCTGCCGCAGCCACTTGTGTGTCCCGGGCCACCCTACCAGTCAAGAGCCCCCGACCCCGCCCCCGGCCCAGCCCCCCCACGCCCCTCCTGCACCCGAAGAAGGAAAATCCCACCTCCCTTCTTACACCTTTGGGGAAATCCCTGCTCCGCCCATAGGGACCAGGGCCTTCCGGGGACCCAGGTATCCTACCCCTTACCTTCCCAAGGACCTAGGCATCATGTCCTCTTACCCCCATCTTTTCTAGGGCCCCAGGTGCCCTGCTTTCCCTTCGGAGAACCCAGGCATTCTATTCCCAGTTCCGTTTGGGGGGGCGGGGTTCGGGTTGTGGGGGGCGGGGTCGGGGGGGGTCTCCCCTATAATCAGTTCTCCATAATTACACACACCCCCGCCCCTCCCCACAGAGGTAATTACAGAGTCCAGGTATTTATAGAAGAGGCTAAAGATAGTAATGGGTGGGACATGGGGGTAACAGAGGCCCAGAGGAATCAAGGATACCAGGGGATGGAAAGTATGGAGGACTCAAGAAGAGTCCGAGAGCCTCAGGATAGAGTCCGAGGCACAGCTTTAGGACCTTCAAAGTGGTAAAGAGCTAGGGACACGATGGGACAGAGAAGAACCAGTGTGGGGGCATTGGACTCGGGATTATGGCCAAGTGCCACCATCCTGGGATTTTCCGCACCAGCGGGACGCGCTCAGCCCCAGGGTCTGCCCGGAGCCCTCGGTGCGACCGGTGAAAGGCTGGGATTGAGCAGACACCGCCCGATCGCCGCCGCCGCCGCCTCCGCCTAGGAGAGGGGCGGAGGTGGCAGGGAAACAAGGAGCCTTTGAAAGCCGTCTCTCCACACTCACACCCTCCACTCCACCGACCCCTGCCCCGCCCCTAGCCTGGCACACCCCCCCCCCGGACAAAGCACTCCTTGTCCCCCCCCACTCCCGGCCCCTCATGCCCCAGGGAAACGCCGCAGCATCAGGGGAGTGTGAGCGGTATTTCTCCCCTATTCTTGAAGTCACCACATATGGACAACATAGCACCCCTTTTCTGCAGTCCCTGCTTCCCAATTCCATCCGTCCCCCCCACACAGAGACCCCCACATCCAGAAATGCAGCGGCTTTAATTTGAAAGCATTTTTTTTTGGAGGGGGGGAGGGAAGTCCTGTGGGAGAGCTGGAACCTATAGAATCATGCAGGTCCCAGAAGACACCCCCTCCCCTTTCCCTGGGATTGACCCATTCCTCCAATCCCTGCAGCAACCCTGCCTCCTCAAACCAGGAGCTCTCCCAGTCAGGGAGGGCAAGGCAAAAAGTTTGTGAGTACTGGGAAGACATGATTATGGAGGGAGGTGGTGTAATCAGGAATGGGGGGTGGGGGTGGTCAATGATATCCGTGTCATCTCTAAAGCATCTCTTGAACAGCTCCCTACTCACATCCCCCCTTTCCCTGGCTTGGATGCCCAACTAGATTGGACAGATAGAAAGGATGAAGTTTTGGGAGGAGGGCAAATCACTCATGCTTGGGAATCCCCAGGGATGGATACAAGCTACACCCTTCCCCTAACGTTTCTCAGTGGGAAGCCCTTTGAGACTAACCTCTGGCTCTCCCTGTAAAATCTCAGCAAACCAATGAGGGGGAAAAGCCAGTCTATCCTCTTTCCCATCCTACTCCCCCTTCAGTCTGACTGGAAAGGGAGATGGTCATAAAAAGAATGTGAGAACCAGACTATGAAAATTTCAGTGATTCCTGTCCCAGTCAATAGAACCATCTCCCACAATCTTCCCATGTCTTCATAAAGGAAGGAGGTATGAGCCCCATGACCATTGTCCATCATCATGTGGAGGGGTCCTGCCCCCCAATGTCCATTTTTCTGGGTGAAGAACAGAGCCCCCATTTCAATTGTCTTATTTGAAAAATGGGGAGGAAGGAGAATGAGCTCAAAAGGTCGGCACAGGGGCACAGGGTCCTGGGAGAGAAGCCCAGCAGATCCCAGTGCTGTATTGAGGGAAACAGATTGGGGAGTGAGGGGAATCCTTTACCAGTATGAGAACTCAGTTCAAAACTTGGGCATCCCCTCTAAGTTAGAGGACCAGGCCAGTTGAGGACAGGGACCACCCCATCCCTCTTAGGGTCCTGGGGTCTCTTTGGATGGTGGCATCAGATGAACTGGTGTAAACCCCCAGGGGGTTTCTGTTTAGTTCTGTCCTCTATCCAAGGTCCTGAAGCTTTCTTCCCCACCCTCACCTCCCATGCTTTGGGGCCCATATTGCATTCTAGCCTCCCTCTAGGCCTCCATCCAGATATGAGGGTCACCCCCCTTCTATTTTTCAGTATTAGGCAAGCTGGTGTGGTGCCTCTAGCATCTCCATGAGGAAGGTGTCAATGGGTGTGTCCCCGATGAGCTTGAAGAAAAACAGATGCTCCAAGCACTTGAGGCCAATAGAGCGGAGGGCAGGGAGGCGAAGGAGCAGCTTTGCAAACCTGGGGTGGGAGGGAGAGTGGAGGAGATGGGGGGGTCAGGAGAGATAAGGGGAGAACATCAGAAACCTCTCCATAAAAAATGTGTGTGTGTGTGTGTGTGTGTGTGGAGTAAGAGAGATATTAGAGAAAGACAAATTAGATACACACACATACATATCCATTACTAACATCACCCACTCCTCCTCCCATCCCTACCCCCCACCCCCACCCCCCACCCCAGGCTTTATTCTACAAATAGATACGTTCCAGAGCTTTTCCCTGCCCTCTTCCCCTCCCATCTCACCGTCCCTGCTGCTCAGGGTATTTCTGTTTACAGTATGATTCCAAAGATGCATAGACTTTTTCCCTCAGAATTTCTACCTCCCCAGGATTGGAGAGGCCCTTGGCATCTGCAGGAGGGGAGGAGGAAGTGGAACGAATGGGAGAGGATTAGGTGAAGAAAACAACTGGATGAAAGAGGAAGAGAAAAAGAGGAATAACAAGGTCAAGGGTCTTCCCCCCATCGGAGCCCTCTACCTCTACATTTAGCATCATTTTGCAAGTGTTGGCTATATTTTGTCTTTTCAGGACACTAGGGAGAAGAAATATCTCTAGGTTATGAAATAGGACATCTGTCCCCAAACCAGACTTTGGGGATGGGTTTTGAAATTTAGAAGATGTTAGAGATAGAAGGGATTTTGGAGATCGTCTCATCTAACCCTATCATTTTATACATAAAACTTAAGTCCAGAGAGAAGTGACTTGTCCAGGGTCACACAACCAGTAACTGGCGAAGTCAGGACCTGAACCCAGGTCTTCAAATAGTAAAGTCCAAAGTTCTTTCCACTACTGCAAAATGCCTTCCATGAGAGGAAGGTGATTTTTAAGGGAAGATCACTTGGTTACTTCAAAGATTTCTGGGGTTGTCTCATGTAGAAGTATGTCTCCCTACCTGGGTTGAATAAGATAATGGCCCTCAGACAGCCAAGTTCTGTCTTATCCATTCGCATATCACGCATCTTGGACACCAATTCAGTCAGCACCCTAGGGAAAGGGATGAGAGTCACCCTTCCATCCAGCTCAGGAAACCAACCAGCAAAAGATCACCCCATATCTTCCTCTGCATCAGCCAACCACCTAGTCCATGAGTGCCCCCAAGAACACTGACCGGTCAAAAATGGCTCCAACACCAGCTGAATGAGCAGAGTTTCGATGGACGTGGAGCCCTGTGGCAAGGAGGATGCCATCCCTGACAGAGATGGACCGATGGGAGAAGGAGGCGATGAGGAGCTCATTCCAGCCTAAGAGGCAGAGGCCATGCAGTCAGGTGCCAGAGACCAGGCTGGGTAGTTATTGGAGTTGAAGAAGGGAAGAAGGGAGGGGGCAGTGAGTTTCCCTGCTCAGGACAATCTATCCACCTAGAGGTGATTCAGGGTAAAGTCCCAGGAAGCCAGGAGGTCATGTTAGGTCAGGGTCAAAAGGTCACCTAAACCAGACAATAGAAATCACTGACCTGCTCGAAGCAGGATGACCTGGTCGTCCAGAGGCAGAGAGGAGAAGTGTGGGATCCTCTTTGCCCACTCAACCAGTGTAAACAGCTGTTTGTCAGCTGCCTGACAGATGTTGGTCACAGGGTCATTTGGCTGAAGGAGAATGAGGATACACAGGGTTGGAGAAATATTAGGACCCACTCCCTCTCTTTTGTGGGGATGAGCCACTCCCCCTTACATAATTCACCCCCCTCCCAATGCCCAACAGATCTCTCCACTCCACCCCACCTCCACCACCCCTCTACCCCATTCCCCAGGGTTTAAGTCTACCCATCATTTAAATTTCTGTTCCATCCCTTATTGCTGGGGGGAGGGAAGGTTGGGAGGGGAGGGGAAGGATACCTTGGGAGTAAGGGAGGAGAGGAAAGCTTGTTTATGTGTCTTAAGCATTCCTGCCCTGGAAACTACTGGTACTTCAATTTTTACTATTTGGATTATTGGGAGCCAGGGGGATGGATCTCAGACATATAATCAGACATATATTCAAGAACTTCCTCCCCCCAGTGTTATTAGAGAGGATGGCTCTCTCCCTGGTCACTCACGCTACTGCCGCCGCCCCCGGCCCCCCCGGGCCCTTCTACGCCCTGGTCACTCTTCTGCTCCACGGCGAGTTCAGCCTCCAGGATCCTGTCCACAGGCATCTCCTCAGGGGCCCCCCCGGCCCCCTCCCCTTCCCCGTCCTTCTCCTTGCCCCTTTGACGCTCCTCCTGTACCGCTGGGGAGGTGAGGGGGGAAGAAAAATGGGTGGGATGTCAGAAGTGGGTCATGGTGGGAAATCAGCATAAGGGTCAGTCATGTTCTTGGGCAGGGGGTTGCAAAGGGACTAAGGTACCTGAGAACCAAGGAGGTAATTAGAGGATGTAGATAAATTAGGGGTGGGTGACAGCGAAATAAAGGGTCAGGAAGGAGGAGCAGGGGTCACCTAAAAGGTCAGAAAAATTTTAAGTAGATCATAACATTCTCTTATTAAATAGGTTTTCCAAAAGCACTTTTACATTCATTATCTCATTTGATCCTCACAACAATTCTAGGAGCAGATGAAGACAAGTACAATTACCCCAATTTTACAGGTGAGGAAACTGAGTCTCAGAGAAGTGACATGACAGGAGACACGTACCTGGTAAGTGGCAGAGCCAGGACCAGAACCCATGCCATTGGATTCCTGGTACAGTTTAGGAATATGTTACTGCTTGATCAGAACAAGTAGGGGAAAAAGTTAGGACTTGCAGTTTTCAAGAGACCTAGGTTCTGGTTCTGGTTCCACAACTTACTGGCTGTGTGACCTTGGGCAAGTCACTTCCCCCTTGATGGGCTTGTTTACCCATCTGTAAAAATGAGTGGGATGGAGTAGATGATCTCTAAGGCTCCTTCCAGCTCTGACATATTTGGATTTCTATAGTGAGACTCTTAGGTAATAAAAGAAAAAAGACTACCCCAAGCCTCCCCAAAACTTTACGCCACATTGGAACAGAAAAATCCCCCAGAGGTCATAAAGAAGAAAGGCTTGAGAGAGTTCCTCCATGAACCACAGACAAATGGTCAGGAACTAGAAGCCAGAGAAGAAACAACCAGACCATAGAGTGGAGGAGAAAGCCCAAGAGGCCATGATCATAACTTATAGAGTAATGGTTGATAGAATGGCAGAGGCCAGAACCACAGAGAGGGTCAAAGAGGTAGTCCGGCTAGATGGGTTCTAGAGGGTTGCTAACTCTGGGATAGACACAGCCCTCGAGAACCAGTGAGAGAAAAGGTAGAAAAACCAGATCAGGATCTTTGGGGGTGACCGGCTGAAAGGGGAAGTGAGGAAAGACGACACATGGCAGAGGAGGAAGAAAGGGGCAGATGGGATGGTTTCCTTGCTCTGGTTCTCTTTCTTTCTGGCTTGACTCTAAGGTTGTAAGATATGGGCTGGTGGGCACTTCAATCTACTTTCCCCACATAACCTCCATGTAGGAGAAGTTGGAGAGAAGGTCAACAGATGGGATGGGAAGAGGGGGGGAAGCTGTATTAGCTGTAGAAAGTTGACTTCTTACCCTCCCTCTTCATGCCAGTGGCAAGGCATTTCTGGTAGCGGCAGTACTGACAGCGGTTCCGTTGCCGCTTATCCACAGTGCAGTCCTTGTTGTCCCGACATGAGTAAGTCAAGTCCTTTCGGATGGTTCGCTTGAAGAAACCTTTACAACCTTCACAGCTGTAGACCCCATAGTGTTTGCCTAGAATGGCAGGTAATTGGGGGAGGAGGACAGGGGAGACACACAAGGGGCTAGAGAGAGACACTCCCCACCCTGAGACCCCAGGGTGGGGAGACTAATTGCCTTCCCCTCTGAACCCCTGCAAACATGCACCCCATTGTGCTGCCTAAAACAAAGATGGGGGCCAGGACCCAGGGACAATGACACTTTCCTTACAACCAAGTGTAGGTTCACTTACACTCATTTTACATATGGACTTTATATAGTATAGAGGCCAAGTGACATGCCCCAGCTCATAAAGCTAGGAAGTGGTGGGACCAGGTCTCGAAATCAGGTCATCTTATTCTAAGATATACATCATGCTGCTGCTTCTTCACTCTCTTTAACCTTGACAGGTAACCTGTAGGACATAGCCTCCAATTCACCCACCCAAGTCCTAAAGCTCTCACCAGGCCCCATCTCTGTCTTTTAGATGACCACTAGTCATTTGTTTAAGTTCTAACTGCTACAAGTGGGAAATGACCTGGGCCTTCTCCTCACTGTGAGCTTTGAGTGACCCCATGGCACCATACCTGAACTCCTGTCCCCACAGATTGCACAAAGACGTTTGCCAGCCCCTGGACCTCCTGGGGGAGGTGGACAGTGCAGGCCTCGGACACCCAACAGTGGTGGCTTCACATCTTCTGGGGGGCCGGACCCTCCCCCAGGGAGTGATACTGTGGAGTTAATCTGAGGGGATATTACAGGGATGCCTGTTGGGAGGGCTGGTGGTGATAATCACAAAGGCCTAAATCTACTCTCTACCTCTTCTATTTTCTTTCTCTCTCTCTCTTTCTTTCTCTCTTTCTTTCTTCTATCTATCTATCTATCTATCTATCTATCTATCTATCTATCTATCTATCTATCTATCTATCTATCTATTTGTCTGTCTATCTATCTATCTATCTATCTATCTATCTATCTATCTATCTATCTATCTATCTATCTATCTATCTATCATCTCTAAGAAAGAGGGCAGAGGAGACTGAATACAGGTCCAAGGATGATGGTAAGGGAAGGTCAAGGGAATAAAGTACAACTGTAAAAAAGGGCCAAGGACATCATGGATCAAGGTGTCAGAGGTCACAAGTAACAGAGATTCACACCAGGGCCTGGTGTCATGAAAGATCACCAGGTTATATGGAAATTCAAACAAGGGTCAAGGATCATATATAGGTCAAAAGGATCACGGGATCCAAACAGCTCACCTGGGGACTGCTGACAGGGCCATAGGGTCCAGGAGGGGCTGGGGGAGGAAGCCCAGGCGACCCCATGGAGGAGCTGATGACAGGGAAGGGGGAGCCAAGTGGGAGTTGGGGTGGGCCCCCTGTTCCTAGGAGGGATGAAGCTGCAGAAGGTAGGGGAGCCAGGGGGGGCCCAGGAGGAGAAGGGGGAGGGCCCCCCCGGGGAGGGGGCTGTGGGGATGAGCTCAGGGAGGAGCTGTCTGGGCTTCTACAGTCTGGGATGGGAAGAGAGGAGAAATAGAAACAGAGACAAAGATGCAGAGAGACAAAAAAAAAAGATAATCAGTCTTCAGCTGGTTAACTACTTCAATTCAAACTTCAATTCAACAAGCATTTATTTAAAGCCTATTACATGCAAGTCCCTGTTGTAGGCACTGGGTATACAAAAATAAAAAGAAACTTTAAACTTTCTCCAACCCAAGTTGACACTTTATTTGCCTTTAACCATTTTTTTGGTTTGCCCAAACCAGCCCAGCCAGGGCCAGGGAGAAGACACTCCTTTGGTTAGGAAGTTGCAAAGTGCTTTGGGTTTGGGGAGGAGGAGGGAGGCAGGGAATAGGAGTAAAATGAAATACCCTATTCTTGAATTGGGAAAAGACTTGGGACCTGACTTAAAGGAATGTTAGGGACCCCTTCATTTTACATGAGGAAATTGAGGTCCAGAAAGGAAAAATGACTTGTTCAGGGTCCTACAGCTGGTAAGAGTTGAAGCCAGCATTTGAACTCAGGTCTTCTCTTTCCACTACACCTTCCCCAGAAGTGAACTGGAAGCATGAGACAGCAGTAGAACAGTCTATGGGTGATAGAATGATGAACACCTATATTTAGATCTGAACTTAGTGGGGGTGGCCTGGAGCCTACCTAGTCTCAGTGCAGGTGGGGTCATTAGTGCTGGACACGAACCACCCCCCATCATAGCAATACCTGCCTAAGCTCCGAGGTCAGGGTCGCTCACAGGGGTAGATTGGAAGATGTTGACCCCTCCCTGACACGTGCTCCGCCCCCCAGCCCTCCCTCGCTCTAATTCCTCCCGAGTCAAGCAAAGTGCTGTCCAGGTTCCCTCGTCCCAGTTCAGACTCTAGATTTAATGGGGAGCAAGACCCTTCCAGCGTTTGGATTACCCACAAACTGGGCGTTCGGCAGAGAAGGGGGAGGGGAGACGGTAGGCAAAGACACCCGTGGGTGGATGTAGAAGGGGAAGAAGACATGCAGATAACACCGTCGCTCGCCCGCCCGCCCTGGCCCTACCCTGCCGACCACTCACCCCGCCCGCTGTCGCCCATCCCGTCCCGTCCCGCTCCCCCCGGCTCCGGCTCCGGGGCTTGTTGTTCTCCGGCCGCCACCTCCACCCGCTGCCGCCACCACCGGGTCCCGGCCCCACAATGCTTCGCGCCACGCTCCCCCACAGGCCCACACTGCCCCGCGGCATGGGGGCTAGAGAAGGATCGAAGGGGGAGGGCAAAGCTGCCAACGGCATGGCCCTAGAAGAAGGTGTGGAAGAACGTGAAGGAGGATACCTACAGAGCTTTGGGGTCGGGAGAGAAGGGCAGGATATTGCCAGGGTCTTGGAATGGGGCGCCAGATCTGGCGGAACAAGGTACTTCACTTTGCCCTATACCAAGATGGCAGCACGGTGGTGGTAGCCATCTAAGTAAGGATAGGAAGCCACTGAGTTAGCTTCCGCCCTTCACCAAGGTGGAGGAGGCCGTTCCGTTCTTTCCGGCTGGCCCACTTCCTCCGTACACGCATGCGTTATCACGGGACAAGTTTCACCGTAGCTGTAGCTGCCGTCCGGGTAAAAGAAAGGGGCGGAGAAAGGGCGGAACTTCCTCTTCTCGCGGGAGCGGGGAGCGCGGGAGTGCCACGTCCGTCCGTGGAAACCCGGGAGAGAGAAGACTCCGGAGCCGGTAAGACCTTAGCCTCGGTTTGCATTCACAGTCTCATTATCCTCTCCGGGTACCATAGAGACGGTGGCCCAGAGGGAACACCAAGCCCAAAGACCTGAAGAGTATCGAGACTTTCCCAGGGTCCAGAAAGCCCTGGGAAGGGTGTGGGGGCGGGGAAGGAGTCCGAAAGACAGTGATTGTAGAAAAGCAAACATACTGGAGAATAGACCCCTTAGATGGACCCAGAAGGATCATTTTCTTTTTTCTTTCTAGATAATCGAGATGGCCCACAGATCCCCAGGGGCCAGATGCTGGGCAGCTGTGGGGTTGGTGACTTGGGTTGCCCTAGAGCTGCTGGTATCTGGACTTGGGGGCCATGCAGACTTGCATGAAGATATGCATGAAGATTTCCACCATCCTGGCCATGGGCACTCACACAAGGATTTCCACCATCATGACCATGGGCATTCACATGAGGATTTCCACCATCCTGGCCATGGGCACTCCCATGAAGATTTCCAACATCATGGCCATGGACATTTGCACAAAGAATTCCACCATCATGGTCATGGGCACTCTCATGAAGAATTCCAGCATCATGGCCATGGACACTTGCATGATGATTTCCATCATGGTCACAGCCATGCACCAGGACATCATGGCCACACACATGAGAGCTTTTATTATGACTCCGATCCCTTGCACAATAGACATTCACATGAAGGAAATGAACACAGCCACAGAGGTCACACTCATGACCATGGACACAGCCACACTCATGAATATGGACAAAGCCCCAAAGCTATTGGGGATTCTGAAGTTCTAGGCAGCGGGCAGGACTTGGATACTATCAGCCTTTGGGCATATGTGAGTACCCGGAGAATAGTGGGGATAGTGGACGGGGTTGTGGGTTGTGTGATCCCACCCTTATATAATAATTAATTCACACGCATGACTTATTTCCTTAACCAAAACTTATGCTTATTAGGCTCTGGGGGCAACAGTGCTGATCTCAGCAGCTCCATTTTTCATCCTCTTCCTTGTGCCTGTGGAATCCAATTCCCCACAGCACCGCTCACTCCTGCAAATCCTGCTCAGCTTTGCCTCTGGGGGACTTCTGGGGGATGCCTTCCTGCATCTCATACCTCATGCCCTGGGTGAGTGATCTCTGACCTCGAACCATTTACCCCAATCTTATTCTGCCTTACACTTTGAGTCTCCCTATTAGTTGTGATGTTTATATCATGTGCTTGATATTTCTGGCCTTCTCTCTTCAGAACCTCATTCTCATCATGGGGATGTGGAACTTCAACCTGAGGAAAGGCCAGGACATGGACACTCCCATAGCCGTGAGGAAGTAACAGGGGGGAGGAATGGGACAAAGTCTGGGTCTGAGGTAGGGGGGAAGCTATTTGACTATCTCGACCATTTTCTCCAACTTTATGCCAGAGGGTTAAGGGAAACAGGGGACTATGTTTCTATCTTAGTATCTTTATTCTGTTCCCCTCCCCTCAGACCAGGGCCCTGTTCTCTCTGTTGGGCTCTGGGTTCTCGGTGGAATTGTTGCCTTTCTTGTGGTGGAGAAGTTTGTGACACATGTGAAGGGAGGACATGGACATGCACATGGACATGGACATGGACAGGAACATAGGCAATGTGGTAAGATTTAGAAACACCTCCTTCCTTACAATGCATTTTCCTGGCTTGGGATCTCAGAGTGGTGATGGAAATCTAGGAATTTTCCTGGCTTAGGGTTGAGTCTGTCTCTGAATGAAACAGGGAGGTCTCTTCTTCATTCTGATCACTCTTTTGTTTCCTCAGAATCCTCAAAGGAAAAACAGAGCTCAGATGAGGAAGAGAAGGAGAAAGAGATTGGAGGGGCAAGGAGGAGAAGGGGAGCAGGCAGAGAACTCAATGATGGTCCAGTGAAACAGCTTAAATCTGAAGAGGAGAAAGGGAGTTCAGGTAAGGGACCAGGGATGGCGCCTGAAACATTCTGTAAGAAGTTTGGAGGTTTTGCATGACTGCTCATGTATAGCTTATATTGAATTGTTTGAGTGTGGGGTGGGAGGGAGGAAGAGAATTTGGAACACAAAGTTCTAAAAAAAATTGGTGTCAAAATTTTTATTTACATGCAATTTGGGAAAATAAAACTTAATGGGAGAAATGATTGACAAATTAATAACATGATGAAGAAAATGTAAATGATAAAGAGTAAACTGGGGAAAAAAAGTTTGGAGACTGCTTGGGGGAGGGGAGCAGTATTTTCATGAGCCACTATTTACTGTTTATCTAAAGGGTGAACATGGGAGCTGTAGAAGTGGTTGAGGGAGTTTGGAGTATCTTACTCAGTTTACCTTTCCTGCTTCTCTTATCCAGACTTGCGTGTGTCTGGATACCTGAACCTAGCTGCTGACCTGGCTCACAACTTCACAGATGGTCTAGCAATTGGGGCCTCTTTCCGAGGGGGCCGAGGACTAGGGATCTTGACCACACTAACTGTCCTGCTACATGAGGTGCCCCATGAAGTTGGGGATTTCGCCATCCTTGTCCAATCTGGCTGCAGCAAGAGGCAGGTCAGTGATTGGGGGAATCAAGAACATTCCTCCAAGGTGTTCGTGGAACCCCTCAGCTCTTCATTTCTTGCCACTCTCTGACCCCATCCTCCACATCACCTGTCTAAAATCCTGAGAAATTAGCTTCCATATATTCTTTGTTACTCTGTTTTTTTCAAACAAGAGTCTGGGGGCAGCTAGGTGGTGAAGTGGATAAAGCACCAGCCCTGGATTCAGGAGGACCTGAGTTCAAATCTGGCCTCAGACACTTAACACTTACTAGCTGTGTAACCCTGGGCAAGTCACTTAACCCTCACTGCCCTGCAAAAACAAACAAACAAACAAACAAGAGTCTCTGTACTTTCCCTTTCTCTGGTATAGAAATTTTTTCTACCTTTTGACCTCTTTAGACTCTAGACTGTAGGAAAAAACTCCACTACTAATCCCTTTATGCTACATGTCTTTCCATGAGCCCCACAAGTGTTTTATCCCTCACCAGGAATGGTTTTGAAAGCTTTTTTCCCCCCTTCCCCCACTTCAGGCGATGCGTCTTCAACTGCTGACAGCACTGGGGGCCCTAGCAGGCACAACCTGTGCACTCTTGGCTGAAGGAGGATCCCAGGGAAACAGTGCTGCTGGTGGTAGTGGCCCGGGTTGGGTCCTCCCTTTTACAGCTGGTGGTTTCATCTATGTGGCAACTGTGTCTGTATTGCCTGAGCTACTGAGAGAGGCTTCTCCCCTGCAGTCCTTGCTGGAGGTTCTAGGGCTGTTGGGTGGAGTTGCTATGATGGTGCTGATTGCCTACCTCGAATGAGAGGTGGGAGACCCCTCCCCCTAAACCCTGGAGGGTAGTGTGACTTGAATGGGGGACACTAGCCAAAGGGAGGAGAAGCCAAGTACCAGAAAGGTTACAGTCTAGAGGGGCAGCGAACTTGGGCTGGCCCAATAGACCAGAAGGTCTCTCCCTGGAGCAGTAGACTTGAGAATGAGAAGCTAGAATGGCCTTAGTATTGAGAATTGACTGACAGTGGACTTGGGTTTGAGGTGGCGTGGCTAAATATGTGGCCATGGAGGAAGGGCCAGCTCCAAGAAGGAAGGAAGAGGGAGCTACAGAATAGCGACTCCTGTCACCTCTGTCCCCGAATACCTGTTCTCCAGGGACCAAGCTGCCCCCAGCTGCTCCTCCCATCTCTCCTGAGGAGGGCGTGCCTTTCTCAAAGGCCTGAGCCCTGGACCAAGGGGGTGGAGGGAAGGGGTCAGGATTAAGGTCAATCGTGTATAGTGATTCGGGTGGGGGGAGGGAAGTCTTGTTATTGATCTTATACCTGTTTTTGCTTTTATATATATATATGTCGATGGAGGGGGGAGATGGGTGGTGACCGGAAATAAAGGCACCGGCTCTTTCACCCTATCTGGTTTCTTGTCTTAATTTCGGGGACGGGGCCGCGTGTGTGCCCCCATCTCTCGTCTGGAGAGAATTTTGTCACTTCTTCCCTGGGGCTGCGGTCCAGAACCCCTGCGGCTTACTCTGGAGAGCTAATGTGCAATGACTCACTTCTAATTGGCTCCAAGTTCTTAGCTCCGCCCTTCCTCTGTTCCCATTGGTTTGGAGCCGAAGCCCTCTTTACCATGGCGGCCCCGCTTCGGCTGCGTTCGGCGCTCGCTCTGGTTACAGGTTAGGGAAGCCCACCAACACTTTTTGGCGCTTGCCTACCCCACTGGGAACGAGGCGCTTATTCTGGCAGGGTGACGTCACGCGAAATTGGGCTGCCCGGGGAGGTGTTGTGGTGCCCGTGTTCTTCCCCTCCTTTGCCCTGGCTCCCGGGGCCTGGAACATTTGTCTAGCTGTCCCCACCTCCAACGCCCGCGTCTGCCTTCTGCCTTGGCCCGCATCCTAGGACCGGTGTTTGTACTCCTTACCACCCCCCTCCCTAGGTGCCGGCAGTGGCATCGGCCGGGCAGTCAGCCTGCGTCTGGCCAGGGAAGGGGCCCTCGTGGCAGCAAGTGACCGAAATGGGGCAGCGGCCAAGGAGACCATACAGCTTCTGGAGGGGACGGGGAGCGAGGCTGGGGCTGGCCCCGGGTGTCATGCTGCTTTCCAGGCTGATGTAGCCGAGGCTGGGGCCGCACAGGGGCTGATAGAGCAAATCCAGGTGAGAGTGAACCTGCACAGTCCACTCGTGGGAAAGGGAGAAGCACTTGCTCTTGTGTGTCTATTCCTCCCAATCTGTTTTTGTGCTTCTCTGCCGGTAACCTCGTGCCCTTCCCGCCTTCCCCCAGGCCTGCTTCTCCCGTCCACCCTCAGTGGTGGTCTCTTGTGCCGGGATCACCCGGGATGAGTTTTTGCTCCGAATGCCTGAAGATTACTGGGATGAAGTCATTGCTGTCAACCTCAAGGTCTTGACCTCTGAACCTTTCATGTCCTGTGATCATCCTGACCCTGACCTAATTTACCTGCCTAGGAGGAAATGGGAGGGGGTGTGCAAAGTAGGTGAAGCTCTGAGTGCCGTGACCACCCACCATTTCTGCCACCCTTTCCCTTCATTTTCAGGGCACCTTTTTGGTCACTCAGGCTGCAGCTAGAGCCCTGGTATCCAGCGGGTGTGGTGGCTCCATCATCAACATCAGCAGCATCATAGCAAAGGTCAATCTGGGAGAAGCCAAATAAATGGGAGGAAAAGGAGGCTTCTCTCCTGATCTCTGACCAAGAATCATCCACAGGTGGGGAACCTGGGGCAAGCAAACTATGCAGCATCCAAAGCTGGAGTAGATGGAATGACCCGATGTGTGGCCCGAGAACTTGGACGGTTAGCCTGGGAGGGATCAAAGTAACCAGCCCCCTGCATGTGCTTGATTCCACATCAGCTAATAGATCAGTGTCCAGCCTGGCAATCACTAAGGTCAGAATGGGGAATTGGCAATTATCAGGGATTAGTGATAATGCTCCCTCCTCACAGACATGGAATCCGCTGTAACTCCATCCTTCCAGGATTCATCATAACACCCATGACAAAGAAAGTACCACAGAAAGTATTGGACCAGGTAGGGGTCACCTAAACCCTTCTTCCCCTAGCTTCCATATATTCTTCCCCACCCCCCAAACCCTATCATAGAGACAATTCTGGACAAGAACCTGAGGCCAAAGAAACGACTTCACCATAAAAAGCCTTTCCTTTCCCATTATGTGTCTACTTTCAGATAACTCCACAAATCCCGATGGGCCATCTGGGGGTTCCTGAGGGTGAGAAACAAGGGTAAAGAAAAGGGAGAAAATACAGCCAGGGAAACACTGAAAGGGGGAGATAGAAATTGGGGTTTAGGTAAGTAGAGATTGAAAGATGCCCTGGTGCAAAAGGTGCTTGTGGTGTCCTTAGGGTTGGGAGTTATTTGTTATTGTTCCTTGCTTTAGTTTAGGTTTTTTTTTTTTGGGGGGGGTGTCATTCCTGGGACCCAATGGGCAGTGAGACTTCTGAACCCTTTCTCCAGATGTGGCAGATGTGGTGGCATTCCTGGCATCAGATGATAGTGGATACATCACAGGGACCACTCTGGAGGTCACTGGTATGAATAAAAGAGAATTGGAAATAGGACCCCATAAAGGGGGGAGTTAATGGAAACCTCTGAAACAATCCTTGAGGGACTGAAGTACTGGGGAAAATGCGGAAGGTTAGAGAAATCCCTAGTCCAAGCTCTTCTCTTTTTTTCTCTCTCCATTTGTTTTTCTGTTTCTGACCTTCCCAGGAGGTCTCTTCATGTAACTCCCACGGGGTCCCAGGACACTGAAATCATCTTTCCCCAAGCAGCACCGTGGCCAAACAAGGGAAGATTCAGAAAGAGAGTGGGGGGCCAGCGACTATATATTGGGGAGACAAGTTATATGAAAAGGGTGTCTGTGACCCTAATAAATTCCAAATCTTCCTACCACCTCTGGCTCCTTCTTGTGTCCAAGCCTTCTGACTCCTCCCCATTTTCTCCTCCCCTTCTTCTCCTGGTGGGATTGTTCCCATTCACTGGCTCGTTTCCCAGGGCAACCCCCGCCGCCGGGTGTGAGAGGGAGAGAGTGTGGGATACAGTGCCGGCAGAAGGAGGGGGTCTTGGCCCCACCCCTGTAGACAGTGCCTCGCATCCCCGGAATCCCCACTAACTTTTCCAGTCCCTGTGTCCCGCAAGGGGGGAGGGGGAGAGGGCGTCCACGCGGCCATACTCCTGATTCTGGCCTTGGTAAGGGGGGACAACGTGGAACAGGTGCCTCAACCTTCATCCTTTTTCTCTCAGTCCCCCTTCTATTCCCCCACCCCCTTCTCAATGCTTCACAATAGTGCAGCCGGCCCCGGGTCGGGATCGAGGGTGGGGGATTAGGGGAGGTGGCCAGGATTAGGGGAGGGGGCCAGCCACTGAAAGGGGCCGTAGGGGATGAAAGAGGGGCCGGGGGAGAAAAGAAAGGAGGGGAAATGGGGAGGGGAGAGGAGGGGGCCTGGGCGAATCGCCTCTGGAGCCCACTTAAGGACTGGCCACGGACCGAAGGAGAAGACAGGGAAGTGGGGGGCTCGGAAGGGAGGGGGGACTGGGAGGGAAAAAGGGTGGCTTATGGGGGTAGGGTGGGGGAAGAAGAAACAATTTCCCCCATCTCCTCACAGATTCCCTGCTCGGTCCCCAGCCATCTTCCCTACTCAGCCCCAGCTTGGTCTCTGATACATGTGTACCTGCTCGGGCTTGGGTCCAGGCTCCTCTCCACCTCCTGTGTAGTTCCCGCTCCCACTCCTTCTGAGAACTGAGATCCCTTCCCTGCCCTTGCCTCCCCATCATCTACCTCCCTCTCCCATCCCCCGACAAGTCCACGTCTCTATCCGCTCCCTTCTTTATCCCCCAGTCATTCCATTCCTCAAGGGGAGGCCCCCTTACCCCAGTCACAGCTCTCTCCGGCCCTCCACAGGTGGTGCTCTCTGTCCCCTGGGGAACCATCCTCCTCCTCGGCCCCGGCCCGGGCCGCGGCTCCTGATTGTCCAAACGCAATTCTCGTGGCTCCGGCCCTCGAGAGTTGGGTCTGGACATCCCGAGCCGTGGCCCCCACGCCTCGCAGAGGAGGGCGGACGAGGGGACTTCGGGACGCCTGACACAGAAGAGGGGAGTCCTTAAGAGCGAGTGGGGTGGGAGGGAGGACTCCGTGGCGTGCCTTTGGTACTGGGGCGCTTGAACCTGGGGTGCAGGGAGTGGAGGCGATGGGGATGAAGCTGGGGGTGGGATGGTGGGAGCGACAGGAGGGCTGGGGGCTTGGGGTGGGCGGCCCTTCTAATTCTCGTCCCCTGTGTAAGACAGCCCGAGGCCACTCCACTTTCTTCCCACGGGAGACAAGTGATGTCCCATCTCCAGCCCACTCCGAGAGGAAGAGGCCTCATGGGGAAGAATGTGCCCCAATGTATTTAAGTGCAGGAAGCCGGTGGAGACGCGCCCCATCCTGTCTCCGTCCCGCGTGGAGCTGCGGGAAGGAGCCCCACGTGGAGCAAGAAAGCACCACGCTAGCCCGTCCCCTCACGTGGAGAAGGCGTGTCACGTGTGCGAAAGTGGTGGGGGGAACGACACCACCTTCGTTCCACGTTCCACCCGCGTTCCGAGCAGCTCGGTGACGTAACCATCGTTCTGAGTCAGACAGGGGAGGGAATGGGGAGGCGGAAGTGACGCAAGGGCCCGAGCGCCCCAGCCATGGCGGCGGCGGGAGCGGTGGCGGCGGCGGCGGGACCGGGGTCCTGAGTGGGAGGGACCGGGGACTGAGTGAGCTTGGCCCGGGAGGTACATGGCGCTGGGGCACAGGGATGGGGTAGGACGCTAGCGGCGGGGCAGGCCTGAGAAGAGGGCCCGGGGCTTGGGGGGCGGGGTGAGGGAAAGGAGAAGGGGAGGGGAGGGGGAGGGGAAGGAAACGTAAGGGGGCGGGGCCTCGGGGACGGGGGCGCGTGCAGAAGGGGCGGGGCAAGGCGGGGCAGACTCTGACTTCCCCCCCACACTCCCATCCCCACCCCCAGGATTCCTTCGGCTGCTCCTTAGTGGCCCTGTCTGCTCCCAGATCTCGGGAGTGGTGGTCGACTGCTTGTCACCATGGCGACCCCAGCGAATGCACAGAGCGCCAGCAAAACGTGGGAACTGAGTCTCTATGAGCTGCATCGGACCCCACAGGTGAGGGGGGGGGCCCTCCACCCACGGACACATCTCCCATGCACCCCCATTCCTGAAATGTATACTGTCTCCTGTGAACCCCTCCCCCATCTTGACTGTACATCAATTCCCACCTTTCTAGGAGACCCCAAAATTACGTCTTTTCTATGCTTCTCAACTCTGATCTCACTGCCCTTCCCACCCCTTCTTGCATGTCATTCTCTCTTCCATCCCACAGGAGGCCATCATGGATGGTACAGAGATTGCTGTTTCCCCACGATCCCTACATTCAGAACTCATGTGCCCAATCTGTCTGGACATGCTGAAGAATACCATGACCACAAAGGAGTGTCTCCATCGATTTTGCTCCGACTGCATTGTCACTGCGCTGCGAAGCGGGTACTGGGAGACACAAGTGCTAGGATTGGGGGGGAGGGTACAGAGAGGTTCTGTGCTTTTCCCATTTGTGGAGGAGATCTTAGAACTCCTGGATGATCTCCTAGCCCCTTTTTAAGTATGTGAAACTAACAAAGACTTCCCGTTATCAGTTAATATTCTAAGTGGTTTCTTTCTTCTGACTCAACTCAGGAACAAAGAGTGCCCCACTTGTAGGAAGAAGCTGGTGTCAAAGCGGTCTCTTCGGCCTGATCCAAACTTTGATGCGCTGATCTCCAAAATTTACCCAAGTAGAGAGGAGTATGAGGCACATCAGGATCGTGTCCTCATCCGGCTTAGCCGGCTACACAACCAGCAAGCATTAAGCTCCAGCATTGAGGAGGGGCTTCGAATGCAGGCAATGCACAGGTATGGAAGTGGTAATACTGAAGTGCTAAGCACTGAATTCTGGAAGGTTTCTGGACATGTAATAGGCAAAAACTCATGATTCTCCCTTTCTGATCCTTTGACCTCCTAACATCTGACCTCTGACTTCCTAAACTTCCTATATACTGATTTCCTAACTGATGTTCTTTGCCTCTACAGGGCCCAACGTGTAAGGAGGCCAATGCCAGAGTCAGACCAGACAACAACAATGAGTGGTGGGGAGGGAGAGCCTGGTGAGGGAGAGGGAGATGGGGATGGGGAAGATGTTAGCTCAGACTCTGCCCCAGACTCCACTCCTGGACCTGCCCCCAAGCGACCCCGAGGAGGGGTTGTGGGAGGTAGCAGTGGAGGGACAGGGGGAGGGGCTCCTGGAGGTATAGGTGGAGGAGCAGGCTCTGAGGATTCTGGGGACCGGGGAGCCCCCCTGGGTGGGGGGACCCTGGGTCCACCAAGCCCACCTGGGGCCCCCAGTCCTCCTGAGCCAGGAGGAGAGATCGAGCTTGTGTTCCGGCCCCATCCTCTGCTGGTCGAAAAAGGAGAATACAGTCAGACTAGGTGAGGATATCCCCCTCCCCAGCAGCTAAAAGCTAGGGAACCAGGGACCAAATGGGCTTTCTTCCCATAACTGAGACAATGATTCTATCCAGTATTTTGACTCCCCCAAACTAAAAAATATGCCTAATGCAAACTCATGGTCACCTCTGAATTCTAAACACTCCTGAAAAACCCTATGAGGCTCTTTCAAGATACCCTATTTCCTACTTTATCAGCTCTTTGCCTTTTTCACTGATCATTTGCCCTGATTCCTCAGATATGTGAAGACAACGGGGAATGCCACAGTTGACCACCTCTCCAAGTACTTGGCTCTAAGGATTGCACTTGAGCGGAGGCAGCAACAAGAGGCTGGAGAGCCTGGGGCACCAGGTGGAGGAGTCCCAGAAGCTGGAGGACCTGAGGGAGGTGGGGGGGAGGCACCGGGAACTGGAGGAGCTGACGGGCCTGAGGAACCTGCCTTGCCCAGCCTGGAGGGTGTCAGTGAGAAGCAGTATACCATCTACATCGCGCCTGGGGGAGGAGCTTTCACGGTGAGAGGATGGGAGGGAATGATTGGCTGGGGGAGGTACTGGGGACAAGAGAAAAGTTTAAGATAAAACATACTCCCTTCACCCTGTCACTAATCAGTTCTGTATACCATTCTCTCCCATTTTTTTCTCCTTGTCCTCCCATTACCTTCCTCTTTTATTCTTCTTTTCCTCCCATTCCTCTCCCTCTTCTCCTTTCATCCTTGGATATTTTTCTTCATATCTCTCTTCTGTCCCCTTCTTTTTTCTTTTCTCCCTATTGATACTACTCTTTTCTCCTCTTCCTTCCACCTTCTTTCTGATTTATTCCATATCCCCAGACTCTGAATGGCTCACTGACCCTGGAGTTGGTGAATGAGAAGTTCTGGAAGGTGTCCAGACCCCTGGAGCTGTGCTATGCCCCCACTAAGGACCCCAAGTGACCGGAGGGGATGGGGGTCATAGGGCTTCTGTGTGTATGTCCTAGCCCCGCCTCCAGGTCTGTGTTCCCCCCACCCCCCACCCCCTTACCCTGCCCGGCGGGCCGGCGAGAGGACACCGATGAGAACAAGTGGCTTTTATACAAAGTGTCTATATCAGATTCTTCTATATTGTACAGAGTGGGGTGTGCACCCCAAACTCCTTCCTTTTCTACTCACCAGTCACCTCCCTTCTGTAATGGGGATGCTGTGGAGGGAGGGAAAACCTCCCCTCCCCCCAACAACAACGCATTTGCTTTTTTTTCTTTCAAATCTGTGTCTGTCTGTGTGTTAGGGGAGGGGGGAATGGGACCAAGGAGGAAGGGTAAATAGTAGCGGCGATGACAAATCTTGACTGCTGTCTCCGTGGAAAAAAGCCACTCTTCTTGTGGGAGAAGGAATTGTGTCAGGTCGCTAATACACTTTGGAATCTGAAAGGAGCAAATGGAAGAGATACAAATACGTCCCCAATAAACCAGAGCTGCCAAGCAGAGACCGCTGCTGCGCCGCTATTTCAGGTCCCTTGTCCTTGGTCGCAGCTCCAGCTCCACGGCGCTCCGCCTCCTACGCCGCCTAAGAGGGGCAGTAGCTAGGACTACGGTTCCCATGAGGCCTCAGGGTAGGCGATCACTGGTCCTAGAGCGCTACTGTCCCGAGGGCCTGTGGGAGTTGTAGTTTTTGCTTTCCCAGACAGTTGGGGGGGCGTGGAAATCATCAGTTCCCCTTCCTTCCCACCAGGTGGGTAGAATGTGGGTTCCGGAGCCGGAGCTGGGCTGCCGGGCCTGGGAAGAGGTGTCAAGGTTCGATTCCCATATTCGGGAAGTCTAGTGGGAGGATAAGGGGGAGGGCTCCGGGAGGGATCGAGGGCCCCCCGCCCCTTCTTCGGGCACTCTGCCCCTCACTTCCTGTTTCCGCTACTCCTCTCATCCCTCCCCCCCTCCCCAAATTCCTGTGGCTGAGCTCAGTCCGCTGTCTCGGTGGCAGACGAGTCGGTGGTGCAGGTAATTGGACCGCCCGGCCCCCTCCCCAATACCCTGACCCCAGCCATCAGTCCTCCCCAGCCCCTGGACCCTCTCACCCCACCGGGAATCTCAATACCAAGGACCCTCCCACACCCTCGAAACCTATACCGTGGACCCTCCCACCCCCCTGGGATCCTCAGTACCAGGGACCCTCCCACACCCCCCGGGACTCTCAATATCAGGGACCCTCCCACAACCCTTGGACCACCAAAAGTAGTGACCCTTCCCGAGACCCAGGATCCTCGATTCCATGGACACCCCCCCCAATAGCAGAATTCTCCCATATCCCTGAAACCTTCCCACAGCCCTTAGACCCCCAATACCAGAAATTTCTCCCTAGCCTCTGAAACCTCCAATACCGGAGACCTGCCCGGCCCCTCCCACACATCCCACCTCCTTCCCCATCCCACACAACTCTCAGTAACTGAGACCGCACCGTTTCCAGACCCTAGTGATTCTCAATACCAAAGACCCTCTCACAGCCTCCGACATCTTACAGTTCGAGGATACTCCCAGCCCTTGAGGATCTTCAATATCAGGGACCCTTCTATTCCCAGACCCTCAAAACAGGGGGCTCATAGCACCTTTACTGTAACCTTCCGACAGTCTCTAGGGTCCCTCAATGATAAAACCCTCTTAAGAGCTCTGGGACCTTCAATTTTTGTGCCTTCCCACAGCCTATGGGATTCTTCAATAGCGAGACCATGCTATAACTCTCCACCCCGGATACCAATACCAGGGAGCCTCCCCAGAATCAAAGACTCTTTCTATAGCCTCTGGGAATGCCACAGTGCCACAAGCTCTCCCAGTGTTTCCCCAATATCACCAATTCCCATAGTTCCAGGGACCCTCCTACATGTGTGTTCTTTAAGCTTTCAGGGTCCTCTAATAACCACATAGATTCCAGGCCCCTGCCCCCCATCAAACCCAGGCAGCGCCTCCCCAGTCCGCAGGCTTCCTAATAAATCATCCAAGTTCCTGTCCTTTAACCCGCCTCTAACTACCTCCCCAGGCATCCTGTTCCTGACTCCCCCAGCCTGCCTTCTTTTCCTGTCCCTGATCTGGGAGGTGTGGTGTTTCTGGCAGGTTAGGGGAAGGAAAGACGGGACCTGTCTGAAAACTGAGGCGTTGTTTGCTCAGCCTGAGCCTGGTGCCCCAGAGCGGTCTGAACTTGCTAACTTCACGGTGCCTGGAAGAAATCTCAAGGGGGTGGGGGTGGGCAGGGGGGAGGGGCTCGTGGGCAGAATGATATGGAGAAAGGAGATGGAGGTGGGGGAGCGCCGGGGAAGGACTAGAAATTCATGAGAAGTGGTGGAATTTCTCTCTTATCTGTTTTGGTTCCAGAGACTGTCCCTTTCCCCGTTCCTCATCACACCTAACTTCCCAGTTGGCCCTTCCTTTCTTCCTGCTCCGACTCCCTTCTTATTCCATCCTGGCACAGCCCACAATTCCCCCTTCCCCTTGCCCTTCCCCTTCCTCCCCATGTCCCTGCCCCTCCCCTTCTCCTCCAGCTCCCATGTCACCTACATCCTCCCATCCTCCTCTCTCTACTCCTCACTTTTCTCCCCCTTCCCCCTCATTGTCTTCCACTCTTCACCTTGATCCCCCACCCCCTATGCCAGTGACTTTTGCAGACATGGCTGTGTATTTTGGAGATGTCATGTGGGAAAGCTACCGGAACCTCATCTCCTTGGGTGAGTACCTCCCCCCCAAAAAACAACAACAACAACAAAAACAACAACCCACCCCCTGGATTCTGACATTCATTCTATCAGAGGTATTGAATTAAATTGAAATGTTAAATTGAGAGGTGATCCTTCTGAATTGCCTGCATAGAATACCAGCATTTCATACCCCTCCTAGAGATCCCTAGCTCTCTCCTCTCTATTCACACCCAAGTATCCTGCTTCTCCATCCCCTGAACCCATCTTCCTGAACCCAGCAATCAGATATTTATCAAGCACTTTTAATTTGCAAGTATCTGGTGTAGATGTAGAAGTTACAAGAACAAACCAAAAAGGCGTCTTGTCACCTATTTGGGGAGATGAGACATATAGAATATGACAATACCATGAAGTGTATGCTCAATACCAATTGATAGACAGTTAAGTGCAAGATTCCTTAGGAATATATCACAGCACTCTAGAGTGGTCAAGAAAAGCTTAGTGGAACTTGACCTGGGCCTTGAAGAATGGTTAAGATTCAGCTAGGGGGAAGACTGGGAGGGGAAAATGTTTTAGACAGAATAATGAAACTTGTCTTCTTTTGATTTTGTTTTGTTGTTGTTTTTTTCTTTTTGTGGGCCAATGGGGGCTAAGTGACTTGCCCAGGGTCACACAGCTAGTAAGTGTCAAGAGTCTGAGGCCGGATTTGAACTCATGTCCTCTTGAATCCAGGGCCAGTGCTTTATCCACTGTGCCACCTAGCTGCCCCTAATCTTGTTCTTTCTTGCCCCAGGATTTCCAATCCCCAAACCAGAACTGATCACTCCTCTAGAGCAAGGGGCTGAGCCATGGGGTGCAGAATCTCAGGAGCCTGAAGAAAGGGGGGTCCCAAAAGATCCCTACCCAGGTGAGTAACCAGCAAGGAAAAGATCCTTTTGCCCTCCCACTTCACATCTTCTTTATACCCGAGAGGGAATCATCAGGTCCAGGATTTAGAGCTTGAAAGGGCTTTGGAAATTACCTTGTCTAACCTTATTTGACAGGGGAGGGAAACTGAGGTCTAGAGAGGAGAATCTACTTTCCTTAAGCCAAAGGGACCAGAAAGTGGCAGGAGCAGGAGTCTGAGGTTCTCCAATGCCAAAACCATCGCCCTTCCCACTGTATCACATTGCCCCAACGAAGGAACTCTGCCTCACAACTCCACACCATCTTAAACGATGCTTTTGTTCCCCAGTAACTGGCAGGAATCACCAAAGTCTCTACCCTTGCTGTCAGTAGAAAGGGCTAACTTCTGTGCCCACCCCTTCCTCCTCCTGCCTCCAAGAATACAAACTGCTGCATGTGGTATCCTGGTCCACTTCAAATCCTGTCAGGAATACTGTCTATCAGGGAGTGGAGGAGAGCAGCTTCCACAGGGATGGAACTTACACCCTTCTCTGGGTCACCACACAAGATCCTCTTCTTCCTCTGTATTGCCCTCTTCATTTCCTTCATTTCATCACTATCTCTCACAGGCATGAGGACCAAGGAAGAAGAAGAGGCAGAATCAGTGCCTGACCCTCCCCCTACTTTGGAGGGTTCCCCGCCACCAGCTACAGCCTGCGGCCCAGCCCTACCCCCACCCCCAGCATCCCCACCCCCACCCCCAAAGCCCTTTTCCTGCCCTGAATGTGGTTCCTGCTTCTCTCGACGCTCCCACCTCTCTCGCCATAGGCTGATCCACTCTGGCGAGCGCCCCTTCCCTTGCCCTGAATGTGGCAAGTGCTTTGCCCAGGGTGCCCACTTGGCCTTGCATCTGCGTTCCCACACAGGCGACCGACCATATTCTTGCAGTCAGTGTGGCCGAAGCTTTCGCCATGGCTCCCACCTAGCCCGACACCGCCGTACACATCTGCCTGAGCCCCCCTACCGATGTGGCCAATGTGGCAAAGGTTTCTCCCAGAGTTCTGGGCTCCTGCAACATGCCACTGTCCACACAGGCGAGCGTCCCTATATATGTGCTGTTTGTGGCCGAGGCTTTGGCCGCCACCCCAGCCTCATCCGCCACCAGAAGTCCCATTCGGGTGAACGCCCCTTCCCCTGTCCTGAATGCGGCAAGCGCTTCACTCAGAGCGCCAACCTTGCCCGCCACCTTCGGACACACACTGGAGAGACGCCATACCTGTGTGGGGAATGTGGGCGTGGCTTTAGCCAGCACCCTCGCCTCGTGGCACACCGAAAAGCCCACCACACAGGACCCCCGCCCCCACCTCCTCCTGTTCACTCCTGTGCTGATTGTGGTCTGCTGTTCCCTCAGGCTCTGGCACTGGCCCGTCACCGGGCAGCCCAGCATGGTGGTGAGAAGCCATTCCGCTGCACTCAATGTGGGGAGGGTTTCGGCCACCGTTCCAACCTTCGGCGCCACCAGCGTGGCCATGGTGGGGAGCGACCATACCGCTGCAGTCAGTGTGGCAAAGGCTTTGGTCAGAGCTCAGGGCTGGTCCAGCACCAGCGTGTTCACACTGGTGAGAAGCCCTTCCGCTGCCCAGACTGTGGGCGTGGATTCCGCTATAGCTCCAACCTAGCACAACATTACCGTGGCCACACTGGGGACCGCCCCTTCCGATGTGAGCACTGTGGCCGTGGCTTTACCCGTAGTTCTCACCTGCTACGGCACCGTGCCACACATGGTGGGGAGGATGGAGATGAGGACTGTGGGCCTGGAGGGGTCTCTGTGCTGACAATTCAGGCAACTTGCCTAAGCCAGGAATCCCCCAACGAATCTGGAGAGACTGCCCAAGTGACTGAACCCCTATCTCAACCAGAGTGATCTATTTATTCCCTGTGGTTGGAGCAACCGAGTCTGGCTCCAGCCCTATCTTTGGCCAGTGACTCCCAAAGCAACCACTTTCTTGTGGTCCAAACCCATGCCAAGAGTGAGAGCCCCTAAGTGTCCTCCTTGTGTCTCTGGCCTGGAGGGGGTGAGGTTCCCTGTGCCTAAGGAAGAGTATTCCCCAAAGGAGAGTAAGCTCCCTGTTCTTATTGGGAAGAGAAGAGTTCTTCCTCTTTATCTTTCTCTAAGGGGCTTCATGAGGCTATTTCCAGGAATAGCTGGGAATCACTGGTCTATGCAGGAGACCTTGAGGAAGATAAACAGAATCGCTGTGATAATCCCTACCTGGGATACAGAGAAACCACACTAACGCCTCTAGAAGTTGCACTTGGTCCTTAATTAACCACCATCCCTATAATTCTTTGTCTGACCTCATGATATCTTGGAGGCCACCTGGGGTCCTCTCTCCTTTGAGTACCAAAGAGCTATCACCAACTTCCTCTGACAGTGTGCTCTCCCTTCACCCTAGGGGTGACTAAACACTGCTTATAGGACTCCCCAAGGGTCCTAACACTCCTTGTCACACTTGAAGCCAAGAATACAGGCAAGCCAGGCTTTCCCCTTCCAGTTACATTCCCTTGCATTTCCTAACTTTCTATAGAAATCGTGTGATTTCTGTGCTGTAGGTGCTCTCTCCAGTGATGTAGCTCAGAGATTAGCCTTGCCTATGGGA
This sequence comes from Dromiciops gliroides, assembly GCF_019393635.1. NCBI lineage: Eukaryota > Metazoa > Chordata > Mammalia > Microbiotheria > Microbiotheriidae > Dromiciops > Dromiciops gliroides. The sequence continues at coordinate 242,221,109 of NC_057864.1, forward strand.
ATTCTTGTTACTGTGGCCAAAAAAAAAAGCATCACCTGGTTGCCAACGTTTAGATAATGAACCCCTCAAACTTTATTGGGTTCCTTCTGGTGTAACAGACTCAGTGGCTCGTTAGGCTGCACTTTTGAAAGCTTTTTCAGTTTGGTAAGACCTGCCAAAGTTTAAACGGATTGCTCCTGTAGCAAAACCTTCAAGAGGTCAGCCTCACCTCCACACCAAAATAAGACATCAGAATTCCCTTGGATTGAAGCCCAAGAATGAGGGGAGATGTAACTAGGGAAATCAGGAACATGACAAAAGTGCAATTGTAGGGTCAGGTAGAAAGAAACTAAGAGAAGTTTGAGAGGGAGCAAGGGAACTTGGGGAGAGATTAGGAGACAGAAATAAGAGAATGAGGTGGGGGGAGGGGTGTCACAAAGTCATAATTTCACCACACCTGTATTGTGCTTTATGATCGAAAAATGTTTCACATCATTTTATTTTATTCCCACCACCCTGTGAGGTAGATAGGGTAGATAGTATCATTCTCGTTTTTAGAGATGGGGGAAACCAAGGGCCTTGAGAGAGGAAGGGACATGCTCACATACCCACCAAAAGGCAAAACCAGGACCAGACCCTGACCTTCTGATCTGAGTCCAATGTATGTCCCACTGTGCCTCTAAGGTACTAGTTGGCCTAGTCTCCCTCATCAGAGAGCTTCTAGTCTATTTGAGGAAATGGGACACATCTAGAAAAAAAAAAGCACTGTATCTATGAAGCCAAACAGTATGTAGTGAGGCCTCTTATTTACATTCATGAAATGTGTATTTCCTTACCACCTACACTTTCCCCTTAGGTTGCTAAGGTGCTAAATACCTACCACAAGCACTACATTTCCTACCCTTTGCAAGAAAGAGACCCTGTATGAAAAGCAGCCCATGGTTCCCATAAGTTTCCAGTGAGGGACATGCATCTCTCATACAGATAGGTTGCAGTCAAGAAAACTGAATCTAGTGCCAAAGCTGACACCAAAGGAGGGAATTATTCTCATCTGTCCTTGGAGAAGGCACTATGGGTTGACTAAGATAAGGAAGGTCTATACTTGCAATATCCTTTATTCTTATTGTTAATATTAAAGTATAAATAGTTATTTTAGCTAATTTATTAACTTTCCTCAGTGTAACTTTTGGGCTGTTACAGTAAACACTCAATAAATGGTTGAATTGAAATCTCTCCTAGAATGTGTCAAAGGGATTTACCTTTCTTTGTATCCCCAACATCAGGGCAGGGCCTTGGCACATAGTAAGCAATTAGTAAATGCTTGTTGATTGACTATTTTGACAAGTGCAAGAAAGAATCATGGGATGGTTAATATTCGACCTTAGAGATCATCGCATCCAAACTTCCTGCTTTGTGAATGAGAGGAGGAGATTATATTGCAAGACAGTGTCACGATATAATATGAACTGTATAAAAATGCTGAAGAAACATAGTAATGGAGTGATCTGAATCAAGGAAACACTTCCTAAAGGAGGTAAGAGTGGAGAGAAGGAGAAGGTCTGGAGAAAGGAGAAAGAAAATCACATGTTAATGAATCGACTGGATGACTATGGTGAATAGTAAAGAATTTGTGGGAGGATGGAAAGAAGGGAATGATCCATGGGGTTGATTTGACCACCAGTGACAATGAGTGGTAGAGAATTATAAGCAATACAAGTGATTAGTTGGTGGAGGACCTTGAGTGCCAGGCTGAGAATTGTGGATTGGTTTTGATGGGTGATAAAGAGTCACTTGTACACCCTTCAGTAGAGGGCTAGCATGATGAAATGGTTTCTCAGAAAGCTAGTTTTATCAGTGGCTAGGAAGGACTGGAGCAGTAAGAATCAGGTCAAGAAAAGTAGTTTAGGGGGCAGCTAGGTGGTGCAGTGGATAAAGCACTGGCCTCAGATTCAGGAGGACCTGAGTTCAAATCCAGCCACAGACACTTGACACTAGCTGTGTGACCCTAGGCAAGTCACTTAACCCTCATTGCCTGGAAAACAAACAAACAAAAAAACCCTTTAAATAAAAATGTTTAAAAAAAAAAAGAAAAGTAGTTTAAAGGTTTGATGCCAACCCCACTTCAGATTGCTGAATGGAAAAGAGGACTCTGGGAAGAAGACAGCGTGAGAGAAGCTGACAGTCTCCATCTTGTCCATATCCCCAGGTTACTATATTAGAGACTTTGAGGAACTTCACCTTGAGTGAGATCTAAGACTCTCTTTTCCAGTTGAGCTGAGGTACCTCACTCCTAATAGCAGAGCCCCCTCACTGTATCTAATCCGGTATATATTTTCCCATGTATACTTTCTCTGATTTCTGCTTTGTTATTGACTCGGATTTCTTTGCTCCCTGCAAAAAGATGAGACAAACAAACAAAAAGCCTTTAAGGATAATGGAGGTGTAAGATGGTAAAGACTTGTACAGTGGTGTAGTGCACCAGAGCACCAGCCCTGGAATCAGGAGGACCTGAGTTCAAATCTGGCCTCAGGCACTTGACACATAGTAGATGTGTGACCCTGGGCAAGTCACTTAACCTCCATTGCCCCACAAAAAAAACCCCAAAACTAAGTGCTAGGTGCTGGGAATAAAAATACATAACACAGTCCCTGCCCTGAAGTGGCTTACATTCTACTGGGGAAGATACAACTTGTTCACAGGTAAGTAAAATACTGGATCTATACAAAAGAAATTTAGTGATTTGGGAGGGGGGTATTAAAAATTGGTAAGAATCAGAAAAAGCCTCTTGAAGGAAGTAGCACCTGAGCAGATCTTGCAGGGGAGGTAGGGGTTCCAAGAGGTGGGAGTGAGGCAGGAAAGTATGCCAGACATGGGAACCAATCTATACCAAGGCATGGAGTTAGGAGATAAAATGTTGCATATAGGAAATGGCAGAGAAAGTCAGTTTGCCTGGAGCTTAGATTTCTGGAGGAGCGTTTAATTATTCTGGAGAGAGAGAGAGACAGAGAGACAGAGAAACAGAGATTGGAGCCTAACTGTGAAAGACTTTAAATGCCAAACAGAGAAGTGATTTTGTCCTGAGTCATTGAAGTCTCTTAAGCAGGGGAATGAATGGTCAGACCTGTGCTTTAATGATATCACTTTGGCAGCAGTGTGGAAGATAGAGAGTGAGAAGAGAGACTAGAGGTAGGGAGACCAACTAGAAAACTATTACAAAAGTTCAGGCAAGAGGTATTGAGGCCTTCTATTAGGGTTGTGGCCATAAGAATGAAGAGAACTGGTAAGAGATGTTATGGAGGTAGAATTGACAAGATCTGTTAGATGATTGGATATGGGAGTCGAGGGAAAGAGAAGAGTCAGTAGTGAAGCCTAGGTTGTGAACATGGGTGTCTGGGAAAATAATGGTGCCTTCAACAGAAATAAGGAAGTTGGGAGGAAGAGTGAGTTTAGAGGGAAAGATAAATTCTGTCATGGACTTGTTGGGTTTGAGATGACTATGGAATATGTGGGTGGAGATAATTGGAGGTGTAAACTGGAATTAAGGAGATATGAGAGCTGGATATGTAGATTTGGACATCATCTGCATAGAGGCAACAATTAAATCAATAGAAGCTGATGAGGTCATCAAAGATAGTCTAGAGCCAGAAGAGGGGGCACAGGACAGAGTCCTGGAGTACCCCCACTCATAAGGGGCAGAACATGGATGATAAGCCAGCAAAAAACTGGTTGGGTTTGGCAGTGTGGAAGGAGAAAGGAAATAAAAACAAATTAGAGGTTGCAGGTCTGTGAGCCAATAAATGAGTGGATCCATTGACAGTCATGGGGAAATTGGAAAAGGATAAAATTTTAAATTTATATTTTCAGAGGACAGAGAATGAGGTTTGGAGGAATGGAGAGTGAATGTAGCAGGAGAAAAATAAGGAACCAAGAGAAGCAAAATGGGAATGAAAAGGGCTAGCCAGAGAACTAGGAAAAGCAGCAGAATAGTGTCACAGAGAAGAATCAGTGAAGGCGTGGTCAATAATATCAAGTACAATGAAGACCTAAAAGATGATAACTTAAAAAACATTCCATTTGGGCAGCTAGGTGGCGCAGTGGATAGAGCACCGGCCCTGGAGTCAGGAGTACCTGAGTTCAAATCCGGCCTCAGACACTTAACACTTACTAGCTGTGTGACCCTGGGCAAGTCACTTAACCCCAATTGCCTCACTTTAAAAAAAAAACAAAAAACATTCCATTTGGTCAAGAGGAAGTAATTGGTGCACTTAAAATAATAGGTAGCATTTATACACTGCTTTAAGGTTTGCAAAGCACTTTACAAATAATATCTCATTTGATCTTCTGAACAACCTACCAGGTACTATTATTATCCCCATTTTACACACAAGGAGACTGAGGCAAGCAGAGGTTAAGTGACTTGCCCAGGATCACATATCTAGTAAATGTCTGAAGCTAGATTTGAATTCAGGTCTTCTTTGAATTCTGGTCCATTCACTGTGCCACTGAGCTGCCTCCAAATGCAATAACAAATCTATCTTTGAAACAGCTTGCGTTATGCCTCGAGAAATTTCTTGGCTCTTTTAGGCACCAGACAAGGTCAGGAAATGTAGGGACCTGATACTTTGAACTTAAAGGGGAATGTTGAAGGTAAAAGGCTAGATTTGAGGTCTATAAGGGGATAAAGATATGGCAACAAGAAATGTGTCCTCAGGTAAGGGATGCAAGGAAATGGACCCAGTGCTGCTGTTAGGTTAGAACAGCTGAAAACCTGGGTCATGCACTGTTGGATCTGGATGTACAGGCACCAAATTTAGAGGGCAGGCAGGTCCTTGCACACAACTATAATCACATGCACTTATTCTTTAGAATTAGAAGGTTTTCTTTCCCATATTATCACTACTAGCAGTTTACTCGCTCATGGATAGGCTCTGTACTTGGCTAGGAGTTGGGCAGAGAGGAAAGTAGAATAGAAATTCAAGAATCAGGTGTTGTGGGCATTTATTCTCTTCAGCTCCTGTTTCCCAAGGATCAGTCTCCTATCCTAGACTATGTATCAGATGGAAGATGAGAGGGAGCAAGGCAGCATGAAGAAAACAGAACTCCAAAGAGAGTAGAGTCTTGGAATCCAAGGGGCAAAGGTAGAGGCTTTGGCTGGGACTCTTGGAACTCAGCTTCCACATCCCCAGGCTTAGCTTTAAGGATGCCAATTCAGACAGTCCAGACCCAGTGTGGGGGAATTCTATCTTGATGGAAACAATTTTTCGGTATCGGTTTCTAGAACATCTGTGCATCTGTCCTCCGTCTCTAAGGGTCCAGGGAAGGGGTCAAAAAGGTGTAAAGGAAGGGGGAAATGAATGGGCATCATTCATGAAGCCACAGTGGAAAGAGAACTGGATTTGGAGCCAGAGGATCTAGACTCTGGAGGAAAGAGTGAAGCTGATGACTCTGTACACTCCTGACTCACTTAAATTCAATTAACTCACAAGTCAAAACATCATCCTCCTGATGTCATTGGTCCACTTTGAGAATGAAGGATGAACAACAACAACCTGGGCTCAAATCCTGCCTCTTCTCCTTATTAACTGTGGTCTTAGACAAGTTGCTTCCCTATTCTGGGCCTTAGTTTCCTCACCTGTAAAAGGAAAAAAATGGAATTAAATGAGTTATAAGTCCCTTCCAACTCTAAATACCATGAAATTACATTCCAGAGATCAGAAAATCTCCCAACTTCTCCCTATCCTGAGACATGGATACTTAGAACGTCTGGTCTCCAGGTTTTTTTCAATCTCACTGTCACAGATAGAAACCAGTAGATGAACAGATTGGGGAGCTGCAAGAGTTCCACCATCAACAGAAATACTATTACTGAAGGCATAGAAAGAGAATGAGTTGGGACAGAACAAGGAAAATGATTTGCCTTTGGTGACACCCAGAGGTGTGCTAGAGTCAGGCCATAGAGAGAGACAATTGCTAAATTTTCAGTGTGAATATTTAAACCTTGGTTCCTCATCTTGTAGCAACCTGGGTAGTGTAGTAGATCAAAATCCACCCTCAGATACTTAGTAGTTAAGTTACTTTGGGGAATGATTGTGAGGATCAAATAAGATATTTGTAAACAGCTTTGCCAAGCTTAAAGTGCTATGTGAATGCTAGCTGTTATTATTAATGACTGCCTCTTGTCCCCATAGCATCCTCTCAGCTCCTGAGGTTTCCTATGTTGCCACTGGACCCTTTTTTCCATTTCCAGTGCTAAAACTCCCACTACTTCACTCTTACTCTTCTCATTAAGCAAGACTGTCTTTAAAGCTGTGAAGTCAGGGTAGACGGTCAGACATTCACTCTTAAAGGCACAGCAGGGACCCCAGTCACTAGGGTGGTTCTCTAGGAAAGGATACTGAAACAACTGTCACCTGACAGTATTCCCACACACCCATAAGCCCATATTGTACATAGAATACTTGTGGGGGTATTAGGAACCCTGTCACCTACTTTTAGGAAAGTATAAATGTAAGCCACAGTTAAGCTTTAATCATAATAATCCCCTTTGGGGTAACCCCCACCCAATATTGAACCTGATGTAGATAAACCCAGAATGATTACATTGGCAGAGCCAAGATGGCAGAGGAAAAACATTAAACTCACAGAGCTCCTGACACAATTACCCCCAAAACAGCAATAAAACAACCCTTGGAACAGAAAAACCCATAAAAAGATGGGCTGAGATTATTTTCCAGCCAAAGACAGATTAGAGGGGGCTGTGCTAGGCTGCGGGTAGAGTTCAACCCCAAGATAGTGCTGACAGACCCCAGGCATGCTGAGGCAGAGGAACTTACCCCTGAACCTCCAAATCAGCTGTAGCACCAGAGTCTTCTGGAACTAAGCTAACAGTCAGATGAGAGAGCTGAACGGCTGGCCAGGGAGAAGGGTTAGGGGATTGGGGGGGGGGAGGGATATACATCAGTCTCTGCTGGACCTAAGGAGAAATTTGGCTATCCCACCCTAGCAGGAAACCAGGAAGAAATCTTGAGTGGCTGGAGGCCCAAATGGGGGAGGGGCACAGGCTCATTGGAGCTAAGAACCACCACAGTACACAAAGTTCAGCTGGTTGGTTCATTCACAAGTTGGCTTGAGGTTATCTTTAGATCAGAGAACAGGCCAGGTGAGAGAAAAACCTGCCCTCCCTTAAACCAAAACACCTGGGACCCTCTGAAGCTTGACACAGTGTAGCTTGGAAATAGGACCCCACTGTAAGAGGGAGTTAAAAGTCAAGTAAAAGATGGCAAGATGAGCAAGCAAAGAAAGTTGAGAATTATAGAAAGTTTCAACAAGGAAGATCCAGGTACACCCTCAGAAGAGGATAGCAACTTCAGGGCCCCTACATCCAAAGCTTCCAAGAAAAATATGAATTGGTCTCAGGTCATGGAAGCACTCAAAAGGAACTTTGAATAGAAAGCAGGAAAGATAGAAGGAAGATTTAGAGAGGTGGAGTAAAGAATGGAAAGAGAAATGAAAGCGATGCAGGAGTCATGAGAAAAAAGTCAACAACTTGAAAAGCCAAATGGAAATGGAGATACAAAAGCTCTCAGAAGAAAATAATTGCCTAAGAATTAGGATTGAACAAATGGAAACTAGTGACTTTATGAGAAGCCAAGACACAATAAAGCAAATCCAAATGAATTGTGAGATTTAAAATTGGATATAAGAGCATTAAACTTCCCCTTTAACTTTTTTTCCTTATATATCTCCCAGACCACTAAGAAAAGAAGCCTCTGATCTTTAATCAGTGAGGGATTAGTTTTTATTGTTTGGGGATTAATTAGATAACAAAAAGGTGATACTGATTAGGGAAATAGGAAAGTAGAAATACAAATGAATAATCCTAGATCTAAGCTTAGTCTATATTCTTTTATAAAACTCACCGAATCCCAAAACTGCCTGCCAGGCCGAGAACTAGAGCCGATCACCAAAGCGTGCGCCCTGTCACCGCTAAACTAAGAAGAAGCCAGAGTGAGTGAGCCAGAGCACAAACTTCCATTCCCACTCTCAGTTTTAAGTTGGCATCCCAGAAGTACGGCGTGCTTGGCCACACTCTCTGGGCAGTAGCAGGCACACCGCCATTTATCACTGTTTCCTCCCCAAAAGAGCAGTCCTTCAAAAGCCGTGTCAGTAATATGTGCTCTACTCTCAAATGATTAAGCTAAAACTTCCATTTTTTACCATAGAATAAAAAAAACAGGAGGCAATATGAAATATCTCCTTGGAAAAACAGCTGACCTGGAAGATAAATCCAGAAGAGATAATCAGAAAATCATTGGACTACCTAAGAACCATGACCAAAATAAGAGTTTAGAATCTTCCAAAATATTGCAGGGAAAATTGGCCTGATATTCTAGAAGTAGAAGGTAAAATTGAAATAGAAAGAATCCATCCATCACCTCCTGAAAGAGATCCTAAAAGGAAAACCTCCAGGAATATTATGGCTAAATTCCCTATCTTCCAGGTCAAGGAAAAAATATTGCAAGCAGCTAGAAAAAAGGAATTCAAATACTGTGGAGCTCCAATAAGAATAAAACAAGATCTAGCAGGATCTACATTAAAGGACCTTGGGGGCATGGACTATCATGTTCCACAGGGCAAAGGAATTGGGACTACAGCCAAGAATCACGTACCCAGCAAAACTGTGTATAATCTTTCAGAGGAAAAAATGGGACTTCAATGAAAAGGAGGACTTTCAGGCATTTGTAATGAAAAAACCTGAACTGAATAGAAAATTTGACTTTCAAATACAAGACCCTAGAGAAGCATAAAAAGGTAAACAGGAAAAAGAAATCATGAGGGATATAAAAGATTAAACTGTTTATATTCCTACATGGGAAGATAATACTTCTAATTCATAAGAACTTTCTCAGTGTTAGGGTAGCTGAAAGGAATATACTTAGACAGAGGAAACAGGTCTGAACTGAATATGAAGGGATTATATCTGTAAAGAATCTATTTTTTGTTTATCCTTGTTTTTTGTGGGACAGGCAGGGTGGGATAGCTTATGTCTGGGGCCAGATTTGGGCTCAGGGTCTCCTGGGTCCGGGGCTGGTGCTATGTCCACTGTGCCACCTAGCTAACCTATGATGACATCTTTAAAATAGGGTTGAGGGGTAGGAGGAATGCACTGGGAGAGGGGAAGGGGAGAGGTGGACTGGGGAGAGGTAGCTCACATGAAAGAAACAAGAAAAAGCTTATGGATGTCAGGGGAAGAGGGGGAAGGAGTGGGGGAGGGAGTGAACTTTACTATCATCAGAATGGGCTCAGAGGGAATAACATATATACTCAAGTGGGTACAGTAATATATTTTGCCCTCAGGGAAAGTGGGAGGGGAAGGAGATAAGGGGGAAGGGGGAGAAGAGGGGAAGGAGGGAAGGGCAGATTGGGGGAGAGAGCAGTAAAAAGCAAAACACTTTTGAGGAAGGTTAAGATGGTCTGCATAACTGCGCATGTATGACTTATATTGAATTGCTTGATTTCATAGGAAGGCTTGAGGAGGGAGGTAGGAAGAAAAATTTAGAACACAGAATTAGCTCAAAGACCTTAATCTCAGCAGAGTGTGCTCAAGGAGAGAATAACATTCACACCCAATTGGGATGAGTAATCTATTTAAACCTACAGGAAAGTAGGAAGGGAAGAGGATAAGGAGGGAAGGGTGAAAGAAGGAAGGGCAGAGCAGGGGATGGGGCAGTCAGAAGAAAAACACTTTTGAGAAAGAATAGGGTAAAAGAAGATAGAAAATAGAATAAATATGGGAAGGGAATAAGATGGAGGAAAATAGTTATGATGATTGACTATAATGGCAAAACATATGGCATCTATTTTGCTGGGCTATTGTGAAGAAAATTCTTTGTCAGGTTTAAGGTACTATATAAAAGTTATGTTGAACAGGATGCTGTAAGGGCCAAAATTGGTATGGGGAAATTAATTGGGTGGCTTGCCTTAATATTGAGGTAAGAAAGGAGATTAACAGCCTCTTTCAAAAAACAAAACAGGTTTTGACTTCCGGGGCGGAGCCAAGATGGCAGAGGAAAGGCAGTGAGCTCCCAAACTCATGACACGATCGCTCCAAAAAACATCCAAATAACACCATAGGAAAATGCCCAGAGCAGAAAAACTCACAGAAGAATGTGCTGAAATCATCTTCTAACCAAGAATGGCTTGGAAGGCCAGAAGGAGGGAGCTGCTGTGCTGATACAGGAGTCAGGCCTAACCCCACAGTCACCCTGACACAGATCCAGTCTCAGGATGTCCTCACCAGAGAAGGAGACCCCCAGAGCCTCTGAATCAGCTGAAGCACCAGTGTTGTCTGGAACTAAGCTCACAGTCTGGTGAGTGGGCTGAGCCCTGGGCAGGGGAGAGACTACAGGGGTCTATGCTGGTGCTAAGGCAGAACTAGGATTTTACACCCCTGCTGAGAACCAGGTGGTAGGCTCGAGTAGAAGTGGCCCAGGTGGGGGAGGGGCACAGGCTCATCAGAGCTAACAACCACAACACACAAAGCTGGTTGATTAGCAAGTTGGTCTGGGGTCATCTAGGACCAGGAAACAGGCCAGGCAAGGGAAGAACCTGTTTCTCCTTAAATCATACCACCTGGGACTTCTTAAGCTTTGGACACTGCAGCCTGGAAACAGTGCCCCACTTTAAGGAGATAAAAGTCTAGTAAAAGAAAGGCAAGATGAGCTGACAGAGAAAGATGAGGACCATAGAAAGTTTCTTCAGTAACAAGGAAGACCAAGGGGCACCCTCAGAGGAAGATGTCAACATCAGGGCCCCTATATCTAAAGCTTCCAAGAAAAATATGAATTGATTTCAGGCCATAGAGGCGCTCAAAAAGGACTTTGAAGATTAAATTAGAGAGGTAGAGGAAAAAATGGAAAGAGAAATGAGGGTGATGCAGGAAAGACATGAGAAAAAAGTCAACAGCTTGAAAAGTCAAATGGAAAAGGAGGTACAAAAGCTCTCTGATGAAAATAATTGCCTAAGAATTAGGATTGAACAAATGGAAGGCAGTGACTTTATGAGAAACCAAGACACAATAAAGCAAATCCAAATGAATAAAAAAATAGAGGGCAATGTGAAATATCTTCTGGGAAAAACTGCCAACCTGGAAAATAGGTCCAGGAGAGATAATTTGAAAATTATTGGTCTACCTGAAAACCATGATCAAGGAAAATGCTTAGACACCATCTTCCAAGATATTCTCAGGGAAAATTGCCCTGAAATTCTAGAAGAAGAAGCTAAAATAGAAATTGAAAGAATTCACTGATCACCTCCAGAAAGAGATCCCAAAAGGAAAACTCCTAGGAATATTATAGCCAAATTCCAGAGCTCTCAGGTCAAGGAGAAAATATTGCAAGCTGCCAAAAAGAAAGAATTCAAGTACTGTGGAGCCCCAGTCAGGATAGCACAAGATCTAGCAACTTCTACATTAAAGGACCGGAGGGCATGGAATATGATATTCCAAAGGGCAAAGGAAGTGGGATTACAACCAAGAATCACCTACCCAGCAAAACTCAGTGTTATCTTTCAGCAGAAAAAATGGGACTTTAATGAAAAAGAAGACTTTCAGATATTTGTGATGAAAAGACCTGAACTGAATGACAAATTTGACTTTCAAATACAAGACCCTAGAGAACCATAAAAAAAATTGGAGCTGGGGGACATACCTGGGGTCATACAGTGGGCCACTGTCTTGTGTCTGAGGCCGGGTTTTGGCTGGGATCCCCCTGGATCCAGGGGTGATGATTTGTCCACTGTGTCACTTAGATAGATGCTAACATCTTTAGGGTTAAATTGAGGGGTGAAGGGAATCCATTGGGGGAGGGGGAAGGACAGAAGTGAAATCCTACATGAAAGTAACAGGAAAAGGCTTATGGAGTGGGGGAAGAGACGGGAGAGGAGCAGGGCAGTAAATTAATTTTACACTCATCAGAAAAGGGTCAAAGATCTTAGACTCATCAGAGCTGCCACAAGGAGGAACTAAAACAAAAAACAAAACAGGGTTTATTAATGGGAACAAATTTAAAACACCAGTAAGGTTAATAGGACTAGGGACAATAAAAAAAAGGGGGGGGAATTGGGGCAGCTAGGTGGCACAGTGGATAGAGCACTGGCCCTGGAGTCAGGAGGACCTGAGTTCAAATCCGACCTCAGACACTTAACAACCTACTTACTAGCTGTGTGACCCTGGGCAAGTCACTTAACCCCAATTGTCTCACCAAAAACAAAACACATACAAAAAAAAGGGAATTGGGGAAGGAAAAAAAAATACATAACCCTGAAGGACTTATGAAAATTGCAATCCATGTACAGAGAAAGAACTGATGGTATCTGAAAACAGATTGAAACACATTTTTTTTCTTTGACAATTCCTTAATCTGAAGTTTTGTTTTTAACTGTTTTCTCTCACAATGTAGCTAATGTGGGAATGTTTTCCATAACTACTCATGTATAACTTATATTGAATTGCTTGAGTTCTTGGGGGAGGGGGATGGGAAGGAAGAGAAGTTGGAACACAAAGGTTTTTTTAAATTGCTGTCAAAATTTGTTTTTACATGTAATTTGGAAAATACAATTCTAAACAGAAAAAAAGATAAACCCAGAGTTCTTCAGGAGGGGTGGGGAGCAAGGAATGAAAAGACACATAGAAAAAGAATCACATATATCTGCCTATCTCTTTATCCATATCTATATCTATATCTATCTATATATATATATATACAAGAACAGAGTGTTCCTTTTGAACTGAATTGCTACAAGTAGACTGTGTGAAATTTAGGATACATTTTCCCATAGAAACTGTTACATTAGATTAGATTTCCAGGCCAATTCTGAAAATCCTTTTTAACTCACAATGTACTTGATACAATGGGGTATGAATAGAACTATAGAATCTAACCAGCAGGAGTAACAATATTTCTTTTTTCCCCATATATACTTTCTTTCTTAATTTTTTATTAATTTTTAAACGTTTATTTCATAATAAATTTGAGTTCCAAATACTCTCCCTCCCATCCACCCCTTGAGGAGGCAAGCAATATTATATCAATTATATATGTGAAGTCATGCAAAATATATTTCCGTATTAGCCATGTTGCAAAAAAACCAGACAAAAATAAAATGAAAAATAAAGGGTTTTTTAAAACTATGCTTCAATCTGCAATCAAAATTTATCACTTCTCTCTCTAGAGGTGAATAAGATTTTTCATCATGAGTCCTTTGGAATTGTCTTGGATCATTGTCTTGATTAGAGTAGCTAAGTATTTCAGTTGATCATTGTTACAATATTGCTGGGTAACCACCTCACACCTATCAGATTGGCTAATATGACAAAAAGGGAAAATAATAAATGTTGGAGGTGTGGAAAAATTGTAACACTAATGCATTGTTGGTGAATCTGTGAACTGATCCAACCATTCTGGAGAGTAATTTGGAACTATGCCCAAAGGGCAATGGGACTGTGCATACCTTTTGACCCAGTAATACCACTACCAGGTCTGTATCCCAAAGAGATTATAAAAAAGGGGAAAAGACCCACACATACAAAAATATTTATAGCAGCTCTCTTTGTGGTGGCAAAGAATTGGAAATCGAGGGAATGCCCATCAATTAGGGAATGGTTGAACAAGTTGTGGTATATGAATGCAATGGAATATTATCGTGCAGTAAGAAATGATGAGCAGGCAGATTTCAGAAAAACCTGGAAAGACTTAAGTGGATTGATGCTGAGTGAAGCGAGCAGAACCAGGAGAATATTGTACACAGTAACAGCAACATTGTGTGATAATCAACTGTGATAAACTTGGCTCTTCTCAGCAGTGCAATGATCCAAGACAATTCCAAAGAATTCATGATGAAAAATGTTCTCCACATCCAGAAAAAAGAACTGTGGATTCTGAATGCAGATTAAAGCATACTGTTTCTACTTTTTGGTTGTTTGTTTTGTTTTGTTTTTTTTAGTTTTTTCCCTTTTGTTCTGATTCTTCTTTCACAACATGACCAATGCAGAAATATGTTTGATGTGATTGTATATACATATAACCTATATTGGATTGTTTTCTGTCTTGGGGAGGGGAGAAGGAAAAGTGGGAGGGAGAAAAATTTGGAAGTAAAAATCTTATGAAAACAAATGTTGAAAGCTATCTTTACATGTAACTGGAAAATAATAAAATACTTTTATGATTTAAAAAACTATTGCTGGGTAACAAAGTTTCTATGGGGAAATGTTCTCAGAGTTCCAGTTTGGAAAGTCAGGAATACATCCCCCCATGCTTTAGCCTGGACAGCACCACCAGGAACCCCTTCTGACTGGAAGTAAGAGGAGAGAATACCAGGGCTTCAAACAATTGATGGTGGATAGCTCTAGTGGCCTGGAGAAGGAACTCTACCAAGGCTGAGGGTATGGCAGTGATGGAAAAATGTGGGGAGTTGGGATGAGGGAGAAAGAGTGATGAAGCTTTGGGATGGAGGCATAAGGAGCTATAATCAGACACTCTTGATATTTAAAATTCTTGGGATCCCATCTAGGTCCTAGGCTGGCTGCCAGTCTACACCTTGTCCATCTGTAGAAGACCTATAGAAGAAATAGAACCATCTGTCCAGTGTTTTTCCTTTTTTCAATTGTAACTGCCAATCAAATATGACAAGCTGTGTGACCCTGGGCAAGTCACTTAACCCTCATTGTCCCGCCAAAAAAAAAAAAAAGTAACTCCCACTTGTGGATTCTGAGCTGGGTTTCCTCCTCTAAAGCAGAGCTTCTTAAACTTTTTCCACTCTTGACACCTTTTTGCCCAAGAAATTTTTACCCCAGGTATATAGGTACATAAAATAGGAATTCACAACCTTTTACTGTTGCCAAATTTTTCATGACCCCTACATTCAGCCATTTGATCCCATACCACAGTTTAAGAAGCTTTGCTATAAATCACCAAAGGACAGAAGAGAGGCAGTATGGTACAGTGCCTGTGAAGTCTGAGGATGCAAGTCCCAAACCTGAGCCTCTGATGCTTGTCACCTGTGTGACTTTAGCCAAGGCTTTTAAACTGTGGGGCCTCAGTTTCCTCCTCTGTAAAATGGATACGTTGGACTAAATGACCTGAAGTCCCTTCTAGCTTTAGAGCCATAATCATCTCCCTGTTTCTCCTTGTCCCTTAAGCAAGGACAGAGACCTTTGAGAAGAACCTGACGGTTCTTGCTTCCAGTGACAAAAAAAGAAAGAAAGGAAGGAAGGAAGGATCAGAATAGGGGGAAGAGGGATAGAAATATTTCTTTCTCTCTCCTCTGTGCTCTCTCTTTTTTCTTTTCTTTCCTTTTGTTTTTTAGTGAGGCAATTGGGGTTAAGTGACTTGCCCAGGGTCACACAGCTAATAAGTGTAAAGTGTCTGAGGCCAGATTTGAACTCAGATACTCCTGACTCCACAGCCAGTACTCTATCCACTGTGCCACCTAGCTGCCCACTTCTGTGCTCTCTCTATCTCCATCTCCCTCTGACTGTCAGTCTCTCTCTCTCTCTCTCCCATAAGGAAATAAAGACGCTATATGTGTTAATGGTGAAGTTGGAAATAAACGATGGACTCAGTAAAATTTGTGTCTATTTCAAAGGCATGCCCGTACTCATTGAGGCCTGATCCTGACCTCTGGGGTATTTCTGGAAGCTAGAGAGGGGGCTGGGCCTCTAGTACAGCATTCAGAAATATCCACCCTGACAAAAGGGAGAGGAAGGGAGGAGAAGGAGGTTGGGGTGGAAAGAAAAATACTAATTCATATTTCCATAGCATTTTAGGTTTCACCTCATGTTTATTTCAAAGCAACCCTGTGAAGGTTAGAAATGACAGCTCTTCCCATCCCCCTTTTACAGGCCCAGGATGTTTAAGCGATTTGTTGAAGGTCACATAGCCAGTCACTCATTAAAGCCAGGATTGGAATCCAGCTCCTCAGATTCCAACTTCAGTGTCTTTCCCACTCCTCCCCCTTCCCCTTCATCTTCCCTGCCATGGTTGTAATTGTGGACCTTGTCCTTGATTGTCCCCTAAGCCAAGTGAGAAGACAAACAAGGAATGGTGCATGGGAATGGTCCCCAATGGCAGCAGGCTTGGCAAGAGCAAGAGGGATGTGGAAGGAAGTCCCCACAAGTAGTAGCAAGAGGAGAATGTAGAGTGAGTTCCTGTGGCCATGGGACCACATTCTCAAATAGGTGCTGGTATGTGAGGAATGTGAATAAATCGGGCATCTACAAGTTGGGGACTGCCTGTGCTGCCTTGTACTTCAGTACAAGGCTCAGCTTACCTACCACGTAAGTCAGCTTCCCTCACTGATGCCTCTTTGTATCCCCCAGAATACCCAGAGCAGTACTTTGCCCAGAGAGAGGCATAATAAATCTGTAATTAACTTAGTGTGATTCCTACCATGCCTACCATCAATGAACAGAGTAGGAGAAATTCAGGTTAAACATGGGGAAGAACATCCCTATGAATAGGGATGTGACATAAGAAAGAAAAGCATTTATTAATAAGTGCCAAGCACTTCATAAATAAGATTCTCACAACAACCCTAGGAGGTAGGTGCTATTATTATCACCTCCACTTTACTGATCAAGAAACTGAGGCAAACAAGGTTAAGTGATTTGCCCAGGGTCACACAGTTAGTAAGTGTCTGATGTTGGATTTGAACCCAGATCTTCCTGATTCTAGTCCCAGCTCTCTATGCACTGAGCCACCTAGCTGGTAAAACTGAGGCAGCCTGATGTTGTAGAAAGAATAGTGGTTCTGGGGGCAGCTAGATGGCGCAGAGGATAGAGCATCCTGGAGTCAGGAGTACCTGAGTTCAAATCCGGCCTCAGACACTTGACACTTACTAGCTGTGTGACCCTGGGCAAGTCACTTAACCCCAATTGCCTCACTAAAAAACAAAACAAAAACAAAAACAAAACAAACAAAAAAAAGAATAGTGGCTCTGGAGTCAGAGAAACTAGGTTTAAATACTAACTCTGCCAGTAACTACTTGTATAACTTTGGGCAAGTCACTTAATTTCTCTAGGTTCTTAGTTTTCTCCTGTGTAAAATGAGGGTTTGGGACACAATGATCTCTAAGCTCTGAGACTCTAAATCTGTGTGATCCATGAGGCATCAGCTTATAGGGATCTCTTTCAAAATAGGAAAGACAATAGAATGGAGTTCCTGGGGAAGGGAACAACTGGTTTTCAGGAACCCCTTAAATGCTAACAAGAATTTGGTACCCTAATGAAAAGGTAGTTTCCTCATCCACTTTACCTCATGAACCCCAAAGCTTGTCTCTTTGCTAGTCTGGAACGAGGGGGGCAGCTGCTGGAACCTATTTCGGGTATCTCTAGCATTACCACCAGCATGTTAGCTCATCTTTCTAAAGTTATTTTGTCTATTTTCTTTCACAACCTGACTAATGTGAAGCTGTTTTGCATAACTGCACATGTATGACTTATATTGAATTGCTTGATTTCATAGGGAGGGTTGAGGAGGGAGGAAGAAAATTTGGAGCACATAGTTTTTAAAAATCGATATAAAAAAGTGTTTTTATTTTTTACATGTAACTTGGGGAAAATTCTAAATAAAATGAAAATTAAAAGCATTACCACCAATGCTTTATCCAACAGCCCCCCAAGGACCTATAAACTACCTCAGAGTCAGAGTGGGAAGAGGACCCCTTACTTAAGGATGTTTGCCCCCAAATATTTGTGTGTCAGCATTGAGACTTTCCAAATCCTCATGTGATTGGCTGTTCTGACTCTTTTAAAAACAAGTTTTTATAATCTGTGTATATGATATTGATGAAATATTATTGTGCCATAAGAAATGACAAGCAGGATGATTTCAGAAAGGCCTGGAAAGATTTGTATGAACTGAAGTATAGTGAAGTGAGCAGAACCAAGAGAATGTTGTGCACAGTGACAGCAATATTGTTTGATTAAGAACTATGAATGACTTAACTAATCTCAGCAATACAATGATCTAAAACAATCCTAAAGGACTAATGAAGAAGCATACTATCCACCTCCAAAGACAGAAATGATATTGATTGAACTCAGAGAGAAGCAAGCTATTTTTCACTTTTTTTCATTTTTTCTTTTATTCAAAAGTTTTCTCATACAAAATGACTGATATGGAAATGTTTTACATAATTGCACATGTATAACCCATATCTGATTGCTTACTGCCTCAGGGAGGAGGGAGGGGAAGGAGGGAAGGAGGAATAAAATTTGGAACTCAAAACTATAAAAATGTTTATTATCAAAAAAACAAAAACCTAAACCCCACATTTTTATGGGTCTTTTTTTTTCTTCATCACCAGAATTTTCCCAGTATCCCTCTCTCTCCTCCTCCCAGAAAGTCACTTCATACAACACTTAACATTTAACTCAATGTAATTGATTACTACATAAAAAAAAAACCATAAACCCAAAAGATGTGCAATGTACATTTATGGACCTTCGACCTCGTCAGAAGGGTAGGTGGGAAGTGTCTTCTTGTATCACTTCTTTAGAACTATGCTCTCCTTTTGAAATTTTGTAACATTCATTTTAAAATTTTGTGCGGTTGTTCTTTCCATGTGCATTGTTGCAGTCATTGTGTATTTGGTTTTCTTGGCTCTGCTTACTTCATTCTGCATCAGTTCATGGAGATCTTTCCATACTTCTCAGAATTCATTGCATTCATTTCTTACAGCATAATAATAATCCATTACATTCATGTACCACAGTTTATTTAGTCATTCCCCAATCAATGAGCAGCTACTTTGTTTTCAAGTCTTTGCTATCACAAAAAAAGTGCTGCTATAAATATTTTGGTTAGGTTTATTCTTGGAAAAGAAAACTAATCAGCATAGAAACTCAGTTGTATATCATTAGTCACTAGGAAGATACTTTTCTCTAGATTCCTTCTTAGGACTTACTAATGAAACTAAGAATAATACCTTAAGGAAAAGGAGCATGGTGTAGGAGATGGAGGACTTGTCCATGGAGTTCTGATACATGTGGCTAGGTGACCAAGAGCAAGTTATTTAATCTCTCAGAGCCCCAGACAACTCTCTAAGACAGGGGTTCCCAACCTGGGGTATTTTGTAGATAATGATATCATCCAATTGAAATTCATCTTTATTTTTAATTCTCATGTACACATCCACGGTAAACTTTGTAATTTATTTTCAGGGTCTTGGAGTCTGGAAGACCTAAGTTTAAGTCCAACTTTAGACACTTACTAGCTGTCTGATCCTGAGCAAGTCACTTAACTTTTGTCTGCTTCGGTTTACTTAAATGTAAAAGAGGGATGATAATAGCACTTGCTTTCCAAGGTTGTTGTGGGGACCAAATGAGACAATATATGTAAAGAGCTTAACACAGTGACTGCCACATAGTAGATGTTTAATAAATGCTTCTCTCCTTCCTTCCTTCCTTTCTCTCTCTTTCTTTCTTCCTTCCTCCTTCTTTCCTCCTTTCCTTCTTTCCTTCCTTCCTTCCTTCCTTCTTTCTTTCTTTCTTTCTTCCTTCCTTTCTCTCTCTTTCTTCCTTCCTTCCTTCCTTCCTTCCTTCCTTCCTTCCTTCCTTCCTTCCTTCCTTCCTTCCTTCCTTCCTTCCTTCCTTCCTTCCTTCTTTCCTTTCTTCCTTCCTTCCTTTCCTCTTGAATAGGGGGTTTACTGAAAGTCAAGGGAAAGATTTTGATGGAAAAAGATTTCACTGATCTATCTTGCTATTTCTTAGTCAGTGCCAGATAGTTTTGCAGCAAATGAATATGACCTTGTATTTGACAAGTGTAAATACTTAAATTTGGGGGATGAGAATTCATTATTTGGTAAAAAAAATTATTGGGACGGGGCAACTAGGTGGCGCAGTAGATAAAGCACCAGCCCTGGATTCAGGAGGACCTGAGTTCAAATCCGGCCTCAGACACTTGACACTTACTAGCTGTGTGACCTGGGCAAGTCACTTAACCCCCATTGCCCTGCAAAAAACAAACAAACAAACAAAAATTATTGGGAAAACTGGAAAGCAGTCTAGCAGAAATTGAGCATAGACCAGTACATTTCCCAAGATAAGGTCAAAATGGTTACATGAACTAGATATTAAGAGAGAGATTATAAGAAAATTTGAAGAACATGGAACATATTACTTATCAGACTTATGGATATGTGAATAATTTATGAGGAAACTCCTATTCTGAAACTATAAATTATATATACATAGTTGTAGATCTGAATTTATAAAGGGAGTTTTATACTAGGGAGTTTCCCACATGAAATGAAATCATATCTCAACCAAATAGACCCTAGAGGACAATTCTTAAGTCTGGAGAATGAAAGCACAATTCAGAGAAGAGCTAGTAAGACCCCTTGGGATAATCATCCTTAATGTACCACTCTTCAGCAACCTACCTAGAGTAAATAATGTGATTTGTTCTATCCTTGACTCCTGGTCCTCCTCTCAGGACCTTAGGATTGCAGTGTCAGAAATGCCTTGACTAAAAAAAAGAAAGAAAGAAAGAAAGAAAGAAAGAAAGAAAGAAAGAAAGAAAGAAAGAAAGAAAGAAAGAAAGAAAGAAAGAAAGAAAGAAAGAAAGGAAAGAAAGAAAGGTAAGAAAAGAAAAGAAATGCCTTGACTTTTGATTCTCTGAAGTGGGAAGAGGTCCCATTTGGGATGGATAAGGCATCTGAACTACCTTTCCCCTCATTCTGAAGTTCTCTCCTTATTTTCAGGATGTAGGAGTATTCAATGGGGTCCCTGTATGCTTGGCCTCCCAATGCTATGCTATTCTCCTGTTCCCCAGGGACAACTACAAACAACAAGCATTCATTAATTTCCTATTGAGTGCACTGGAAAGTGCACACAAAAATGAAAAGTGAAAGTCCCCTCCTTAAAAACTGGCCTTCAGCTGCACGGATGAAAATGGGCACTGGACCTGTGATTTCACTGGTATAGCAAATACAAGGTAGGGAAGTAATAAAGGCAAAAGGAAATTCCAGACAGTGCATAGGAAAATCTGAGCAGCAGTGGAAAGATTTCACATAGAAAGGGCACCTGAGTTGAGCTTTGAAAGAAGATAAGGATTTTGAAAGACAGAGAGAGCAAGAGGGAGTACATTCCAGGAATGGGAACAGGCCTACAGGAATGCACAGAGCTGAGAGACAGCATGTCAGGATTGAAAAACAGCTATTCTATTTGGATGGAATGTAGAATGAATGAAGGGCAGTTATCTGAGATAAGGCTGGAAAGACAGATTGGCAACATATTATAGAGGGCCTTAAATGCCAAGCAAAGAAGGTTATACTTTGTCCTAGAAATAAGGAGGCTCTCATTCTTAAAAAAAATCTTTGTGGGGCAGCTAGGTGGTGCAGTGGATAGAGCACCGGCCCTGGAGTCAGGAGTACCTGAGTTCAAATCTGGCCTCAGAACATTGACACTTACCAGCTGTGTGACCCTGGGCAAGTCACTTAACCCCAACTGCCTCATAAAAAAAAATCTTTGCTATTAGGAATGGTTCTCTAGGAAGGGAGAAGAAGAGGATAGAGGGGGAAATCTAGGCAACATATAAACAAAAGCTATCAATAAAACATTGTTGTTTGTGCAGTTTGTTTAAGAAGAAGCAATAGGGGGCAGCTAGGTGGTGCAGTGGATAGAGCACTGGCCCTGGAGTCAGGAGTACCTGAGTTCAAATCCGGCCTCAGACACTTAACACTTACTAGCTGTGTGACCCTGGGCAAGTCACTTAACCCCAATTGTCTCACTAAAAAAAAAAAGAAGAAGCAATAAGAAGGAGCTGAAGATGTTTGAAGAAGAGAGTGATGTGGCACTAGGAAAATAATCTTGGAATCTCTGTGAAAGATAAATTGAAGAGGGGAGGGGCAGGGAGGCATGGAGACCAATTAGGAGGGTAATGCCAGAGTACAAGTGAGAGGTGATAAGAGTGGTCAATGTAGATGGAGAGAAGGAAGCATATTTGAGGGATAGCGTGGAAACAGATTTAACACTTTGGCAATGGATTTCATGTGGAAGATGAAAAAGAGAGGAAAGTCAGAGATGAACCGAAATTAAAGCCTGAAGAAATGAGAATATGGTGATGCCATCAACAGAAATGGGGAAATTGGTAGGAGGGTCAGGTTTAACGGAAAAGTTTAGTTTGGAACGTATTCAATATGAGGCAACAGTGGAACGGACATTCAGGAAAGATTTTTAATATGAAGTTGCAGTTCTGAAGTTTAGGGGAAACATTAGGGCTGAATATGTAGATTTGAGAGTCAAACATATAGGAGGTGACTGGACCAAGGGAGACAGTGAAAGGAGAGAGAATGCATAGAAGAGATGGTCTGGGACAGAGCCTTGAGACACCCCCTACTTAAGGGGTAGAAAGAAGACAATACCCTGGATTCAGGAGGACCTGCATTCAAATCTGGTCTCAGACACTTGACACTTACTACCTGTGTGACCCTGGGCAAGTCACTTAACCCTCATTGCCCCAGAAGAAGAAGAAGAAGAAGAAGAAGAAGAAGAAGAAGAAGAAGAAGAAGAAGAAGAAGAAGAAGAAGAAGAAGAAGAAGGAAGAGAATGAACCAAGGAAGAAGCCTGTGGAGCACACAGACAGGTAGGAAAAGAACCAAGAGAGAGATCAGTGTCATGGAGGCCAAGGAAAGAAAGAATAATAGAGGTGATGGTCAGCAGCCATCAGATTTAACTGTCATGGGATAGAACTAATCATAAAAGACAAAATGAATAATTTTGTTTACATAAATGTAATGATTACTCTCAACTCACTCTTCCAGTGTGAGGCCAGCTACAACTCACCCTCAATGTTCTAGGGGTACACTTGAGAGGTTGGGGTCCTCTTTCTTTAATGTCATCAGCTTGAGCCCCACTTCTAATGTATTTCTCCCTACTTTTTTTTGTTTTTGTTTTGGGGTTTGGGGTTTTTTTAGTGAGGCAATTGGGGTTAAATGACTTGCCCAGGGTCACACAGCTAGTAAGTGTTAAGTGTCTGAGACCAGATCTGAACTCAGGTACTCCTGACTCCAGGGCTGGTGCTCTATCCACTGCACCACCTAGCTGCCCCTCTCCCTACTTTTAATCACCAGTTATTGGCATGCCAATTTCATTTACTCTAAAGATATAACAAGAAAAGAAGTTACAAACATTTTCGCATAATAATATACTATTATATTATAATTCTACTATCTCAGTCCCCGAGGGAGAATCGGCTTATTTTTAATACTTAAGGCAATTTCTACATAGAGTTCACACCACCAAGTTCACTTCCAAATGCAATGTGTCCAATAGATGGATAAGTTCTCATCTCTGCTACTGATGGTCTAGACCAAATAGTTTTTTACTTCACTCCCAAGTGTCTGGATCCCAGCAAATCCTGGCATGGACTCCAATACCTAGACTTTTGGTGGCTCACTGTTCTGACTGTTCAAAGCTCACAAGGTCATAGACATCATCAATATCTTCACTTAAAGGCAAGAAGGAATAGACATGAGCTTCTGTTTCTACAGAAGCAAAAGCATCTCCAAGCACGTTTTGTTTCAGTTTGACTCTAAGAGAGAAAAGCCCAAGACTCCTCTACCTTCCAAAGGTGGACAGCAGCTCATTCTCCTTTTCCATAGTAAGCAGAGTCAGAGTTAAGAGTCTCTTCAGCCTGATGAGTGCTTTTTGAATGCACCCCATTTCCAACTCTATGACCAATCAAAAAAGTTCATCTTCAGCATGTCATTAGCAGACCGTCTCTACTGATGGACTAAACCAGGTTGAGGGAAACCAACAGGACTCAGACCCATCAGTGAGTCTGGGGGATGTCTATCCCAAATAAATGAAGACTTCTCCTGGAGGAATGGGCAGATGAAGATAATTTGTTTCAACTACCTCGAAGATGCTGAAGCAGGTGATTTGGAGGATTTAGTGTTTGGTCAGACATGGAAGATGTCAAGTTCATCCACTGAATCCTGAGCCATTGCCAATCATCTTGACCTTTATCCTGTCACTGGACTGATGACTCTGGAAGAGAGAGTGAGGCTGAAGACTTTGTGCAACTCTGCCTCACTTAAGTCCAATTCTGAAAAGTTACATCACTCGTGATATAATTGATCCTCTTTAAAAATGAAGGATGATTAACAAGTTCAGACAAAATAAAAATGCTGATATTCAAGATGGTGTGACTATGTCTGAAAGGTGGTCTCCCTCCCCTCACATTCTAAAGGAGAAGGAAGCACTAGGAGCAAGTGAGCTAAGGGAAGGATTTTGGGAGCTCCAGCTGTGACTTTTGGGAGAAAAACCTCATACATAATGAAACAGAGCTTTTTCTCCCAAGAGGCAGCTAGTGGATAGAGCACCATGTGGGCCTGCAGTCAATAAGACTCATCTTCATGAGTTCAAATCTGGCCTCAAACACTCAGTAGCTGTGTGACCTTGGGTAAGTCGCTTAATCCTGTTTATCTCAGTTTCCCCATCTATATAATGAGCTGGAGAAGGAAATGGCAAACCATTCCAGGATCTTTGACAAGAAACCCTAACTAGGGTCACAAAGAATCAGAAATGACTGAAAAATGACTGAACAATGAAACAGAGAAAACAACTATGATGGTGTTCATGGAGGTAAATAAAGTGTTAAAAGACTGGAAAGGTAGGGAAGGGCCATGTTATGAAGACTTTAAACAGAAGACTTTTATATTTGATCCTGAAGGAAACGGAGAGCTAATAGAGTTCACTTAGCAGGGAAGTGACATGCTGAGACTTAATGATGTTGTTAAAATCATCTTGGGGGGCAGCTTGGTAGCACACTGGATAAAGCACCGGCCCTGGATTCAGGAGGACCTGAGTTCAAATCTGGCCTCAGACACTTGACACTTACTAGCTGTGTGACCCTGGGCAAGTCATTTAACCCTCATTGCCCTGCAAAAAAAAAAAAAAGAAAAAGAAAAAGAAAAAGAAATCATCTTGGCAGCAGAATGGAGGATAGAACTGAGTGGGGAGAGCCTTGAAGCAGGAAGACCAGTTAGTGCATGCAAGAGGTAATGAGGGCCTAGACTAAGACTATGGCTGTATATGTGGCAAGAAGAGTTGTTATGGGAGAGACACTGTCAAGGGGAAAATGATAAGATTTGGGTGTGTTGAGGGAGTGAGAGTGAGCAGTTGAGGATGATGCCAAAGTTTGTATTGATTCCTTTTCCTTTCTTCTTTTTCTTTAATTATCTGATTCTTCTCCTCTTCCTTTTTTTCTCCCCTTTCATTTAAGTAATTAATTAAAAACCTTCCTCAGTTCTGCTTCTTCAATTTATTTTGTTTGTTAGGGGTTTTCCCTTCATTTTCAACACTCTCATTTAAATGGTTAATTAGAAGTCTCCCCCCCCCCTTTAAAATTGGAACATTAATGCATTGTTGGTGGAGCTGTGAACTGATCCAACCATTCTGGAGAGCAATTTGGAATTATGCCCAAAGGGCGATAAAGCTGTCCATACCTTTTGACCCAGCAATACCACTTTTGCATCTTTTCCCCAAAGAAATCATGGAAAGGGGAAAGGGACCCACATGTACAAAAATATTTATAGCTGCTCTTTATGTGGTGGCAAGGAATTGGAAGTTGAGGGGATGCCCATCAATTGGGGAATGGCTAGACAAGTTGTGGTATATGAATACAATGGAATACTATTGTGCTGTAAGAAATTATGAGAAACTATATTCTTCCCACCAATGCAATGGTACAGAAGAGTTCCAGGGAACTCATGATAGAAGAGGATCTCCAAATCCAAGAAAAAAAAAAAAAAGAACTGAGGAGTATAGATGCTGAATGAACCATACTATTTCTTTTGTTTTTGGTGCTGTTGTTTTTTCTATTTTGAGGTTTTTCATCATTATTCTGATTTTTGTCTTATAACATGACTAATGCAGAAATAGGATTAATGTTATTATGTGTATGTATATATCACCTATATCAGATTACCTGCTGTCTAGGGGAGGGGGGAGGGAGGGGAGGGAGGGAGAAAAATCTGCAATTGTAAAGCTTGTATAAACAAAAGTTGAGAACTATCTTTACATGTAACGGAAAAAAAAAAGAAATTCCCCCTTTCTGTCAACTTCTTTTGTTTTGTTTTTAAATTCTGCATCTCCTTCTAGAAAAGTTTAATAGCATCTTATTATTTCCAATTACATATAAAGATAGTTTTCAATCTTCATTTTTGTAAGATTTTGAGTTCCAAGTTTTTCTCCCTTCCTCCCTTTCTCTCTTCCCTCCCCCCTCCCCAAGACAGCAAGCGATCTGATATAGGTAATACAGTACAATCATGTTGAACATATTTCCACATTAGTCATGTTGCAAGAGAAGAATCAGAACAAAAGAGAAAAATCACAAGAAAGAAGAAACAAACAACAACAAAAAATAACCCCAAAAAAGTGAAAATAGTATTCTTTGATCTTATTTAAATTCCATAGTTCTTTTTCTGGATGTGGAGAGCATTTTCTACATGAGTCTCTTGGAATTGTCTTGGATCATTGTATTTCTGAGAAGATCTGAAGTTATCACTGTTGAGCCTCACACAATGTTGATGTTACTGTGTACAATGTTCTGCTTATTTCACTCAGCATTAGTTCATGTAAGTCTTTCCAGGATTTTCTGAAATCTGCCTGCTTGTCATTTCTTATAGCACAATAGTATTCCATTACATTTATATACCACAACTTGTTCAGTCATTCATCAATTGATGGTCATCCCCTCAATTTCCAATTGTTTGCCACCACAAAAAGAGCAGCTATAATTATTTTTATACATGTGGCTCCTTTTCCCTTTTTTATGATCTTTTTGGGATATAGCTCTAGTAGTGGTATTGCTGGGTCAAAGGCTATGCACAGTTTTATAACTCTTTGGGCATAGTTCCAAATTGTTCCCCAGAATGGTTGGATCAGTTCACAACTCCACCAACAATGCATTAGTGTTCCAATTTTCCCACATATTCTCCAACATTTTTCATTTTCCTTTCTTGTCATATTAGCAAATCTGATAGGTGTGAGGTAGCACCTCAGAATTGTTTTAATTTGCATTTCTCTAATTAATAGTAATTGAAAACATTTTAATATGACTAAAGGTAGCTTTAATTTCTTCATCTGAAAACTGCCTATTCAAATCCTTTGGCCATTTCTCAATTGGGGAATGACTTGTATTCTTTTTTTTTTTTTTTACATATAAGGTATTTTATTTTTTCCGTTACATGTAAAGATAGTTCTCAACTTTTGTTTATACAAGCTTTACAATTTCAGATTTTTCTCCCTCCCTCCTCTCCCTCCCCCCTCCCCCAGACAGCAGGTAATCTGATATAGGTTATATCTATATATCTATATATCATATCCATATACATATATATATACACATAATAACATTAATCCTATGTCTGCATTAATCCTGTTACAAGAGAAAAAATCAGAGCAGTGATGCAAAACCTCAAAATAGAAAAGAAAAAAAAAACAACAGCACCCAAAACAAAAGAAACAGTATGGTTCAATCAGCATCTATACTCCACAGTTCTTTTTTTTTTTTTTCTTGGATTTGGAGATCCTCTTCTATCATGAGTTCCCTGGAACTCTTCTGTACCATTGCATTGGTGAGAAGAATATAGTCCATCACAGTAGGTCAACACTCAATGTTGATGTTACTGTGTACAATGTTCTTCTGGTTCTGCTCATCTCACTCATCATCAGCTCACGTAAGACCCTCCAGGTTTCTCTGAACTCCTCCTGCTCATCATTTCTTACAGCACAATAGTATTCCATTGTATTCATATACCACAACTTGTCCAGCCATTCCCCAATCGATGGGCAGCCCCTCAACTTCCAATTCCTTGCCACCACATAAAGAGCAGCTATAAATATTTTTGTACATGTGGGTCCCTTTCCCCCTTCCATGATTTCTTTGGGAAAAAGACCTAAAAGTGGAATTGCTGGGTCAAAGGGTATGCACAGCTTTATCGCCCTTTGGGCATAATTCCAAATTGCTCTCCAGAATGGTTGGATCAGTTCACAGCTCCACCAACAATGCATTAGTGTTCCAATTTTCCCACAGCTTCTCCAACATTTATTATCTTCCTTTTTTGAATGACTTGTATTCTTATAAATTTGATTCAGTTCTCTATATATTTGAGAAATGAGGCCTCTATCAGAAACACTGGCTGTAAACAATATTTCCCAGCTTTCTGCTTTACTTCTAATCTTGGTTGCATTTGTTTTGTTTGTGTAAAACCTTTTTAATTTAATGTAATCAAAATTATTCATTTTGCATTTCATAATGCTCTCTATCTTATCTTTGGCCATAAATTCTTTTTTTGTTTTGTTTTGTTTTGTTTTGGGGGGGGGCAATAGGGGTTAAGTGACTTGCCCAGGGTCACACAGCTAGTAAGTGTCAAGTGTCTGAGACTGGATTTGAACTCAGGTACTCCTGAAACCAGGGCCGGTGCTTTATCCACTGCGCCACCTAGCCACCCTGGCCATAAATTCTTACACTCTCCATAGATCTTATAGGTAAACTATTTCTTCCTCTTCAAATTTGCCTATGGTCTAATTATGTCTAATTCATGCACCCACTTTGATGTTATTTTGGTTATACAGTGTAAGATGTTGGACTATAACTAGTTTTGCCATACTCTTAAAAACTACAGTTTTTGTCAAATGGTGAGTTCTTATCCCACAAGTTAGAGTCTTTGGGTTTATCAAACAGTAGATTGCTATAATGATTTACTACTGTGTCTTGTGTGCCTAACCTATTCCACTGATCTGCCATTCTATTTCTTAGCCAGTACCAAATAGTTTTGATGGTTGCCTATTTATAAAATAGTTTTAGATCTGGTACAAGTAGGCCACCTTCCTTTGCATTTTTCCATTAATTCCTTTGATATTCTTGACCTTTTGTTCCTCCAGATGAATTTTGTTATTATTTTTTCTAGCTCTATAGAATATTTTTGTTAGTTTGATTGGTATGGTACTGAATAAATAAGTTAATTTACGTAGAATTGTCATTTTTATTATATTAGCTCTGCCAACCCAGGAGCAATTGATATTTTTCCAACTATTTAGATCTGATTTTATTTGTGTGAAGTGTTTTGTAACTGTGTTCATATAGTTCCTGAGTTTGACTTGGCAGGTAGACTCCCAAATATTTTATATTGTCTACAGTTATTTTAAATGGAATTAGAATTTTTTTTACGTTGTTCTCTTAATTTGTTCTTTTTTATCTATTTGAATTCATTCTTTGATTAACATTTATTCATATTTTGAGTCTTTATACTTATTCTTTCTTCATTCTGTATTTTTCATGGAATAAAAATTTTTAAAGTACCAAGTTGAATATCTCTTCTAAACAATTTCTTTCTTATTGCCTTGTAAATCTTGCCCTCTTCCCCCTTTTTTTCTGTTGTCTTACTCTTAGAACTATTGATTCCTGCAGAATGTGTAAGGATAGAAGCACTGCCCCCTGGTACAAATATCCCTGTATCCTAGATTGTGCAGTCTGATTCTACCTCCTGCTCTCCCCTTGATCATTGTCTTCCCATTTTGCCATAGAATCTTCTATTTGAGTCCATGCCTCCCCACCCTTCTGGTGGGACCAGTTGTTCCAAGTTACTGATTTCCCTTCTTTTGAGGCAGGATGTTATTCATGGAAGAACAATACTCTCTCAGAGGAAGTGGTGTCCCTTAAGCACAAAGTCGCTATATATTTTATTCATTATAAGGTCCCCATCTCCTATTACAGAACATTTCTCTCCCTACATGGAAGTATCTTTCTGTGTGACCCTATTCCACCAATGAAGCAAAATCTCCACTTCTCTTTCTTCCCTCTTTAAATCCCTACCTTTGCCAATTCATCCATTCCCCAAAAGTCTCTCTTCTTGCTGAGAGATTACAGGAGTTATTTTCCCTTCATTGTATACCACTGACCTTATTAGATGTTATGCAAATTTAGGGTAGAGTTTGGGTAAATGACGTTAGGATAAGTTACAATAGTGAATTGATACTCCCAACCAATAACAGCATGGTATGATACAGACAAATGAAGTCAGAGATAAAATCACAATCCTTTGCTCCCACTATTCCTTGATACAACTTGCTAGGTGGTGGTCTGGTCAGATGTGGTCTCCTGTGGAAGGTTTAAAAGTGCTGGTGGCTCCTCCAGAGAAAAAACTGATGGAGTCTGAATGTAGATCAAAGCATACTATTTTTCACTTTCTATATTTTTTTCTTGTTTTCCCCCTTTGGGTCTGTGTCTTCTTTAACAACATGACTAACATGGGAATATGTTTTACATGATTGAACACATTTAACTTATATCAAATTGCTCACTGTCTCAAGGAGGGAGGAGGAAAAGAGAAAATTTGGAACTTCAAATTTTTTGAAAATTAATGTTTAAAATTGTTTTTGCATCTAGTTGGAGAAATTAAAATACAATTTTAATGTGAAAATCAATTTTTAAATTTTTATTTTAATTTTTCTCAATGATATGTAAAGCTGTTTTTTGAGTTCTAAATTTCTCTCCCACCCTCCCTTCCCTCCCCCTTTCTTGAAGACAGTAAGCAATTTTATATAGGTTATACATTATAATCATGTTCAACATTAAAATGCTATTTTTTTTTAAAAAAGAAGTGCTGGTAGCTCAGGTTTACATAGGCTTTTGAAACAAAGAATCTGTGTAGCAGCTGTCACATCACCAGAGAGGCAGTGTCCAGGGAGCATTGTCCTGTAACAAAAAGGAGATTTCTAAGAATTAGCCAAGAAGGCCATGAGGAAAGTGGAATTTTAAGTATGTTTCACCAGCCAGCTTGCTGGAGAGTTTCAGAAGCTAGTTCTAAGCAGGAGTGTATGCAGTTCAAACCTTATGTGCACAAATTATGTAAGGGTATAACAATCCTATGAGTATGAAACCCTAGATTCCTCTGTGGATGCATGAGACTACAACACAAATTTTCTTTAATCTTTTTATCTCCCCTGGTCTCTTTCATGCCCCCTCCCATTCTATAGTTTAGTTTCTTTCTTTCTTTCCTTCTTCCTTCCTTTCTTTCTTTTTGTAGGGCAATGAGGGTTAAGTGACTTGCCTAGGGTCACACAGCTAGTAAGTGTCAAGTGTCTGAAGTCAAACTTGAACTCAGGTCCTCCTGAGTCCAGGGCCGGTGCTTTATCCACTATGCCACCTAGCTGCCCCTCTATCGTTTAGTTTCACAAAATTCTTTGATACACCTGTAAGGGATTGTTGTGAGGTTCAATCCATGGTGTTTTACGCATCTTCTTTCACTAACAAATCCCCTATTTCTTTACATCTCACATTCAACTTTATTCCCTTATGTACTTTTAGAAAGAAATTTCTTGTTGGTTCCTTTGGGGTTTGTTTGTTTGTTTGTTTTTGTTTTTTTACTCCCTACCATAGGTGTCTTTCTTTTTCTAGTTCTTTTTAATTGTTTCTGGAAATGGGGTAACAGTGTTTTTCTTGGTAATTATTTATATTTATTGACCTTTCTTGTGTTTCTGTTATTCTGGGTGTTTAAAAGTTGAATGGTGCAGCTAGATGGATAGAGTCCTGGGCTTGAAGTCGGGAAGATTCCTCTTTCTGAGTTTAAATCTGGCCTCAGACACTTACTAGTTGTGTGACCCTGGGAAAGTCACTCAGCTCTGTTTGCCTCAATTTTTTTTCATCTGTAAAGTGAGTTGGAGAAGGAAATGGCAAACCACTCCAGTATCTCTGCCAAGAAAACCCCAAATGGGGTCATGAAGAGTTGAACCCAACATTTCTGGGTTTGGAGTTTGTTTGGGTTTTTTGTTGTTGTTGTTAAGAATGCTTCAAATTGGGGGCGGCTAGGTGGCGCAGTGGATAAAGCACCGGCCTTGGATTCAGGAGTTCCTGAGTTCAAATCCGGCCTCAGACACTTGACACTTACTGGCTGTGTGACCCTGGGCAAGTCACTTAACCTCATTGCCCCATAAAAAAAGAAAAAAGAAAAAGAAAAAAGAAAAAAGAAAAGAATGCTTCAAATTGAGGCAGCTAGGTGGTGCAGTGGATAGAGCACCGGCCCTGGAGTCAGGAGTACCTGAGTTCAAATCCGGCCTCAGACACTTAACACTTACGAGCTGTGTGACCCTGGGCAAGTCACTTAACCCCAATTGCCTCACGGAAAAAAAAAAAGAATGCTTCAAATTCCTCTCTTTCATTGAATATCCATCTTTTTCATTGATGATTAATAATGGCATGGATTTGCAAATCATTTGGAGTTCAATCTTTTGCTTTTCAGAAAATATTATTCTATTCCTTTCTACAGTTTCTGGTGGGTACATAATAGTCTTGTCTTATTCAAATTTCCTTTCCTTTTTTAAAATGTATTTTTCCTGATTGCTTGCAGAAATTTTTGTTTGGAATCCTTAAATTTAATTACCATCTATCTTGGAGTTTGTTTACAGTGTAGGGTAAGCTGAGGAACATTTTGACTAGTAATTTGTTTTCTATTTTCAGAAGTTCTTGGCAGTTTTCTTATATCATTTCTTGCTTTATGGTATTCAGGTCTTTTGGCTTGTCGTGTACTTTTTGGGGGGTTGGGGTGGGGCAATGATTATTATGTGATTTGCCCAAGGTCACACAGTTAGTGTCAAGTGTCTGAGGCTGGATTTGAACTCAGGTCCTCCTGAATCCAAGGCTGGTGCTTTATCTACTGTGCCACCTAGCGGCCCTTTGTCATGTACTTTTTTTTTTTTTGGTGGGGCAATGAGGGTAAAGTGACTTGCCCAGGGTCACACAGTGTCATGTACTTTTGAGAGGCTTATGATCCTTAAGTTGTCTATACATCCTGTCTTCAAGATCAATGTGTTTTGCTTATATAGAACATATATATGTTCTTTTAACATTATTGATTTTTGTTTCTCTTATTCCAAGTTGTCATTCAATAAATATAAATATACTTCAGTATATTTGTATTTCCAATCAGTTGGTCTCTCTTTTGCTTCTTTGGTGAGATTTGCCTTTATAGATTCAAGTTTTTCTATTCTGCTAATTATTTCTGCTGTGTAGGCAATCAATTATACAATTTGTTCCCTTTCAGCTTCTTTCAAGATTCTGTTTTCTCTTTTGAATCATTCAGAAGCATCCTATTACTGTTCCATGCCCTCCTGGAAATCCACAGGGTTCTATATTTCATCATTTTAGTTCAATTTCTTTTGTCTTGCAAAATATATTTAGGAACATTTGCAGTCTTTTGGATGTCATGGTTGCCATCTTCTCTTCCAATTTTAGCACCACACCTGTTGATTAATCTGCTTGTGCTCTGTGTTTTTAACTAAGTTTTCTTCCAATTAAAATCTTAGTGGTTTTATTCCCCTCCCCCCCACACACACACCTCTGCTTTAAATTCCCCTATTGCCTACTCTTTGATTCTTTTCCCTTTGATGATGGATTTATTTTTGGAACTTTACTTCAAATTTCTCTTAGCTTCCTCCCACATTGGGGAATTCACTCTTAACTGGCCTCAGTCGCAGATCTAGGCAATTTGTGGAAGGACAGAACTGGTCCTACCTAGACATCCTTTACTCTAGACTTTGTGCAGCCTATATGCTGGAACCATACCCTACTTCCCTTTGTTTTCTAGTTCTCTAGCTGAGCATAACCACCCCAGTTCTGTCCCTCTGTACCTCCCCCTACACCACAAGTAACGGGCAGAATTGAGGTCCGCAACTTGTTGCTACACAATGGTGGAGTCAGGGTAGGAACAAGTATGCTGGCAAAGAATGCAGCATCAGCAGGGAAATTCCTGAGTGGGTCCTAGAACATAAATTGGTTTGGTTGGGTCAGATGTTCAGATGGAGAGTGGAGGCTAATGTGGGGAAGGAGCTGGCTAAGTAAGCAATTTAGGGATCAATATTCTCCACTGTTTATTCATCTTATTGTTACTTTCTTAGACTTCTTGTTTCTTTTGGTCTTTGGGGACAGACACAATTGCTTTACCTCTGGCACATAATTTCTCTTTTGAGGGGAAAAAGGGTGGAGACTAGAGGTCTCCCTCATGTATCCATTTGAAGTTTATCTTGATTTATAGTGAGTTGTTGGTCTATTACAATTTCTGCCCAACTACATTCCAGCTTGTTTAATTGTGAGTCCTTATCACAGTAGCTGAAGTCTTTAGATTTATCAAACACTTCAATACTGTTGGCTTCTGTATGTTGTATACTTAATCTGTCCCACTGATCAACTACTCTATTTTTTAACCAGTACCAAAGAATTTTGGCAATTTATTCTTTGCAATAAAGTTTGAGCTCTGGTGCTGCAAATTCTCCTTCTTTCCTACTTTTTTTCATCATTTTCCTTCAGATAACTGATGTTTTGTTCCTCTAGATGAATTTCATTTTCCCCCCTAATTTTATCCAATAATCTTTGGGTACTTTAGTTTCTATAACATTGAATAAGTAAATTAATTTAGTTTCTTTTTTCGTTTTCTTTTTCTTTTTTTTTTAAGTGAGGCAATTGGGGTCAAGTGACTTGCCCAGGGTCACACAGCTAGTGTCAAGTGTCTGAGGCCAGATTTGAACTCAGGTCCTCCTGAATTCAGGGCCAGTACTCTATCCACTGCACCACCTAGCTGTCCCAAAGTAATTTTTCCCCCCACAGGGCAATGAGGGTTAAGTGACTTGCCCAGGGTCACACAGCTAGTAAGTGTCAAGTGTCTGAGGCCGGATTTGAACTCAAGTCCTCCTGAATCCAAGGCCAGTGCTCTATCCACTGCGCCATCTAGCTGCCGTAATGTGTTCTTAAAAATAGAATGGGGGGGCAGCTAGGTGGCACAGTGGATAAAGCACCAGCCCTGGATTCAGGAGGACTTGAGTTCAAATCCGGCCTCAGACACTTGACACTTACTAGCTGTGTGACCCTGGGCAAGTAACTTAACCCCCATTGCCTCACAAAAAAAAAAAAATAGAAGTGGGTGTTGGATTTTGTTGAATTTTTTTGCAGCATCTAGATATACAATCATGTAGGGTTTATTATTTGTGCTATTAATGTGGTCTTATGTTTATAGTTTCCCTTCTATTGAATCAATTCTTTAGGAAACTTTTAAAAATAATAATTTTAATAATAGTAAATAACTTTGTTGTATCCTCTTTGCTAATATTTTATTCAATATTTTCCCTTGGTATATTTTCAAGGTCTCTTTCACTATACTTATGTTTGTTTAAATTTTAGATGTTTTTGAGTCAACCTATACCTCCCTGCAAGAGGACTGTGGAGACCCATTAAAGAAAAAACATTTTCCCCTCTCAACATTCGTGCTATAATATGGTACCAAGCTCTATCAGTTAAACTAACTTAAGGAAGCAGTGAATAACTGTTAAGGAAGTATAAAAATATTTGGGTGTGTTGTGGGTGAATAAGTACATGGGGTTTTGAGAGAGAGGTAGTAAAGGGAGAAGGGAAGGAAAGAAAGAGAGAACAAAGAGAAAAAGAAAAGACAGAAAAGCAAACACAGAGACAGAAAGAGGGCAGCCATACCACCCGTATGTACTAATGGATAGAGAACTAGTCTTGGAACTAGGAGGACCTGAGTTCAAGTCAGGACACATACAGGCTATGACCCTGAACAAGTCACTTTAATTCTTTGTGCTCTATGATCTAGGCCCTAGCTTCTTTTTTTTTTTTTTTTTTTTAGTGAGGCAATTGGGGTTAAGTGACTTGCCCAGGGTCACACAGCTAGTAAGTGTTAAGTGTCTGAGGTCGGATTTGAACTCAGGTACTCCTGAATCCAGGGCCGGTGCTCTATCCACTGCGCCACCTAGCTGCCCCTAGACCCTAGCTTCTTAAACTGTGGGTCTTGACTCCATGGTGAAGGAGGGCATATAACTGAATTTGGGGGTTGTGAAAAATTTGGCAATAGTAAAAGGTTATATATATCTATTTTATATACCTATATATCTGGGGTCAAAGAAAAATTTCTCGGGTAAAAAGGGGTCATGAATGGAAAAAGTTTAAGAAACCCTGATCTAGGCAACTGTCTAAAGTTATAATTCACAGAAAAAGAGCTGTCTTATATTAGTAGAAGAAATTCCTAAACTAATGAATTCACAGGTAAATATATATATATACATACATTTATATTTGATATTTATATACATATATATACACCTGTGCATATATGTATATGCATGCATAGATAAGGATATGTGTATGTGTATATATGGATATATTTGTGGATATTATGCATATATATATATGCATATATATCTTTGAAATGACATGATTGAACTTCTATTTTACTTACCTATGTGCTAAGGTGAAGAGTCACCACCAATGGCTACTGGGGTATTGGAGAAATGGTGTTCACTAGGGGATCAGATCCTCAGCAAGGATTATTGATTGGGGGGAAGCTAGGTGGTACAGTGGATAAAGCACCAGCCCTGGATTCAGGAGGACCTGAGTTCAAATCCAGCCTCAGACATCTGATACTGTGTGACCTTGGGCAAGTTACTTAACCCTCATTGCCCCACCCAAAAAAAAAAAAAGGATTATTGATTGGCAGGCAGGTTGCCCACAGATTGTGATTGAGAAGATATTGAAGAGATTTTATGCCGACTATTTGGGACAGATAGAAAGTACTGGGTAAAACACAGAAGAGGAATCAGGTACTAGTGTTGTATTGGGTTAGCTACCTGAATCACAAATGCATTCATTCTTAAAACCCCAAAGAGAAAACTAACAGAGGGAAATTTAGTAACGTTCCCTCCCTTTTTGCCAACTGCTAACCAGGAATTGATGAGTGAGTTTAAAAGTCCCATAGTTATCCAAAACAAAACAAAACAAAAAAACAAAAAAAGAAAATGATGAGCTGGATGCTATCAGAAAAACCTGGAAAGACCTACATGAACTGATGCAGAGTGAAATGTATTGTATACAAAATAACAGCAATAGTGCAAGATGATCTGCTGCGAATGACTTGTTTATTTTCTGCAATTTAATAATCCAAGCTAACTCTGAAAGGCATGAAAATTGCAGTCCATCTACAAAGAAAAAACTGATGGTGTCTGAAAACAGATTGAAGTATAATTGGGGGGGGCGGGGCAATGGGGGTTAAGTGACTTGCCCAGGGTCACACAGCCAGTAAGTGTCAAGTGTCTGAGGCTGGATTTGAACTCAGGAACTCCTGAATCTAGGACTGGTGCTTTATCCACTGCACCACCTAGCTGCCCCAAAGCATAATTTTTTGATAGTTCCTTAATCTGAAGTTTTGTCTTTGTCTGTTTTCTTTTACAACCTGGCTAATGTGGAGATGTTTTGCATGACTACTCATGTATAACTTGTATTGAATTGCTTGAGTTTTTGATGGGGGTGTGAGGAGGGAGGGAGGAAGAGAAGTTGGAACACAAAGGTTTTTTAAAAATTGATGTCAAAATTTGTTTTTACATGTATTTTGGGAAAAAAATTCTAAATAAGAAAAGAAAACCTCTCATGGTTATCAGGATGGGTGGAGGATGATGTAGATGTCCTATAGAGGAGAGATTCACTCTTCCCAGAAATCAGGGACTCAGTGTTAATACCCTTCTTTGAGGCTGGTGGTCACCAGCTGCCACTACAGACTAGACTGAGCAGTAAGGCAGGGGACTCTCTGGTTAAGTAAGGCTAATTTTCATCATGACACAACTGATTGGCCTAAGATGAAGTCTTTGCTTGTCACGTAGAACATGCCACACAATCATGCCTGGTGACCAGTGCAGAGCAACATAAACAATTACTAGAAAGCTCAGGGGATTTGCTTTTGACATTATTTAGACACTGCAAACAAAACACAGGACTCAAATGTTTGTGGTGTTGAGTATTCAATTTGTTAGTGCAGGAGCACCAAAGATCCCTATACGAAATTCCTCTCCACAGGATGAAGAAGGAATCCCCTAACTTTGTTGGAGAAATTGATGCTGAAAGTCACAATCGGGAATGTGGTAGCTCCGATGGAGTGGGTAGATGACAGTGAGCTGACTCAAATATCCAGGGATATTGTATTTAATTATCAGAAGGCGTAGAGCTGGAAGAGATCTCAGTTCTGATTCATCTGGCCACCTAGCCGCCCTATACTCTCCCATTTATTCAAAACATTCAGCCCATCCTGGAGTTACTGGGACTGGAAGAGTATATTTAGGCAACAACAACAACAACAACAAAACAAACCAAGAAGTCTCTAGGTGATCCCCTTAAGTGAGGACCACTGAGAACAAAGCAGAGCCTTAAGTTGCTCACAAAGCACAGCCATGGGTATGCTGGACCAAGGCACAGTCATTCTTTCCAGAGGTTGTCTAGCCTCATAAAAACCCACACAGACAAAGCAAAGCCAAAGGGATTTTATTGGGGGGGATTTTCCCCTACATTGTGGACTAGAAGGGCATATAAATGGAAGGTGGATACTACTAAAAATGTACTCCCCCCCAACCCATTTCCAGCTCCCCTTTATATTTTGTCTTTCCTCCATTAAAATGTAAGCTAGGGGCAGCTAGGTGGTGCAGTGGATAGAGCACCAGCCCTGGATTCAGGAGGCCCTGAGTTCAAATCCGGCCTCAGACACTTAACACTTACTAGCTGTGTGACCCTGGGCAAGTAACTTAACCCCAATTGCCTCACTTAAAAAAAAAATTAATAAATAAATAAAATGTAAGCTGTGGAGTCTTTCCCTCCGCTCTGTGCAAGCTTCACCTGAGTTCCGAGGACACCATGAGCAACCAGGTAGATTGAGAAGAGTATAGCCAGCCCCTTCCTCGGAGGCCGAGACCCAAGACCCAAGAAAAAGGCCCTCTACGGTTCCTGGTTGAGGCTCAGCTTGTGGGGGCCCTCATAGGGATGAAAGGATCAAGGATTCAAGCAATGGAGACCCTTTTGGGAGCTCAGATTAAAATAGATCTATTTGATCAAGAGGAAAACAGTGAAAAGCCCGAAAAAGCAGAGGTCCTAGTTTTGGGGAGTCATCATTGTAGAATAAGAGCAAAAGAACTGGTTGAATGTATCATCAGTTGGTATCCACTGGCCTCTCCTGATGCTACAGATGAAGCACAGAAAGCAGTTGCCCAGATGTCCATTCAGGAAAAGAAGTAATATGCAGCCCAGCTGGTTTTTGTTAATTTTATACAAATAAATTATGTTTCTGTTAAAAAAAAAAAGTAAGCTGTGGGGCAGCTAGGTGGTGCAGTGGATAAAGCACCAGCCCTGGAGTCAGGAGGACCTGCGTTCAAATCTGGCCTCAGACACTTGACACTTATTAGCTGTGTGACCCTGGGCAAGTCACTTAACCCTCATTGCCCTGCAAAAAAAAAAAAAAAATGTAAGCCGTTCAAATGTAAGGACTTTCTTTTTTGCTTGTATGTGTATCTCCAGCACTTAGCACAGTACTTGGCATGCAGTAAGTGTTTAATAAATGCTGTCTTATGTATGTGTGTATCTATGTATCTATGTATCTAGTCATCCATCCATTTAGCTAGCTGAAGGAAGAATTGTTAGAAGCTAATTTCAGCTGCTGAAGGAAGCAGAGATGGGATAAAAGAGAGGGGCCACTTCTGGTCTTGCATAATGTGATCATTGCTGTATCTCTATGGAATTTTCTGTTTCACAGCCTCTCAAGATCCTAGGGACTAGAGGCTGACTCACAGAAAGGGAACAAATTCTAAGGGCTTGTCTGATCCCTTTCGAGACAACGAGCTGCATGACAGGATAAAAAGGACCCTATTTGGATTTATGACCTCTTCCTAATCTCATTTGGATTTCCAGGATTTTGAAAGACAAGAATCATGAAGCTGGAGCATATGGTGGGATCAGGGAACCTTAAACAGTGAGACTGGGCATACTAGAGTAACTGGGAACTGTCCTGGGGAGATCGTTTCTACCCAAAATTTTTGAGTACTAAAGAATCTTATTCACTATCTGACCAGGCAAGTCTTCTCAACATTTCATTGTTCCTAAGAGAAAAGAAGCAAGGCCAACCTTCTCTCCTATTTATTTAGGAGGTAACTACATGAGTGCTTGCCTGAGAACATTTTCCTTTCATGAAACTCCAAAGGGAAGTGAGTATGAAGAGGAGAGAGAGTTAGCAATGACTGTCTATTTCCCCATAGGTGGAAGAAGTACTATCTCTCTATTTTCCTTTTCATTTTAGTCTAGGTAAAATAAAGTTTCAGTGATCCCATATTGAATAATTAAATAGTCAGTTAAGAAGCAAAGATATAGATAGAATTCACAATATCAAAAGGGGGGGCAGATCCAAATTATAATTATGTTACATATTTTAATATTTTATCAGTTTTCATCCCCTAGACTGGGACTCAGGAGAAGGGGAAACTGACAAAGGCACCATGTAGGGGAAGGAAAAGCCTTCAGAAGTTTTCAGACTGAGGCTGGCTGAGGCTTTGAGCGCCTTCTAGTGGCCAGCAGGGTATTGAAGCATGTTTAAAAAAAAAAAGAAGTGGCTGCTCCTACCCCCATCCTCTCTTCCTTTCTCATTCCTCCCCCACCCCCTAGTCTAGTCTTCAGAAGAATAGCTATAGTAGACCTCCACCTTGTGGCTAATTCAGATATTGCACCTTATTTCAAACTAACTGGATTCTGCTGCTATAACAGCGTGAAATATCCATGTATTTCACGCTACTGAGAATTGAGGGGGTCAGTGTTTCCTGCTGTTTAAACAGTGGCTCTGCGGTAACAATTGTGTTCCGGATATTTTAGGGACAATAGATTCAGAGAAGTCCAAATTTGGAGATTTTCTCAGTGCAGAGAAATGAAAGAATTATTTGAAAAAG
The DNA here is from genome assembly GCF_019393635.1 of Dromiciops gliroides. Taxonomy (NCBI): domain Eukaryota; kingdom Metazoa; phylum Chordata; class Mammalia; order Microbiotheria; family Microbiotheriidae; genus Dromiciops; species Dromiciops gliroides. Next base: position 242,261,904 of record NC_057864.1, read on the forward strand.
AAAGCCTGGGGCAGTTAGGTGGCGCAGTGGATAAAGCACCGGCCCTGGATTCAGGAGTTTCTGAGTTCAAATCCGGCCTCAGACACTTGACACTTACTAGCTGTGTGACCCTGGGCAAGTCACTTGGCCCCCATTGCCCCGCAAAAAAAATACAAAAACAAAAAACAAAACAAAACAAAAAAAAGAAACAGCCCGAGAGCCAGGGTGTTGCCCAAGGAGCATCATTTACAATCCACCTCAGTGACTTTCAGCCTTTTCAGTTACTGTTTAGGAAAACTCCTCTCCATGGTAGACGCCAGGACCCAATGGAAGGAGTTGTTAAGTCAATGAAATCTCAGAACCCTGCAGTCCACATGACTCACCCATAGTGGTCGTAAAGAAGACTGGGGAGAATAGGACGTGTGTGGACCACTGGACTTTGAATAAGAGAACTAAACCCATGACATAAAATTCAAGTTGCCCTGGGAAGTCAGTCAATAAACATTTATTAAGAGCTTACTACATACCAGTCACTGTGCTAAGCAATGGGGATAGAAAGAAAGGAAAAAAGATCACCCCTGCCCACAAGAAGTTCATATTATAATAGGGGAGACAACATGCAAATAATTATCTATATACAAGAAATAAACAATGTAAATGGGAAGTATCACAGAGGAAAAGGGACTAGCAGGGAAGGAGGAGTAGGAAAGGTCTCCTGCCAGAAGGTGAGATTTGAACTGAGTCTCCAAGAAAACCAAGTTGGAGTTGGAAGTGAGGAGAGAGAGCATGGTTGGCAGCTGGTGCAAGAGGATGGGGTTGGTATGCCCAAAGGACAATCAAACTGTACATAGTCTTTGACCCAGCAACACCACTACTGGGTCTGCATCCCAAAGAGATCATAAAAAAGGGAAAAGGACCCCATGTACAAAAAAACTTTATAGCAGCTCTTTTGTGGTGGCAAAGAATTGGAAACTGAGGGGATGCCCATCCATTGGGGAATGGCTAAACAAGTGGTGGTATATGAATGTATTGGATTACTATTGTGCTATAAGAAATGATGAGCAGGTAGATTTCAGAAAAACCTGGAAAGACTTCTATGCACTGATGCAAAGTAAAGTGAGCAGAGCCAGGAGAACATTGTCCACAGTAACAGCAACAATGTGCTATGATCAACTATGACTGACAACTCTTCTCAGCAATATAATGGTCCAAGATAAGTTAAAAAAATTCATGATGGAAAATACTATCCACATCGAGAGAAAGAACTTGAGTCGGAATGCAGATGAGAGCATTCTATTTTCACTTTCTTTATTTTTTTCATGTTTTTTTTCTTTTGTTCTGTTTCTTCTTTCACAAAATGACTTAATATGGAAATGGGGTTTTTTGTTTTGTTTTCTTCTCCTTTTTTCTTTGCAACAAACATTTATTTTATTTTTTCCAGTTACATGTAAGGGTAGTTTTAAACATTCATTTTCTTTTTTTTTTTTTGTCTTTTCTGATAAAAGTGTTTTTTTCCAGTTACATGTAAAGATAGTTCTCAACATTTGTTTATACAAGTTTTCCAATTTCAAATTTTTCTCCCTCCCTCCCCCATCCCCTAGACAGCAGGTAATCTGATATAGGTTTATATATATTTCTGCATTAGTCATGTTATAAGAGAAGAATCATTTGAGGAAAAACCTCAAAATAGGAAAACAACAGCACCAAAAACAAAAGAAATAGCATCTATTCAATCAGCTCCACAGTTCTTTTTTTTCCCCTGGATTTGGAGATCCTCTTCCATCATGAGTCCCCTGGAACTCTTCTGTACCATTGCATTGGTGAGAAGAATCTAGTCCATCACAGTATATCAACACACAATGTTGATGATACTGTGTACATTGTTCTTCTGGTTCTGCTCATCTCATTCATCATCAGTTCATGCAAGTCCTTCCAGGTTTCTCTGAACTCCTCCTGCTCATTGTTTCTTACAGCACAATAGAACTCCATTACATTCATATATCAACATTCATTTTAATAAGATTTAGAGTTCCAAATTTTCTCCCTCCCTCCCTTTCCTCCCCCCTCCACTTGGAAATGTTTTACATGATTGCACATATCTCACCTATATCAAATTGCTTACCATCTTAGGGAGGAGGGAGGAGAAGGAGGAAGGGAGGAAGAAAATGTGGAACTCAAAATTTTATAAAAGATGAAGGTTGGGGGCAGCTAGGTGGTGCAGTGGATAGAGCACTGGCCCTGGATTCAGGAGGACCTGAGTTCAAATCTGGCCTCAGACACTTGACACTTACTAGCTGTGTGACCCTGGGCAAGTCACTTAACCCCCATTGCCCTGCAAAAAAAAAAAGGAATGTTAAAAATTATCTTTACAAGTACTTGGAAAAAATAAAATCCTGTGTAAAAGTTAAAAAAAAAGAATTGGGAAAGGAAATATCCTATATCAGGAACAGCAAATAAACCAGTGTAGCTGGATTATAAAATATGTGCAAATATATTATAAGTAGACTGTAAAGGTAGGAAGAGGTCATGTTGTGAAGAGCTTTACACAGCCAAATGATCAAATATTCCTGGAAGAAATAAGGAGCCACTGAAATTTATTGAGTTGAGGGGTGACACAGTCAGATTATGCTTTAGGAAAACTACTTTGTACTCTGAGGAGAGGATGATTTATCAGTCAATAAGCATTTGTTAAGTTCCCACTGATGTGCCAGGCACTGTGTTAAGAAACCAAGAAAGGCAAAAGACAGTCCCTGCCCTCAGGGAGCTCACAATCTATTGGGGGAGACAACAAGCACACAAATGTGTACAAAAGAAGCTATACATAGGATAAATAGGAAATAATTAACAGAGGGAAGGCACTAAAATTAAGAGAAATTGGGAAATTCTTCCTGTGGAAATAGGATTTTAGCTGGGACTTGAAGGAAGCTAGAGAAGCAAGATGGTGGAGATAGGGAGGGAGGGCATTCCAGGCATGGGGAACAGCCAGAGAAAATGCCCAGGGGGCAGCTAGGTGGCACAGTGGATAAAGCACCAGCCCTGGATTCAGGAGGACCTGAGGTCAAATCTGGCCTCAGACACTTGACACTTACTAGCTGTGTGACCCTGGGCAAGTCACTTAACCCTCATTGCCCTGCAAAAAGAAAGAAAGAAAGAAAGAAAGAAAGAAAGAAAGAAAGAAAGAAAGAAAGAAAGAAAGGAAGGAAGGAAGGAAGGAAGGAAGGAAGGAAGGAAGGAAGGAAGGAAGGAAGGAAGGAAGGAAGGAAGGAAGGAAGGAAGAAAGAAAGAAAGAAAGAAAGAAAGAAAGAAAGAAAGAAAGAAAGAAAGAAAGGAAGGAAGGAAGGAAGGAAGGAAGGAAGGAAGGAAGGAAGGAAGGAAGGAAGGAAGGAAGGAAGGAAGGAAGGAAGGAAGAAAGGAAGGAAGGAAGGAAGGAAGGAAGGAAGGAAGGAAGGAAGGAAGGAAAGAAGGAAGGAAGAAAAAAGAAAATGAAATGCCCAGAGTCAGGGGTGTCTTGTTTGTCTACTATTAAGGAGGTGAGGGTCACTGGATCAAAGAGTATGTGGGGGTATAAGAAGACTAGACAATGAAAAGGGGTTTATGAAGGGCTTTGAATAACAAAGGATTTTTTATTTGATCCTGGATATGACAAGGAGCCACTGGAGTTTATTGAATGGGACTGTGGAAAGACGTGGTCTGATCTGTGCTTTAGGAAGGTCATTTTTGCGACTGACCACTAGTCACTAGATGGAATGAAATGATGAAGTGGGATGACACTTGGGGCAGGCAGACAACTAGCAGGCTAAGCAATAGTCCAGATGTGAAGTGAGGAGGGCCGACACCAGGGCGGTGGCAATATCAGAGAAGGGGCATATTGAAGAGGGAATGTAAAGGTAAAACTGAAGATCTTCACAACACATCAGTTATGGGGTCAGGGGGTATGAGAGACTTAGGAGTTGAGGATGACACCTAAGATGGGAGCTTGTGTGACTTGAACAAATTACGGCACCCTTGAGAATAAAAGGCAAGTTTAGAAGAGAGGTGGGTTTAGGGGGAAAGATAATGGATTCGGTTTTGGACATGTTGAGTTTAAGACGTCTACTGAACATCTAGTTTGACATGTCTGACAAGCAGTTGGAAATGTGAGACTGGAAGGCAGCAGAGAATTTAGGCCAGGATAGGTAGATTTCATTAAATTCATTAGTAATTCAATAAACATTTCTTAAATGCTTACTATATGCCAGGCACTGTCCTAAGTGCTCATTTGAGAATCATCAACATAGGGATAATAAGTCAATTCATGAGCTCACCAAGCAAAATAGCATAGAGGGAGAAGAGATGATAGGAAACCACTGGAGCTTATTGAATATAAGGGAAATATAGTCAGGCTAGTGCTTTAAGAAAATCACTTTGGAATTCAAATACTGTGGAACTCCAATAAAGATAAAACAAGATCTAGCAGCATCTACATTAAAGTATCAGAGGGCATGGAATATGATATTCCAGAGGACAAAGGAACTGGGACTACAGCCAAGAATCGTGTACCCAGCAAAACTGAATATAATCGGGACAGCTAGGTGGCACAGTGGATAGAGCACCAACCCTGTAGTCAGGAGGACCTGAATCTAAATCTGACCTCAGACACTTAACACTTACTAGCTGTGTGACCCTGGGCAAGTCACTTAACCCCAATTGCCTCACCAAACAAACAAACAAACAAACAAAAAACTGTGTATAATCTTTCAGAGGAAAAAATGAGACTTCAATGAAAAAGAGGACTTTCAGGCATTTGTGATGAAAACACCTGAACTAAATGGAAAAATTGACTTTCAAATACAAGACCCTGGAGAAGCATGAAAAGCTAAACAGGAAAAAGAAATCATGAGGAATATTAAAAGATTACATTCCTACATGGGAAGATAATACTTCAAACTCATAAGAACTTTTTCTGTAAGGAATATACAGAGGACACAGGTCTGAACTGAATATGAAGGGATGATATCTGTAAAGCATTTATTTTTTGTTTTTCCTTGTTCTTTGTGGGGCAAACACGGTGGGGTGTCATGTCTGGGGCCAGATATAGACTTGGGGTCTCCTGGGTCCAGGGCTGGTGCTTTGTTTCCTATGCCACTTAGCTAACCCATGATAACATCTTTAAAATAGGGTTGAGGAGTAGGAGGAATAGACTGGGGGAGGGGAGAGGGAAGAGGGGATAGGGGAGAGGGGAGAGGTGGACTGGGGAGAGGCAGTTCACATGAAGGAAACAAGAAAAAAGCTTATGGAGGAGAGGGGAAGAGGGGGAAGGAGTGGGGGAATGAGTGAACCTTACTATTATCAGAATTGGCTCAAAGAGGGAATAACATATATACTCAAGTGGGTACAGTAATATATTTCTGCCCTTATGGAAAGTGGGATGGAAGGGAGATAAGGGGCGGGGAGAAGAGAGGAAGGAGGGAAGAGCAGATTGGGGGAGGGAGCAGTAAAAAGCAAAACACTTTTGAGGAAGGTGAAGATGTTCTGCATAACTGCACATGTTTGACATATTGAATTGCTTGATTTCATAGGGAGGGTGGAGGAGGGAGGTAGGAAGAAAAGTTTAGAACACAGAATTAGCTCAAAGACCTTAAACTCATCAGAGTGGGCTCAAGGAGGGAATAACATTCACACACAATTTGGAGGAGTAATCTATTTAGCCCTACAGGAAAGTAGGAGAAGAGGATAAGGAGGGAAGGGTGAAAGAAGGGAGGGCAGAGCAGGGGACGGGGCAGTCAGAAGTAAAACACTTTTGAGGAGGAATGGGGTAAAAGAACAAAGAAAATGGAGTAAATATCATGGGAAGGGAATGGGATGGAGGGAAATAGTTATGATGATTGACTATAATGGCAAAACGTATGGTACCTACTTTGCTGGGCTATTGTGAAGAAAATTCTTTGTCAAGTTTAAGGTACTATATAAAAGTTATGATGAACAGGATGCTATCAGAAAAGCCTGGAAAGACCTACATGAACTGAAGCAGAGTGAAATGTACTGTATACAAAATAACAGAAATAGTGTAAGATGATCTGCTCAGATGCACGTGGTTATTTTCAGCAAGGCAATGATCCAATATAACCCTGAAGTATTTATGAAAATTGCAGTCCATCTACAGAGAAAGAACTGATGGTATCTGAAAACAGATTGAAACATTTTTTTTCCTTTGACAATTCCTTAATCTGAAGTTTTAAAATTGATGTCAAAATTTGTTTTTACATATATTTTGGAAAATAAAATTCTAAACAGAAAAAGAAAGACAAAAAAAACACTTTGGTAACTGAATGGAGGATGGATTGAAGTGATGTCAGGGCAGCTGGATTCAAACCTGAGTTCAAATCTGGCCCAAGACACTTGACACTTACTAGCTGTGTGGCCAAGTCACTTAACCCTCATTGCCCTGTGCAAAAAATAATAATAATAAAATAAATTTTAAAGTTTTAAAGTATTGAGTTCCAAATTCTATTTCTACTCCCCTCCCTTTCCCCTTCCCTGAGGTGGTAAGCAATCAGATATAGGTTTCCATATTAGTCATTTTGTATAAGAAGATTCAAATAAAAGAAAAAATAAAAGAAAGTGAAAAATAACATGCTTCAGTCTGTGTTCATTCAGTATCAGTTCTTTTTTTTCTGGAAGTGGATAGTATGCTTCATCATTAGTCCTGTGGGATTGTCTTGCTGAGAATAGCAGTTTTTCATCAAACAATATTGCTACAACGTAGCCTTAATCTGTTCACATTGGTTATTTTTCTAACGAGATATTTCACATTCTCTTCTATTTTTTCATTCTTTTTTGTTTTATTATTTCTTGGCATCTTATAACATCTTTCCCTTGCCCTTGTCCAATTCGAGTTTTCAAGGAGTTATTTTCTTCCTTGAGTTCTTAGATCTCTTTTTCCAATTGGTTGACTTTCCATAATTTTCTTGATTTTCTTGGCTTGCTCTTATTTTTTTCCTAATTTTTACTCAATCTCTCTTATTTGATTTTTTTTTGGCAGGGCAATGGGGGTTAAGTGACTTGCCCAGGGTCACACAGCTAGTTAAGTGTTAAGTGTCTGAGGCCGGATTTGAACTCAGGTACTCCTGACTTCAGGGCCAGTGCTCTATCCACTGCGCCACTTAGCTGCCCCTCTTATTTGATTTTTTAAAGTCCTTTCTGTGTCTTCCAATAACTCTTTTTGGGCTTGTGACCATCTGACTATTCTCTTTAAAGTAGGGGTGATAAAAAATAAAGTAGGGGTGACTTTTTTGGCTTCACTTTCTTCCTCAAAAGATAAAACCAGAACTTCTCTGTTCTGATAGTATCTGTTTATGGTTGGGTTCTTTCTCCTTTGCTTAGTCATTTCTATTTTGTTTTATTTTATTCTAAGCAGGTTATTACTGTAGCCAGATGTGTTCTGATGTAGTCTAATGTGTGGGGAGTGATGCCCCAGGCCTCAGGTCCTTCTTACTGTTACTCTCTGAGCTCTGTCTGGAGCTGACCTCAGGCATGCCTCTCTACCCCAAAGCCACTGCTTAGGTCCCCAGCCACAATATCCTGCAAACTCTCTTGCTCCCTGTGGTCCCTCTCATAGCTACAAACTTCAGCCCACCTCTCTGCCCTGGAACTAAAATGGAAACTAGGGATTCTGCTCTCTTCCAAGTGCCCATAGCCAGCCCAGTCCCTGCCCCTCCACTACCACACTCACTAGGCTTGTGCTCGCTCCTCTTCACCCACAGCTGCAGCCCTGACAAATTTTGATCAGCACAGCTGGGCTTGACATTCTGACACTGCAGGTGGTGGGAGACCTTCAACCTTCCCCATCAGAGTAGTTCAACCCCTACATTGTCCTTAAGGTGAAAGTTTATGCTGCCCAGGTGATCCTGACCCAAATGCCCTGAATAATAGCTAGCTCACAGCATAAAGATAGCTCACATTGGGGCAGCTAGGTGGCACAGTAGAGCACCAGCCCTGGAGTTAGGAGGACCTGAGTTCAAATCTGACCTCAGACACTTAACACTTATTAGCTGTGTGACCCTGGGCAAGTCACTTAACCCCAATTGCCTCACTTAAAAAAAAAAAAAGATAGCTCACATCATATACCAAGATAAGCTCTAATGGACATATGAGAGAAAGAAAAAAGTCACATCATAAATCAAGTAAGAGGAGTAAGGAAGAAACTGCTTTTTAGATTTATGGATAAGGGAAGAGTTCATGACTAGATAAGTGACAGAAGATGATCACAAAAGACAAAATGAGAAATTTTAATTATATAAAATTGAAAAGTTTTTATACAAACAAACCTAATGTAGTAAAAAATTAGAAGGAAAAAGGTAACTGGGGAAAATATTTTTTGCAACAAGTTTCTGATAAAGTTCTAATGTCCAAGATATATAAAGGAAGTAATTCAAATTTATAAGACTAAAAGCCATTCCTCGGGGGCAGCTAGATGGCACAGTGGTAAAGCACCGGCCCTGGATTCAGGAGTACCTGAGTTCAAATCCGGCCTCAGACACTTGACACTTACTAGCTGTGTGACCCTGGGCAAGTCACTTAATCCTCATTGCCCTGCAAAAAAAAAAAAAAGCCATTCCTCAATAGTTAAATGGTCAAAGGGTATACACATACATACATACATACATACATACATACATACATACATACATATATACAGGCAGTTTTCAAAGGAAGAAATATAAACTGTCAATAATCATATAAAAAATGTTCTAAATCACTAATTTAGGGAGGAGTATCTGTGTGTGTGTGTGTGTGTGTGTGTTTTGTTGCCCATATAGGTTATGTGTGTCCACATGGATCTGTCTAGATGTGGCTGTCAGGGAGACATGAACATCACATATCTTTAGAGTCTCGTTCACTCATCCTTTCCCAAAGAAGACTGATTCCTGCCCAGTGGGAAGGAGATTGGGGCCAGAGGAGGTACCATGCTTGAACTATATCAATCTATGCCCCCCATCTCTTGTTAGTCTAGGAGAAATGATTTTTATGTTCAAATGGAGTTCCTGATTACATGCCCCAAACATTATATCCAAGCTATAGTTATTATCCCAAACCAGACTGATATGTCAGATGTTTCCTCCCTTCTGTCCACCACAATACATCAAATCCCCTCCCTTGCTCCTACAGCTCCAACACTTAGCACAGGCCCTAGCACATAGTAAGTACATCATAAATGCTTTTCTCATTCATTCATTCCCCTGAATTACATATAATAATAATAATAATAATAATAACAATAACAACTAACACATGTATTGTGCTTTAAGGTATATGAAGTGCTTTACAAATATCATTTGGTTCTATCTTCACAAAAACCCTGGGAAGTAGAATTGTTATCCCCATTTTACATTGAGGAAACTGAGGCAGACAGAGGTTAAGTGATTTTCCCAACATCACACAGCAGATAAGTGTCTGAGGTTGGATTTGAACTCAGGTCCTCCTAACTTCGGGGCTAGCACACTATCCACTGAGCAACTTAACTACTCATTCTCTCGATAGATAGATAGATAGATAGATAGATAGATAGATAGATAGATAGATAGATAGATAGATAGATAGATAGATAGATGTGTTTATGTGTTTATATACATAGATATATAATTGCATTTCTAGAAAATGGAAGTAATAGTACATAACTGAGGATGAATACAAAGGAGTAGCTTGATCCTTTAAGAATAGCATCAGGAATGCTAGATCTCTGAGTCTGACTTCAATTTTTGACAGAATTCTAGACTGTGTTATTAAAGTATTGGCTGGTGAGCATTTGGAGAAGGAAGGAATGATCTCTAAGGACCAGCCTATCTTCATCAAAAATAAGTTATTTTTCAATAAGACAGCAAAGAGATTGTAATTTTTAAAAAACCCAACTCAATATTTCCTCTATGAATAAAAGATAAAAATGTCCCTCAATAACTGTTAATTAATTAAAAGGGAGAAGATAGAAAGGGAAATCAGTTCAAAAGACTCAAAAGAATCATTTTAGGTAAGAAAAAAGTAAGAAGGCATACAAGCAGAAAATATAATGAACAAATATTAGGAATTTAAATATCCCAGAGAAACTTGAACATAAAAGGAAAAAATAATGCAGCAATTTCATGAGGAGCAACAGAAACAAAGATGGAATTAATATGAGACTTGATTGGGTTGGATTTAAAAAACAAAACACTTTATAGGAAATGAAAGAGAATTTAGTGCCAATAAAAAAAAAGTCTGACATATGGAACAAGAGATCATTCCTCCCCTTCCCCCACTCTCCCACCTCTGATTTCACCAGTGAGAAATTCCTTGTTGTGCAAACTCCTCCATGGACCCAGATCAGTACCCCATCAGTCATTTATAGTTTTAGATAGCTATTTATGGGGGTGGGGGGACTGAGAAGGTAAATAACTTGTTCTTGGTGGGTATCTCATGTAACATGAGGTGTATCAATTTTTTGAGTTCCATATTTTTCTCCCACCCTCCCTTCTCTCCCTCCTCCCAAAGCCAGCAAGCAATCTGATATAGGTTATACATTACTATCATGTTAAACATATTTCCACATTAGTCATGTTGTAAGAGAAGAATCAGAACAAAAAGAAAAAATGCAAGAAAGAATAAACTACAACAGAAAAGCAAAAATAAAAGTGAAAATAGTATGCTTCAATCTGCATTCAGACTCCATTGTTTTTTTTTCTGAATGTGGAGAGCATTTTCCACCATGAGTCTTTTGGCATTGTCTTGGATCATTGTATTGCCGAGAATTGTCTATCATAGTTGATCATCACACAATGTTGTTGATACTGTGTATAATGTTCTCTTGGTTCTGCTCATTTCACTCAGCATCAATTCATGTAAGTCTTTCCAGGTTTTTCTGAAATCTACCTACTCAACATTTCTTACAACACAATAGTATTCCATTACATTCATATACTTGTTCAGCCATTCCCTAATTGATGGGCATCCCCTCAATTTCCAATTCTTTGCCACTACAAAAAGAACAGCTATAAATATTTTTGTAGATGTTCATCCTTTTCCCTTTTTATGATCTCTTTGGGAGATAGACCTAGTAATGGTATTGCTGGGTCAAAGGGTATGCACTTTGGGCATGATTCCAAATTGCTCTCCAGAATGGTTAGATCAGTTTACAATTCCACCAATAGTGCATTAGTGTTCCAACTTTCCCACGTCTTCTCCAACATTTATCATTTTCCTTTTTTGTCATATTAGCCAATTGGATAGGTGTGAGGTGGTACCTGAGGGTAGTTTTAATTTGCATTTCTCTAATCAGTAGTGATTGAGAACATTTTTTCATATAGCTGTAGCTAACTTTAATTTCATAATCTGAAAACTGCCTGATCATATCCTTTGACCACTTCCCAACTGGGGAATGACTTGTATTCTTATATATTTGATTCAGTTCTCTACATATTTTAGATATGAGGCCTTTATCAGAAACACTGGCTGCAAACATTGTTTCCCAACTTTCTGCTTTCCTTCTAATCTCGTTTGCATTTTTGTTTTGTTTGTGCAAAACCTTTTTAATTTAATGTAGTCAAAACGATCCACTTTGCATTTCATAATGTTTTCTATCTCATCTTTGGTCATAAATGGAACCTTCTCCTCCATGTATGGGTTCTACCACTTCCCCAGTCTGCATCTTATCATTCTGTTTCCCCTTGATATCACAGGACTGATGCTGATGAGTACTAGATGCAATGCTAAAAGGTGCCCTTAGTGATGACTGTAAAGATCCTTGGCTTTTCCCTGGGCTCTCTGCTAGTCCAGACAGCAGCTGGCTGTCTTTCCCATGATCTGCCAAGTACTTAACATGTGTGGTCTATTGCATACATATATTTCTATTCTCCCATGGAGGGAACAAAGAGGCCCTGCCCAGGTGCCTGCTGCCTTTTTCTCCTCTGCTATGACCTCTCCCAACCCCAAAGAGCACCCCCTCACCCTCCTCTAGTCCCCCTAAGCCTCCTCTTCATTCCTGAGTATTCTTTCCTTCTGGCCTAGTCTCCAACCCCTTGCCCAGAGGACCCCATGTGGCCCCACACTGCCCCCTGACAAAGGTGGAAACCTGTACTATGAGATCAGTGCGGGTGAGGGGCCTCCCTATCCAGGCCCACCTAGGCCTTGGGCTTCCTTCCACAAGGTCGCTGAGGGGCTCAATACTTCCAATGGGATTTGGGAACAGTCACAACCCCAGGAGACCCTCTGCTCCCCCCATCCCTACCTCACTCATTAGCCCTCCCATTGCAGCCTTTTCCCCAACACAGCCACCTCTGTTGCCATTCCTAAGAATCCCAGCAAAACTCAGCACATCTAGAACCTGTCTATGTCAACTTGCCCCTAGGTGGGACCTACCCCTACCTCCTCTTCTTGTTCCTCTTCCCCTCCTGCCCACCCCTAAAGTCATTCTGACCCTGGTCCCCCAGCCTCTTAACTCTCCTCCTCCACAAGTAGTGCTCACCTTGGGGGCCCTGACCTCCTTGACCCTGGGGGCCTCCAGATCCTCTCCTATTATACAAGATACCCACCCAGGACTATGGGAAAGGAGGGAGAGGGTCCTCATGGGGTTCAGTATGAAAATGTGGGGGATGAACATGGAGAGGGAGCTGGCCTCCTACCTGGCTCCCCCACACACACACCCAAGCTAGTCCCTCTATGCTAAGGGCCAGACTCACAGCTACTGCTGAGGCTGGAGACCTTGTCTCCTAATCATTCTTTTTTATAAATTGGCTCCTCATGCTGGTGAATGGGACTCCTTGGGGCCCTAGCTGGGTGTGGCTGTTGATGATGACCAAGGTCCCACTGATAGGACCCTACTGTCATCACTGGCCCTGGGGCACCAATTCAATGATCCATTTTGTAATTTTCCCCAACTACTCATGTTTCTAACTTTGTAAACTGGTTTCAATGTGATCTCATAATCTGTAGTCTCTTTGCCCTCTCCACAAAAAACTTTCTACACCTCTATTGCCTTGTACTAATTTGGGGGAGACTGAAGGTGAAAACGCTTCATCTTCCCCCAACCCCCAGCACCACCCCCCAGCATGTCTTGGTCCTCTCCCCCTTCTCATTTCCCTGTATGTGTAGCTATGAATGTGTGCCCAGATGAAGGGCTTTAGGGGAATGTGTGTGCTTGCTTGCATGCATGTCCAGGTGTGCATGTCTGAGTGTGCATGTCCCTGCTGAGCTCCAGTCCTGTATACTAAACTTTTTTTTTAATTTAACATTAACAGAAATAAAAGTAAAAATGAGGGGCAGCTAGGTGGCACAGTGGATAGAGCACTGGCCCTGGAGTCAGGAGTACCTGAGTTCAAATCCGGCCTCAGACACTTAACACTTACTAGCTGTGTGACCCTGGGCAAGTCACTTAACCCCAATTGCCTCACTTAAAAAAAAAAGTAAAAATGATCTGTGGGAAAAAAGGAAGGGGTATAACTGAGGTAGAGCATTTGACTGCAGATCAAGAAATCTACAGCTGAGCAAGGTGTAGTTTGTTGACTAGTCACCAGGTGGCACCCCAGGTACTCATAAGTATCCTACTTTCCCACTCCACTCCACTGATCCTTGTTCCACTCAATTGGCTAAATTGTGTCAGTTTCAGTGGAAGGCTACTGGTAGGACCTGGAATATACCCAAAATTTTCAAAAATGCAAAATCTCTTCAATTCATTAAGTCTCTATTTTGATGATATGGCTTAAGTTGCCCTCAATCACAAATTTGAGGTTGTAGGGACTGTGGGTAAGTAGGGGAGAGGGGCTTCTAGGAGTCATTTAATGCCAAGCAAATGGAGGTGCAAGCAGTAGTGCCAAAGTGGCTTGTTTCCTTTTTAAGTTTCTCTCTGGGATGAAAAAGGGAATCTAAAGTATGGTCTGGAATATTATTAAACTTGCAAAAGCCTTCTTCCTAATTGATTCATCCCCAACCCAATCTGATGGGAGAAAAATTTCTTCTTGCTTTGGGTCAGCTTTCCCACTCTCAAACCCATATAACACTCATTCAGAAGTCATAGTTAATAGTCATATATTTTAATAGCATTATCAAATAGCAGGTATTAAAATAGCAGGCTGCAATATGGATGACATCAGTAGTAGTAGTAATATAGGGATTATTATTAGTATAGGGATTAGGTCTGTTTTCTCCTCCCTGCCCTTCCTTTCCTCTTACTGATGTGGGATGGAATTTAGAGTCAAATTGATCGTGAGTCATCCCAAAAGAATTACAAGACTCAGTGACTCAGTTTCCCAAGTTTTATTATAATACTATGAGTGAACACAGGGAGAGAACCAGAAAAGTGGAAAGGTATCTCTCAAATAGTGAAAGAAAGACAGTTATATTTATAGTATGGATAAAATGGTTATCAGTCTCATTATAATAATCTCTACTTTAGGGAGGTACAGGGGAGGGCTTATCCTAATTTGGAGTTCCTGGAGTCCTAAGACAACCCCTGAGGTGGGTACCTTTTTCAGTGGAGGTGTGTTTTGGGGGTTTACACATCATAAGGTGAATCTAGGAACAAATTTGGCCTTTTCTGCACATGTCCCCTTTTGATTCCCATGTCTAGTTTCAAAATATTTTCATTTATCAGTTTGAATTTCTATACACTGTGGGGTATCATTGTTATAGTTAAGGTCTCTATGACCTGCCTCTTTATATTCTTGTTATGGGTGCTGATTAATGTGGGACTTATATTAATGAAGACTCAAGTCTTAAGTTATCCATTAACTGGGGTCTGAATCCCTCTTAGAGTTCAGATCTAAATTAGAGCTCTGGTCTTAGGTTTTTCTGTTAACCCCTTTTTTTGCCTCCTACATCATTACCAATCTGAGAGAAAAACAGCAAAATAAAACAAAACAAACCCAAAAATAGTTGAACAGGAACTTCCTCAGGCAGCACTACAGAAAAGCAGGGGCAGGAAATGAAATGAACTATGGGGCTGTAGTTTGCCTTCACCAATGACCACAGTTGCTGGTTTCCAGTTACCTTTTCACTCCTCTGGTCTAGTCAGCACCTTGTTTCCACTTGAAGTCTTACTTCCACCATTCCCTGATTTTGGTAGATGAAGGGCCAGGAACATTTGTCCCAAGCTCCCTACTAGGTTGCCTCAGGGCAACCAAATGTTCACTATATCTGAGCTTCCACATAGTTTCTGCCTGAAGGAAGTTCCATTGAGGTCAAATAATCCAGAAACTGGAAGGACCTCAGGTTCTTCTATTGTCCACATACACTCAGTCCTGTGGTCTTCCAGCGCCTTGGTGACACCATCTTTTAGGAAAGGGTTACAATAAGATTCAACAATTCACCATGTGATTTTAGCCATGTGATTAATTAACACAATGTTAATATTAATTAGCACTCTAAGAAATATATATTTGAGAGGCAGCTAGGTGGTGCAGTGGATAGAGCACCAGCTCAGGAGTCAGGAGTACCTGAGTTCAAATCCGGCCTCAGACACTTAACACTTACTAGCTGTGTGACCCTGGGCAAGTCACTTAACCCCAATTGCCTCACTAAAAAAGAAAGAAAGAAAAATATATATATATATATATATATATATATATATATTTGCATATATCTCTCAGCTAACACAAGTTTCCATGACCTCCTTTTGTTCCCCTTTGGCAGGAAATGAAAGAAAGAAGGAAAGAAGGAAAGAAAGAAGGAAAGAAAGAAAGAAAGAAAGAAAGAAAGAAAGAAAGAAAGAAAGAAAGAAAGAAAGAAAGAAAGAAAGAAGGAAGGAAGGAAGGAAGGAAGGAAGGAAGGAAGGAAGGAAGGAAGGAAGGAAGGAAGGAAGGAAGGGTATGGGATAATTATGGATTTGAGCCAGATTAAACTCTGAGGATGGAGTATGAAAGATACCTAGCCCCACCCCACCCCCACCCCCACCGAATAGCTAGCCTCTCGATTTGCCTAAAAGTTGATGGCTTGTTAAATTCTCACTGTCTCCTTTAAGTTTTATTGATGAGATAATGGACTTGAGTCAGTTCTGTAAACTTTGGGGATGGGGTCTGGAAGATATCCAATCCCCCAGTAAGTTTTATTACTTGTCACAGTTCTACCAATTAGCACTATTTACTTTACTTCTGCTTAGTTCCCACATGCCAGCTACACCTTAGTTTATGGCCTGTAATAAAAATCATGTCACCGAATAGTCGGCTTACTTCTCTCTCACATGTCAGAATCCCAGTCCCTGTCATGGGTTAATTGCAGTCAGATAAGGGAGTGATTTCTGCCTCCCTCTTTCTTTGACATTCCTCAGACCTTTTTCCCCCTCCCCTTTTCCCCTTTGTTCTTGGACATGTCTCCATACATGGATCATGAGCTAAGCACGCACTTTGGGTGAGACAGGATTGGATGTTAGATTGTGAGCTCACAATGTGCATATGAAGGTTTCCCCCTCCCCTCAAATTAACTATAAAAACTCAAGGCATGTATTAATTATTGTGGCTTGATCTCAGGATTGAGTTTGCCCATCCTCACGAGGATGTAATAAATCTGTCTCTGCTTGACTTGGTGGTCTCCTCGAGTTATTTGGGTAAACTGAGGCAGTTTGTCCCAAACAGGAGGAAGGAAGGAAGGAAGGAAGAAAGAAAGAAAGAAAGAAAGAAAGAAAGAAAGAAAGAAAGAAAGAAAGAAAGAAAGAAAGAAAGAAAGAAAGAAAGAAAAAAGAAAAAAGAAAAAAGGAAGGAAGGAAAAAGGGAGAGAGAAACAAAGGGAGAAAGGGAGGAAAGAAGAAAGGAAAAAATTGTAACTAAAGCCCTTCTATCAACAGTGGGAAAGACAATCTTCAGAACTCATGTTACCTCTCAATCTCTTTAAATTATCATTGTTGTTATCTCTGAGGCTAGGAGTGAAATGATAATCATTTAAACAGATGAGGGAAATAAGTGTACATTGGGTACACATCTTTTTAAAAATCTGATTTGGTCCCTTAATTCCTTGTGCATCTATCTGCATCATTCTCTTAGGCAGTTCCTCTTTTCCTTCCTCATTGGAATTTTTTTTCTGCTGTAAGAATTTCATTCTTGTGAGCTTCCCATCCTTTACAACCCACTTTTTCTACAGAATTTTAGGCCAAGAAATCTTAACCCATCTTTTCCTGGAACACTTTGAAATCTACTCTCTCAAAATCTAGGGCATGATTCAGTCTATATTGACTTTTCTTTTCCTTCTTGATCATGAAGACCAAGCTTAAGTAACCACTTTCCCCCAAGGTTCTCTTAATTACTGTCCACGACCATGACCTCCTTCCTGGTCCTAATTAGGCCCAGGGTAGCAGTTTCCCCTGTCACTTTCTCCTCTCTTTGAAAAAATGAAATTATCATCCAGGAACGTTAGATCTTTTGAAGAACTGTGCAGAACACCATGGTAGGTGCGTTGTGGGAAATACAAACCTTAGATAGGAAAGAGTCCTTCAAGTTGTCATTTAGTCAACAAGCATTTATTAAGCCTATACTAAGTGCCAGGTTACACAGCTGATAGAGAGCACCAGGCCTGGAGTCAAGAAGACCTGAGTTCAAATCTGGCCTCAGACACTTAGCTGTGTGACCCTGGGCTAGTCATCTAATCCTGTTTGCCTTGGTTTCCTCATCTGTAAAATGAGCTTGAGAAGGAAATGGCAAACCACTCCAGTATCTTTGCCAAGAAAACCCCACATGGGGTCACAAAGATTAAGAGTCAAGGGGGCAGCTAGGTGGCACAGTGGATAAAGCACTGGTCCTGGATTCAGGAAGACCTGAATTCAAATCTGGCCTCAGACACTTGATACTTACTAGCTGTGTGACCCTGGGCAAGTCACTTAACCCTCATTGCCCTGCCCCAAAACAAAACAAAACAAAGATTAAGAGTCTAAACATTACTGAACAACAATAAAAGTGCCAAGTGGTGTACTACATCCTAGGAACACAATGACAAAGAATGACTTTCCATGACCTCAAAGAATTTACCTTCTCAAGAGAAGAAGGCATTACATAAAATGAAGCTAAAAAATGGGGGAACGGGAGAAGGGGAGGATGGTTCAAAGGTCGAGGAAGTCCAGAGTGCTGTCTGCAAATCAATGAGACATAGCTGGCCCCAGGCTTTCTCCTTAAATGAGGAATCTAAGAGGAGCCAAGGGAGAGGTTGAATTATGAATTCCAAGGCCAGAATGAGACTTCAGAATGAAGAGCTGAGACATGGTAGAGATCTGCAGTGCAACCTGGAGAGAAAGTTTCTAGCCTCTTGGTCTGAGGAGTACCAACATGAAGAAAAATACAAGACCTTTTCTTTCTCTTTCTTTTTCTTCATCTATTTCTCAAATGGATTAAAAAAAATGTTTTCTCCTATGTATCAGTGTAGGAAGTTCAATGTACATTTCCACATTTGGGTTAGTTCCCTCATTCTGAGGCTTCATGGTAGTGCCAGCAGGTTGTTAGTTCCTACCTTGCAAAACAGGTGTTGGTGTGTTGTAATGGAAAGAACTATGTCAGAACATCTGGGTCCAGATCCCGGTTACATGATTAGTTTGCTACTTATGTGACCTTGGAAAAGTCACTTGATCTCTCTCTCTCTCTCTCTCTCTCTCTCTCTTAGTTTTCTCATCTTTGGGAATGAGAATGTCCCCTCCCCCCCAAAAAAGGAATGAGAATGTGAGGTGATCTTTAAAGTCCCTCACAACTTTGAATCCTATGATGTTACATTTTGGGGTTGTTGGGTTTTGGGGTATGATTTTTTAGCTCCAATACTGCAACTTAAATAAGCAAAGGTGAGTTGTGTCCAACACTGTTTCTGTTGGTTTGACTTGTACTAGCCCCCCAAAGTATTGATATAATCTTCAGTCACATTGATAGTTGTATAATTCCCAGAGCAATATAAACAATAGTTCTGCTGCTCTATTTAAATACCACACCTGGAGCATTGTTGTGGGTGCCACATTTTAGGAAGGACATTGACAAACATCTAGGCAGTTAGTGGATAGAGTGCCAGTCCTGGAGTTAGGAAGACTCGTCTTCCTGAGTTCAAATCCAGCCTCAGACACTAGCTGTGTGAACCTGGGCAAGTCACCTAACCCTGTTTGCTTCAGTTTCCTCATCTGTAAAATGAGCTGGAGAAGGAAATTATATCTTTGCTAAGAAAACCACATATGGGATTACAGAGTTAGACACAACTAAACAACAGCAACAAAATTAGGAACTCTAGTTCACCTTGTTTATTCCTTGTTATAGGGAAATAGATTGGGGTTTGGGATAGGGGTTCTTAGGAATTCCTCTTTAAAGAATTACACCCTCTAGTACACAAATCCAATTAGAACAAAATAATAGTTTATTTAGGGTGCTAGGAAAAGGAAACCAAGAGAGAAATCATTGGACTTCTCATGGGGAGAAGGCATGGCACAGAGTGTGGCTCTGAGATACCTATCTCCTTGAGCAGGAGACAGGCAGATACTTTTTTTTTTTTTTAAGTGAGGCAATTGGGGTTAAGTGACTTGCCCAGGGTCACACAGCTAGTAAGTGTTAAGTGTCTGAGGCTGGATTTGAACTCAGGTACTCCTGACTCCAGGGCCAGTGCTCTATCCACTGTACCACCTAGCTGCCCCCTGGGCAGATACTTTTATAGAGGTCCAATGGTGGTATGATGAGGTGATCATCTGACTGTGGAAAGTTCCTCTATTGGGGGAAGACCATCCATCTCTGGTGTTGGCTGGGGAAAGTTGGGTGAGGGGTGGCTCTGGATCTCTCAAGCCATCTCTCTGCTCCTCAGGCCACAAAGGCAGCAGCCACACCCACTCCCATCTCCCTGAGGGGTGGGGGAGACTGGTTAGGTGTGTCTGTCCTTTGGTTTAGTTTCTCAAGGAGAAGGTCTTTTTGATCTACCCCAGAAAATGGGGTATGCTAGGCCCATAACATTACTCATATTTTTTCCATCTGTGAACAGACATTTGAAACTATGGATTGTATTGCTGCCCTTTTCTTGAATTTGGTTCCTTGTGAATTACTGATCCTATTTATTAATAATGTATGATATATCTTGGCAGATATATGTGGACAGTTCCTCCTTCCCCTTCCATTTTCTTTTTTTGTTTGTTTTTTTGGGTGAGGCAATTGGGGTTAAGTGATTTGCCCAGGGTCACACAGCTAGTACATGTTGTGTCTGAGGCCGGATTTGAACTCAGGTCCTCCTGAATCCAGGGCCGGTGCTCTATCCACTGTGCCACCTAGCTGCCCCTTCCCCTTCTATTTTCAATGAAAACCTTTAGATCAGGTTTGGATGCCTCTTGGAAGATATGTTTTTAAAGAAAATTCATTAAATGAATTCCATCACTGACTGAGAATCCATCATTCCTAAGGTAATGTAATAAAAAGAGAATATCCCTAATGTAAAGGAGATGTCCTCTCATGTAAAGAGTAGGGGATTTGTGTTAAAATTGTATCTTGTTCTGGTTCCCTTCACCACCACCATCCCTACTTCTAGTCAATATAGTTAGTTATATAGGTTGCCAGTATAGAGCAATTGTAGGAAATAAGATTGCAAAGGGGAACTTGGAAGTCATATACAAACCATCCCAAAGATCAAAGGAGCAAAATTTACAAATTGTACCATATATTAATTAAAATTCACATCCTGGTAATATGTGCTGAATTAAGGAAAACCATCTAGGTGCTGCTTGTCAAAGTTTCTGGCTATGATGCATAAATTCCAGAAAAGTTTCAGACCTCCATAGCTCCAGATCAGCAGAACATTAAAAATATGCTGATGTTTTACAGATAATTTTGAGATGATTTGGATATGTTAATAAATCAATCCTAAAGTAGCACAGATAGGAGTTGGTCTATTTCCCTCCCCACAAAAAACTATAAAAATGAGATCTCAAACTCCTGCCTTTAGCACTCATCCATCTCTATCAGGTCCCTGCTGCCCAGAGCTCCCAACCCTAATTCATGTTTGCATGAGTGACAGATATTCTCTGCCTCTCCCCCTTCCCATCCTCCTCCCCACACTGCCTGCCTCTTTTCACCATCCCATCTCCCATCCCAATGCCACTACCTGCCTCTGTACCAATTTTTACTACTTATCTCTGCCTTTCTGGGCTTTTGACCTCAATACCCTCTGTGTTCAATTAAAATATGATCGTCTCCTTGTTTCCTACTGCCAGTGGTGGTTTTTCCCCAGCAAGTACCCAAAGAATTGGGCATGCCTGCCCCTATTTCCTAATTTCATAAATTATCAATTCTGAATTGGTAGATATTTTATATATAAAATGTAGTTGCAAGTAATTTAGAAAGATTTCCTAAATGCAAAAGTGACTGCCTCCCTATCTTAGTCCATGTTCCTCTCACTTGAGTCTAGGGTAGGTGTTCTTAACCTGGGGTCCATGAATTTGTTGTTATACTACACACACACACACACACACACACACACACACTTATACATACGCATACATACACAGAATAATGTAGGGAAAAAAGGAAATAGGGAAATAGGAGTTTTGTCAGTATCATTCTTGGCATCAGAGACAGCCCATTTGGCCTTGCTCTGTATGGTTTCTACAAGCCAAGTTAAAGTACAGTATTTTCCCAGGATTTCACTCCCAGTTGGGGAAATGGCAGCAGCACCAGAGGGGCGGTACTGGGTACCTCCTACCTTGATCCATCTCTCAAACTTTCCTGTTTCTGTGCTTGGCTGCTGAGTGTTGAGAATGAGTCAAGAGCAAACAGGAACCCCTCCACTCAAGCCCTCTCCTCACATAGTCCAATCTCCTATAGTCCTTGGATCATTATGCATTGAGGATTTCTATCCTACTCAATATAACTAAAATTAGAAGAAAAGTCAGAAACTGGGAATGAAGGTGGGGAATCTTTGTGGCAAATTTCCCTAATAAAGATCTTATTTCTAATATATATAGGAAAATGAGCCAAATTTTTAAAAATAAGAGTCATTCTCCAATTGATAAATGGTCAAAAGATATGAATAGGCAATTTTTAGAGTAAGAAATCCAAACTATCAATAGCCATATGAGAAATTGCTCTAAAACATTAATAGTTAGAGAAATTCAAATTAAAATAACTCTAAGGTACTACTTACACTCATTAGATTAGCTAAAATGACAAATGCTGATTTGGAAATATGCCCAAAGGGTTATATACCATGCAAAACCAAGCAATACCACCATGAGTTCTGTATCCCAGAGATAAAAAACAAAAAGGAAAAGGACCTATATGTAGAAAAATATTAATAGCAGCTCTTTTAGTAGTGGCAAAGAATAGGAAATTGAGGGGATGTCCATCAATTAGGAAATAGTTAAACAATATGTTGTATATGATTCTGATGGAATACTATTGTGCTATAAGAAATGACAAGCCAAATGCTCTCATAAAAACCTATGTGTCAGGATAATGGAATGTGATAGATGAGATTTAGCAGATACTCAGGAGCCCACCTGGAGATTAATTTAAACTGATTGAATTGGATAAGGCGACAGGCTGCTGAATGGATTACTGGCTGACTTCTAGTTAAGCACATCTGGCTGGTACTTAAGGGTACTTAATGAATTTGAATGACACTAGCCAATCAGCTTGAAGAACCTCCCATTTCTGGGAGGGGAAGATGAAGCATGAATCGGACGCTTCGGACTGGCTCCTGCCTCTTTGGCTGCGAGAGGTAGCAGAGGACTTCAGAAGTGGGAGCTTGGGAAGATTAGGATTGCCAGGTTATAGGAAATCTGTTCTCAATCTTTTTCTTTTACTATCTTTCAATAAACCCTTAAAAAACCTAAACTCGTTTATCAGTGATTTTAGTCAGTTTCCCCAAAAAACTGGGGGGACAGATTAGAACCCACATTTAGAATTTTAAATTACACACCTGGAAAGACTACATGAACTGATACTAAATTAAATGAACAGAACCAGGAGAACATTGTACAAAGTAACAGTAATATTGTATGATCATCAATTGTGAATGACTTAGCTATTCTCAGCAATACAATGATCCAAGACAATTCTGAAGGATTTATGATGAAAAATGCTATCCATCTGGGGGTGGTGTGTGTGTGTGTGTGGGGGACTAATTGAGTCTGAATGCAGAGATTGAAGCATACTTTTAAAACTTTACTTTTCTTGGGGTTTTGAGGGGGTTGTCTGTGTTTTCTTTTACAACATGACTAACAGAAAAATTTTTAAATGACAAATTCTAGAGCGGTTGTGGGAAAACAGGTTCATTAATGCACTGTTGGTGGAATTGTGAACTAGTCCAACCATTCTGGAAGGCAATTTGGAACTATATTAAAAAAACACAACTATACATACTCTTTGACCCAGTGATATTGCTACTATGTCTATAGCCCAAAAAGATAAAAGAAAGGGAAAGGACCCATGTATATATATATATACATATATATATATATACATATATATATATACATATATATATACACATATCATATATATTATTTATTTATAGAAGCTCTTTTTGTAGTGGTAAAGAATGGAAAACTGAGGAGATGCACATTAATTGAGGAATGGCTGAACAAGTTGTGGTATGAGAATTGTGCTATAAGAAGTAAAGGGAGATGGGCTCAAAGAAACTTGGAAAGTCCTGTATGACCTGATGCAAAGTGAAGTGAGCAGAACCAAGAGAACAAGTTGTATAATAACAGCAATATTTTAAAGATAATCAACTTTGAAACACTTAGTAACTTTGATCAACACAATGACCAATCATAATTTCAAAAGACTCATAATGAAACATATAAGCTACCTCCAGATAGAGAGCTGAAATCAGAGTGCAGATTGAAGCTTTTTTTGGGAGGGGAGGGCAATGAGGGTTAAGTGACTTACCCAGGGTCACACAGCTAGTCAAGTGTCTGAGGCCAGATTTGAACTCAGGTCCACCTGAATCCAGGGCTGGTACTTTATCCACTGTGCCACCTAGCTGCCCCCTTCTTTTTTTAAAAAATTATTTTCAAATCCAAATTTTCTCTCTCCCTCCACCCTTCCTCCACATTTTAAAAAGGTAAGAAGTATGATGTCCATATTAGCCATGTTGTGTGTGTGTGTGTGTTTGTTTAAAGGTAAGAAAAAGCAAGAGAAAAAATATTGCTTCAATCTGCACTTAGAATCCATCAGTTTTTATCTAGAGGTAGAATAGTATTTTTCATCATGAGTCCTTTGGAATTGTCATGGATCATTGTATTGATCATAGTTGCTCATTCTTTCACAGTTGATTATCATTGCGATATTACTATTACTCTTCTGTTCTGCACGTTTCATTCTATCAATTCATATAACTGTTCCCAGATGTTGTTATTGTTGTTGTTGTTGTTGTTTGGAGCCATCTCCTTTGACATTTCTTATAGCATTATAGTATTCCATCATACTCATATACCATAACTTGTTCAACCATTCCCCAATTGAGGGGTATTCCATTTGTTTCCAATTCTTTGCCATTACAAAAAGGGCTGCTATAAATATTTTTGTACATATAGTCCCTTTTCCTTTTTCTTTGATCTCCTTGGTGGTCAGATGTAGTAATAGTATTTCCTGATTAAATGGTATGCACAGTTTTGTAGCCCTTTGGGCATAGTTCCAAATTTCTCTTGAGAATGGTTGGATAAGTTCTCAGTTCCACCAACAGTATATTAATATCCCTATTTTTCCACATACCTTCCAGTATTTGTCATTTTCTTTCTCTGTCAATCTGATGGGTGTGAATTGTTTTAATTTTCATTTCACATGTTCACATATCACATATACAGACTTGTTTTAGTTTTCATTTCCCTAATTATTAGTGATTTAGAGCATTTTTATATGATTATTGATAGTTTTGACTTTCTTTTATTTTTTTTTGTGGGGGGCAATGAGGGTTAAGTGACTTGCCCAGAGAAACACAACTAGTAAGTGTCAAGTGTCCGAGGCTGGATTTGAACTCAAGTCCTCCTGAATCCAAGGCTGGTGCTTTATCCACTGTGCCACCTAGCTGCCCCAATAGTTTTGACTTCTTATGAAAATTGCCTGTTCATATCCTTTGACCATTTATCAATTGGGGAATGGCTCTTATTTTTATAAATTTGGTTCAGTTCCATATACATTTGAGAAATGTGATCTTTCTCAGAGAAATTTGGTATAACGTTTTAATTTTTCTTTTTTTTCCTTTTTTTTTTTGACATGGCTAATGTAAGCTTTGGTTTTGCATGACTTTATATATTTTAAATGGCTTTTATTTTTCTTGCCTTCTCAATGGGTAGGGCAGGGAAAGGTGAGAGGGAAAGAATTTGGAAAAATTAAATACAATTGAATTAAAGGGGAAAAAAAAGATTCTATCATGTTCTACTCAGGTATGCATCTCAGTTGTACTCCAACTCCCTGGATAAAGGTGTGGGTGATAGGAGCAATGTTTACCTGGGTCCCTGCCCTGTAGGCTAAGCTAGTTTTCCTCCTAAGAGGCAAGAAAGATGTAACCAAGACTTGGTCCAAGCATTTGATGCACCTACCTGATCTCCTAAAGGTATAAAAGGGGTCAGTGAGCTCATGAGGAAATATTGCCCCCAGATTTGGCAGACATCCCACTGCTGCAAAAATCACCACACCTCTGTTAATCAGATATGCTTCTGTACGCAAGAAAGGAATATGTTGAAACTACCCAAACCAATGATATACCTTTGCTGATTATCCATTCCATGTCATAATTAAATCAACCTCCTTTTGTTAATTGTTAGATGGTCCAAGAATGCCAGAATCAGGCCTGGCTTACAAAAGGATGCTATGAAAAGAAGTTTCCCTCAGCTATTCTTTGTATAAGGGTCTCAAGCAATAGTATATAAGTTTTCTAATTAAATGTAATTGTCTATATTGAGGGGGAAATACTTTGTTATTTATTATTTATTAATATTGTTTGAATCTGGTTTTATGTGGCTAGAGGTAGTCTAACTTGAAACTATAGGTTTTGCTGATCTCAGAGATCCTTCAGGTAAGCCAAAGTGCTTGTTTGGGGGCACCCAGGTTTTAGATGTTTTGGTTTTACCAAATTTTATTGAATGTTTCTGATGATATATATCTCAAGCAACCTTCCTTAGAAACTGCCTTTTTCTGGAAATTGGCCAACTATCTATGTCCTGGCCACCCAACTGTTTGTCCTTATACCCTTGTTTTGTACTCTATGCAATATAAACCTCCCGGGTACTCAGGAAAGGTGAGCTACGCTTTTTTTAAACTTTCTTTCCTCTGCCAAATGACTTAATAAGATTTTTTTTCTAACACTTTTTCAGAATTTGGGAGTTTGTTTTGGTGTCAAAAGTGTGATTCCTTATGGTCAACCTAAATAAACCCAAAGGTTCTCTGAGACCCCAGAAGTTGAGTAAGTCTCTGTGACCTCTGGATGGAACATAGGTAGGTACAATTTATGAGATATTAATTGGTATGTTGAGAACCTGGTGAGTACCCTTGGGGTTCAGGTTGAACACAATGAAGGCCCCAGATTAGTACTGAAGACTCCCGGTATCCAGAAAGTTAGAAGGCTGTTGTTTGCCTCATCCCGGGGAATAACTCAGCTGGTATGGTTAAAACTAGTCTGGCTACCCTAACCTGAAAACAAGTAGTTCCCTCAGTTTGATAACCTGCTCTGATATCCTAGTAAATAGGGTGCCATGATCCAGGGCTCAAAAGCAAAAGTCACTAGTTAAACCTTGTAACCTGCTGGAAAGAGACCATCTTATCAGATATTTGTGTAGTTGATTGATCAACTTTGATAAACCAGTTGAGCCAGTTGCCCAATTTTAGTTCAATACTCTTTCACTTAGCATAACCCCAGGTTTGTGAGGGAACCTAGAATTTGGTGAGCAATGAAGTAGGCTTTGACTGTGGCCTCTATTTCAGAAGTTCTCTTGTTCACAAAAGATTGGATTTACCTTGGAGATTTTTGTATGGGAATACCCAGTCAACCCTAAAGACTGCTATAAATAATTTTAGAAAGGGAGCTTAGAAGGGTGGGAAAGATTAATGAAGTTTCATACCAAAACAGCTCTCTGGGACTTTGATCAGACTTTCAGTAGGAGATAAGATTTTAGTGACCCTGAAAAAGTGCTAACTACTTACTGTAAGCTTCCAGACTAACAGATAACAATATTGTCTATTTACCCCTAATACAAAACAAAATCTTTAAACCTAAGGTTTGTTGATACTAAATTGGTCAAAGATGTAATTTCAATACATACTATTCACAATTTTATAAGCAATGGCTAAACAATCTACCAGATAAAAATCACTCTTTATAAAATAAACCTGTGAGTCTTTTTTTACTTCAGCTGTTATGTGTGAAACTCCAGAATGTGGTTACTCCTAATGATTGATTTCTGCTCCAGGATGGATTTAAACTAGAAAGGATGAATAAAGTATTGTATGTGCTTCTCATTAATTGTTATTGCAACTACATGAGAAAGACAATGATAACCTAGCCCTAAGCTGTAATTAGTGGAAATTATTATTTGAGGTAAAATTTCTTGGGACAGTATTTTTTTAATTCAATTTTTATTTTATTTTATTTTCAGTTCCAAATTCTCTGCCCCCTCATTCCACCCACTGAAAAAGTAAGGAAAACAAAACCCTTGGGGCAGCTAGGTGGCGCAGTGGATAGAGCACTGGCCCTGGAATCAGGAGTACCTGAGTTCAAATCTGGCCTCAGACACTTAACACTTACTAGCTGTGTAACCCTGGGCAAGTCACTTAACCCCAATTGCCTCACTAAAAAAAAAAAGCTTCCAAACATGTCTAATAAAACCAAACCTTCCCCATCAGCCATGTCTAAAGACAATATGCTTCGACCTGCACCCTGCAGAATCTCTCTCCTTCTATCAGGCGGTGGGCAGCGTGCTTCATCTTGAGTTCTCTGAAGCTGGGCTTGGTTCCACTGGGATGATCAGAGTTCCAAAGTCTTTTAGAACTTTAGAAGTCAAAGTCTCTGCAATGTGACTGTTACTGTACAACTGTTTCCTTGCTTCTGTACACCTCATCTTGCGTCAGTTCATTAGTCTTCCCAGGTTTTGCTGAAACCAACCTTTTCTCATTTCTTAGAGCAGAATAATATTCCATCCCCTTCATACACCAGAACTTGTTCAGCTGCTCCCCAAATGATGGGGACAAAATCTGCTGTCACTATTCGTGTACACACCTCACACCTGTTAGTGGCTGTTGTTGTTTGTCCTTCGATCTTAAAGAGGACCATAACATCAGGGTGATGTCATGATGCACTGAATTGGGTTTAAGTGAGGGAGGACTGTGCAAGGTCACCAGCCTTACTCTGTCCTCCAGAGAAACCGGGGTCCAGTGGCAAGATATATATATTTTGGGATGACTGGAGACGGCCACAGATATTTAAGGCAATTTTGATTAAGTGACTTGCCCTGGGGCACACAGATAGTAAATGTCTGAGGTGAAATTTGAACTCAGGTCCTCTTGAGTCCAGGGCCAGCGTTCTGTCACTGTGCCATCAGCTGTACCCCCTTTAAAAAAATCAGAGTGGCTAATATGACAAAAAAGGAAAATGTTGGATGTTGGAGGGGATGTGAAAAAACTCCACCATGGGTGGAACTGTGAACTGATCCAACCATTCTAGAAAGCAATTTGGAACTATGCCCAAAGGACCACAGAACTGTGCGTACCCTTTGATCCAGTAATACCACTGCTATGTTCATATCCCAAAGACATCCCCCCAAAGAGAAAAAGACCTATTTTATACAAAAACATTGATAGCAGCTCTTTGTGTGGTGGCTAAGAGCTGGAAATCAAAGGCATGTCCATCAATTGGGGAATGATTAATTGGGGAATGGCTAAACAATCTGTGGTATATGATGGTGATGGAATATTACTGTGCTCTAAGAAATAACAAACAGGATGATTTAGGAAAGGCCTGGAAAGACATGTATGAGCTGCTGTAGAGTGAAGTGAGCAGAACCAGGAGAACCTTGTACACATTGACAGCAATACTGTTTGATGAAGAACTGTGAAGGACTCAACTATTCTCAGCAATACAATGATGCACGACAATCCCAAAGGACTCATGATGAAACAGACGATCCATCTCCAGAGAAAGGACGGATATGGATGGAACCCAGACTGAAGCTGCCATTTTCACTTTCACTGTTTTCTTCTATTCGAGTTTGCTTGTGCAAAATGACTTAAGATGGAAATGTTTTACATGATTGCACGTGGGTAACCTCTATCTGCTCACCACCTCACTTTCAATAAAAAATATTTATTAAAAGCCCACTGGGAACATCAGGGTCCTTCTCTTTCTTTGAAGAAACCCTGACTTTGGAGGGGGCAGTTTCAGTTGAATGAGGAGCTCAGCAGCGGGACTGCAGGGAGAGCTGGAGGAGGGGAGGCAGCGTGTCTGTCCATGCACAGCTCCCTGCTTGAGTTTAGCCTTCAGACGCGCCCTGGTCCGGCTAAGAACTGGCACTGTCGGGGTCCCATCCCCATCGCAAGCCTCTGGGCTTCGCATTGCTGGTCCGTGTGTCTGGAATGCTGCCCCCTCGCGGTGCTGGCTTGTCATCTCAGAATCCCTCCCTTGCTCTGAAGCTCAGTTCTTTTGTCAGCCGACCACCCCTCCCCTCGCTTCTGCTGCTCCCCCTCCCCTGCATCACCTTGCCCATAGTTTGGATACATTTCTAGCAACAAACATTTATTTCATTTTCCAATTACATGTAAGGATAGTTTTCAACATTCATTTTCATAAGATTTAGAGTTCCAAATTTTTCTCCCTCCCTCCCTTACTTCCCTCCCCCCTCCACAAGATCGAAACCAGGTTATAGATGTACAATCCACAAGTGTTCTTTTTATCAGTTCTTTCTATAGGGGTGCATAGTAAGCTTCCTCATTAGTTCCTTGGGATTGTCTTGGATCACTGCACTGCTGAGAGTAGTTAAGTCATTCACAATTGCTCATTGAACAATACTGCTGTCACTATGCACACTGTCCTCCCAGCTCTGCTCACTTCACTATACATCGATGTTCATTAGTCTTTCCAGATTTTTCTGGGATAATCTTGTTTGTCATTTCCTGTAGCACAAGACCATTCCACTACAATCACATAGCACAGCTTTTTCCATCATTCCTCAATTGATGGACATTCCCTTGATTCTCAATTCTTAGCCTCCACCAAGAGTTGCTATAAATATTTTTTGTACAATTTTCCCCCTTTTTTCTTTTTCATGATTACTATTAACTGTTTCCCTTCCCCATGATATTTATTCTATTATCCATCTTCTTTCATCCTATCACTCTTCAAAAGGGATTTGATTCTGTCTGTCCCCTCCCCCACTCTGCCCTTCCTTCTTTTGCCCCTCTCTCTTTATCCCCCTCCTCTCCTATTTTCCTGCAGGGTTAGAGATTTTACCCAATTGATTGTGTGCATTATTCCCTCCTTGAGCCAATTCTAATGAGATTGAGGTCTTTGAGCCAATTCTGATGAGTGTTAGGCTCATTTACTGCCCATATTAAATAGATTACTCCACCCAGTTGGGTATGTCTGTTAGTTCCTCCTTGAGGCAGCTCTGATGAGTTTAAGGTCTTTGAGCCTTTTCTGATGAGTGTAAAATTCATTTACTGTCCTGCTCCTCTCCCATCTCTTCCCCCACTCCATAAGCCTTTTCCTGTTTCTTTCATGTAGGATTTCACCTCTGCCCTTCCCCCTCCCTCAGTGCATTCCCTTCACCCCTCAATTTAACCCTAAAGATATCATCACCTAGCTAGGTGACACAGTGGACAAAGCATCACCCCTAGACCCAGGGGGATCCCAGCCAAAACCTGGCCTCAGACATAAGACAGTCACCCACTGTATGACCCCAGGTATGTCCCCCAACTCCAATTTTTTATGGTTCTCTAGGGTCTTGTATTTGAAAGTCAAATTTGCCATTCAGTTCAGGTCTTTTCATCATAAAAAATCTGAAACTCTTCTTTTTCATTAAAGTCCCATTTTTTCCTCTGAAAGATTATGCTGAGTTTTGCTGGGTAGGTGATTCTTGGTTGTAATCCCATTTCCTTTGCCCTCTGGAATATCATATTCTGTGCCCTCCGGTCCATTAATGTAGAGGCTGCTACATCTTGTGCTATCCTGACTGGGGCTCCACAGTACTTGAATTCTTTCTTTTTGGCAGCTTGCAATATTTTCTCCTTGACCTGAGAGCTCTGGAATTCGGCTATAATATTCCTAGGAGTTTTCCTTTTGGGATCTCTTTCTGGAGGTGATCAATGGATTCTTTCAATTTCTATTTTAGCTTCTTCTTCTGGAATCTCAGGGCAATTTTCCCTGAGAATATCTTGGAAGATGATGTCTAAGGTCTTTCCTTGATCATGGTTTTCAGGTAGACCAATAATTTTCAAATTATCTCTCCTGAACCTATTTTCCAGGTTGGCAGTTTTTCCCAGAAGATATTTCACATTGCCCTCTATTTTTTTATTCATTTGGATTTGCTTTATTGTGTCTTGGTTTCTCATAAAGTCACTGCCTTCCATTTGTTCAATCCTAATTCTTAGGCAATTATTTTCATCAGAGAGCTTTTCTACCTCCTTTTACATTTGGCCAATTTGACTTTTCAAGCTGTTGACTTTTTTCTCATGTCTTTCCTGCATCACCCTCATTTCTCTTTTCATTTTTTCCTCTACCTCTCTAATTTTATCTTCAAAGTCCTTTTTGAGCACCTCTATGGCCTGAGACCAATTCATATTTTTCTTGGAAGCTTTAGATATAGGGGCCCTGATGTTGACATCTGCCTCTGAGGGTGCCCCTTGGTCTTCCTTGTTACTGAAGAAACTTTCTATGGTCCTCACCTTTCTCTGTCAGCTCATCTTGCCTTTCTTTTACTTGCCTTTTAGTTCCTTAAAGTGGGGCAGTATTTCCAGGCTGCAGTATCCCAAGCTTAAGAAGTCCCAGGTGGTATGATTTAAGGAGAATCAGGTTCTTCCCTCACCCAGCCTGTTCCCTGGTCCTTAGATGACCCCAGACCAACTTGCTAATCAACCAACTTTGTGTGTTGTGGTTGTTAGCTCTGATGAGCCTGTGCCCTTCTCCCACCTGGGCCACTGCTACTCAAGCCTACCTTCTGGTTCTCAGCAGGGGTGTAAAATCCAAGTTCTGCCTTAGCACCAGGATAGACCCCTGTAGTCTCCCCCCTGCCCAGGACTCAGCCCTCTCACTAGACTGTGAGCTTAGTTCCAGACAACACTGAAGCTTCAGCTGATTCAGAGGCTCTGGGAGTCTGCTTCTCTGGTGAGGCCTTCCTGGGACTAGATCTGTGTCAGAGTGACTGTGGGGTTGGGCTCGACTTCTGTATCAGCACAGCAGCTCCCTCCTAATCTTCCAAGCTGTTCTTGGTTAGAAGATGATTTCAGCACATTCTTCTGTGAGTTTTGCTGCTCCGGGCATTTTCCTATGGCGTTATTTGGATGATTTTTGGAGCCTCGTGGAACAGTATTTTGATATCATTCTGAGTTTTAATTTCAGGTATGATTATCTGAATTATCATTAAGCCAATAATCCACCATTCAAGAGAAATGCCATATGCTGCTCTACAGATGTTCAATCTGAGCTGTAGCTCAGGTGCATATACAGGTGTATATCTGTGCCTGGGAAAGTTGATGAGACAACCTTTTATTGTTGATGGTAGTATATTCTTGACTCAGCTTCCTCCATTGTATTATTTCCTTTCTGAGAAGGAAATTTTCCCACCAGGTTAATTTTTTTTGGCGGGGGGGGGGGGGGGGGGGGGGGGGCAGGTAATTGGGGTTAAGTGACTTGCCCAGGGTCACACAGCTAGTAAGTGTCAAATGTCTGAGGCTGGATTTGAACTCAGGGCCTCCTGACTCCAGGGCCGCTGCTCTAGCCACTGCACCACCTAGCTGCCCCTCCCCCCACCCAGTAAACTCTTTATAGCCCCCCCATCTCCATCTTCCTGATAGTCTCCCTAATAAAGTCCACTTGCTCATTTCTCCCCATATCTTCCTTCATATCTTCCTTATATGACCCAACCCCCCTCCCCCTCCTCCCTCCCAGCCCTCACTTATTTCCACAGGTCCCATAGTGGACTTGGAGACAGGAAAACCTGATGGGAGAGGAGCAGGGCAGTAAATGAATTTGCACAGCCCTCCCTCACTTAAATCCAATTTATTGCAAGTCATGACATCACCTCCCCAATGTCATGGTCCTCTTCCAGAATGAGGGACAAACAACAGTTCCCCTAGCTGACTATGTAAGGATTTCCCTGATGCTGCATTTTCTTAGTTACCTTGGTGATATGTAAATCTCCCTCCTCAATCAGTCTATTATAAACCCTCTAAATGTAGTTTCATCTGTATTCTGACTTAGTTTATCTATAGAGTTTATTTAATGAATAGGTTAGGCATACAAAACACAGCAGTAAATGAATATAGCGATCTCCTATTTGATAAACCCAAAGACTCTAGCCTCCAGGATAAAAATCACTATTTGACAAAAACTGCTGGGAAAACTAGAAAATAGTATGGCAGAAACTAGGCATGGACCAAAGTAAAATCAAAATGGGTACAAGATCTAGAAATAAAGGATGATACCATAGGTAAATTAAAAAAGGAAAGAATAGTTTACTTGTCAGAACTGTGGAAAGGAGAAGAATTTATGACCAAAGATGAGATAGAGAACATTATGAAATGCAGAATGAATCATTTTGACTCCATTAAATTAAAAAAGGTTTTGCAAAAACAAAACCAATGCAAACAAGATTAGAAGGAAAGCAGAAAGCTGGAAAACAATTTTTACAGACAGTATTTCTGATAAAGGCCTCATATCTAAAATATATCGAGAACTGAATCAAATATACAAGAATGCAAGTCATCCCCCAAATGAGAAATGGTCAAAGGATATGAACAGGCAGTTTTCAGATGATGAAATTAACATATCCACAGCCATGTGAAAAAATGTTCTCAATCACTACTGATTAAAGAAATGCACATTAAAACTACTCTGGGGGCAACTAGGTGGCGCAGTGGATAGAAGCACTGGCCCAGGAATCAGGAGGACTTGAGTTCAAATTTAACCTCAGACACTTGACATTTACTGTGTGACCCTGGGTAAGTCATTTAACCCCAATTGCCTCACCAAAACAAAACAAACAAACAAAACTCATCTGAGGTACCACATCACACCTATCCAATTGGCTAATATGGCAAAAAAGGAAAATGATAAATGTTGTAGATGTGGGAAAATTGGAACACTAATGCACTGTTGGTGGAGCTGTGAACTGATCCAACCATTCTGGAGAGCAATTTGGAACCACACCCAAAAGGCTTTAAAACTGTGCATACCCTTTGACCCAGCAATACCTCTATTAGGTCTTTTTCCCAAAGAGATCATAAAAAAGGGAAATATACAAAAATATTCATAGTTGCTCTTCTTGTGGTAGCAAAGAAATTGGAAATTGAGAGGATGTCCATCAATTGGGGAATGGCTGAACAAGTTGTGGTATATGAATATAATGGAATACTATTGTGCTATAAGAAATGATAAGCAGATGGATTTCAGAAAAACCTGGACTTACATGAATTGATGCTGAGAGAAATGAGCAGAACCAAGAGAACATTGTACACAGTAGCAACAACATTCTGTGATGATCAACTATGATAGACAACTCTTTTCTTTCTTTTTTGTTTTTGTTTTTGCTTTTTTGGCAGGGCAGTGAGGGTTAAGTGACTTGCCCAGGGTCACACAGCTAGTAAGTGTCAAGGGTCTGAGGCCAGATTTGAATTCAGGTCCTCCTGAATCCAGGGCTGGTGCTTTATCCACTGCACCACTTAGCTGTCCTGGATCATTTTATTGTTGAGAAGAATTAGGGGCAGCTAAGTGGCTCAGTGGATAAAGCACCAGCCCTGGATTCAGGAGGACCTGAATTCAAATCTGGCCTCAGACCCTTGACACTTACTAGCTGTGTGACCCTGGGCAAGTCACTTAACCCTCACTGCCCTGCCAAAAAAGCAAAAACAAAAACAATACAATGATCCAAGACAATGCCAAAAGACATATGGTGGAAAATGCTCTCCACATTCAGAAAAAGAATTATGGAATCTGAATGCAGACTGAAACGTACTATTTTCACTTTTGTTATTGCTTTTTTGTTATTGTCCTTGTTTATTCTTGCCTTTTTTTCCCTTTTGTTCTGATTAATTTGGAAATATGTTTAACATGATAGTAATGTATAAACTATATCAAATTGCTTGCTGGCCTCAGGAGTGGGGAGGGAAGGAAGAGTGGGAGAAAAATATGAAACTCAAAAAATATCTTTACATGTAATTAAGAAATTAAAGATCTCTAATGAAGAAAAGTCAACAGCTCCCAACAAGTCTTAATATCTGGATATTTCTAAGTAGGAAGATTTCCCTGACATTAAAGTAAAATTTGCCTCTTAGCAACTTCCATGCCTTACTACTAATTCTGTGCCCTGGAGATAAATAGAACATGTTCAATCTCTCTTCCACATAATGGACTTCCAAGTAATTGAAGACAGCTGTTGTGTCCCCTCTGAATCTTCTCTTTTCTAAACTAAAATCTTCAGTTCCTTCAATTCACCCTTATTTGGATAATCTTAGACCCTCCTCCATTCTGGTTGCCTTTCTCTGCATGCACTACAATTTATAAACTTTATTTTAAAAATAACATTCCTAGAACTGAACACAACTTTCTACATGTGGTCTGATCACAGTAGAGTACAGCAGGAGGAATATCACCTATTTATTCCTGTAAACCAGTGGTTTTCAACAAGTAGTAACAAAGATCATTTTGGGGAGTTCTCAAGATCAAAATTATTTTTATATTAATACTAATATATTTTTATTTTTAATACAATAAATAATGATAGATATATCCCACATAAATGAAAGCTAAGTGGGATCCTCAATTTTTAAGAATGTAAAATCAATCCAGAGATCAAAATATTTGAGAACCTGTAGCTCTGTCATTTCAGTCATGTCCAACTTTTTGTGACACCGTCAACAAAGAAACTAGAGTGATTTGCCATTTCTGTCTCCTGCTCATTTTTTTTTAAAGAGGCAATTGGGGTTAAGTGACTTGCCCAGGGTCACACAACTAGTAAGTGTTAAGTGTCTAAGGTTGGATTTGAACTCAGGCCCTCCTGAATCCAGGGCCGGTGCTCTATCTACTGCGCCACCTAGCTGTCCCCTCCTGCTCATTTTATAGATGAGGAACTGAGGCAAATAGGGTCACCCTGCTACTAAGTGTCTGAGGTTAGATTTGAACTCAGCTCCTCCTAATTACAAAGCCAGTGCTCTATCCACCACACCCCACCAGGCTGCCACTTTTCTTGTCTACTTTTATGCAGTTCAGGTTCATGCGAGTTCTTTCTCTCACAGATTGATCTGAAAGATTGTGAAGAACTGTGCCCAAGCACAAATCAAGGTCACCACAAATTTCAAGTTCAGGTAAAGCCAAGATAAGCCTTGAGGGGGGAGACCATTCTTTTGATTTGGTCAGTCCTGGCTGAGGAGGAGGTACTACCAGATGCTGAGTCCCCCTCCCAGCAGCCAGGACCAGGACTAATGACCAAGCAGAACCTCCTCATGAGTTCCTTCTGGATGTCCTATGTCACCATTGTCTTATATTGAGCTTGTAGCCAACTAAAACTCTCAGAACTTTTTCAAATGAACTTCTCAGTATAACTCCCCTATCTTGCACTTGTGAAGTGCATTTTAAGACTTTACCTTTGTTCCGATTAAATTTCATCTTATTAACTTCACCCTGGTGTTAACCAGTCAAGATCTTTTTGGATTCCTGACTGTCACCCAGTGGATGTATTAACCATCTGTCCTAATTTTGTGCCAACTGCAAATTCAGCAAATGTGCCAACTGCACCTTTATAGAAGTCATTGGTGAAAACATTCAATGAAATCAAGGCCAGACTAGAGCTTAGTGATAGAATAATGTAGTCAGTAGGAAGAGCATTAGTCCTGAAGTCAGGATGACAGAAACTGAGAGTTAAAAGAAACCTTGGTGATAGAAACTTGTACTTGGCATCAAGATGACGTGTTTATATCCCACCTCGGACCATTGCTAGCTGTGTGACCATGAACAAGTCATTTAATCTCTCCTTATTTACCCACCTGTAAAAGAGAATGATCCTTGTATCATTTTGTTATGAGGCTTAAATTAGACAATAAATATGAAACCCTTTGCAAACCTTCAAGTGCTATATAAATGACCTAGAACCAGAGTACTTGCTCTTGCTTGATAGCACTTGGGGGAACTAAGGTTTTTGTAGAAGAGGTACTTAGGGTGGTCTCTCTGGCTAAGTGACAAAGTAGTGCTTCAACCCTTGAGCTGCTAGCTCAACTAGGGGTGTATGGGGTATTCAGGAGAATTAGTACCTCTGGTGTAAGGGCTTGCAGAGACCTTTTTAGGGCTACTCATCCACCTCTGGTGTCCAGCTGGCACTCAGTTCTCATCTGTGGCTCCAAGATGCTGTGTGCCAAGTAGAATGGCCATACCCCAGTAAAACTGTCTCAGCAGGGGCAGCTAGGTGGTACAGTGGATAAAGTACCAGCCCTGGATTCAGGAGTACCTGAGTTCAAATCCGGCCTCAGACACTTGACACTTACTAGCTGTGTGACCCTGGGCAAGTCACTTAACCCTCATTGCCCCGCAAAAAAAAAAAAAATACCACAAACAAACCAAAAAAAAAAAAACCTGTCTCAGCAGATGGGCTAAACCAGCTTGAGGGTAACCAATAGGCCTCATACCTATCCGTGAGTTAAGGGGGTGTCTACCCCAAGCATGTGAAGACTTCTCCTGGTGGAATGGGTGGATGAGAACAATTTGTCCCAGCAACCATGAAGGCAGTTGGAGCACTGTGGAACACTGTGGAACACTTAGAGCTTGGTCAGGCATTGAAGATGCCAAGGTCATCCAGTGAATCCTGGGACATCACCAGTTGTCCTGACTTTTGTTTTGCTACTGGACTTTGATGACTCTGTAGGGGAGAGTGAGGCTGAAGATTTTGTGCAACTCTGCCTCATTTATTTCATGCACTAGTCAAGACATCACCCATACACACTGTACCCTGACCCCAACATAGTGATATCATTGGTCCTCTTTGAAAATGAAGTTCAGGGGGCAGCTAGGTGGTGCAGTGGATAAAGCACCAGCCCTGGATTCAGGAGGACCTGAGTTCAAATCCGACCTTAGACACTTCACACTTACTAGCTGTGTGACCCTGGGCAAGTCATTTAACCCTCATTGCCCCGCAAAAAAAAAGAAAAAGAAAAGAAAGAAAGAAAAAGAAAAAGAAGAAAAAAAGAAAATGAAGTTCAAACAACAGCAATTAGCTCACCAAACAGCATAGGATCCTTGTAGAACCTAACCACTCTAAATCTTAAATATCTTTGCATATGCATTGTGACCCCCTCTTGCTAAAAGAATCGACAACCAGGCATGACAAAGACAATATCTATGAAGCCTGGACTACAGAGAAGGAGCAAAGAGTGATTGGTACAGCAGAGGTTGTCAGCTGTTTGCATAATTTAGTTGTATTTTTAAGCTTCCAAATTACGGGTATGTAAAACTACAAAGCATAGTCATACTGTCATAGGCCTGTTTCATATAGATAAGCTCAGCTGGGCCCAAGGCACCAGCGGAGCTCATCATGTGTGTACCCCAGATAAATCCCTCGGCCCTTCTCCTTACACATAGTAATACCTTTCTACAATTGTATAAAAATCCATGGCTTTGTCCACTGGTCCGCCAACCTTAGCCAGAGCAGACCAGCCACTAGCTTGATCACTGAGTCTGACATAAAATAGAACAGGAAAAGCCCACCTGACTCTGCTCAAGGGAAGCCTTGATCTGGTCTTGCTGGGAGTCTTAACAGGGTGATAACATACCCTCCCTATATAATCTGTGTCTTTTGAAGAAGAGTAATGACTTGTTTTTTTCTGGCAGCTTGGTGAGACCTTCCCATCTCCCTGCAAGCTCATATAGCTCCAAGTCATCTTCCCCAACATGATACCTGGTCTTAGGCACTTATGCCTGTCATTATAAACATATCATGCGTTGAGCACCACTCTTGACTGGACCCAAGTCATTCACAGCACTAACATGTCACATTTGATGATATAAACAGGAATTGCCAGGGTTCCACAGCTCCCAGTCTTTCCTTTTAGTGCCTGAGCCTGGGTTTCTGTCTAGGGATCTGAATTAACTATATGTACTGAGGATTGTCCCCTACATGTAGCAAGGGGGTGTTGTGTGACTTAAAGGGAGGTAGATAAATATCTCTAGCCTCTTCTCCCTGAACCTTACTCCACAGAAAATTTACTTCCTGTCAGGAGGAGAAGAAGGGCCCATTGCTTCCCTTTGAAAGAAAGGGTATGGGCTAGAATTATATCTATCTGCTCTCTTAAAAAACATAGTCAACAGGATGTGGTTTTCTGGTTCAAGCTAGACTTCTAATTGCTGTTTTTTAATGGGGAAATGAGGAACCCAAGCTCTGTAACTAAGGCTTGGCTCCCCACCAAACACCACAACAAAAATACATAGTAAGCAGCAAAGAAACCCATTTTTTCTAGTTGATAGTAAAACAAAAATCAGAGAAAGTACGCATAAGAAAATATATTCCAGAAAATACAGAGTAAAGGAGCTCTCCCATTAGGAGCAAGGTAACTCAGCTTAACGAAGACAAAGTTCTGGATATCACTCAAGGGGGAATTCCCAAAAGTATCCACAGCAAGCTGGGGATAGGGACATGATGTAGACTGCCAATTTCTCAGTCTTTTTTCCCCCAATAATATTTTATTTTTCCCAATTACATGTAAAGACAATTTTTAACATTTGTTTTTTAAAATTTCAAATTCTCTTCTTCCCACAGTAAGCAATTTTATTTAGGTTATAATGTGCAATCATGCAAAATACATTTACATATTAGTCATGTTGTGAAAGAAGACACAAACCAAAAAAAAAAAACACCCCCACACAAAAAAATAAAGTGAAAAATATTATGCTTCAATCTGCATTCAGACTCTATCAGTCCCTTCTCTGCGTGTGGATAGAATTTTTCATCATGAGTCCTTTGGAATTGTCTTGGATCATTGTATTGCTGAGAAGAGCTAAGTCAATTATAGTTGATCAACATACAATGTTGCTGTTACTGTGTACAATATTTTTTTGGGGTTCTGTTAACTTCACTTTGCATCAGTTCATGTAAATCTTCCTATATTTTTCTGAAATCAGTCTGTTTGTCATTTCTTATAATACAATAGTATTACATTACAATCATATATCACAACTTGTTCAGTCATTTGCCAATTGATTAGAGGCATTTCCTCTATTTCCAATACTTTGTTATCACAAAAAGAGCTGCTATAAATATTTTTGTACAAATAGGTCCTCCTCCCCCCCTTTTTTAAACTCTTTGGGATATAGACTTAGTAGTAGTATTGCTGTATCAAAGGATATGCACAGTTTTTATAGCCCTTTGGGTATAGTTCCCAATTGCTCTCTAGAATGGTTGGATTAGTTCACAACTCCACCAACAGTGCATTAGTGTCTCAATTTTTCCACATCCCCTCCAACATTTATAATTTTCCTTTTCTATTATATTAGCCAATCTGATAGGTATGAGGTTTTAATTTGCATTTCTCTAATCAATAGTGATTTAGAGCATTTTTTCATATGACTACAGATAGCTTTAATTTCTTCATCTGAAAACTGCCTGTTCATATCCTTTGACCATTTCTCAATTGGGGAATAACTTGTATTCTTATAAAATTGACTCAGTTCTCTATATATTTGAAAAACAAGGCCTTTATCAGAGACACTTGCTGTAAAAAATTGTTTCCCAGTTTTCTGCTTTCCTTCTAATCATGTCTGATTCTTCATGACCCCATTTTAGGGTTTTCTTGGCAAAAATACTGGTTTGTCATTTCCTTTTCCAGTTCATTTTATAGACGAGAAAAATGAGGCAAACAGGGTTAAGTGACTTGCCCAGAGTCATATAGCTAATTAAGTGTCTGAAGCTGGATTTGAACTCATGAAGGAGAAACCTCAGGACCCACTGCTCCATCCACTACACCACCTAGCTGCTCAGAGCCAGAATATAAAAGGCTTAAATGTGTCAAGCTGAGGAATTTGTATTTTATCTTAGGGGCCATAGGGGGCCAATGAAGAGTCTTGAGCAGAGGTGGGCTTTAGGAAGGCTCTTTTGGCAGCTAAATAGATTCTGGGTGTAGAACCTGAGCTCATTTAGGAAACAAAGGCTATTTAAGAGGTGATAGGGTGGGGCAGTGGATAAAGCACCAGCCCTGGATTCAGGAGCACCTGAGTTCAAATCCTGCTACAGATACTTGAATTTGGACTCTTCTCAGAGCCCTAAAGGCAGAGATTAAGTCTGGCTTCAGGCCCTACAGCTTTGTTGCTCAAACCTCCCAGTAGGGGGCTGCCCAGCACACAGGGCTCTGGAGAGCTGAGGCTCCTGGGCCTTGGGACTGAGCAGGGCCTGGAGGGTGGGGGTGGGGCTACGTTTTATGGGAGTCGGGCTAGGCTGGGAGTTCACCTTGAGGCACCTAAGGTGATCTCCACATGACCCAGATGGTCAAACCCCAACTTAAGTTTTCTTTCTTGACAAGTTATAGGGGGCAGCTAGGTGGCGCAGTGGATAAAGCAGTGGCTTTGGATTCAGGAGGACCTGAGTTCAAATCCAGCTTCAGACACTTGACACTTACTAGCTGTGTGACCCCAGGCAAGTCACTTAACCCTCATTGCCCGACAAAAAATACAAAAAACAACAACAACAAAACAAAAAACAAAAAAGACAAGTTATGTATGGTTATGTGTGTTCACACAGCACTGTTCTAGTGAAGAATGGGGACATTCTTACCCAGAATAAGGTTAAGGCCTAGTGCCACAATCTGATTGAAAAATTGGTATCACCTGATGGGTTCTTAGGCTGTTACTGTTATTCTGTATAAATAGCAACTGTAATAACTAAAATAACTGAAATGTAAATAGGGAGATAGTAAAATGCCTTAATGTAATTGGTCAGGAGGGACCCCTTGAGGGGTCTAAATAGAGGTGAAGGACCTCACTTCAATGCATTCTCTGGCATATTCAGAAGAGTGCCCATCTTTGAAGATGAATAAAGATGCCTTCAACCACACTCTGCTGCCTGCTTGGATTCTTTGAGCTGCATTTCTAACACTGGCTTCCTTCAAGTTCCAGCTAAAATGTCACTTTCTACAGAAAGCCTTTCCTGAGAACAGCCAGCACCTACCTCTCAGGGTTGTTATGAGGATTAAATGAAATGTTTATAGAATGCTTAGCACTGTACCTGGTGCTATATAAATGCTTATTCTCTTCCCTTCCCTGCAATCCTTTTACTCCCAGTGCCTTCTGATGTGGGATGGAAATTTGGGGTCAAATTGATCGTGAGTCATCCCAAAAGAATTACAAGACTCAGTGACTCAGTTTCCCAAGTTTTACTGCAATACTCTGAGTGACCACAGGGAGAGAACCAGAATAGTGGAAAGATATCTCTCAAATAAGGAAAGGAAAGACAGTTATATTTATAGTATGGATAAATTGATTATCAGTCTCGTTATAATAATCACCACCTTGGGGAGGTACAGGGGAGGGCCTGTCCTCATTATAATATTCTCTACCTAGGGGTGTTACAGGGGAGGGCTTATCCTAATTTGCATTTCCTGGGGGTCCTAAACCAACCCCCAAAGCAGGTACCTTTTTCAGTGGAGGTGTGTTTTGGGGGTCATAAGGTGAATCTGGGGGACAATTTTGGCCTTTTCTGCACATCTCTTTCTGATTCCCATGGTTAGTTTCAAAATATAATCATTTTTCATAAGAATTTCTATAGGTTGTCTTTTTCCTTTATTGTTATTTTGATCTGACCCGTTCTGGTCTGTTATGGAAGCTGATCACTGTGGGTACAAGAACCTAACATAAGTTATCCATTAACTGGGATCTAACTCCCTTTTGGAGCTAATATCCGTATTAGAGCTTGGGTCTTAGGTTTTTCTATTAACCCCTTTTTTCATCTCCTACATCACCTTCTTTGTTACTTTCTTTTCTTTAAGTTATCCTATGCTTACCTTGTTTGTACATAGTCTTCATTTTGTCTCCCCCATCCTTAAGGGCAGGGACTGTTTTTTTTTTGGGGGGGGGAAGGGCAATGAGGGTTAAGTGACTTGCCCAGGGTCACACAGCTGGTAAGTGCCAAGTGTCTGAGGCTGGATTTGAACTCAGGTCCTCCTGAATCTAGGGCCTAGCTGCCCCAGGGACAGTCTTTTGCCTTTCTTTGTGTCCCCAGCACTTAGCCCAGTGCCTTGCACATAACAAGGGCTTAATAAATGTTTAATAACTATCTGACTGAGCAAAGAGGAAATGTCCAGAAGAAAGCAGTGCAATGATGATGTCACCAGAGAATACAGGCAGCTTGGTGGCTATGAGGCATATCATTTGCATGTATTTCCCTGGGTGCTCTGCTCTGGCCACATGAGCTCCTATCATGTGGACACAGAAAGTTCCCTGGCCTCATATGTACTTTTTTTTTTGGTGAGGCAGTTGGGGTTAAGTGATTTGCCCAGGGTCACACAGCTAGTAAGTGTTAAGTGTCTGAGGCGGGCTTTGAACTCAGGTACTCCTGACTCCAGGGCTGGTGCTCTATCCACTGGGCCATCTGGCTGCCCCCATATATACTCTTTTTTTTTTTTTTTTTGGTGAGGCAATTGGGGATAAGTGACTTGCCCAGGGTCACACAGCTAGTAAGTGTTAAGTGTCTGAGGCCGGATTTGAACTCAGGTCCTCCTGACTCCAGGGCTGGTGCTCTATCCACTGGGCCATCTGGCTGCCCCCATATATACTCTTTTTTTTTTTTTTTTTTTTTGGTGAGGCAATTGGGGATAAGTGACTTGCCCAGGGTCACACAGCTAGTAAGTGTTAAGTGTCTGAGGCGGGCTTTGAACTCAGGTCCTCCTGACTCCAGGGCTGGTGCTCTATCCACTGGGCCATCTGGCTGCCCCCATATATACTCTTTTTTTTTTTTTTTTTGGTGAGGCAATTGGGGATAAGTGACTTGCCCAGGGTCACACAGCTAGTAAGTGTTAAGTGTCTGAGGCGGGCTTTGAACTCAGGTACTCCTGACTCCAGGGCTGGTGCTCTATCCACTGGGCCATCTGGCTGCCCCCATATATACTCTTTTTTTTTTTTTTTGGTGAGGCAATTGGGGATAAGTGACTTGCCCAGGGTCACACAGCTAGTAAGTGTTAAGTGTCTGAGGCCAGATTTGAACTCAGGTCCTCCTGACTCCAGGGCTGGTGCTCTATCCACTGGGCCATCTGGCTGCCCCCATATATACTCTTTTTTTTTTTTTTTTTTTTTTGGTGAGGCAATTGGGGATAAGTGACTTGCCCAGGGTCACACAGCTAGTAAGTGTTAAGTGTCTGAGGCCGGATTTGAACTCAGGTCCTCCTGACTCCAGGGCTGGTGCTCTATCCACTGGGCCATCTGGCTGCCCCCATATATACTCTTTTTTTTTTTTTTTTTGGTGAGGCAATTGGGGATAAGTGACTTG
This sequence comes from Dromiciops gliroides, assembly GCF_019393635.1. Classification (NCBI taxonomy): domain Eukaryota; kingdom Metazoa; phylum Chordata; class Mammalia; order Microbiotheria; family Microbiotheriidae; genus Dromiciops; species Dromiciops gliroides. The sequence goes on from NC_057864.1 coordinate 242,306,470, forward strand.
CCCAGGGTCACACAGCTAGTAAGTGTTAAGTGTCTGAGGCGGGCTTTGAACTCAGGTACTCCTGACTCCAGGGCTGGTGCTCTATCCACTGGGCCATCTGGCTGCCCCCATATATACTCTTTTTTTTTTTTTTTTGGTGAGGCAATTGGGGATAAGTGACTTGCCCAGGGTCACACAGCTAGTAAGTGTTAAGTGTCTGAGGCCGGATTTGAACTCAGGTCCTCCTGACTCCAGGGCTGGTGCTCTATCCACTGGGCCATCTGGCTGCCCCCATATATACTCTTTTTTTTTTTTTTTTTTTTGGTGAGGCAATTGGGGATAAGTGACTTGCCCAGGGTCACACAGCTAGTAAGTGTTAAGTGTCTGAGGCGGGCTTTGAACTCAGGTACTCCTGACTCCAGGGCTGGTGCTCTATCCACTGGGCCATCTGGCTGCCCCCATATATACTCTTTTTTTTTTTTTTTTGGTGAGGCAATTGGGGATAAGTGACTTGCCCAGGGTCACACAGCTAGTAAGTGTTAAGTGTCTGAGGCCGGATTTGAACTCAGGTCCTCCTGACTCCAGGGCTGGTGCTCTATCCACTGGGCCATCTGGCTGCCCCCATATATACTCTTTTTTTTTTTTTTTTTTTTTGGTGAGGCAATTGGGGATAAGTGACTTGCCCAGGGTCACACAGCTAGTAAGTGTTAAGTGTCTGAGGCCGGATTTGAACTCAGGTCCTCCTGACTCCAGGGTGGTGCTCTATCCACTGCGCCATCTAGCTGCCCCCCCCATATGTACTCTTAATGTGTGTATCCTGACACATTTTTCTATGTACTTGCCATCTCCCACTAATGTTACTGTAATCCAGGAGAGTATATTTCGGCTTTTTGATCCCTTCATTTGCTGTGCTATTTAATTAAATGTCCTTTACTTTAAATTGTAAAGGTGGTTGGCTGGTAAAAGTAAATAATAGAGGTAGCTAGGTGGAGCAGCGGATAAAGCGCCGGCCCTGGATTCAGGAGGACCTGAGTTCAAATCTGCCCTCAGACGCTTGACACTTAACTAGCTGTGTGACCCTGGGCAAGGCACTTAACCCTCATTGCCCCACACACACAAAAAAAAGGTAAATCATAATAGCAATAATAGTAGCTAGTATTTATATAACTGCTTTAAGGTTTGCAGAGTGCTTTAAAATTTGATTAAGCACCTACTGTGTACCAGCCATTTTACAAACATCTCATTTGTTCCACACAACCCTGATAGGTTGGTGATATCATCCCCATTTTGTAGTTGAAGAAACTGGGGCAGACAAAAAAATTAAGTCACTTGTCCAGAATCACATGGCTAGTGATGTGGGGAAAATGGGTAGGGGAGTTGGGGTCCTTAAGAATTCTTCTTTAAAGAATTACACCCCGGGGGCAGCTAGGTGGCACAGTGGATAAAGCACTGGCCCTGGATTCAGGAGGACCTGAGTTCAAATCTAGCCTCAGACATTTGACACTTAACTAGCTGTGTGACCCTGGGCAAGTCACTTAACCCCCATTGCCCGGCAAAAAACAAAGCAAAAAAAAAGAATTACACCCTCTTGCACACGAAAGCAATTAGAATAAGATAATAGTTTATTTAGGGACTGGGGAAGGGAAGGGAAACCAAAAGAGAAATCCTTGGACTTCTTCTCATGGGGAGAAAGGCATGGCATAGAGCATGGCTCTGAGATACCAATCTCCTTGAGCAGGAGACAGGCAGGTACTTTTATAGAGCACTGATGGGGGTCCGATTGGGTGATCGTCTGACTGTGGAAAGTTCCCTTATTGAGGGAGGACCATGGAGGAGTTGGGTGAGGGGTGGCTGTAGATCTCTCAAGTCATCTCTCTCCTCGGGACACAAAGGCAACAGCCACACGTAATCTTCTCTCTCCAGGGGTGAGGAAAACTAGAATGAAGGGTGGTGGTCCTGGAGCTAGCTCTGCTGCGATCTGGTTCCACTTATCTCTTTAGGTGTGTCTGTCCTTTGGTTTACTTTCTCAAGGAGAAACTTCCTTGATGTACCCCAGAGAACTTGTGGGGTGCTCTGGGCCCATAACAGCTAGTAAGCGTATGTGGTTGGATTTGAACTCAGGTCTTAGAGTCCAGGTCCAGCACCTTAGCTCCTGGGGGCTCATGTGCCACAAATATGATTCTGCATAGGTGCTGACCCAGGGTTCCCGGAACCCCATCACATTCCCTGGAGCTACAAAAAACAAAAGCCCCATCCATGACCCTAGGGAACCTGCAAGCCCCCCCCCCTCCCTTCTTCCCAACATCCAATAGGAGAGCAAAAGTAATTAGGACATAGGAAGAGTAGGAAAGGGAACTGTGCAGACTTAAGCAACTGGGTAGAGTGCGGTTGGAGAGCCTAGAGTTAGGGCGGGAAGCCCCTCCAAAAAAAAAAACTGTTACCCCGCCCCCCCCCCAGCTCTCAGACCAATCAGAAGTCCCAAACTCGAGCTTCACAGGGACTGTTCCCCATCAGTTACCAGAAGCTGTGATGGGAGGAGTAAGAGAACGGGAAGTCTTCCAAGCCAATCAGAGGGCTGTTTTCAGAGTGGAGTGGCGTCTTAGGGGTGGTGGAAGGGCGGGTGTTTCCTAGAAAGATCCAAGAAAGAGGGTTGATCCCGCCCACCCCAAGCTTCCAACCAATCACAGAAGGTGATTTGGCTTCCTTGTTGCTTGGGAAAGCTATTCCGGCCCTCGGAGATTGCTGAAGCCCGCCTCCAAACGCCAACCCGCCTTTCTAGCCCCTTCTTGCTATGAGTCCGGAGGTGTCTGCTGGAGACACTCTTTGTCACTTGCTGACCAGCCGGGAATCTGGGACGTAGAGAAATAACTTGGATCTAGAGGGACTTCTCAGGATGGGGGTGGTCACTGCCTCCCAGTAGCAGCCTTAGGAATTTGGGAGGGGCCCAGAAGGTTAGAACACAAGACCTGAGACCAGAAACCGGAAGCTGAGCGTAGGAGGGGAGCAACGCCCTCCCCTCGCCCACACCACGTGCTCGGGTGGCCACGAGGCTGCAGCATGAAGACCTTGGGGAAGCAGCCACTTTGCCGCTGGTTGTGCCCTCAGGGGCCAAAGCACAACTAGGCTAATTCTCCTCAGAATATCCAAATATTTGAAAATTGCCATCATTTAAGCCCGGAATCTTCCTCTCCTGGTTAAACCACCCACTTAGGGTTTGCCCTCCGGAGGCCTTTCATTGCCCTAGAGGTCCTGTGCTGGACACTCTCCAGCTTATCACTGTGTTTCCTAAAACTGGCTGAGAACAGCAGTTCTCTTTGATTTCTTGTTTCAAAGTCTACAAGAACAGCACGCTAAAGGCCACTAGATCAACCCTCTTGTTTTACAAAGAAGGAAACAGGCCCAAGTGATTTGCCCAAGGTTACACAGGTTGAACAGAGAAGGGATCTGAACCCTAGTCCTCAAACTCGTTGCTAGTGCTCTTTCTCAAGTACCAAGAGGCCTGGTCTTAGCACAGGCCCATGCTCTCCCTGCCCTGAGTGCTTTTGTAAATGAATACACCGATCACCTTCGTTGCCCTAATTATCAATGATATGGGGAGGAAGCACGTGGGTCTTTAGGATTCCTCTGTAAAGAATTAAACTCTTGAGCAAGTCCTAATTAGGAATAAAAGAACAGGTTTATTGGGGTACAAGAGAAACTGGACAGGAGGAAGGTTTTTGAGAAACAAAACTCTTTCCTCCCCATTAGCTCCGGGAGCACCCTTTTATAGGGTTCAGATGGCGTAAGAATGTCCCTTATTTAGTGAGGGGCTGGGGGTTCTCTGGAGTTTGGCTGGGGTGGGAGAGATCGGTTGTGAGCAATCTGGTGATGGGTGTTAACTCTGTCCTGATGGGTTGGGGGGGAGGGGGGGGGTCCTTGAGCATGCTCAGTTCGATCTGGTGCGGCTCATCTCTTTTGGGTGTGTATGTCCTTGATTAAGCTCAAGGAGAGGCCTATTTTATTTCAAGGGAAAACTCCTGACCTTTCAAGGAAAAAGTTCCTTGACCTCCCCAGACAACTGTTGGGGTAACCGGGGCCCATAATCCTCCCATGACATTCAGGTAACAGGGAAGAGTTATATGAGGGCTGATTGTATTGACTAAGAGACATAACAGTCTAACACACCAAGTCCTTTGCATGACCTGAAGTAAACCTAGCTGGACATTCAGGGAATCGGTAAACCCTGAAGCCAATCAAAGAATTATCTGACTGCAGGATATGTGACTATGGATATGGACCTTATTTTCATCTATTCTCTAACTTTGGAATAATCCTTTTTTCTTATTGAAGAGATCCCTTAATCAAGTCTTGAAGGGAATTGCCAGTTACCAAAAATGCCTCTTGATTGTGTATCAAAGGCCACATCCTCCACCCCTGGAATTCCTGACACATACCCCCCCTCCCTTTGGGAGTGGGCCTTCCTAAGCCCACCTCTCCAAATTCCTCACCTGCCTTTGTTTAAATTGTATAAATGCTCTAGCAATTTATTGCATGATTTCCTATTTGGCTGAATAGTACCCATGATCATGTGATTTTCTTCCATTCTTAATAAAACCTTTCTGTTAACTTTTACAGGCTTTGTCTTTCTCTAGTTTTCTTTTAGGAAGAAAGGGATTTAAATCTCAAAAATGCCATGACCATTGTGTTCTCCAGTCTTCCCCTTTGGAGAAAGAGAGATCTAAATTCCATTAAGAGAGCTTATCGTATACCTTAGTTTACACTGCCAACAGCAAGGAGGACAGCCAGCTGAAACAACAGGACTTTTTAGCTTTCGGTGCACACATTTTATGCAAGGCTCTTACATATAAAAGAGCTCTGAGTCAGTCTATGCATCTTCCTATCCCTCATCTTTAAGTCAGCACTTCAGAATTAGAAGATAGCTATCCTGTTCTCCCTGTTAAATTGTCTGTTGTTCTCCAAACTAAAACCCCCCGGTGGCAGCTAGGATAAAGTGGCAGCTAGTGGATAAAGCATGGGCCCTGGATTCAGAAGGACCTGAGTTCAAATCCTGCCTCAGACGTTTGACACTAGCTGTGTGACCCTGAGCAAGTCACTTAACCCTCCTTGCCCCGCAAAACCAAAACAGACTAAATATACCCCCAGTTCCTTCATCTAATCCTCACGTGGAAAGCCATTCCCCAATTGATCAAAAGACATGAAGTTTTCAGATGAAATAATCAAAGCCACCTATAGCCATATGAAAAAAAATGCTCTAACTCACTATTGATCAGAGAGACTCAGATCAAAATAATTCTGGGTACTACCTTATACCTATTGAATTGGATAATGGAACAGCAGAGGAAAATGACAAATGCTGTGGGGGAAATGGGGAACATGAGACATTAATACACTCTTGGTAAAGTTGTAAACTGATTCAAACATTCTGTAGAGCAATGGGGAACTATGGCCCAAGTTCAAATCCAGCCCCAGCACAGGGTTATAAAACCATGCATACTCTTTGACCTAACAATACCACTATCCTAAAAGAGACGACATTTTTGTTTGTTTGTTTTTTGTTTTTTGTTTTTAGTAAGGCAATTGGGGTTAAGTGACTTGCCCAGGATCACACAGCTAGTAAGTGTTAAGTGTCTGAGGCTGGATTTGAACTCAGGTACTCCTGAATCCAGGGCCAGTGCTCTATCCACTGCACCATCTAGCTGCCCCAACATTTTTTTTTTTTTAAGTTGAATTCAAAATTGGGGTAATACCCATCAATTGGGGAATGGCTGAACAAATTGTGGGATGAGATTGGGATGGAACACTATTGTGCTGTGGGAAATGATGAGCAGGATGCTATGGGAAAGGCCTGGAGAGACATACTTGAGCAGATGGAAAGTGAAATATACTGTATACAAAATAACAGCAATATTGTATTCACAGCAATGCTGTGAATGACTGTTATTTTTAGCAATGTAATGATCCAGGACAATTCTGCAGTCCATCTACAGAGAAAGAACTGATGGTATCCTGTTTTTTTGTTTGTTTGTTTTCTTTCACAACCTGACTAATGAGGAAATGTTTTGCATGACTGCACATTTATAACTTTTATTAAATTGCTTGAGTTCTTAAGGGGGGGGAGAGGGAGGAAGAGAATTTGGAACACAAAGTTTTAAAAATCGATGTTAAGATTTGTTTTTACATGTACCTTGGGGAAAAAAATCTAAATAATCCTCATGTGGTGTGGTTTTGATGTCATCTGCCTTTCTTTGGATACTCTCCAATTAAACATTCTTAAAACTTGGCACTCAGCACTCACCAAACTCCAGGTGTGCTGTGGCTGGGGCTGAATACACTAGGACTTAATTACCTCCTAGCCTGGAGACCTTCTGACCCACAATTCAGCGATGTTTCCATGCTGCTCCTGAGATGTGGGGAGGCAGCAGAGAAAGGGGAAAGAGAATGGGGTTGGGATTAGAAAGTCCCTCAGGGCAAGGAAAGCACTCCAGCCTGGCTCAGGAACAGCTTCCAGTTTGCACTGCTTGTGTTCAGGTAAATGGCTGCCCACTTCCCTTGTTCCAGCTGTGATTTTAACTTTGGCCAATATGACCACTGGGAGAAGCACTCTCAGGCAGTTTTACAGTAACTTTTTCTCTGTAGTCAGTGGCCAGAAAGTCAGCCTGTCCTACCCTTTTCAGAGAGTTGGTGAAATTGAGCAACTTCTTTTCCTACTGTGGACTTCAACAAGGCTATACCAGAAGCAAGGCCTGAGAGGTTCTATCTACCAAAGTGGAAAGTCTTTGCATACAGCTCCAGCAATAGACTGTGTGCCTGGTCTGAGGATTTATGTGTAGGTTGAGTAACTGAATGTGGGTGTCTTGAAAAATCTGCCAACACTAAAAGGTTTCTATACCAGTATACCTGGGGTGGAGTAAAAATTTCTCTGGCAAAAAAGGTATTGCAAGTGGAAAGAGTTGAAGAAGCCCTGGTGTAGAGTGTCTATTTAAGTGTAGAGAGGGTCTTTAACAAGGGGGCTGGCCCCCAGGTGATTTTTTATTTTGGCCACAAATCTGTATCAATGAAGGGAGTACCCACACTAACAAAATCATGAATCCCAAAGTAGGTACTAGGGTTTGGAAAGGTGGAGTGGATAAAGCACCAGTCCTGGATTCAGGAGGAACTGAGTTCAAATATAGCCTCAGACACTTGACACTAGCTGTGTGACCCTGGGCAAGTCACTTAACCCTCATTGCCCCACCAAAAAAAAAATATATATATATATATATATACACATATATATATATATACACTTTAATAATTATATTTCAACATATTTGGTTTCCTTTCATTATATGCATCTAAGAACAATATTCTGAGCAGGGGAATCTGTGGGCTTCACCGGATAGCCAAAGGGGATTACGACATTGAAATAATTAAAAGCTCCTGCCCTAGGGGTTCTGGCACCAAAATGATCCTGGAGAGCTACACCCATGTACAGCAATTTCTTCACATCTTTCCTTAAAACTCAGAATCCAAAAAAATGATAACAAAAATAATTTCAAAAACAGAACAAAAACTGAGGCACCGAGTTTTATTGGATAGAAGGACAGAACCAAGAACAGAGTGTCAGTTTGGAGAGGCTCCAGAGTAGGTTATGAGAACTCAAATTACTCTTAATCTTGCAAAGGCCCAGGAGTGATAACAGGGTTGGAAACAGAGGCATGTGAGGAATCTGGGGACTGGGGAATCCTTAGGTAGGCAACTTAATCCCCGGAAAATTGGAGGCTAGGGATAGAATAGATCAAGAGAACTTGGAGAATCCCAAGGATAAACATTATCAGAAGTTGGGCTTATGCTTCTTAAGCTCAACCATAAGGTGGTGAATGTTGATGAGCTCTGCACGGGCTGGGAGGGCTCGGAGCTGGGGCTGGGATAAGACTCGATGGAAGCGGTGATAAAGCTGGATCAGCTGGGTCAGTGCTCCCTGGTCAGAGGTCATAAAAGTTACAAAAATGGTTTAAGCTGGAGAACCACCAAAGGATGCTAGTTAGATTCTGAAGGTGGGATCAATGATTGGGGGTTAGAGGTCACAAAGATAATACTGGGGGGCAGCTAGGTGTCTCAGTGGATAAAGCACTGGCCCTGGATTCAGGAGGACCCGAGTTCAAATCCAGCCTTAGACACTTGATATTTACTAGCTGTGTGACCCTGGGCAAGTCATTTAACCCTCACTGCCCCAGGGGGAAAAAAAAGAAAGGAAGATGATACTGGGCTCCTAGTGACTGATCTCAGTAATTTGGGAAGGGGCAGAATCAATGGATGGGAAGAAGGTGTCACCTGGATAATGCTGGTCCCATTTCGGAAGTTAGTGAAGCTCCTCATGACATCTTGACTTAGTGATTCAACTGAAGATTTCCAAGAGCTGCCAAAACCACGGATCAGCTGAGTCACCCGGGCTAACATGTTAAGGAAACAGGGTTGATACTGTTAGAAGGCTGTCTTCTTTCACAGATTAAGTTAGGCTCTCCTAGGATTTCTAATTTAAGGCACCTCTTGCCCCACCCTGTATTCTCTTCTTCCATACTTTCCCCTTATTCATGTAGCTCGGTGGTGTCAAATTCAAATAGAAACAAGGGCCACTAACTGGTACATTAGGATCCTTGCAGGCTGCATGCTGACTTAGAAAACCACACAATTACATATATATGTATATATTTTATTAATACTTCAACACATGGAAATCAAATAGGAACTACAGTTCCTAGATTTCTTCCTTTCTCTCAGTCTTTTCCCTGTGCCTTCCTCACCTTCTTCCCCTCGAAGCCGCTCTGCCTGTCCCCGCTCAATCAGACCTTCAGCCTCTTTCACAAATGCTACCAGGCCTCCAAAAGGTGGGGACAGAAGCTCTTCAATGAATTCCTGGAGGACACATACATAAGTGAGGGTTGGGGTTGGGGTATACCTGAGTTAGCTAAGTTTATTCCCTCAATTAGTCTAACTACTCAGGGAAAGGACTAGGGATGAGAGAAAATCAGTGACCTGTGTTCGGGCATTAAGCAGCTGCTGGAAACTCTCAACTTCTTTGCTGTCATCTGCTGCACGTTCCTGCAGGAAGATAAGAGACAACGGAGATGGAGATATTCAGAGTGTCTTAAGAGCAGAAAAAGTGGGTTCTTTCATTACAAAGCAATCCTTCCCTGGGTGAGGAATAATCCTTGAGATGGGAAACTGGGAATGGAGAGAGGGAGATATTTATTTTTGTGGGTTTGGGGGGAAATCTGTTACCATGAGCACACCCAGCATCATGTCATAGTTGTTGATCAAAAACACAAGCTGCTCTTTCCGTGAGGAGAACTCAGCTGCCACTCGGAGAACAAAATTTTCCACCTCCACCTGGGAAAGTAGTCAGGAAGGGAATGATGGAGAAAAGGAAGGTTATTTAAGGCAGGACTTCCCTCCTTGCCCCCAGCAGTCCCAGTTAAAAGAAAGGCCTAGAAAAAAAGAAAGAAAAAAAGGGGGGCAGCTAGGTGGCACAGTATATAGAGCACTGGTCCTAGAGTCAGGAGGACCTGAGTTCAAATCCGGCCTCAGACACTTTACACTTACTAGCTGTGTGACCCTGGGCAAGTCACTTAACCCCAATTGCCTCGCCAAAAAAAAGAAAGAAAGAAAGGCCTAGGTCTGGGATGGGCCACCTCACCTGTAGCTGTCCCAATAGCTGCATCGTTCGCTCATTGGGAATTGTCTGGTTGATACTGACAAGAGCTGAAGAGAACTCTGCATAACGACGGGTGATCTGAGGAAGGAGAGACAAAGGAGAATTCCATCTCACACTAATTCTCCAGAATGTTTCCTAGACTACTCATTCTCTCAGCCTCACCCATTTTAATTTACTGCTCTTCTGCCTCCAGTGATCAATCCTTCGGTTCTGTCCAAGTTCCCTTGGGTGTCACCCCACCCCAATCTGCCAAGCAAAGGACCCCCTCCCCCACAATTCCACAGTGGCCCTTGCCCTGCCCTCACATAATGGGGCCGTGTGTCCAGCCCTCCGAGTCGCTGGGGGTCAGTGCTTCGGACACTCTGTACATTCATTTCCAGAATCAGCTCGAACCGAGGCCACAGCAGAGCCAGGACCTGTTCCCAGTACCTGGGGGTCACCCAGGGTCAGAAGTCAGTGATGAAGGGCACATGTTCCAGGCTAGTATAATCGCTTTGGGTTTCCTTCCAAATAGACTAAAGGGTCAGGGATCTGAGGGTAGACACCATCATAGTCTCATGTCCTAAACCCTGCTGTTACCTTTGTCTCTTCTCGTCTTCATTTCTCACATCCAATCAATTACCAAGTTCTATCATTCTACTTTAACATCTAACAGTTCCATCCCCTCCCCTCTGGTTTGTTTGTGTTTTTATTTGGGGGGGGGGTTGTGGGGCAATGGGGGTTAAGTGACTTGCCCAGGGTCAAACAGCTAGTAAGTGTCAAGTGTCTGAGGCCGGATTTGAACTCAGGTCCTCCTGACTCCAGGGCCGGTGCTCTATCCACTTCACCACCTAGCTGCCCCTCCCCTCTGGTTTTACTGCCACCATCCCAGCAGACTAATGCAATGGTCCCCTGATAGATCACCCTCTCATCCATTTGCTGGAAACCCTGCAATCTATCCTTTATACTACTGCCAGAACAAGTTTCCTTGTGTATAGATGTAGTCCTACCACTCCTCTACACAAAATTCTTTAGTGATTCTCGGCTGCCAACCCCATAAAATTCCAGCTCCTTTCCCTGGCATTTGAGGCCTCCACAATCTAGTGTTACCTGACCTCATTAGTCTTAGCTCATATAATCTCTCTTACTCCAGCAAAGTCCTCTGCCTCCTACCTGAAGCACCCTGTGCCTCTGCACATGAATGCTGTTCCCTATCTTGGAAGGTCCTCCCCTCCCTTCACCTGCTACAGAGGATCATACATTTAGAGCTGTAAGGACTTGAGATATCATCTTGTCCAACCCCTCACTTTGCAGGTAAGGAAACTAAGTACCAGAGAGGAAGCTTGCCCAAGGTCACACAGGCATTGAAAGATCCAAACTCAAGACTTCTGTCTACAAACCCAAAATACTTTCCACACAGCACCTAAGTCTTTCAAGCCCAACTCCCATGATGCCCCTGTGGAAGCAGTGATCCTCACTGGTGATGCCCTCTCCACTACCAGTATGCTTTCCTTCACGCTTCTCTAATATTCCACGCTATAAATCATTTACTTCCTATCTCCTTACAAGACTGTAAGCTACATGAAAGGACTGTGTCATATCTAAACTTGAATCTACTGCAGTGTTTAGCACAGTGCTCTGCTTTTATAAGGAAATGTTATTTGTGGAATGGAGATTCACAGACTGGGGAGAGACAGGTAAGGAATCAAGGACCTGTTCAGCATGAGAATTCCCTGTGGGTATGAGGATTATCAGTGTTCCATGCAGGATTATTTCCTCTAAGTGAGGGATTCAGAGATCAATAAAACCAATATTAGTGACCTGTCCAGGGCAGGGACATCCCTCTTAGCAGCAATGTTTCGAAATCGGAGGACAATGTGGATGCACAGAAAAACAGCAATGGCATCATAGCAATCGGCCAAATAGGACTCCAGATGTTTCTGTAAATTGGTAAAAATCAGGGTAGACCAGATGTGGGGAAAAGGGGGTCAGAGAGAGAGAGAAAAAAATATCTGACATTGCTTCAAATGGATATACACACACATTCATACACACAGAGCTAAGTGTTTCTTTTAGGGGAAGGGTACTGGGAGAAAATATCAAAGAAAGGAATAAATCCTCAGTCATCTCTCCTACCTCACTACCATTTCTTAAGTGGTAAGGAAGGGAAGGGGAGAAAAGACCTACTGAGTTTCATGATGAAAATATGCCCTCCATATGGCACAGCTCAGAACTGGGGCAAGGCAGGATTTAAGAGGCCATGGTTTGGGGAGCCCTTATTTCAGTCTCCCAAAGTCATGATGAGAATGTGTCCCATAAGACTGGAACTCTACAGTAAGGGGTATCAGAGTTTTTAGGTCCCTAAGCTTTGAGGAATCTCACCAGAGTCATGTTGAGAGTCCGCCCCATCACAGCATGGAAAAGATCATGGGCTGCAGGGCCAGAGACAGCGAAGAAATCACAGATGAAGAGATACTCACGGCAGGAATTGTCTAGGAGGGCGTAGTGCTGGCTCCGGAACAGTGCTTCAAAGGGATACTAGGAGCAAGGAGATGTTGAGTGAGACAGAAGAGGGGAGCAAGAGAGAGGGCTAGGAGAAGTGGTCGATGGCATTTGATACTCCTCCTCCTCCTCCTCCAATCACAATGCTGATTATAGAAAAACACTTAAATGAGTATTACGGGAAAGTAAATAGGCAATGTAAAAGATGTTTACAATGCCAACATATCCTCTTCTTTCTCCTCATCTAGGGGAGACCTGATATCTTCTTCATCCCCTCTGCCCCAGGTTACATTGTATTCTCATTATCTCTACTCCTCCCATTCTCTGCACATCCCTGAAGCAGACCCCCTCCCTTCTGCACATCCCTCTAAATCCCAAATCTCTGGTCTGTTACCCTCTGCTCCCCGCGTTGAGCTGTATGGGGCACCAGGATGGGAGCCTCAAGCTCAGTAGGAGAGATGACAGAACCACGAGTCCCCAAGGTGAAGATTGTGTTTCTACTTCGGAGAGATGGCTTTGAGAAAAATCGTGACTGGGAAGGGGTAGTTAGGGAAAACAACAGAACTTGGTTACGTGGGTCTGATACTGCTACAGATTTCATATGTCCAGACCCAGAATTTGTCTAGACAGGAACTCCTAAGTGACCAGGTCTCCTTGCTAAACATTCAGACTTCAACTATCAGGAGCCCAGGTGCCCCTTTCACCCAAGATCTCAGTGTCTAGCTACGTCCCCTTAGGAACTAGTGTCAGTCTCCCTCCCATTTCAGCAAGTCTCTGCCAGGACCCCATGGCTCTCAAGGATATCTTTCTTCGCTGTGTCTTCCACACCCATCAGATCATCTTTCTCAGCCACCTCCTCGTACTGGGGGGGGGGGGGGAATATGGAGAAAAAAAGCTAATGACTGTCTCCATTATCTCTATCCCCCCTCCCCCACCAAAAAACAAAACAAAACAAACACACAAAGAAAACAAAGCACTATGTCCAGCTCCCTTGGCTCAGCAGGGTCCTCCTTGCCCTCCCCTACTCATCTTTGGTTTGCCTTCCCTTAACTTCCTCCAGTTTTACCTGAACCTTCATGAGCCTCCCCAGGTAGGAGCGTGAGTAGGACAGATAAACCTTGCCCAGCGTCTCCACGTACTCGTCCCTGATCTCTCTTGCTGTTGCTCGTTCATTTCCCAGCAAAAACTGATAGAAAAACCTGCAGTATTCATGGGAACAATTTCCATGGGAAGGCCCAGAAAGCATCCCCCGACCTTCTGCCCTGGCTCTCCCAAACCCCAATGCCCCATCTCATGCCCTGCCCCCAAGGCTGACCTGTATTTGAGCAAGGCAGTCTGTGGGATCTGATAGTTGGTCATCGGTTTTCTAAATGAATAAATCTTCTGCAGGACGAACTCTCGGATCTTAGCCACAGCCTGATGGGAAAAGGCCACATACTGTAAGGAAAGGACCTACATCCCCTCTCACAGCTGAGGTGGGGCTGGAGGGATGGGCACTAGTGGGAAGGGAATAATAGTGAGACTGATAAAGGAAACTTCTCAGAGTTTCTAAAGATTTCAGAGAGAATTTCCTGGAGACTAGAGGGTAGAGGGCATTATCTATTTAGGGACTGAGGAAGTCATGGGAGGGGCTAGCACCATCCTCATACCCACCTTGACCCTAAGCCGATCCAGCACACCCCTGACATCTGCACAGGCTGCTGTCCCTCGAGCTTCTTGCTCTCTGACAGCAGCTGCCTTGGCATCCAGCTCTTGCAGCTGTTCCAGGAACCGAGGATCTGTCACTGGTGCTTCTAAGATTGCCCTGGGAATGGGCAGAGGAGATGGCAAGTTGTTGTGTGGCAAGAAAGAAACAAGTACCCCCAGAAACCCTCCCCAAGAACAATTATCCCTTTATCAAGACTCCTCTTCATTCCCTGGACTATGAGGATAAGATAGAGTTATATGACTTTATTTTTTTTTTTTTGTGGGGCAATGAGGGTTAAGTGACTTGCTTAGGGTCACAGAGCTAGTAAGTGTCAAGTGTCTGAGGCTGAATTTGAACTCAGTTCTTCCTGAATTCAAGGATGATGATTTATCCACTGTACCACCTAGCTGACTTTAATAAGTCCCCTGATTCCTATGGGATCCCTGGTGACACCACTCAAGAAATGTCTGACCCAAGATAATGCCTATTTTCTGAACCCTGACTCATGTGATTTGACCAGAGGAAATGCTCATCAATATAACCACAAACTCCTCAGTTTTACCAAATAACCTTGCCCCCCCCCCCCCCCCGCCAGGTTTACATGATTCCAAGACACTTGATAAGAAAGGGAAGCACAAATCTATCTCAAACATATATAATTGGCTCTAATCTGTGACCCAAGTGATTCGTGATATCAGGTGACTTACGTGACCAGGGCAGAAGGTACAACCAATCCATCCACAAGCTCCCCGAGTCTGCCACGCACAGCCTGGCGGTTCCGGAGCCGAACATTCATGGCTCCAGATTGTTCCTGCAGTGTCCGGATCTCGGAGCTAATGGAGCTGAGGTCACTCTGGAAAGCACCCAGCATCTGTTCCATTCGCTAAAAGAGAAGGAAATAGAAGGGAATCACTGACATTTTATGGAGGGCAACAGAATCTTATAGGAGTTGGAGCAAAGACTCTTGGGAAGGTATTGAGGTGTCCCTGCAGAAATGTCTCTAACTGCTCTATGAACTAAAGGAGGGCAGATCACCTGGAGGACATGGGTTATATACTTCATAATTAAGAACTGAAACTGTTCCCTAAAGTCAACAGTGACCTATCATTTGCCACATCTAATGTCATCTTCTCAATCTTTATCCTTATTTGCCTGTCTACAACATGTGACATTACCTGTCCTATTAGATATTCTCTCCCTTCTAGGTTTTTGTCTAGGTTTTCTGCCTTTTGGTTCTCCACCTACCTGTCTGACTGCATCCTCTTAAGTCTTCTTTGCTGGAACATCATCCATGTCATTCCTCATCTGTATAGGCCAAGAATCCATCCATCCATCATCTCTCTGTTTTCTCTATCAGTAACTGAATGAGCTCCCATTCATTCAATTACCATTTCTATATATCCAGCCCTGCCTGGTTTCTCTCCTGAGCTCCACTCCTTCATCACAAACTGTCCACTAGACATTTCTAATGGGACGTCCTTCAGGCATATGGTATATCTCAAACAGAAGTTATTATCTTCTTCTCCAAACTCACCCCTCTTTCCAACTTTTCTATTACCATTAAGGGTACATTCCAGTCACCACAACCCAGATGTCATACTTGACTCCTCATTCTCCTTCACCTTACATCATTAAATGGTTTCCAGATCTTATAGTTCCTATTTCCCTAACATCTCTCACGTCCACCCCTTTCCCCTCCAGCCACCAGACTAGCTGAAGCCCTGGCCTCCTCTTGCCTATACTATTGCCAAAGCTTCCCGTTTGGTCTCTCTGTCTCAACTCAGCCCCCTGTACTACAAACCATCTTCTACACAGTTTCCAAAGAAACTTTCCTAAGGCACAGTGTGTGAAAAAGAATTTATGTGCACAGCAATGAAGATTAAAAAACAAAACAGAAAAACAACAGTCCCAGCTCTTTGTATTCTAATAGGGAGAGACAACATATATGGGAGATTTCAGCTGCAAGTCAGATGGGAAAACCCAATAGTCCTTAGGGTGCAGGAGCAAGGCGGGTGGTAAAGCATTTGGTATCAGTCACTCCCTAACTCCAATGGCTCCCTCCCTATTACCTCCAAGAACAAATATAGTCCTCTGTTTAGCATTTAAAACTCTGTGCAGAGGCAGCTAGGTGGCGCAGTGGATAGAGCACTGGCCCTGGATTCAGGAGGACCTGAGTTCAAATCTGGACTCAGACACTTGTCACTTACTAGCTGTGTGACCCTGGGCAAGTCACTTAACTCCAATTGCCTCACCAAAACAAAACAAACCTCTGTGCAACCTGACCCCTTCTCACCGTTCCAGCCTTAATATATATTAATCCCCTCCACACATTCCGTGTTCCAGCCATACTAGTCTAATTGCAGTTCCTCACTCAAGACATCCCATCCCCCACCTTCATGCTGTCCCCTCCTCCATATCTGGAATACTCTCCCTCTTCATTTCTGCCTCCCAGGAATCTCTAGTTTCTTTCAGAACTCAGCTCAGGTACTACTTTCTACATGAAGCCTTTCCTGTCTCCAGTTACTAGTGCAACACCTCCCAAAAGTAACTTGTAATCTGTACATAAATGGTGTATCTGTCCTTCTCCTCCCGTTAAGTGTAAGCTCCTTAAAGGCAGGGACTGATGCACTCTGTCTTTGTATTAAGGTGTTTTGCAAAGCTCTTAGTAGCACGTCATAGGTACTAAATAACTACTAGTTCATAGATTGTTTCACAGAGATTGGAAATGTATCAGTATTTATATGCCAATTCAGATCTCAGAATCTTGGGGATCACAGGAGAAATTGGGTCACTAACCTCAAGGACAGCATCACAGGCTGTGATCTGGTTGTGCAGTGATGCAATGTTCTCACTTTCCTGGATATCTGAGCCATGGGCAGTTAAGAGGATTCACAGAAAGGATGGAGACCTCCAAATATTGAAGGACCCTCACATGCCAAGCACCCACCTTTTCATGTGTCATACCTGAGGTGAGAGGAGACAATTTTGGCTACACCTTCCACCTCACCTCGTAAGTCAGTGACAGAAACCCCCATCTTTTCCCTGTGAGGATACAATCTCGAATAGATTTCTGTTCTATCTGCTGTAGCTCCAGTTCCACCTGCTTTGAATAATGACGGAGATCCACACCCTGGGAGGACCAGAAGGAAAAAAGTTTAAGTCAAAAGAAATCACAGAGCTTGATGCTCTGCAGGGAGTAGGTAAGGGATTAAGAGGAGAGAAAAATATCAGGGGGTTTTAGAGGAAGACATTGGGAAAGATTTCTGGGTGTGAAATGGGAGAATGGAGGAAAAGGGACAGAAGACATTGTGGGAAGTCTCACCGTTTTAAGAGCCTCCTTTACCAAATCATCTTCTAGATTTGCCTGAATGTGAACTAGAAGCAGAGAGAAGTCATGAGGATCCAGGCATACAATTCTTTCCCTCCCAGGATCACTGCCCACAGAAACCCCAGGATTTACCCCACTCCACCCTCCGCCCCAGTTTCCTAGGATCTAATCATCCCTCACCATCTACTTCATCTAGGATGAATTCATCAGATGTGATGTCCAGCTCTCCCAGCTGCAGTGGCTCCTGCAGCCCAGGGCCGCTCCCCTGAAGAGAGGGCAGTTAGCAAGACGAGATGGGGAAGGGATATGACCGGCTGAGGGACGGGAGGGAGGCCTGCATCCCCCCACCAAAGCCCGCGCATTGTGGAAAGAATGCTCGTATACTGGGATGATGGGCATGACAGCAACACAGCTCCCACACAGAGGGAAATGCTGAGGCGATGGGATGGAGGCTGAAGGCATCGCTCCCCGGGGAAAGCAATCACGGCGGCGGCGGCGGCGGCGGCCCCAAGCTCGGACCAGGGGAGCCCCGGGAGGTGAGTGACAGCCCGGGCTCGGCGCAGCCGCACAAGCCCCGGCCGCCCCGCCCCCAGCCTCTCCCGACCCCGACCCCCCCTCCCCCCTCCCCGCCCCAGCCTCGCGAGGGGAGTGCAGACGCGGCCCCCTCACCAGGGCATTCTCGTCCTCGTCCATGTCCGAGGCGCCGGCCGGCAGCAACAGCTCCGGAGCTGCCATTCCTGCCGCCGCTGGCCCGCCCCCTCGGCTACTTCCGCCAGGTGTCTTTCGAAACAGGTCCGTCCACTCCCCGGGTGGGGTACACGGTGCGGGGAGAGGGAACCAAGTAAAGACACCTAAGGGAATCTCAAGAATGATGCTGTGGCCCACCGGTGTACGTGTGAAAATCGTTCCGCCAATCCCTGGGGTCGTTCGCTTGAGCCCTCTATTGGAAAGCGGGGTCGGCACACTCCCTGCTCGGGACCTTGACTTCAGTGAGCCTTTGTTTCCAGAACGGACGGAACTTAAAAGTGCACAACGGAAACGCCGGAGCCCAGAGTAAGTCGTCGGACCACCCCCGACCGGAAGTAGCGTCACTGCAAACGACTAAGAGCAGGAAGTGTCTTGCATTCACGAAACCCTCTTTCCTCTCTCTCCTCTTAACCCCGCCTCCCCGCCTTTAGGGCCGCTATATAAGGAGAACACGTAACTTCCGTTTCCTCTTCCAGAGAAGGCTCTCACGCCGCCGTTGCAGCCATGGTAAGGCTGGCTCCCAACCGGGTCTGGGGATCCGGCGACATCGGGGTCGGGGTTTTGCAGACCGAGCCGGGGATGCTTCGAGAGCGACCCGGCCCGGAGGGCTGCAGTTTGCTGGCGAGATTGCTGAGCGCGCCCGCGCGGTTAGGCCAGAGCGGAAGGTCTCGGGCATGAAACCAGCTCCTGGGTCCTTGGAGAGGAGGGACGGAGAATGGCGCTGGGGGAGGCGGGTGTCAACCTAGAGCCCCCACCTCCAATCCGGGAGGCTCTACGCGAGGGCAGGGAATCTCACCTCCTTGACTTGGTTCCCACGCTTCACCTTCGTTTTTTGGCTTCTTAGGGAACTTCCAGGGTCATGCCCAGGCATGACGGACCTCCTGGTATTCCTGTGTGGCTGAGGGTGGGTGATCTTACCCCCTTGTGTGTATTTAAGGGTTAGAGGAAAGGGGCTGGTTACCATAACTTAAGGTATCTAACTTGGGGTTTTCCCTTGCCTGTTAATAAGGAATTCTTGGTGTTGTACACCCTGTGAGTGACTTAATGTTTATCCAAATTGTTCCTCCCTGCTGTCTCGATTCCCTAGTCTCTTGTAATCCCCGAGAAGTTCCAGCACATTTTGAGAGTGCTCAACACCAACATTGATGGACGGCGGAAAATAGCTTTTGCCATCACAGCCATCAAGGTAAGGGTCAGCCATAGAGGTCTGGATCGGATAGGTAGGGTAAAAAATGGATTTTTCGTCATGACGCTAAAGAAGAGACTGCTCTAAGGTTGGGGCATAAGGAGTAACCTTCCCTATCAAAACAAGATTGTTACTTGAAGTAAAACACAAACATAGAAGTAGTTTTTGTACACTAAACTGTGTTAGCAATGTACACAAGTTCTTTTAGTTGTGTTGTGCTTCTCCCTGCCCAGTCCCCCACAACTACTGCTGGCTTTCCTGCCCTCTTTGTCTATGGGAATGTTTGTATTCTCTGTACTTTAAAGCGTGTGGTACTTGCACAGTTCGAGGAGGCTCAAGCAGAATGGTATAGTGAGAGAAGTGCTGAATTTGTAGTCCTGGGTTCAGATGCCCTTATTGCTTTGAACAGGTTAGGAAAGGCTGGGTGGGTTTCCTCATCTGTAAGATAATGGGATCGATGAGTGATCTTTGAGATCCTTTCCAACTCCAAATGTAGAATCTGTCGGTCCAGCCTTCACTAAAGCTTGAAGTGTAGTTGAGAAGACAAATAAGTAGGAAACATTTGCTTGGAAAAGTGCTTTAATGCAGGGTTGCTTAAACTTTTTCCAACTTCAGACCATGGGTACGTAGTTAAAATAGGTAGACATAACCTTTTACTGTTGCTAAATTTTTCTTGACCCACATGTTACAGTTTAAGAAGGTTTGCTTTAATGTGTAAGTAGTCTAAATTGGTTTTGAGTTATTTTAACCATCTAACTTGGATGTATTTTTTTTTCTTGAGGCATTTCTGTTGTCTGCTTTTATCAAATCTTATTTCGTAATGTCTCCTATTTTATTAGGCTTTGCCCTTCAGGACCACGGTGACCCTTCTTGTGAAATTCTTAGTACAATGCTTTTTATACAAATGCTTGTTGGGTGTGTGTCCTTATTCTAGTTGTGCTTTTTATGTATTCTGCAGAGGTGGGGTTTGAAACTAGGCTTTGAATAAAGAAGATAAAAAATGGAACCAGTCAATGGCTCTGTTGTGCAAAAAACCGATATGTCCAAGGCAGAAATCCTGCTTTCCCCCAAATCCAAATTTCCCTATTTCTGTTCTGTAACAACATTTAGGAAGGCCTGCATTGTGTGTACCTTCAAATTAAGATAGATGGAGCTAGGAAAGCCAACAGGGGAGGGGGGGTCGGTTTGAGACTGGGACTGGCAGTCAAGGGAATGTGGGAGTGCTTGAGGGGAGTGTGTTGATAAGTTAGTAAATATTTAAGATATGTGCCATGCACTGTGCTAAGTGCTGTGGGTACAAAGAAAGGTAAAAGACGGTCTCTACCCTCATGCCAAGAACTGTACAAACAAACAACCTATGTCTGGAATCAGTTGGAAATGATCAACAGAAGAAAAGCAGTAGAATCGAGAGGGAAAGGAAAGCTTTCTTATAGAAGATGGCTATGTATATAGCTTTGACATGAAGGAAGTCAAGAAAGAGTATTGGCCTTTCAAAATCTAAATTCCTCTTTTTACATATTGTAAATTACAGCCATACTTTAGTACATCGGACTTCAAATTACTTTTTCTGCCTTTCTATATAGGCTGTTTCTCAACTCTGGACTGTTCTTCCTTCCTTACTTTTCAGATCCTTAGCTTCTTTAAAGACTTAACCTCAGACACTCTCTTCATGATATTTTTTCCTGTTGTCCGTGGTTGTTAGTGCTCTCTCGATTATTGTGTATAAGATGCACACTTTCAGGGTGGGCCCTCTGTCTCTTCTTTCCTCAGCTAGTTGTCTTTCCAATAACTAGATGATTGGTGTTAGCTTAAGCTGAACATATTTGGCCTGGAAAAGGTTTGTCAGAGGTTCAAATCTAGTGTGGTCAGGAACCTCGGGTCATAAGTAATTTTTAATGTATGGTTTCCATTATGGTTTGATTTTATGTGTATTTAAACACATTCTGTGAGGTTAATAGGTTTCATCAGACTGCCAAGGGTGGGGGGGTGGGGGGGGCAGGGCACCACCAGTCCTTAACACAAAAAAGATTAAGACAGTCTGAACCACCCTTATTTTACAAGTGAGGAAAATTAGGCTCAGAGAAGTTGTGGCTTGCTATGGTCAGACAAGTAGTGACCATCAGAAGTAGAATTCAAATTAATTTCCTCTGACTCTGGAGCCAGGATGTTCTCTGTACCAAAATGGGAGGGGGCTGCCAGAGCAGTTTTCTTCTAGTATTTTTAACTATCACGTTAAAAAGAAACCGGAACTATAAGTTTCCTTTTTAGGTTTGATTTAAGGAAAAAAAACCCTACAAATTAGAACTAGCCAAGAGTTATAATGAACTGTCTCTGGAGGTGTCAAGATTGAAGGTCCAGTTCTCTGGCTCTTTGGGTTAGGGATTGGATTAGATGTGATAGTGGGAGTCTGAAGACACAATTTAACCTTTACAGCTTTCAACCATTAGGGCATGGTGTGATATAGAGTAGTTGTTTAGTAGAGTTGTGTCTCACTCTTCAATGACCCCATTTGGGTTTCTTGGCAAAGATACTGGGGTGGTTTGCTGTTTCCTTCTCCAGCTCATTTTACAGATGAAGAAACTGAGGCAAACGGGCCACTAAGCCATACTAGGGGGTGGGGGGGCACATTGAATCAGAAAACCACATAATATTTCTCAATTACATTTTCTTTTGGGTCTTTCGGGTTGCACTGGGTGGGGGAGTGTTAAGGACACAGTTTCAGACTTCTGCTCTGCTTTAGAGTACTGACACTACACGTCATTACAATGAGATTGATGAATATTTTACATGTGAAAAACAGCGATTATAGGCAGTGTTTAGGTTTTGTACACATTTTATTTAGTCTTCTGTTGAGCCAATGTAAGCTAGAATGGGTAGAGAAAAAAGAATCATATAAGTGGTGAGGATTCAGAAATCTGATATTATGGGTTTGCTGTTCAAGAAAATGTATTTTGCTTGGAGAAGATGGCTGAGAAGAAATGAGAATTGTAACTTTAAAATATTTGAAAGGTTATACAAGTGGGGCAGCTAGGTGGTACAGTAGATACAGTGCTGGGCTTGGAATCAGGAAGGCAAACCTGGCCTCAGACACCTTAACTGTGAACCTGAGCAAGTCACTTTTCACCGTTTGCCTCAGTGTAAAGTGAGCTGGAGAAGGAAATGGAAAAACTCCAGATGGGATCGCTAAGAGTTGAGAACATGACTGAAAAACAAAAATAACAGGAAGAAAACCAACACTACCTGTGTGACCTTGGACAAACCTTGTAAACTCCCTAGGCCTTCTCTGTAATATGAGATGGATGGATTAGGGAGCCTCTGAGGTCTCATTTACATCCATGATCTAAATTGGAGGGAGCTATATTTCCACTTAATCCAAGAAGGAACTTGACAAGAATTAGAAGTAGAGGTTGGTCTGTTGAAGTTGGTCTGTCTACATTATCGTTTGAAGTCCTTTTTAGCATGCAATTCAGAGTTAATGGCACAAGTTCTGTTCTATCTGGCTTCTGAGGTCTTTTCTAGTCAACTCCCACCCACCTTGGGGCAATGAGGGTTAAGTGACTTACCCAGGGTCACACAGCTAATAGTGTCAAGTGTCTGAAGCTGTGTTTGAACTCAGATCCTTCCTGAATCCAGGGCTGGTGCTTTAGCCACT
The DNA here is from genome assembly GCF_019393635.1 of Dromiciops gliroides. Classification (NCBI taxonomy): domain Eukaryota; kingdom Metazoa; phylum Chordata; class Mammalia; order Microbiotheria; family Microbiotheriidae; genus Dromiciops; species Dromiciops gliroides. The sequence continues at coordinate 242,329,224 of NC_057864.1, forward strand.
GGGATGTCTAGCTGCCCTCTAATAAACTTAATGATACAAGTTGTTATTCATCAGGTATTTCATTCATCCTCTTACCAAGTAATTGCCAGTAACAATTTTTTTGCCTGGGCTTGTAATGGTGGGATTTTTAAGTCATTCTTTGACTCACTAGCTTGCCCCTTGCATTTCTGCCACAAGCATTCCTAATTTGGGTTTTTTACCATCCATTATTTAGGAATTATAGCAACAGCTTTGTTGGTCTCCTTACCTCTAACATAGGATTTGCTGCTTGAGTGATCTTAAGAAAATCTTGTCAGTGGCTCCAAGTTTCCTTTCCTTATATTGAAATTCTTCAGTCTTTCATAAGTTTCCTAAACTACCACTCAAGAGCAGGACTGAAATTAGGCAGGAGACAGCATTCTTCAGAAACTGAATGACCTGTTTGATTCCAGCAGATGGAGTAAAAATGCAGAATTGAGCCATTTTTTTATGTCAGCCCTGACTTAGAACAGGCTAGCACCTTCATCTTAGTGGAATTAGCGTCTTTACTTTTCCTTCTCCCAGTCACAAAACCCAACATGTCTAGAAACAATTACCTTTGGCCCAAAACAACTCTTCTAAAGTGCCCTATTGCTGCTTGAGGCTACCACTTCCTCACACTCATCCTATACAACTAAGTGTTACCAAGTTCTGTTATTTCAGTATTTACAATATCACTTTTAGATGCGCTCTTCCCTCCATATATGTCTAGCCTGATGCAGGGTCACCATCACACTCTTGCAATATTTAGCCTTGTTTGATTTCCCTACTTCATTACAATTCACTCAGATAGCAGTGATTTTTCTAAAAGCACAGGTATGACAATGCCACCAAGTAATACTCAGTAAAAGTCTTACTTGACATTCAAAGCTCTTTATAATGTGATTCTTTTTTTTTCTTTAATAATAAACATTTTTATTTAAAGTTCTGATGTATTCTTTAAAAACAGATCAGATCTTCACTTCTGTCTTTCTTGGTTCCATTGCAGCCTCTCATGCCTTTCCCCCATCTCTTCTTGTACACTGATAGTTCCTTCTCTACCCTCCATTTACACTGCACATAACACGGCCAGTTACTTGCATGTTGCTTCCCCATTAGAATCCTCGTTTGAAGGCAGAGACCATGTTTTTGCCTTTATTTGTATGCTGTGTGCCTCAGAATTAGTGCTCATGGTAAGCACAAGTGCTGCAAGGTATTTTTCACTTGTCCAGGGTACACAGCTAATAAATCTTTTGGGAATGGGTGGGAGAACAACATTGGTATTAGCAGCAATAATTAGACCATTAAAGTAACATTTGAGGTAGAAGAAACTTTGGGGAAGGGTATCAAGTCTAAGAATAGAGCACCAGCATTTTATAACAGCTAGGATGAGAACTGTGTTCTTGCAGGACCAAACAAACGGCTCCTCCCACAGTGAGATGATAGGCACACTGAACAAAAACAGGTGTCAGTTGTTGTATTTGGATTTACCAGTTGGGTTAAGAAATGGGAGTCCTTGTCCTACTGGATTCAAAAGTTCTCTTTGCTGAGAGGTAGTGGCTATTTGGGGTGAGGTGGAAGTATCAGTGGGGGTTACCAGAAAGACCTGGGGATGTTAACAGATTGAAGGCTCAAATCCCAGTATGTATGACAACCCAGAAAGCTGGTGTGATGCTTAAGCAACATTAAGAAAGATACACTATCCCAGGATTGGGGAAGTGTGCTCTGCCCGTGGCAGACAACATCAGGAGGATCGTGTTCATTCCTTGGGCACCAAACTTTATGAGAGGACCTACAGAGGCAGCTAGACCAAATTAGAATAGTAAAACCTCGGGGGGGGGGGATCCCACATTTGTAATTTGGTAGGTTTGCTAGATTTCAGTCATTAAAAACATCAAGGCCCTAAACCTCTTAATCCTCCCCAAGGATTAACAGAACTACTGTGCACACTAAGCAACCAATATTGCCTACCTCGGAGAAGTCAATATTCCCAGACCACATAAGGATGCTTCTCACTGTTGTGCGATTTTGCTGATCTTGCCTCTCCTTACACTATTTTTCCTCCAGGGTGTGGGTCGAAGATATGCCCATGTAGTACTGAGAAAAGCAGACATTGACCTCACTAAGAGGGCTGGTGAGCTCACTGAAGATGAGGTAAGAATTTACTGGAGTGGGTGAGGGGGTCAGCCATTTGAGAAAGGAGCTTTGGATTTGTACTACACACATTCCCCCCTTCCATCATAGGTGGAGCGTGTGATCACCATCATGCAGAATCCTCGACAATACAAGATTCCAGACTGGTTCCTCAACAGGCAGAAGGATGTAAAGGATGGAAAATATAGCCAGGTAGGTGGGGGAGGCAGGCAGGGAGGTTATAGAACCAGAGGTGGGATGCACCCGAGGTGGTGTGGGTACAGGTTAAAATGTCAGTGGCAGTCTCAAGGGGTGCTGGTTGAGAAATGTGCCATCTTACCTGTACAGGTTCTGGCCAATGGTCTGGACAATAAGCTTCGTGAGGATCTGGAGCGACTGAAGAAGATTCGGGCACATCGTGGGCTTCGACACTTCTGGGGGTGAGTTAGATGAGGGTGATCCATGAAAGTTTAAGCCCTCAGAACCTCTATATTAACTTACCTTCTACTCGTGTTTATTAAGTACCATCTAGATACAAAGAACTATAGAAGCACTGGGAATACAAGGGTGAATGAAACATAGCTCTCTCCAGATTGTGGTCTGGGAAGATGAAAAAAATATACAAAAATAGCCATGTAATAAGGGGGGGCAGCTAGATGGCACAGTGGATAAAAGCACAGGCCCTGGATTCAGGAGGACCTGAGTTCAAATCTGACCGAAGACACTTGATGACACTAGCTTGTGACCCTGGGCAAGTCACTTAACCCTCATTGCCCCTTCGCCCAATGTCCTGCCTTCCTCCTCTCTTCTCCCGCCCCCCCCCCCCAAAAAAAAATAAGTGTATAACTCCAAGTTGAGCTATATGGGAAGAGGAGGGCAAGAATAAATGGTAAAGAAAGGTTGGTTCTTGGCCCTCCATACTTAAATGCCAGGATTGAGTTTCATGTATGTGACAAGAGCCTGAACCTAGGGTGGAAGTTTGTAGGGGTTGAAATTTATGGAAGGATTTGGGGATTTGGCAACGGGATAAGATGGACCATTGAGGTTTGACATCTCATGGATGATTTAGGAAAGAATATGGCATTGGCACAGATTATAAAGTTTAGGAGGACACATTTTGGAGAGGGGAGAAATTCCGTTTAGCCATGTTGAATTTTACATGTGCAAGCAGTTGGTAATGTGGTCCTATGGGTCAGGGCTCAGTTTGGCAGTGAGTCGTTGAAATATAAATGTCAGTATGAGGGAGGGTGCTAGGGAAATAATCCCAATAGCTTTTATCTGACCTCTTGACTGCCAACTCTTTCCCATCCTGACCTTTGTATTCTTTCCCACAGTCTCCGAGTCCGGGGCCAGCACACCAAGACTACAGGCCGCAGGGGTCGCACTGTGGGTGTGTCCAAGAAGAAGTAAACATCTTCACTGGCTGCCTTGTCTATTAATAAATAGTTTCTATCAAAATTGTCCGTGTGTCTGGTTTCTGTCTCTCCTAAATGCATGATTCTAGTCAGTTAATAAGCACCTGTTACACGCCAGACAAATTGCTTTTTCTGCAGCTGAAAGAAGACTCAAAATCCAAAGTTGTAGAGAGAAGCACGTGGCCCAAAATGGTTGGACCTTGGGAATTTCCCCCATGCTCCCTCCCATCTTTTTCCCTTAAACAAGTTTCTCAATCTTGGGCTCTGCCCAAATTCCTGTGGTGTCAGCCATTTAACTCTCCTTGGGGCTGCGATTTAATTCCATTTGGTGCAATAAGAGGGAAGGCTCGCTGAGATTTTAAACTCGGGCGGCAGACGGGGTGTGGTGCTGGCTGTCGCCTAGCACCCTGGCTTATCGGACACAAAGGTCGGGAGCCCTGCCTGATAGTTAGGGCGAGTCTGGCATACCTAGGCCAGGAAACGACTTCCCTTCCAGCCTGGGTCCCTGTGACCTCCGGTGTTAGGGGTGGAGTCTGGCTACTGAGAAAAGGAAACGGGACTGCTCCTCCAGGGTGGCACCTCTCCCGCGCCCTTCAGACCCCGGAGGCCGCCACTGGCGGAGAAAGGGCAGGAGCAGCGGCCCCCAGTGTTGGAGGGCTCCCGGAGGTGAGGCTGGAGGAGAGGAGCGCTCCGCGTGGGAAAGGCGGGGGTTGCCTGGGTGGGCTGGATGGCACCGGAGCGAGGGAGGGAAAGCATGCGCTGCTACTGCTGCTGCGCTCAGCGCTTTCCCAGGGGAGCGAAGCACAAATTGCGGCAGAGAAACCGGTCCCACAACCGCGGGCCCCAGAAGCCGAGATGCCATCCAAGCAAGGCGCAGGGCAGTGAGGGATGTGGGGGTGGGGGAATAGGCAGCCCCCGCCCTAGGAAAAAACGCTATCGCCTCCTCAATCCCCGAGAGTGGCACAGAACGAGAGAGAGAGAGATAGCCCTTGAGAAGCCCAGCGGGAGACAATGGGAAGGGATCATTGAAACCAGATGGGGGTGGAAGGAGGGGGAAGAGAAGGGGGGAGGGCCGGGACCGGAGGCAATGAGCTCCGCAGCCCTATGGCAGGGGTGATTGTAGACGGCAAGCAGTCCTGGGGGTGTGTAGGGGAAGGGAGGGAGGGAAGCTAGAAGGAGGGGCTAGAGAGATGACGAGGAGACGAGGCGGGTGCACATCACTGACAGCAACGCAACCATGGAGCCAGGATTTAGGGCATCAAGGTACTGCAGACAAGGTAACCCACTCCTGGTGGTCCTGTGGTCCCCAGCTCCCTTTCTACCCCACCCTTTCCCATCCTGCATCTGTCAGCCCTCTCCTGCATCCTCTGCAGTCAGCATCCTCAGCTCCATCGCCCCACCCCCACTCTTCCCTTCTCTTCTATCCCCATTCTCTCTCCGGGAGCAGGAGCTGGGGAGGAGGAGGTTAGGTCACGGAGAGGAAGTTCCGAATGGAGGGTGAGATCTACGGATGTCTCAGGAGGGTGGCTGAGAACCAGATCACTTTAGTTTAGAGAGATCCCTGCCTGTGTTCCAACTCTCATTCCCTCTTTCCACTCTCCTCCCCACCCCCCCCCACCCCCGCCCCATTTCTCTCTTTTCAGGTCACTACCAAATCTGAATCTGTGCCCCTCACCATGTCCACCTGCCTCCTCCATCCACGATGCATCCTCCTAGCATCTTTGGCATTCTTGTGTGTCTGGGCCATCTTTGGTCCCTCTGGGCTAAGGAAAGACTTCTCCTTCATTCCCCCAATGCCAGCCCCAGCTGCACCTGGGCCCCCACTCTCCTTGCCCCACCTTCTGATCCCTAACGTAGGGGTTTGCAGAGGTTCTAGCTCCCAACTTTTCCTTCTGATCCTAGTGAGCACTGCACCTGAGCATCAAGAGCAGAGGGATGCTATTCGAGCCTCCTGGGGGGGTCTTCGGGAACTCCAGGGTCACTTGATCCGGACACTCTTCGTACTGGGGGAACCCGATGATCGTTGGGAAAACATTAAGGAAGTACTGAAATGGGAAGCACAGGTTGAGGGCGATATCGTGCAGGCCGCTTTCATGGACTCTTATCGAAACCTTACCCTGAAAACCTTAAGTGGCCTAGCATGGGCAGCCAGGTACTGCCCCGATGTCCGCTACGTCCTCAAGACTGACGATGATGTCTATATCAACGTCCCTGGCCTCGTGGCTGAACTTAACCAAAGAGGAAAGGACCTGAAACAGGATTTGCAACAGAGAAATGCTAAAGGAGATGGGATTGTTCAAGGGGACAGGATTGCCAAAACTGAAGAGAAAAAAATAGAGGGTGCCCATAAACTGTACCCTCCCGTACCCCACCTATACCTTGGCCATATCCACTGGAGAGTGTACCCCACCCGCTTGCAGGGGAGCCGACATCAGGTTTCAGAAATACAGTGGCCTTCTGCTCGGGGTCCCTTCCCCCCATATGGTTCAGGCACCGGCTACGTGTTGTCAGCCCCAGTCCTGAGACTTATTCTGAAGGCAGCTGGTAGTGTGCCTCTGATACCAGTAGAGGACGTTTTTGTTGGGGTGATTGCCAAGAGGGTGGGAGTTGCCCCCACCCATAGCTCTCGGATAGCAGGGGCTGCTCGATATCCCATTGACCGTTGCTGCTTTGGGAGGATATTATTAACTTCTCACCACATGCAGCCCTGGGAGATGAAGAATGCCTGGGAGCTTGTGAGGGGCTCCTCAGGGAATGAGGACATACCACTTTGCTCCTGGCTTCAGGAAACTCTGGGAATGCTGAGATGTCGGATGCTGAACTGGTGGTATGACTGACACCACCTGAGTCCTCAGGACGGAAGAGCTGAGGCTGGAGATGTGTCCAAAGGAAGGGATTACAAGGGGCTGGGGCCATCATGAGGTTTGGATACTTGGGATGCAGTTGCCTTATGGTTTATATGCCTCTTCCCCAACAATCCCAACTTGTCACCAAGCACTGAAGTCTCCCTCAAGTCCACGGTCTCAGTGGCCTGACCTCTAGTCCCATGCCACATTCTTAAGAGCTAGGAAGTATCAGAAGAGGACTCAGATCAAAGACAGCTGGATGTGGGGGAGGCTAGATGGGCCTTGATCAACAGGGGAGAAAAGAAGAGCCTTCCTCCCCATCCTGGGATGGTCAGAGGGGACAGAGTTGAGACTGTCCTCCAGGTTGCGGTGTGTTTGTTCAGGGGCAGGAGGTGATAGCTATTTCTCAGTAAAACCTCCTTTTCTTTCTGTCTTTGTGTAATGTTTTATATGAAACCCCAGTCAGAAAGCTTATCATCTAGCTAATGAAAACTCATGTGATCTTTGGATGTGGTGAGTGGTGTCCAGAACTAGGGATCTTAGTTTGGTTCAATTGTGCTCCATTCTGGGAGCCACATCAACTGGCGAGAAAGCAGGCCTGTGACTGTCCAAAAGGGAGATGAAGCCAAGAGCTCTCTATGCCCTTAGAAAATCAAACAAAGGGGGGGCAGCTAGATGGCACAGTGGTTAAAGCACCGGCCCTGGATTCAGGAGTACCTGAGTTCAAATCCGGCCTCAGACACTTGACACTTACTAGCTGTGTGACCCTGGGCAAGTCACTTAACCCTCATTGCCCCGCAAAAAAAAAAAAAAAGAAAATCAAACAAAGGGGAAACAACTAGGATGTCTAGGAAGACAGACACAGATCAACTTGAACCCAGGGAGCAAATCCAGGAACAAAGGATGGAAGTTTGGAAGCAGCATGTATAGGCTGTTAATCCTGTCCTATATGTGCCTTTTCTGTATACTCCCATGTTTGAGTTTACTACTTTCCCATTTGTGTACATAACACCTTAAATCTCATTTATTCCTCACAACCCTGCTGAGTAGGTGCTATTGTCATTCCCATTTGTAAGGTTCAAGGTCACACACAACTGGTGTCTGGGGCAGGATTCTAACTCGGGTCCAGCACACTAATTCTCTGAACTGACTCATCCCACCTCCCTGGGCCTTGGTGTCATCTCTTAAAATAGGGTTGGACCACATCTTCTGAGGCCCCTTGGAGCTCCAGAGCCAGAACTGTCACAGAGTATCTGGTTCTCAAGAGTTGGTTTCTTACTCCCAGCTCTGGCTTCCTCCCCTACATAGGGCAAGCACATACTTGGTCAGTTCCTGCCTCCCCCAGAAATATCCCGAATGTCATAATGTAAGAAAGTGATAAAGGCCCCATTCAGGAGGCTCATGAGGGTGCTTAGAGTACTTTTCTATTGAGATGTCCTTTGGGGTATACAACCCCCGCCTCTCCCCAACACCAAGACGACCATTGAGCTTCAGGGCCATGTTCTTCAGGGTAAGCAGCGCCTACAGCAAACCTAAGAGTGGGTCTTGGACTGGCAAGGAAGTGGACAGAACACCCATTTCGGTGCTACAGCTGGAGTGGGCCACTGGGCTCTACTTCACAACTGGCCCTGGGAATCCTTCAAAAAAAAAAAAACCCTCACTCTGAAGAAACGAAAGTCCCACTACAAGATTCCTAACACCGTCATCTAGCCCCGCCTGGAAGACCTCCAGTCAGGGGAACCCACCTGCTACCACTCTAAGCGCTAAGGAGTCAGACAGTTCCCCTACAGTAATAACCATCCTGGGGCAGCTAGGTGGCGCAGTGGATAAAGCACCGGCCCTGGATTCAGGAGGACCTGAGTTCAAATCCAGCCTCAGACACTTGACACTAGCTGTGTGACCCTGGGCAAGTCACTTAACCCCCATTGCCCCGCAAAAAAAAAAAAAATAAATAACCATCCTAAACCGGCCTCTATTGACTTGACAGATCTGTTTCTTTATCAGGACTTGGGTTCCAACTGCAAAGGTGGCAGAGGATAGACAGATACATGGCAAGACTAGACTATGGTAGAACAATAAAAACAATCGCTACTACTTCTCTAGGGCCTTACATCTATTTTACCAAGAAATGTTCAGCTTTAACTCCACGTAGATTTAAAATGGATGTGAGGAAAAACTGAAGTAGAGGCATTTAACTAGAATGAGATACCTTGGCAGATGGGGCTCCCATCACTGGGAGGGCTTCAAGAATGGTCTGGATGAGTCATTTGTTGAGAATCTCTCAGAAGGGATTAATTCAGTTACAGGTGAAAAGTCTGTTTAGAGGCTACTGTAGTCTCTTAAGTCTTCTACAATTCAGATTCTATGACTAAAGGGCTCTTGGAAGTACTGAGCTGTCAGTGACTGTAAAAATGGGAAGGATCTGATGCCCCTCCCTCCAAAGTAGGTGGAAAAGGTAGGGAAGTGGTTTGATTTCTATCGGAGAGGAGTATAATGGCGGGCGCTTTCTCTGGGCTTAAGAGACAAACATGTTCTCACTTGGATAACTAGGTCAGTCAAATCACAAAGCTGCTTCCTTGGCAAAGACAACAGTATCATATAAAAAACCAGGTGTTTCTTTAATCCACCCCCCAGCCCTGTAACCCAGATGTCTAATCTCTTTTGGGCAGGGGTGCAAGAAGGAGGGTCCATGTCTGTCCCAACACAAATCCCCACAGGATCCAGGACGCTGGGATCTTCGTCAGCGTTTAAATCTATCCAGAGCAGACGGCCGAGGCCCAGTAGATTGAGGGGTTTTTAGTTTTTTCTTTTTCTGTTGTTGCCCCTGTTGCTGTTGCTGATGTTGCTTCTGCTGCTGCTGCTGAAGGCTCTGCCTGACCTTCTCCTAAAAGGGAAGACAGCAAAGCATGGACAAAAAACTGGGGTCGTCTGCTGGGGAGGAGAGCCTACACCCAGTGAAATGTCCATTCATGTTCGTTCATTCTTCACTCCCCCCCCACACACCCAATTCCTCTTACCCTGTGTTCTTGGTCTTTAACCTTAGTCTTCCTCTTCATCAAGTTGGCTGTGGAGCTGCGTCCCTTCTTTTTCTGCTTTGGCTGGAAAGGGGCCTTAGCGTCAGGGTCGAACCCCTGGGGAAGGAAATGGTTGGCTTGTCAAACAACAGAATTTACTTCCTGGACATTTCCTGAGGGGACGGGGCATTTCTCCAGAAAGGCCTGTGTATAGGGAACCAGCATTATTTTTGTCCCTGAACACAGAGGTAAGCCTTGGTTTGGATGACGCTCTGGGTGGGTCAGGGATCATCCATTTTCTCTTCTTTTTTTTTTTTTGAAGAGATGGGGAAAGGAAGGTGCCCAGGATTACAGACTGGCTTCTTGGCATCTTCTACCCATTTTCTGATTCTGTCCTCTGTGCTCCTCACCTTTACAGATGATGTCTAGAGATGGAAAATGTTTTCCCCAAGGTCCCATAAGACCTTAGGGAGCAGAGCCAGGTTTTGGTCTGCAGTCTCCTAACTCAAAACCCAGTGTATTTTCTAACACACCAAATTGCTTCTTTAAGAAAAGCCTGGGGTTGATTATACTGGGGTGTGGGGGGAGAGTAGGCAGGATCTTCTTACCAGTCGCTCTATTCGTTCCTTCTTCTTCTGCTCCAAAGAGATGACATCGATTTCACCCAGATTCCGAGGATCCAGGTCAATCAGTTCCGCTGGGATCTGGGGGTGTCATAAGGAAAGAGAAAGGACAAAAGATAGTAAGTATCATTGGTTGTCATGAAAGGGGCACAGGGGGGAATATCAGGCTTATAAAGAAGGCCAGGGGGCAGCTAGGTGGCGCAGCGGATAAAGCACTGGCCCTGGATTCAGGAGTACCTGAGTTCAAATCCGGCCTCAGACACTTGACACTTACTAGCTGTGTGACCCTGGGCAAGTCACTTAACCCCCATTGCCCCGCCAAAAAAAAAAAATAAATAATAAAAAAAAAAAATAAAGAAGGCCAAGTCTCACCCATGGAATTAACAAGCCTGACTCTTCTTCAGCACATACACCCCCCGCCTCCATCTTCTATTTCCCCACCTCTCACCCTGACATATTCCTGAACCCACCTCACCTCACATGGAAGCCTATTTGAACCCTCATCCCCCACCTTAAAAACACACACATACGGGGTAGCTAGGTGGCGCAGTGGATAGAGCACCGAACCTGGATTCAGGAGGACCCGAGTTCAAATCCAGCCTCAGACACTTAACAATTACTAGCTGTGTGACCCTGGGTAAGTCACTTAACCCCAACTGCCTCACTAAAAAAAAAAAAAAAACCCACACACATACACAGACATTTCTTCACCTTCCTTCAGTGTACCCCAGGTGAGCCCCAAAACATAGCTGTGTACTCACCTTCTCCATCAGAGCTTTCACTTCCCATTCCTGACGCTGCTTACGACTCCTATAGGGGTTACTCTCCAGTCCATCAAAATTGGGCTCCCCAGCCCCTGAGGAAGTGGGGGAATACAATTTCAGGGACAGAAACCAAACCTGGAAACATGCTCCCCTGGTCCTCCCCGCCCCGCCCCCCCCCAGTCCCTTCCTATTCCTTCTTCTCTTTTTTTTTCCTTGGGGCAATGAGAGTTAAGTGATTTGTCCAGGGTTACACAGCTAGCAAGTTTCAAGTGTCTGAGGCCAGATTTGAACTCAGGTCCTTCTGAATACAGGGCTGGAGCTTTATCCACTGCACCACCTAGCTACCCCCTATTCATTCTTCTCTATTGCCTTCCAAAGCCAGTGGTGCTTACTTCCTGTCTCCTAAATCAATGGGTACCAGCAGAATGCTAATATTTATACTGCTCCTCTTATCCTGTGCTCTCCTCATCTCCAGCATCTCAAGCTAATTTGCAAGCAGCTGGGTGGCAGTGACTAGAATGCTATACCTGGGGTCAGGAAAACCTGAGTCTAAACCCTGACTCACATAACTTCCTGGCTGTGTGATCCTAAGGAAGTTAGTTAACCTGCCTTCCTCAGTTTCCTTGTTTGTAAAACACTATCACTATATCAGCGCTATCCATTACTAATATTAGGGAATAACCCAGGAACCAGCATGCTAGTGTTGCTTACATAGTGCCCTTTGTCTTATCCTTGCTTCTCACTTCCCATCCCTTCTGCTCACTAAGCAACAGCAAGCTGATGGTGCTCAGGCTGTGGCCCTATTCCTCCGCCCCTATCCCCAACTCACCAGGTACCAGGATGCTGGTGAAGCCTCTGCTGTGGCCTGCCCCCAGCACATCTTCAAAGGGGCAGAACTGAAGGCTGTGCACGTGGCCAGGGAGACGATGGGTCAGATATGGCTGGTCAAGGGAGGGAAAGCCACCCTGCCCCTGTCCCCCCCATATGTTCACCACATCCCCCAGGCCTCCAGCCAGCAGGCCTCGCTGTGAGAATGCCAAGTGGCCAGCTCCCTGGGGCAGAGCTCGAGATGCCAGAGGCTGGTACTTTCCCCGAAGGTCAAAAATCTTCACCTGGTGGTCCAGACCAGACGTTGCCATGTACCTGGAAGAATCAGTTAGTATTTACTGAGCACTCACTCACATGCCCTGAACTGTGCCAGGCTGCTTGGAAGTCTAAGACAGCTTCGAACCAGCAGCATATCACTAAGTGCTTAATTCTATAAATTCATCATAGGAAGAGACCATCCACTAAAGAAAAGGCTTCAGAGGAAGTGAGACTTGGGAAAGAGAATTTATGCCTTGAACTATCCTTAGGGATTATCTAGAATAACCTTCTTATTTTATGTATGAAGAAATTAATATGGATCAGAGAAGGGAAGGACTTCCCTACTACTGAGCATCTTGTCAGAGTAAGGATTTGAACCCAGGTCTCCTGACTCCAAATCTAAGCTTTCCATCATTTGATTCTGCTTGTTGGATCTGAATCTTGAAAGATGGGGAATATCTGAAGAAAGTCTGGGAAGCCAGGGAAACTTTCTTAGAGGCAGGGTAGTAGGGTGGTCATGGAGTCAGAAACCCGGAGCTTGAATCCTGGCTCCAAAACTTACTAAGTGTGTGACCTTGAGCAAGTTACTTAACTTTTCATGGCACTCAATGATATGTCTGAAAAATAAAATAATTATGTGATTTCCCTCAGGGGACCACTGGGAGGAAAGCCTCTCTTTAAGTACTCTAGAAAGATGAACTGCTATTATTATTTTATTTTATTTTATTTATTTATTGGTGAGGCAATTGGGGTTAAGTGACTTGCCCAGGGTCACACAAATGTCAAGTGTCTGAGGCCAGATTTGAACTCAGGTCCTCCCGAATCCAGGGCTGGTGCTCCATCCACTGTGCCACCTAGCTGCCCCTGCTATTATTATTGAGAAGGGACTGAGCAATGCCCCAGGAGGTGAGAATTTATTAGAAACACAAAGCATTCAAGGACTCAAGCATTCAAATATTACTTAAGTGCAGGTGGAACTTAAGTAAGAATTTAAGTTTAGTTAGTTACAATTACCCACTGTTCAATAAACCTAAAAACATAAATTACTTAGGAAAGAATTTCCTATTTGATAATAACTGCTGAGAAGACTGAGAAGCAGCAGGCTGGCAGAAATTAAGCTTAGACCAACTCTTAGAGCATAGTCTACAATAAATTTAAAATGGACACGACTTGAATATTAAATATCATATGATGAAAAAATGAGAAGAGAAGCAGATCAGATACCTTTCACAGCTACAGGCAGATGTATTCAGAACAAAACAAAAGATGAAGGCAATTATAAAAGATAAAACAGATCCTGTTGACAAACTAAAAAGCTTCTGCAACAATCATATGAAAGAGAGGTTCAAGTCACTGATAAGAGAAGTGCAAATTAAAACAATCCTGAGGGGGCAGCTAGGTAGCACAGTAGATAAAGCACCAACCCTGGATTCAGGAGGACCTGAGTTCAAATCTGGCCTCAGACACTTGACACTTACTAGCTGTGTGACCCTGGGCAAGTCACTTAACTCTCATTGCCTCAGAAAAAAAACAAAACAAACCAACCCTGAAGATTCACTTTCACACCCAGCAAATTGACAAATATGACAAAAGAGGGAAATACTCAATGTGGGGGAGATTGTGGAAAAATGAGCACATTAATGCACTGTTAGTGGAGCTATAAATAGTAATATCATTTTGGAAAACAACTTGGAATTATGCAAATAAAGTGGCTAAAATGTCCAAACATTTTGCCTGAGAGATCCCACTATTAAGCACATATATCAAAATATGTAAAGCAAAATAATTTCGTGAGACTGATGAAGTGCAAAAAAAGTAGATATTCACCAACTGGGGAATGGTTACACAAAGCTGTGGTATGTTAATTTAACAGAGAACTTCTGTGCTCTAAGAAAATTAGGATATAATGGGGCAGCTAGGTGGCGCAGTGGATAAAGCACCAGCCCTGGATTCAGGAGGACCTGAGTTCAAATTTGGCCTTAGACACTTGTCACTTACTAGCTGTGTGACCCTGGGCAAGTCACTTAACCCCAATTGCCTCACCAAAAAAAAGAAAGAAAAAAAAAATAAAATTGGGATATAATAAATGCAAAGAAGCACAGAAACACTTCCACAGACTGATATTGGTGAAGTGGTGAAATAAACAGAGCCAAGAAAATGGCTATAAATGGAAACAAACACAAAACAATCAAAAGTTAATGGTGGGGCGGCTAGGTGGTACAGGGGATAAAGCACCGGCCCTGGATTCAGGAGTACCTGAGTTCAAATCCGGCCTCAGACACTTGACACTTACTAGCTGTGTGACGCTGGGCAAGTCACTAAACCCTCATTGCCCTGCCAAAAAAAAAAAAAAAGGGTTAATGCTGCAAAATTACAAAGAATAAATACCCTTCCTAGGTCTATACCCAAAGATATTAGAGTAGAAAAAGATCCATATGTACAAAAATATTTATCGCAGATCTTTTTTGGTGCTTAGAACTGGCAACTGAGGGAATGACGATCAAATAGGGAATGACTAAAGTTATGGTATATAAATATGACTGAATTAGGGGCAGCTAAGTGGCACAGTGGATAAAGCAATGGCCCTGGATTCAGGAGGACCTGAGTTCAAATCTGGCCTTAGAGTAGAAAAAGATCCATATGTACAAAAAATATTTATCGCAGATCTTTTTTGGTGCTTAGAACTGGCAACTGAGGGAATGACGATCAAATAGGGAATGACTAAAGTTATGGTATATAAATATGACTGAATTAGGGGCAGCTAAGTGGCACAGTGGATAAAGCAATGGCCCTGGATTCAGGAGGACCTGAGTTCAAATCTGGCCTTAGACACTTGACACTTACTAGCTGTGTGACCCTGGGCAAGTCACTTAACCCTCATTGCCCTGCAAAAACAAACAAACAAAACACAAAATATGACTGAATTCTACTGTGCTGTAAGAAATCATAAAGATTGTTTCAGAAAAAACTAGAAAGATTTGTATGAAATGATGCAGAGTGAAATTAGCAAGGCAAGAACAATTTATGAGATAACAACATTATAGAAACAAACTGATCTGAAAGACTTAGAAATTGTGATGGATCACACAATGACCAACCATAATTCTAGATGACTCATGATAAAACATACTATTTACCTCCAGATGGAGAGGTGACTGACTCAGAATGAAGAACGACAAATTCTTTTTGGAGGAGACACCGTTAACAAGGGAATTTGTTTCGCTTGATTCTACATGTTTGTAACAGATTTTGTTTTTTCATTTTCTCGATGTAGGGGAAAAGGGCAAGCAAGAGGGAAGGGAGAGAATTTGGACTCTTAAAAATAAAACTGAATTTTTAAAGATTTACAAAGAATAAGCATAACCCCAAATTAGAGATATGAGAAGATACCTCCCCCAATTGCTTTGTGGAAGTTGGGTGGGGACTGGAAGACTGCAAATATTTCTAGATTTCTTTTAGGTGTGCTGATTGGTTTTGCTAGGGTTTTAAAGTTTGGGTAACTATAGGGGAGCCAAATATTAATCTAGGACCTTAGAAGTCACAGAATTTTAGAGCTGGGAGGAACTTCATAACTACCTAGGGCCCAAAAGGAATCCCCACTATTACATATAAGCTAAGGGGTCAGCTAGTGTCTGCTTAAAGACCTGGAAGGAGGGCACACTCCCTCTCACTTCTGAAGGCTAGCACTCACTGTTAGGAAGTATTTCCTGGTATCAAGGCTAAATTTGCTCTCTAAAACTTCTACTCAACTTGGCTCCTTGTTCTGCAAATTCAATCCATGTAATCACTTCTACATGACAACATGGTTTTCATGGATGCCATATTCTCCTACACTCCACCTCACTTGGAGCTGACTAAAAACATGTGAAGTAATACCACCAAACTGAAGGGATCTGCTGGAAATTTGTTACCTAATCTGGGGCAGGTAGGTGGCACAGTAGATAAAGTACTGGCTCTCGATTCAGGAAGGACCTGAGTTCAAATCGGGCCTCAGACACTTGACACTTACTAGCTGTGTGACCTTGGGCAAGTCGCTGAACCCTTGTTGCCCGTTATTTAAAAAAAAAAAAAAGTAATGCTACCTAATCTCAGCTAAGCTAGCGCTGCTGCAACCCAGTTACTCCTCCTTACCGGACTATCTCTTCCCACTACAGCTGTCCCAAACCTTTTATTTTTCCTAAAGCCTCCCATACCATCTCTGCCCTTTTCCTCCCCTCTAGCAAAGACTTCACTTAATATTCTTCTCAGAAAACAAAGGTCACTCATTCACCATGAGGTCCTCTCGTCTCTATCCATTAAACCCCCTAGCTCCCATTCTCTGTGACTCTTCTAACCAAGGCTAACCCTTCTCTCTGTACTAGATCTCATTCCCTCTTGTCTTCTCCATCAGGCTGCTGCCACAACAACCCCACTCTTACCTCCAGTTGATCTTTGCAGCTGATAAATATGCCCATATATCCCCATTCTTTAAAAAACCTCCACTAGACCCTGTCAATCTCTCAAACTGCCCTCTAGTTGCCTACCTTACTCTCTCTCTCTCTTTTTTTTTAGTGAGGCAATTGGGGTTAAGTGACTTGCCCAGGGTCACACAGCTAGTAAGTGTTAAGTGTCTGAGGTTGGATTTGAACTCAGGTACTCCTGACTCCAGGGCCGGTGCTCTATCCACTGCGCCACCTAGCTGCCCCTTAAAATAATTTTTAAAAAAAAGAAATCTTTATATGCATCTTACCTCCCTAAATGCATCGTAGCACTTGTTCTTGCGTTAAAAAAAAAGAGAGAGAGAGGAGCAGCTAGGTGGCGCAGTGGATAGAGCACTGGCCCTGAAGTCAGGAGTACCTGAGTTCAAATCCGACCTCAGACACTTAACACTTACCAGCTGTGTGACCCTGGGCAGGTCACTTAAACCTCACTGGCCTACCCCCGACCGGAGGAGGAGGAGGAGGAGGAGGAGGAGGAGGAGGAGGAGGAGGAGGAGGAGGAGGAGGAGGAGGAGGAGGAAGAAGGAGGAGGAAGGAGGAGGAGGAAGAAGAAGGAAGAAGAAGATTGGAAAGGTAGGAGGGGGCTAGGTTAGACAGGGCTTTGAATGCCTAACAGAACATTTTGTATTTGATCCTGTAGGCAATAAGAAGCCACTGGAGTTTACTGAGTGGGAAGGTCACACAATCTGATCTGTGATTTAAGAAAATCACTAGTGGCTGAAATGAGGCTTGGATTAGTGTGTAGAGAGACAGGAAAAAAAGTAAACTGGGGGGCAGCTAGGTGGCGCAGTGGATAGAGCACTGATCCTGGATTCAGGAGGACCTTAGTTCAAATCCAGCCTCAGACACTTGACACTTACTAGCTGTGTGACCCTGGGCAAGTCACCTAACCCCAATTGCCTCAACAAAATTTAAAAAATAAAAAGTATAAAAAGTAAACTGGCCAAAAAGGAAAAAAAAATCTTTGTATCAAAGTATCCGAGAAAAGCCTGATATCCAAAATATAGACACAACTACCAAAAATATCCCACCAAAAGCCATTCTCTAGTAGTTAAGAAATCAAATAGTCCTTAAAAGAATTCTAAACTATTAACAAATATATGAGAATGCCCCAAATCATTACTATTATTAATAGAATGCAAATCAAAATCCTGAGATTCTACCCCACGGCCTGAAAATTGACAAAAAGATAAAAGGGACTAATCAGTGCTGGAGAGGCTTTAGAAAGACTGGCACATAAAAGCACTATTGTTGGAGCTGTGAATGGTGCAACCATTCTAGAAAGAAGTTTGTAGTTATGAAAAGAGAGTGACTAAATTTTCCATAGCTCCAGAGATCCCATTATTCGATATATATCTACTCCAAGGTTGATAGCAAAAAGACTGCTGAAATCAGTCTAGCAGTGCCTTTTTCTAGTAACAAACTGAAAGTAAGACTCCCAATGACTGGGAAACAGTTAAAAAGGTAATGTTATATGAATGTAATGGAATATTATTGTACCCTTCAAAAGTATGTATTTGGAGCAATTTGGAGAAGGAAAGACTTATATGCACTAATGCAGAATGAAGTAGAGTGTGCCAGGAAAGCAACATACACAAAGATTAAAACAAGTGAGAAAAACAACAAAACAATTGAGAAGTGAAATCAATCATTTCCTTCACCTCTTCAGAGGCAGAGAACTATGAGTGTGGATTATTACAGTTAACGTCAGGCTTTTTTTTTCCTGTTTTTTTTCTTTCATTTTTTGTTTGAAGAGAGTACTTTTCATAAAGAGAAACAAAAAGAATACATGAAATGTAGGTGACGTAAAAACAAAAGATATCAACTTGAGAAAAAATTTTGAAGGACAATGAAAACATTTTTAAGTGCATCAATCAATCATTAAGCACCTACTATATGACAGGCACTGTGCTAAGCCTAAAAGTTGAGAAAAACACAAAATAAACAAAAGGATCAGGACTGGGCCTTGAGGTACCCCCACAATTAGAAAGTGGAAAAAGACAATTACCACTATGGAAGGACAATTATCTTTCATCATGGCCAAGACACATCCATAATAGCGCCCTCTAGGAAGTATCATAAAAAATCATCTAAGAATGATAATTCACCTTTAAAGTAACAGATAACCCACCTTCCCCCTTTATCCCTATCCCTATTCAACCTCAAACCCAAATCTCAGACACCTGAGACTTAACATTAAGTGACTCACGTGCCAGAGGAATCCACTGCCACAGCCCGGACCCCACCACGGTGACAGAGAATCTTAACCAATGGCTCTTTCATGGCTGGACACCAGAGGGACACAGTGCCTGAGGGGCAGGAAGTCAGGAGTCAGAGGGAACAGAGGCCAGGACTTCACAGGGGATAGACCTAAAGGGGTAGGATAAGGGCACAGGAGGGGCTGTGATGCCTGGAGTCTGGAGGTTAAAGTGGTCATGGGAAGCAGAAGGGAAATGGTAGGGGCCCCAAGGTATGACCTGGGAGAAAAGCAATTGGGTATAGTGAAAAGACCACTGGATATGGGTTAGAGGATGTGGATTCTGAATTCAGATTCAGATTCTGCTCCAGAAAATCACTTAACATCTCTAGTTCTCATATTGCTCATCTGTAAAACAAGGAGGCTGACCTAAATGATTTCTAAGGTGTGTTTCCAGCTTTGAACACTAGGTCTATGGAATTGCCAGGGGGAAAAAGCCAGGGAGGCCAGAGGGCTAGAGGACATAGAGCAGAAAAGGGTCAACATATAATATTTACTAACCATTGCTGTGGCCAAGATGGATGACTGCATTGTGGGGATTCTGGGTCATCACATCCAGACGCCCAGCCCGAGCTGTCAAGGATGCTACAATCTTGCCAACAGACACATCCAGGTAGGTCAGGAACCCTGTCTCTGACTGGAAAGTGGAGAAAATGAGACAAAGGGTCACAACCCAGGCCTCTTCCTACCCCCATCAGTCTGCCTCCAATCCACCCTTTAGCAGCCCCTCTGCCAAACACCTCCTGCACCTCCAGGCCATTCCCAGCACTTACAGCTGTGGCCAACAGGAAGTGGAAGGGCAGGAACTCAAGTCGAGTAACACGATCACACCTTCGGACACAGTGCAGCTCAATCCCTTGATTGTCATAGACATGGAGCCAGCGTTTCTGGGCAACTGCAAATAATGCCTCAGAGTGTAGGAACCTGAAGTCAGGAATGACAAACCATACCACAAAGTGACCTCAAGCTTGGTCAAGCACCCAACCTGCCCCAGACCCTCTAAGGTCTCTGAGCCTCACCCACTCCATGGTGGCCCCGGATCCCACTGACCGTATGTCCCTCACAGCTTCCATGACATTGATTTCACACATTAATTTCTTTGTTATCCAGTCAAATGTGGCCACATGACCTCTCCGGCCACCCAAGGCAAGGTGTCTGGCAGAAAAGAAACAGATGTCACTGTGTCAGGAGCCCTCGGTCCGGAGAGCTTCCCATCCCTTCAGGAGGAATGGGAGGACACAGACATCAGGTCAAAAGAATGCATGCATGGAGGGAATAATCGATGCCTTGAATCTCTCTCCCCAAACCAGAAACAGACAGTGAGTGAAGGCAGCAGAGTATGACTGTCAGAGACAGGTGACAGTACCTCACAACCTTGGATGAGGAAATCAATCACTCAATAAACATTTGTTAAGCACCTACTCTGTGCCAGGCACTATGCTGACAAAGAACACTGTGTGAGAAAGATTCACTATACGGGCAGGGGAAGTCCCTCACCTTCCGGTCCGTGAGTAATTGAGCCTGTAGGGTCCAAACTGGTGCAAGTTCAGGTCAAAGTGCTACATTGGGAAGGGAAGGGAAGGGAAAAGGAATAAGCATTTCCAAAGCACTGTGCTAAGTACAGAGACACTCAGGAGGCCGGCCAAGCCTGGAAATCCTCCCACCCCACCCCAATCACACAGCTCATCTGCTGTCTTCTCCACTTCATCATCACCAGTTCCTTCCCAGCCTTCAACCTCACCTTAGCTGCACTGGCAATGTCCACGGCCTCTACGATGTCAGACTGGCGGATTGTAGCTGTGTCTTCCCCATCCTCTCCCTCCAGGAATCTGTGGAGAATGAGGGTTCGGTAACAAGTTTACTAGGACCGGGTTGAGCAGAACTGAGAACATTGGGGGTGCGAAGGGGAGAAGGGGGAGACAGGGGACGACAACAACAATGCAGGTAAGATCCCAGGGGCTGTGGATGCTTCACTTACCCAGGCTCCTCAGAAAGCAACAGTTCAGCCCGGGCTGCACGGACACTTGTTTCTTCCTCTTCATCGGCAGCTGCCTTAAGCTTATACTCAGTCACCAACTTAAGGGGATGCTTCTGAGAGAATGCCAAATGAAAATTTCATCAGTTAGGGATCAGAGGCTGAGAACCCCAACTTTTCCTTCTAAATCACTGTGATGGCCATTAAGACAATAGTGAATCAGCAGTAAGGAATGGGAAAACCAAAGGTCATAGGTTAGTGATGAAAGACTATCAACTTTTGGTCTTCCTTCTTATTCATGGTGATGGGCATTAAGACCCTCAGCAGCTCCTCCCCAACCTGCCTTTTCTTACCGTCACAAATTTAGAACTGCCTCTTCGGAACTTGTTTACAGCATTCTCCGAGACTTTGGCTGGCCCCGGGAATGGATCTTGAGCCTAGAAGTGATGAAGTTTCTATCAGAGATAATCTCCTTACTCCTCTCTCATGCTTTTACCAGTGGTAATGTTTCACATTTACAAAGCACTTTGCAACCCAAGGTCGAGGTAACCATCCTGGGTGAAAAACTATTTAGGCACAATGAGTACATACCCATCCTGATGAGCCTACCACCTCATTCTTTCTTCCAAATTCTTTCCTATTCCTCTCCAGCCCTTTTGTTTACTCTCATTTTGCCCGGCTGCCTTAGTTCTCCCGAAAGATCCTGCTCTTTCCCCTCCATCCACAAAATCCACATCAAAGCATCTCAGAAAGTAACAGGGGCATGAGAAACAGACCAGCCAAGGGCTGGTGACATGGTCCCAGTTTCACACACTGACCCAAGGACCCAGGATCCCTTGCTTCCCCACCTGGATCTTACCCCAGATAAAGTCTGGCTTGATTTCAGCTCCTCTTTCTCATTTGGTCTCAGATCCTTCTTTGATTTCAGATGCTTCTGGGTCTGCTTTAACCTCAGATGCTTCTGGGTCTGCTTTGATTTCAGATGCTTCTGAGTCTGCTTTAACCTCAGATGCTTCTGGGTCTGCTTTAACCTCAGATGCTTCTGGGTCTGCTTTGACTTGAGTTCCTGTGTCTGCTTTGGCCTCTTAGGTAGCTGGGCACCCTTGGCTTGGGGCCGGTCTTCCTGCTTCCTCTTGGTCCCCCTGGTAGGGGCAGGGGCAGGGAAGGGTTGGGATGGGAGGGAACTAGCCCCATCAATTTCCCCTTCCCAGTAGCGTCGAGGCTTCTGGAAAAACAAGGTGGGGATGATCAGGGAAGAGCAAGGTCCAGGCCAGACACTCCCTCACTCCACAGCCAAACCATGTCCTGGGCATTGAAAACTTAAAAGTACTAAAAGTTTGGATAGATTGTTTGAATAGGTTTCTGTCATATTTTACTTATTTGTCATGCAAATTTTTTGTGTCTTACACTTCACTTACAAAATACATGAACTACTGATCTCTATACAGATTTTGCAAAAAATAAAAAATTTTAAACTATACAAAACAATTTAAATCTAGCATTACTTGAGAATAGGCTATCTTCCCCTTATAATTCAAACAAGAGATATTTAATGCCATTTGCAATGACATAAATTTGCGATTATGGTTTGGTTTTTTGTTTTTGTTTTGTTTTGTTTTTAGTGAGGCAATTGGGGTTAAGTGACTTGCCCAGGGTCACACGGCTAGTAAGTGTTAAGTGTCTGAGGCCAGATTTGAACTCAGGTACTAGGTACTCCTGAATCCAGGGCCAGTGCTCTATCCACTGCGCCATCTAGCTGCCCCGCGAATATGTATTTTTGACACTTGTAACCTTCAAAACAAAACAAAAAATCAAAACCAACATGGATATACAAAATGACATAAAATTTAATATTTCTTATTTAAGCTCAGAAACAGCCTTCACATTGATATATCTTTAAAAAACAAAATTTAGCTTCAACCTGCTTATATTTTAAATGGATCTTCTTATTTAATGTGTTACTAAAGAAGTATATCTATTATCATGCCACAATTTTGATTTTTAATATTTTGCTATTATGAATTTTACTTTATGCCTTTAAAAATATTTTTTCTAAGAAGGAGCCTATAGGCCTCAGTAAACTGCCAGTGAGGTCCATGACAGAAAAAAAAATAAGAACTCTTGTTTTGCAATAAGATAAAAGTAATTAAAGGAATTGGAATAGGTAATGAGGAAACAAAACTATCACTCTTTGCAGACAATGTTATACTTAAAAAATCCTAGAGAATCAACTAAAAAGCTACTTGAAATTATTAACAACTCTAACAAAGTTGCAGGATACAAAATAAACCCACAAAAATCATCAGGATTTCTATAAATTACTAACAAAGTCCAGCAACAATAGATAGAAAGAGAAATTTCATTTAAAATAACTGTGGCCGGGGGGCAGCTAGGTGGGTGCAGTGGATAGAAGCACCAGCCCTGGATTCAGGAGTACCTGAGTTCAAATCCGGCCTCAGACACTTGACACATACTAGCTGTGTGACCCTGGGCAAGTCACTTAACCCCCATTGCCCAGCAAAAAAAAAAAAAAAAAAACAAACTGTGGCCAATATAAAATACTTGGGAGTCTACCTGCCCAGACAAACAGCAACTATGTGACCAGAACTACAAAACAGTTTTCACGCAAATTAACACATCTAAATAATTAGGCAGAGCCAATATAATAAAAATGACAATCCTAAGTTTATTTATTTAGTGCTATACCAATCAAACCATCAAAAAATATGTTATAGATCTAGAAAAAACAATAACAAAGTTCATCTGGAAAAACAAAAGTTCAAGGGTATCATGGGAATCAATGAAAAAATACAAAAGGTGGCCTAGCAGTCTAGCAGTACCAGATCTCAAACTGTACTATAAAGAGGGAATTATCAAAACGATCTGGTACTGGCTAAGAAATAGAGAGGTAGATCAGTAGAATACAATAGATAGAAACACTATAGTAAGTGACTATAATAATCTAGTATATGACAAACCCAAATATCCAAGCTTTTGGAACAAAAACTCGTTACTTGACGAAACCTGCTGGGAAAACTGGAAAACAGTATGGCAGAAACTAGGTATAAACCAAAATCTCACACTATATACTAAAATAAGGTCAAAATGGATACATGATTTACACGTAAAGGATGATGCCATAAGCAAATTAAGAAAGAATGGAATGGTTCATGTCAGATATATGGGTAGAGGAAGAAATTAGGACCAAAGAAGATATAGAGAGTAAAACAAAATGTAAAATAGATCATTTTGATTATATAAAATTAAAAAGGTTTTGGACAAACAAAACTAATGTAACCAAGATTATAAGGGAAGCCGAAAACTGGGAATTTTTGAAACAAATATCTCTGAAAAAGACCTCATTTCTCAATTACATAGAGAACTGAGTCAAATTTATAAAAATACAAGTCAATTGTTAAATTGATAAATGGTCAAAGGGTATGAACAGGCAGTTTTCAGACAAAGAAATCAAAATTATCTATAATCATGAAAACATGCCCTACATCACTACTGATCAGAGAAATGCAAATTAAAACAACTCTGAGGTATCACCTCACACCAATCAGAGCTACAAATATAACTAAAACAGAAAATATTGGATGCTGGAGGGGATGTGGGAAAACTGGGACACTAATCTACTGTTGGTGGAGTTTTGTTTGTTTGTTTTTGGCGGGGCAATGGGGGTTAAGTGACTTGCCTAGGGTCACACCGTAAGTGTCAAGTGTGTGAGGCCGGATTTGAACTCAGGTACTCCTGAATCCAGGGCCGGTGCTTTATCCACTGCACCACCTAGCTGCCCTGTTGGTGGAGTTTTGAAAAGTGTTAACAATTCTGTAGAGCAATTTGGAACTATGGCCAAGGGCTATAGAACTGTGCATACCCTTTGATCCAGCAATACAACTGCTAGGTTTATATCCCAGAGACATCCCCAAAAAGAAAAAAAAGACCTATTTGTACAAAAATATTTATAGCAGCCCTTTTTGTGGAGGCTAAGAATTGGAAATCAAAGGAATGCCCATCAATTGGGGAATAGTTAAACAAGGTGTGGCATATGATGGTGATGGAATATGATTGTACTATAAGAAATGACAAGCAGGATGATTGCAGAAAGGCCTGGAAAGACATGTATAAAAAGAACCAAGAGAACCAAGTGCACAGAGACAGCAATATTGTTTGATGAAGAACTGTGAATGACAACTATTCTCAGCAATACAATGATCCAAGACAATCCCAAAGGACTATTGATAAAACATACTATATATCTCCAAAGAATGAAATTATATTGATGAACACAGACTAAAGCATGCTATTTTTCACTCTTTCAGTTTTTTTCTTTTGTTCAAGTTTTCTTATACAAAATTACTAACATGGTCATGTTTTACATAAGCTTGCATGTATAATCCATATCTGATTGCTTACTGTTTCATGGAGGGGGAAGAGGAGGGAAGGAAAGAGGAACAAAAAAAGGAACCCAAAACTATAAATAAAAATGTTTATTACTTAAAAAAAAAAAGGCAGCTAGGTGGCGCACTGGACAGAGCACCGGCCCTGGAGTCAGGAGTACCTGAGTTCAAATCCGGCCTCAGACACTTAACACTTACTAGCTGAGTGACCCTGGGCAAGTCACTTAATCCCAAATGCCTCACCAAGAAAAAAAAAAAAAAGGAACTCTTGCTTTGGACTACTAACACGAGTGATGCCGCTCAGAAAGAAGTGCAAATTAGAACTGCCCACACAGCTCGGGTAGTCCATGGTCCCTCCCGCTTACCCCGCCAGGATAGGGAGCAAAGGCACGCCTTACCTGTTTCTTGCCCTGGGCTTTGACCCTGGCCTTGCTGCCCGGTTTCGGAGCCGTTTCCATGGCCCACGTCCACGAAATCCTCTAATAACCACGTGCAAACTCTCCACTACACACCCCACCACACAATCCGCCAGAGGAAGACACCGGAAGCCTTCGTTGGCGTAGGAGGAGCCCGGATGCTAGCGACCAATCAGAGGCCGAATACCGCCAGCTGTCTTCCGGAAGCCAGGTTGGGTTGTATCAGCGGGCGACTATGTCGGATGCCGGCGACGCCGCGACGTGTCGATAAAAGATGAGAAATCACCTTGAAGGAGGAAACTGGCGGGCATGCGGGAGCCTTCGAAAAGCGACAACAGCGCTGTCGTGTATTTTCTTTAGGTTGATGTTCCGGGGCTGAATCAGTTCGAGAGACCGGTCTTTCCGGCGGCCTGGCCTTGATGTACTAATGTCGGGACTACATTTCCCGGCCTGCCCTTTTTCCTGCTCGTCACTTGCCATGTGCTTCTTGTTTTCCCAGCATCCCCTATCTACTTCCGGGTTCCGGAACTGTGATAGGAGAAAGTAAAGGAACTCTGTGTGTGGCTCGGGAGCATTCTTCGGGTCTGGAGGGTTGGGGGCGCGTGTAGGGGCCGAGGCGGGCCGGAACAGGCACGGGGCTCTGCAGAGGGCAGTGCCAGGCTGCCGGTTGTGCAGTGACGCTCTCCCACGCCTATTTTCTGTGATACCCAGGCCCCTCTCCACGCCATGGCGGAGGTGATACAGAAGAAGCTTCAGGGGGAATTGGAGAAGTACCAGCAGCTACAGAAGGGTAAGTGAGCAGGGGCTTGGAGCTGCCTTGGCATATGTCTCCCCAGACTCGGTGCTTCACTGCTAGCCACTCAGGGAATCCTCCAGAGTGACCCCCCACTGCAAGCCCCTCCACAACACCCTCCTAGTGTCCTAAACCCTTTTTAAAAAAATGGTAAAAGGCTCAAGACTCGGATTCAAATGCTGACTCTTGTCAATAATTTGGCTTGTTATGCTGGGCATGTCATTTCCCCTATCCGGGGCCTTGTTTTCCTCATCTGTAAGATGGGGATTGTCGTTCCTACCCTCCGTTCCCGGGATCCTGGTGGTATAGGGGAGGAAAGTAAATGCTTTGTGTATAAAATGTATTTGCTGATTTATTTCATTGATGCCGGACCCTACCCACAATACAACTTTATTGGGTTTATTGGAATTAGAGGTGTTTCAGGTCGTCAATTTTCTTTCCTTCTTTTTTTTTCTTTCTCTCTCTTTTTTCCATTTTTCCATCCCAGACTTGAGTAAGTCTATGTCTAGTCGACAGAAGCTGGAGGCACAACTGACAGAAAATAACATCGTGAAAGAGGTGAGACTGGGTTTGGAGGTGGCCGGACTCATGAGGCATATCCAGGCATTTTGTGTCTCCAACTATTTCTCTCCATTCCCAGGAGTTAGCGTTACTGGATGGGTCCAATGTGGTGTTTAAGCTTCTGGGCCCAGTGTTGGTCAAACAGGAACTGGGGGAGGCTCGAGCTACTGTGGGCAAGAGACTGGACTATATCACCGCAGAGATGTAAGTATTACCCTCCCTTTGTGCCCTGCTCTCCCCATCCCTCCCCACCACCACAGTTGATTCATGTCATTTTCACACATCAACTTCTTTATTCATTTCTTCTTTTCTTGGCCCCCTGTTAATTCCATCTGTCCCCAGTAACAAGTCATGTTGCCCCCTCATTAGCTTACTAATCTGCTGCTGGACAGGTGTCCTTGTGAAACAGCCAGTATGAGTGTCTTTTTGTGTTTTCCCCCCTTCCCTTTAGTAAAAGATATGAATCTCAGCTCCGAGACCTTGAGAAACAGTCTGAAAAACAACGTGAAGCCCTGGCTCAGTTACAGCAGGAGTTCCAGCGTGCCCAGGCTGCCAAGGCAGGGTCTATGGGAAAGGCTTGACCTCTCTGGTTGGAGACGGAATAAAGGAGGGAAAGACTGTGGGTTACCTGCACTGTGGCAAATAAAATGTGAAAAGACCTGACTTTTGTCTTGTTTTGTAAACACGTCATTATATTACTTTTATCTGTTCTCCTTCCTTCCCCTTCCCCCTCTCCAAGGCTGTTTCAATCCTTGTACCAACCACTGGTCCACCTTAGTTCCTTCCATTCAACTTCATTTCTTTCCTGGTAGATGGGGATCCTAAGTCTGGCTAGAAGCTTAAGTTGAAAACTAAATTAAATCCATTTTCTACCTATGTTCTCAACTCTTCCTTCTCTGTTACTTTAGTTAGTATAGTCTGACATTAAGTTCATGTACCAGTATGAAGCCCCTATATGGGAGGAAAAAAGCCATTTATATCAGACTAGGGGTGAGAGGCAGATACTTTTTGGGGCCAGAAACACAAGAAATGTCTAATATTGTATGTCAGTCACTGTATGATAAGGCTATAATTGTGTTCCTTGTTATTAACCCCAAAAGGTAAACTAACATGTCTATTCTTACCGCACAAGATTTTTGTGAAAATCAAATTTTGAAAAAGATCCCAGAAGTCATGAGAATCGATGGGGCTTAAGTGAATTTCCACAGGTCCTCTGATTCTAACTCTAGTACTTTCTGCTGCTTAACCCTTGAACTAAAGGGTATATATGTATGACCACTGGAAGAGAAGTCTACAGGTGTGTACATCGTTATGTCCAAACATCCTCAGTAAAGTGCTATGCAGCTTAAATCTGAATCGAAGCAGAGGAATGAATGGGAGGTCAACTGTAGGAGAGCATTTGTGGAGCTAGTGGGCCGAATGTGAGTTCTTGGGTAATTAGAACTACTCTCAAGCCCTTTCACTTGAAACCCTTCCATGGAAATGGCAGCAGCTATGAATCTGGGCTTGAGCCTGTGAGCATCCAAGGTGCACAGAAGTCAGGATGAGTTGGGGTCATGTAGTGTGTTTATTGTTTTAGTGTCGTCACAGCACAGGAGTCCCTGGCTGAGGGTGGGGGGGTCATAGAGAGAAAGGGCACCCCTGTAAGACCTTCCTTCTTTCTCTCCCCCTCCACCCATTCCTGGTACTCAGAGCCTCTAGGCTATGCCCCCTTCAAGCCTTTCCCTGGCCCTTTGTGTTCTGGGTGTGACAAGTAGAGAAGAGTCAGGGGTGACATTATGGCACAAATAATAGGATTCATATAAGGTCGGAGCCATGAGAAATGTAACCTGTCCCTGTCTCCTGCCAAAGTGGCTGTCCAACATAGCTGCATGGTAAACACCCAGGGCTGCTCCTTTCTGACCAAGCACGACTGGCTACCACACACGATGATTGTTGCAATCCAAGATGGCTAACATCCAACAACAGTCACCAAGGCTTCTGTAAAACAACATGGTTTCCTCAGAACAGTGCTCGAGCAATTTTTCGTCCCTTGGCCTTGATCCTGGGGAAGGAGCCTCCTCCTCCCTCGCTGGGAGGATTTGCAGGGGTAGTGGGTCCACTAGCAAGACCTGGAGTCACTGAAGAGGGTCGCCGTCGATGCCTCAGGAGGAAATCACGAGAAGCACCATCCATGGCATAGAAGACGTTAGCTGATGGTGGAATGGTCAGCTCTGGAATGGTCATCCACAGGCAGATATAAGATCCAGGGTCAAAATATAAAAGCAGAATTAATTATTCCAAATCACTGAGGTTCCCAATGCCTGAGCCCTTCCCTCTATAAGACTCCTTGACTTTTATCCCTCCCTCCATGACTTCTGACCTCGATCGCCTGGCAGCAGTTGCACCAACTCATACTCTGCAGCTATTGCTGGATCCCGATTATTTTTTTTCAGGACACAACTGATAACACTTGGAGCCTTGTCCTGGCTTGTCACCTGGGGGCAAATGACCAAACTGGTTGGACGCCAGTGCCCAGATCTAATATGAACATCTATACCCAATATGCTAATGTGGAGAGGAAAATCCCAACATGGTGACCATGATGCAAACTGGCCCAACGCTCCCCACCGGACTGCTCACAGCACATCCCACTGATACAAGGAATGCCCTCAACTCCAACACCCCCGATCATTCAATATTGGCTGCAAAAGTCTAAAACAGCAGACCGAATCAAACAGGGTCACATGGTTCCATATTTCTCTTCAACCCTCTATTAGTCTCCAGGTTCCCCTCACCAGTATGCTCTTGTAGACACTGCCATCCTCCCCAAGCTCCATCTGCACACGGATGATTCGACAGTCAGAGGTCCCTGGTCCACTTCCCCGCCCACTCCCAGACGCTGTCCCAGAGGAAGTGGCCTCCCCTGCACCACTGCTGAGAGGAGAGCCACAGGAGGCAGAACGGCGGTGACCCCGGGGAGGCCTGGGAGAGTGGGCTGTCGGGGAGAGGAAACCAGGATCGGGAGTGTGGGAGGAAGAAGCCCCATCCAGGGCGGAGTCCAGAGAGGAAACAGATGGCCATTTCATGTGCTAGAGACAGATAAGACACAAAGTCAATGGGAGAAGAGTGGAGAGGACACAGAGGGAAGGTCACAGATCTAGGATCAGGGGCTCACCTGGGCAAGCCGAGTGAGCAAAGGGGCAGGAGTGGCAGTTGTGTCATCCTCCCTTGGACCAGGCTGATCCCAGGAGACCAGGGGAGTGGGACCCCCAACAGATCCCAGTACACTGTGAGAAAGGGCTGGATAGGTTAGAGGGAAAAACTGAGAGCTCCCCCCCAACCCTTCTGGAGGTTACTCCTGTGACTCCCTATAAGCACCCTTCCCCAACCCCCTCTTCACCCTCCTCTCACTCTGTCCAGTGAGAGATGACCAGTGTCGGCCGAAGCATCCGAGGAGCAGGGGGATCGCTGACTCCAGGTTGCTCCACTTCACAAGACACACGGTGACTGGTAGGGATTCAAAGTTCAAGGGTCAGAGCCTGCTACCCCAAATATCTCCTTAGGTTTAACATCCCAGTCTAGGGCTCTCTTCTCCCCACCCCTGAGCCTCTACTACCCTTGGGATACCAAATCAGTCACCTTTGAGCCTCCGTCAGGGGCTGGAGCCTCTGAAGCCACTGCTGGACGTCAGGATCAGGGTGGAGGTCATAACCTCGACATTCTTCCTGAAGACGTCTAAGCTCAGACAGGACAGAGAATTCCTGTAGGAGGTACCCCAAGAGGGAGGGACCCTTGAGACTGAGGGAGGCCCGAGGCCAACACCCTCCTCATTCCTTCCCAAGAGAACCTAGGCATCCAGCCCCCCCTCCTCATTACCTTCCTCCTCTTGTCAAAGTTGATATAACCATTCTGGTGGGGAAAAAAAAGGGAGGAAGGTGGAAGAATGAAAACTTTGACCTAGTTTCCTAAAACTTAATTCCTGCCCCACCTCCAGCCACACGTTTAAAAAAAAAGCCACTGACCAGTTTACTACCCTCCCCCAACTCCAGCCACACACACTGACCTCTAGCTCATCCCTGGAGGCTGCATCCAGCATCACAAGATCTTTCAGGAAGGTGCCGAGGTAGGGGACCACACCCTGAAGGCAGGAAGTAGGAACCCTAGTTTAGTTACCTCACCACTCATCTTGGATGCCCTCCTGGAATAGAATCACTTTGTTCTTGGATGATAATAATGAGTTCCTATTCCTAGTGCTTTATGGATTATGAAACATATTCCTCATTAGGGATAGAGGCAGAGACTGGACTTGTGATTTCAGTGGGATAGGGAATTCCCTCCCAGTTCAGGCTGGCCTCTTCTCTACAACTTAAGGAGCTACCTTGGACTCAGAGGTTAGGTGACTTGCCCAGTGTGTGTCAGGAGTTAGACTTGATCCCAAGCTTTCCTGGCTCCAAGGCCAGATCTCTGTCCTCCACTTTCTGTCTCTTGGTGTTATTATGTATCCATTTGACGGAGGAGGACATTAAGGTGAGGAATGTTGGTGCTGAAACTTGAACCTAGGTCTGTGTGACTCCCAATGCAGCGTCCTTTCTGTCACATTGAACTGGGTTTCTTCATCTGTCTTCGTGTGGGTGCTCTCCCTATTAACCAACTTGACCTCCTTACTCCTCCTAGGTCACTTTCCCTCCCCAGGCACTCACCCCACCCCGAGGAGGCACATTTCTCACAGGCTTCTTGGTGTTTGGCTCCAGTGGCGAAGGCCCCTTCACCTCCTGGAGGAAACAAAAGAGGTTGGGAGGAATGTGGGATTTGGGGACTGATGTTTGAGGGCTTGGGAGGGAGGAGGTAAGGAGATTACCTGTAGTAGTAGCTCCCGGCTTTGGGAGTAATTATCCTCCTCTGAGAATATCTGACAGAGGTTGGAGAAGAGTCGAAGACTGTCCCTGGTTGGGAGAAGGAGCAGAGAGATCCCTTTATCTTCACTCCTAAAATCCTCAGAATCTACCCCCTAAATCTATGACTCTATTCCCCACAAATACCTCGTAATCTCTCCCCAGGCCAACCGGAGCCTGTGGACAGGACTGGACTGAAGGGCAGATACGACAGCATAAACAGATGAGAAATTCCGGAGAAGACGGCACTCCTAGTTAAGGATGGGAAGGCAGCGATTGATTATTTTATCTTGTCTAGAATACAGAATTCTCCAGCTGCTCCAATTCTTCAGGCCAAGAAGACCTTCTCCCCAGCACCCTAGCTGGTAAAAGCCTTTGATCTCCTCTTGCCCTATCCTCACACTTAGGTGCCAACAGTTTTCCCCTCTCACCTCTGCCACCCGGATCCATTTCTCCAAGAGTCTTGCCCTCTGGGGGGGTCGGAGGGGCCGGATGTTCACCTCCTCAAGTCCCTCTCCAGATGCTGTGGCTCCTAAGACAGAGCTGACTACAGCTCCAGCCACCTTGTTGAACTGAGTCACTGTCGCTCTGACAGAGGGGCAGAGGTGGGAGTGACCGGGTCGGTCCCTGTGGCCCCATATTGCCCCCAGGCACTGAGAAGGGACCAAGGAGAGGAACAGCTCCTGGTGGGGTAGAGATTGAGAGGTCAAAGATTATGGTTGGGGGCAAAGAGAAGGGGGCAAAGAGAGGTGAGGGTCAATGTCCCAGTAGGCTTGGGTTTGGAGACCTCAGATGGCCAATGGGTCAGTTGCCATGGAGTTTAATAAGGATATAGGCAGGGCTCAGAAGGAAAAATCAAAGATGGGGCAAGGACAGTTATGGGGGAAAGGATCAGAGAAGCAAGGGAAGGATCAGGAGTAGAGGACAATTTAGTGAGGGGTCATTCAGGGGAGGATGGGAGAAGTCGGAGGTCAGGGTCTCACCGCATCCAGCAGGGTCAGCTGCTCGGCCAAGTGGTCAGCGAGGAACACCAGAACATCCGTGGGGTCAGCAGGGGGATCGCCAGGGGGGACCAGGGGCTTAGGAGGGTCAGGGGCTGGGAGGGCCACCCGGGATCGGAGGTCTCGGATGAGATCAACGATGTCCCCCCCAACAACCTCCCCTGCTGCATCCCCTGTCCGTAGCAGGAAGCTTTCAAGCCGGTCAAGCTGACCCCTGACCTCAGAGCCAAAATCCTCAGGGTGAGAGGTCAGCCAGGTTGACAGAACAGAGATGGCTAACCTAAGGGGGGAGGGGATCAGCCTGGTATAAGAAATCAAGCTGGGGTCAAGCCATAGCCTAGGCTGGAGTGGGATCAGGAAGTTAAAGGTTCAGGGGTCACTTACCCTCTTGTCTTTTCCAAATCAGCACTGGGACTGGACTCTAGGGCCTCCAGTCTGGAAGGAAGAGAGGGAAGTCCATCTGTCCATCCTCCCTAAACACCCTGTGGCCTCTGACTCCTCAGACACTCCAATCCCCCATGCCCCCTGACCTGTCAGCCAACAATCCCAGTACAGTCGATGTGGAGGTGAATGCCCTGTGGGTGGCCAAAAAGGTTGGCATGAAGGTCAAGTCAGACCCTGACGTCCGGGCATCCAGCAGATGTCTGACCAGAGCAGATAGAGTCCCAGCCCGAAGTCGACGGGAAGAACGAGGAGGAGGCATAGGAGCCTGCAGAAGAGGGGAAGGGGTTACTGACTCTTCACTTACTCTCCCCAACTCAGAACTTGTCGATTCCAACAATTGTTAAGTGGGAGAGCTAGCAAGTGGTCTAGGGGGAAGTTCTAGGATATCTATGGGGTCAGCGCAAGGCGGCCTTGGGAGGGTTAGGTCCTGGCAGTATAAAGAAAGAAACAGGCTCAAAGAGAGAATTTCTTGCTCAAAATAATAAAATCAGTGGCAGAGTAGAGACTAAAATCCAGGTCTCGGTCCTAGTTTCAATGCTATTTTCAGGAAGTTAGATGGTAAAGAGAGTAGGGAGGTGAGAAGTCAGAAGGTAGGAGCTCACCGAGGGATCAAGGGGCCGATATTGACGACTGGTGACAGTAAAGGTGGCACCATCCTCATCTTCATCCCAGACAGACACAGGGGCCTGGAAAGGAAAGGGATGGGGGGAAGTCAGCACCAACTCTCCTCTACAGACCGAGCTGCCTCCCTGCCTCCCCAATCACTCCCATTTCACTCTCAAAGTTTGCTCCAGCACCTGAGGAAGGGGACAGTACCAGCGTGTTCGGGGAGTGGGAGAGGTTGTGGCCCCTGCATCCCCTGCCTTGGGAATGAGGCAGCCCCCCCCAAGCCGCCTCAGTGCCCGGCGAAGAGGGGGGGGCTGCAGTGAAGGGGGAGGCTGGGTATACAAGCCCAGATCCTGTGGGCCCTTTCCTCCCAGAGCAGAACCCCAAAGCAATGGCAAGACAAGCAAAGAAACAGAAAGCAATGGAGACACTGAGACTTGGGGATTTGTGGGGAAAGAAACTGAAACTTGAGTTACATAGTTTCACTTCTATTCCACCTCCCCTCCCCTCCAAGCAGGGCAGTGTCTGAGTCTGGGGAGAGACCCTGTCCCCTCTCCAGCCTCCTTAGCCTTATCCCCCAATGGGTTCCCCCAGCATCCTCTGTTTCTCCCTCATCTCAAGCCCCAAGACCCCTTCCCAAGGCAGCAGCTACGATCCTAAGACAGGAAGGAGAAGGGGAAGTGGGGTTAGTTGGGAGTAGGAGTGGGGGTGGAGAAGACTCAAAGGTCACGTGGCCCCAGTCCCTCCCCCGACCAATCCCGAAAAACCAGCCCAGCAGGTCACATCACTCTAACCCAGCCCAGGGACTCAGGAGTGCAGGCCCTGGGGCCCCAATCACAACCCCTGGCCACCACCTTCAATCCCCAGAGAAAATCAAGCATCAGGCTCCACCACCTAGACAGGCACCACCTCCACCTCCACCACCGGGCCTCAGCTCTGCCCCTCCCAGTTGAGGAAGCTCCCTAGCCTGTCCCCTAGGCTTTCCCCCATGGCTTAGGGGAGGGGTCACGAATCTGAGGGCTTCCTCCCCAATCCCAGAGCAAGAGGATCAGGTTACTATGGAAACAAACCCCTCCTCCCCAAACAACAAGGGAGACAGCACACCAGCTGGGCACAGAAAAGGGACAGAGATGAACACGGATGGAGCAGAAGCAGGATCAGGAGAGAGAGGGAGCAGGAGAGGAAAAGAGACAGGTAGGCAGGCCATAGGTGGGCAAGCAGACTGGCCCTCTGACAGACAGACAGACAGACAGACAGACAGACAGACAGACAGACACCTAGAGCCTAGAGATGAAGCCCCAGAGACAGACATAGGAGAAAGACCTACATAAAGGGATTCTTTATCGTGCACAAATTGCCTCCCAGCTACCCCCAAGTCTCACCTCTTCCTCTTCCTCCTCCTCCTCTTCCTCCCCGCCCACCCCTAGGCCCCCGCCCCCTTCGGGGTCCCGGCTCCTAAAGCCGCTCAGCACGACTCCCCCAGGGGAGGCCCCTCCCGAGTCCAGCAGCAGTCGCAGGGGCCTAGGGATCATGGCTGAGATCAGGGCTTAAAGGGTCAACGGGGTCGAGCCATGGGGCCGCCTGGGAAGAAACAAGTAAGGAGGGACGTCAAGGTGGGGAAAAGTGGGGGAGGACCACCAGGGAGGGGCTGAGGAGGGAAGACAGGAGGTGGGAACCGGGCGCGGGGTGGACAAGTTCATTGGATGGAGGGATCCGGGGGGTTACAAGCACGGTGCAGGCGGACGCTATGTCGGACTGGGGGAAGGCTCGGGTGGGTGCGGGCTGGGAGGAGATTTGTGTAGGGGGTGGTATGTGGGGAATCCGGCGGGAGGAGGGCGGGAGAGTATTTGGGGGCTGACCCAGAGGAGGGGACAGCGTCTGGGCGGAGAGGGGGGCTCTGACCTGGCTCCGGGCGGGGCAGGGGCGGCACGGGCCTCGGGGCAGCTGTTCCTGTCGGTCTCTGGCCCGGGCCCCGAGTCCCCTCCCTGTCTTTTCCGCCCCCCCCCTCCCTTTCCGTTCCTCCTCCCCCTCCCTCCTTGCCGGCGTCCGCTCACTGTGAGGCCAGGAGTCAAATAGGGAAGGAAGTAAAAGACAGGGAGGCGAAAGGGGGAGGTGTGTGCTGAGAGCCCAGACGTTGGGTGTATGGTAGGCGGTGGGGGGGGGGGGGAATCACCGCATCAGATAGCCAGGCACTCAGGACTCCCCCCCAGCCCCGAAGCTTTTCCTCTTTGGGGAACCCGGCCCCCAAGTTCTGGTTTTTACACCCCCCCACCCCATCCAGTTAGGGAAAATGACATGAATCCTTGCAACCCTTCCGAGTCAGGAGCGTTATAGACGGGGACTGTGTCCCGTTAACCCGCGCCACCTCTCTTCCAGTCTTATTAAGGAATTGGCGGGGGCGGGGGGGGGGGCAACGGGGAGAGAGATGGAATCCAGTACAGGTTTTCCACGAGGCCTACAGGGTTTGGGGCTGGGGAGAGGGGGGGGGTAACTTAGGTCGGGTAAGGTACAACATCCTGTTCCGGATCCCTAGGTTCCGGGGTTTATGTTCTCCTGGGCCGAGTCTCCTTTGGAGCTGGGCAAGCCCGTTTTCCTGGGTCCCTGCACTCTGTGCCTGTTTTTCAAACATGCGCACTGTTGAGGGATGCAGGCATCTGACGTTAGCGGGTACCTGCAAGGGGAGTGGCTGCGGCACCTTAACGAGGACGGGGAAGATAGGCTTTGGTCCTGGCTTCGGCATTTGGGGTCCCTTTCTCTCCACCGCAGTCTGGAGACCGTAATGCTCCAGTCTTCTACCAGCCCGCAGGCCCCTCGCCCCAAGCTGAGGATCGTGTAAGGGGAATGGGAAATGTTGGGGACCCTGCAATCTCTTCTTTGGGCATGAAAGCCCCCTCCCCCAAGCAGCCTCAGTGCCCAGCGAAGAAGGGGGAGCCTGGGTACACAAGTCCGTATCCTGGGGGCCGGTCCTTTCCAGAGCTGATCCCCAAAACAATGACGACACAAGGTGGGAGAGCTCTGCGGGAGTGGAAGATAGCTCCCCCAGAGACCCCAGGTTCATCGTCCTGGTACCTCCTTCTGCTCTGGTAGTGACTGATGAATTAAAGCTCCCTCCTTCCTCCCTGCACTATCCCTGGAGTTCCAACTGCCAGGTCTCCTGCGACAATGCCCTGGATCAAGCTAAACTAACCCTTCTCGAATAACCTCAGTCGCTTGAATTCCTAGGGGCCTCTTTAGGACACAAGAGTGCATCACTCAGCATCCCCTTCCCAAGGTCTGGAAGCAACTCAGACCTTGAAGTGTCCCCTTTTTCTTCCCAAAGCTCCTTCCCCAGAACAGTCCAGCTTCTCACCCCTTGGCACTGGGGGGAGGCACACACACCACACACCCTTGGACACCATAATCCCCCACCTCCTCTTGAGGTGAGGGGGGGCAGGATTTACTGTTTTTGCCCCAGGTGAAAAAATCCTAGTAAAATTTCAGTAGTTAAGAATATTGAGATGTGGAGTAGAGGGGACAGTGAATTAACCACAACTGGAACCAGTCCATCTAACCCAACTTTATTCTCATGACAAACACACGTTCCCCTACCCCAAATCACCTCCCATCCATCTCTCCATCTGCCAGGACTCTCTGGAGCTTTAAGCAGTCGGGTCTTTCTCTCATTGGGATTTCTGGAAGCAAGAATGAAAAAATAGAAGATACAGCATCGTGAGCAATAGGGGGCAATGGGGAGTTAGGAAAATGTGGGATGAAGTCATTGAGTTCAACCCCCTCCCTTTTACAAATGAGGAAACTGAAGCCCAAATATGACAAATGACTTGGCCAATGTCATGACCACTAGTAAGTTGCAGATAGTGGATTAGGCACTGGGGGCTAAAATTCAATTTTTGAGAAGGTGCTGTAGGACCTAAGCCACTAGGGAGCTAGTTACCTTTTCGTTTGTATCTGTGGATGGAGACAGGAAGGACACTGTGAAAGACAGATGGAGAAAAAAAAAGACAGATAGAGGTGAGAATTCAGACCCGATTACATACCCCAGGCCTGTAAAGGCTGGGGGGGGGGGAAGGAGGGGGCATATGTAGAAATTTCTTAAAAAAGAGGAGAATGAGGGGGCAGCTAGGTGGCACAGTGGATAAAGCACTGGCCCTGGATTCGAGAGGACTTGAGTTCAAATTCTGCCTCAGACACTTGACACTAATTGTAAGACCCTGGGCAAGTCACTTAACCCTCATTACCCTGCAAA
The DNA here is from genome assembly GCF_019393635.1 of Dromiciops gliroides. NCBI lineage: Eukaryota > Metazoa > Chordata > Mammalia > Microbiotheria > Microbiotheriidae > Dromiciops > Dromiciops gliroides. Next base: position 242,367,153 of record NC_057864.1, read on the forward strand.
AAAAGAAAAAGAAAAAAGAAAAGAACTAACAGGTCTAATTTTGAACTGATGGTATCTGAAAACAGATTGAGACACATTTTTCTTCTTTTTTTCTTTGACACTTCCTTAATCTGAAGTTTTGTTTTTTAACTGTTTTCTCTCACAACCTAGCTAACATGGGGATGTTTTCCATGACTACTCATGTATAACTTATATTGAATTGCTTGAATTCTTGGGGCTGGGGGAGTGGGAAGGGAGGGAGGAAGAGAAATTGGAATACCAACTTTTAAAAATTTGATGTCAAAATTTGTTTTTATATATATTTTGGAAAATAAAATTCTAAGCAGAAAAAAGAGGAGAATGATTAAAAAGGAGAATGATGGGATTTTGTTTTGTTTTTGTGGATGGTGGGATTTTGAAACATGATGAATAAACATCTCAGCGGGATAGCCCAAGGATCTTGCTGTTTGGAGGACTGACAGATTGACAGGGTGAAGTTTTAGGGGGCTAGGCTTCCCCAGGTTTTTGGGGGAATTCCTAGAATGGAGGGTGAGGAGCAGAGACTTACCGGCCCACCCTATTCCTCTGATGAACCCGAGAAGGAGAAATGCTGAGAGAAACAACCCTACTCCATCTTCCAAGGAAGGCCCAGAAACACCTGGGGGTGAAGGACAGGTGGCAGATCACATCTATTTTGTCTGGGATTGGTGCTCCCACCCCCTTGGAGCCACAGGCTTCCTCCTCTCCCATCACCCTGTTCTTCCTTACCCGCCACTTCTAGAGACACCTGGGCGCTAAGTCCTTTGGCTTGCAGGCTGGAGTGGTGGACCCTGCAGGCATAACGGGAGCCATGCTGCTCCACTGTAACTGGGGGTGGGCGCAAGTATTCGGAGATGCTGACGGTGCCATCGGGGTGATAGCGGTAGCTGGAGCGCCAGGTTTGGCCAGCTACCACCCTGCTCCCTCCTTCTGAACCATTCCGAAACTCCCAGGCTACTTTTAGGTCCTCCGGGGGGTAGAAATGGGAAATGAGGCAGAGGAGTTCTGGCAGAGCTTGCCCTGGGTATGCCCAGACCACAGGTGATGGGCTCAGGGTCACTTTTGGGGGCTCTGTGGGAAGAAGGGAGAAGAGTATCAGGATTGTCAGTGCCGAGGAGAAATGAAACACAATTTTGCCCTTTAGCTTCATCTCAGCCTCCCTCTGGGGAGCTTTAACTGGCCTCTTCCCAGCCCCTAGGAACCCCTTCTCCTCCCAGTTCAATCCCCTTGGGACTCAACCTATCTCCACGCATCCCCATCCCCTTCCCACCTCAGGCCCAGGCCCCTTCCCTTCCTTCAGTGGTTCTGTTGTCCAGTCCCCTCCCTCACTTACTCCGTATTTCCAGCTTCAGGTCTACTTGGGCCTGCAGGTGAGGAAGGTGGACTGTAGCCAGGTAAGTACCCTCCTGGTGAGGTTGTATTATGGGCAGCAGCAGGGTGCCATTACCACTCCATGGGCCCTCCACTCCTTCCTCATCCCAGGCAGCAAATACCACTGCTCCCTTCGGAGACCCTAGTGCCTGGCCGCCCAGTCCTGGAGTCACGGCCAAGAGTAGCTGTCCACTCCCCCGATGCTGGCGCCGCCACTCCAGCCCGAAGGGAGGGGGGCCCAAGGAAGAGGGGGAAGCAGCGGAGTTGGGAGGCGAGTAAGTAAAACTCAGGTCCAACGTGGCATTCTCACTGGGCCTCACCACGGCAACAGGAGAACGAGAGAGGACTGTCAGGACAGCTTTAGGGATGGAGTGGAAATATAAGGGAGAAATGGGGAGAAGGGAAGAGAATTGGGCATGAATGGGAGAGAAGTGAATGGGGGAGGGGGATGGAGTAAGTAAGAATTGGGGGAATAGGAGAAGATTGGGGATGGTAATAGGCAATAGGAACATAGGGAAGAAGGGAAAAGAATTTGAGAAATGGGAAAAATTGCAGAGAAATTGAGTTAATGAGGGCACTCCAATGGGGGGGGGGCTATCTATTAATCCCCCTTCTCTTGACCAATTTCTATTTCCTCTTCCCTCTCTTCCACCCCTCCTCATCAGTTAGCCAGGCAAGAAGACCTTTGCACTTTCCCCTTTCTCCTGGCGGCCCTGTCCCGGGTGGTCCCCCCCCCCACCTTGACAACAACTCCCCTTCTCAGTCCCCTGGTTGCCATGACAACACTTCTGTGTTCCTACATACTCTCATTACATGCCCTTAGTCTTGTGGGGGACAGGGCCCAGCAGATGGGTACCTGAGATGGGAGGGGGTGTCAGAATTTAGAACACTATGACCCCTGGATAGCTGCCCCCTTGAGATCTGTGTAGTCATTGACATAACCTTTTAAACTAACCTACACATGCTAACCGTGTATGTACCCATTCTCACTCCACACCTGAAGCTTTTACTGCACCAAGAAGCTCTCTACTAAAACAAAAGGTAAAAAGTGACTGCTGGGAGGAGAGGCTAACATAGAGGTATATAGTAGAATGTTAAAGCTGAAGGGAATCTAAGCTGGATGGAGAGCTGAGAAGTAGGCCCTGGTGGGGAACAGGAGACTGGCGGTGGAGGGTTCAGTGAGTCTGTCCCAAGGCCATCTCCAATCTCTCCTAATGGAAAAAGCATTTGAATGAGCAAAGGGGATGGAGGAAGACAAAGCTATTCACTCATGTTTATTTATGTTAATAGCTGGTCTATAAGGGAGGTAATTGCAGAAGAGGATGGATGTACCCATTGGTGCTTGAACCCAATTAGGATAAAATGCTAGACACCAGGGGAGATTCAAAGTTGACATGAGGCAAAGTCTTTTTCCCCAAATGGACATTAAAATCTAGTAGGCAGATATGAAAAACAAAGAACTGTAACACATAGGAGCTGCATTACAGAGAGATGCATACCATGTGCTAAGAGTGGGGGGTAGAGTAGAGCAGATCATTAGATCTAGGATCAGTGTTAAAAAAACAAACCCACAAGTCCTTTGGATAAAGGACTTAACAATGTTTCCTTTGCAGCTGTGAATGTCCCTAGAAGGGACAAACAATATTGAAAAAACCGAGTAGACTTCACACTTGAGCAGAAGTCAGATAATTGGGGTGACTGCCTCACACCCAAATCAACTGCCCCACTTTTTCCTTCCTGTCCTTTGGTTGTGGTGGGGTGGTTGGGAGTGGGTTGGGGAGATATCTAAAAGGCAGGAAAAAAATGAAGCTTGGGTTTGGGGGAAAGGAGTAAGGAGGAGGCAAATTAGGTGTGACTGGCAGAATGGAAAGACAATTTATTCAACAGAGAAAGCAAACAGTGATAGAAGGGATTCTAGAAGTCATTAGTCATTTTAGAGAGGAAAACTGGTACCCAAGAGTATAAGTGACTTGCTCTGGGTCACACAGTAATAAGTCAGTGGTTGAACTGCGATTAGAACCCAGTTATCCTGACTCTCAGTCTAAGTGTGACAAGTTGACTTCTGTAAGGGAAATATTTGCCAGGGAAAGGAACTGAAAAGAATGAGGAAAAGGGAACAAAGTGAAGGGAGGTTAAGGGGGGGAGGGGCAGAAGACTCCCTATGTGCATAGTCCTGCATTAACTTTATATACCTTCCCCATAAAATATCTCGACTGATCGATTAAAAGTGTGGAACAGAGCCCTGACTTTCAAAGCTCCAAACCCCACCTAAGTTGGTCCTAACTCTAAGATGCTCCCTCCCTTACCTCTCTCTCTTACCTGTTGCTATGGTAACTGAGGAAGGGACAGGCTGGGGCTGAGGCAGCTGCAGGAGGCTGGAAAGGCGAACTTGGGGGCTAGATAAGCTGACCACCAGCCAAGTCCCATCCAAGGACCGAGGAGAGTGAGGCTCAGGGGTTAGGCCAGCTGCCCAGTCTGAAGCTGCAGGGCTTGGGACATAGCGATTCAGCTCACAGCTTGGGACTACTGACCCCTTCAGGGAGTCCCCAAGGGATCCAGCAGGATCTGGGACAGGAGAAAGAGGGAGTGTCAGGACTGGAAGGTAGATTGGTGGCATCCCAGGCAGATCTCCCAGGGGGAAGAGGAGATTAGGGATGTGGTAAGGCCTCGATAAATGAAGGGAAGGGGACCTAGAAGTGGAAATGATAATGCTAATTAAGAATAAACTTTTAAACAGAATGATAGCAATGGCTTACATTTACATAGCACTTTAACATTAACTCAGCCAAATTCTCTGGAAAGGGGACTAACTCAAATCTGATCTCAAAATTCACTTAATCAACTTCAGCCTCAGTTTCCCCAACTGAAAAGGGAGGTTTCTGGACTAGATGGCTGCTTAGGTCCCTTCCAGACTTACACCATGCCCGTTTTACAGGTTGAGGTTAAGTGACTTGGCCAAGATCACAGAGCTAATAAATGAGCTATGCTTCTGGATTCCAAATCCAGCTCTCTTTCCACTTGAGGAACCCAGGTGGAGGGGATGGTGGCAGGACTGAGACTTCAGGCCGGGAAGGGAGGCTTTGGGGTGTCCAAATTAGACAACTTACCATAAACTTTTAGGTAGAGTGAAGGGTCAAGGTCAGGCCTTGGTGGGGGCTCCCCAGGCCCGTGTCTCAGCAGCAGTGCAGCAGGTCGCTTAGTCACTCCCCGAAGCATACCCCCCCCACCACCCTGCTCTTCCACAAACCAGCACTCCAACACCGAGGGTCCTGGACGGGCTGTACACCATCTGACAGCCAGGGCGCCTAGGGAGAGGAGGGATGCTGGGGAATGGGCCAAAGTCTCAAGGAATCCCCCTCCCACCATGACCCCGATCTAGAGTGCTGGGACCCCACCCTGATGAGAGTGGGAGGAACAACTACCAGCCCCACCAGTGGGGCTCAGAGGAAAGGGGGTCACCTCACCTATGGCCAGGAGCAGGCACTGTGGCTTCATAGCTCCTCTCCCAAGCCCTTCCAGCAGCTACTGCTGCCGCTAGAAGGTTCTCCTTTCAGTTTCACTTTCCCCTAAAAGGCAAGTACCGGGAATCCCCTTCTTAGCAAGGAGTGTGGGGAAGAATTAGGTGTTACCTCAGTACCACCCCAAAAGGGAGGATACCTAGTTCCCTCACCCCACCCCCCGTGGAGTCCTTCCTCATTCCTCGACTATGTAGCCCAGGGGGCAGCTAGGTGGCGCAGTGGATAGAGCACCGGCCCTGGAGTCAGGAGTACCTGAGTTCAAATTCGGCTTTAACACTTAACACTTACTAGCTGTGTGACCCTGGGCAAGTCACTTAACCCCAATTGCCTCACTAAAAAACCAAAAAAAAACTATGTAGCCCAGACAGACCTTCCCTGCTCGAACCACACCAAGTCCCCACTCCCTTCCCTGGACCCAGGCATTTGTCGTACCTGGAAAGAGATTTCGGAGTGCTTTAGTCCAATCCCTTGTTTTGGAGAGGCAGAAACAGAGCCGGCCTTCCCCGTGCCCCTAGCCCCACCCTGAATCTCTTTCTCTTCCCTGTCCCCCATTAGCAATAAAACACAGGTGATTGTCAGGTCAAGTGAAGAGACCAATAAATATTTTAATCACCGTTAAAAAAAATAATAAAATTAAAAAATAAAACCTTAAACTCCCAAAACTGGTTCCCTCCATGTCCTTGAAAGCCCCTATATGTGCATATCCCTTGTGGATTTACTGCAGGGATGGAGTTAGATGGGAAGAAATGGATATAGGTTTAATAATCCTGTAAAGGGGGAGAGGAGACTTGGGAAGAAAGAATGAGGTGGCAGGCCTAGTCACCACAGTGACACACACATAGACTCCAAGCACAAACTACAAATGGGACCACCTGCCCTGTAATCCTGGGGGACTCTGGATATACCACTACCCATACACACTCTTCTCCAGGTAACTGGTCACCTAGGGGGCTGGGTTTTAAGTGTTATCTACCTGTTCCCACTAGTGGAGAGTAGAGTACTCACAGTTCCAGGGTTTCCCCTATGTTAGGGAATGGAATGGGGTTAATGGGGAAGGGGGAAGAGAACTTCATGAATTTCCCTCTTTATATACAAATCCATGGAGGAGAGGGCATATAACCTGGGATCCACAGTCTCATATCTCCTTTCCCACCCAAACCAAGGATTTTTAGAGGAATCAAGCCCCCGTCCCATGCCTCTACTCTTCTTTTCCGGGGGTGTCAGCCCAAGAAGAAAGGATTGTGGGAATTACTCGTCAACTGCTTTCTCCAGCTCTTAGATCCAATCATGAGGGAATAATTCCTTAATGTCCACCTCCACTGCCATTGAAACCCATCTCCACCTTGTGGGTTCCTGGTGGGGACCAGACCCTCCTGTTGGGGGAAGAACTAGTCCCTCCTCCCTCATCTCCACTGCCACCCCCAGGAGGCTCCCTCTTGGGTAGCCCTGTAGTCCCTGCGGGCCCCCCACCCCCAAGACGATGCCTTCGTTCACAGTGGCCTCGGTGCCGCATGAAGCTGTCCCTCCACATGAATTTCTTCCCACACACACCACACTCATAAGGTTTGAGGCCTGTGTGGGTCTTCATATGCTCTGTCAGGTGGTGTTTCATCTTGAATTTCTTGTTACACACAGGACAGTCAAAGGGGCGAAGATTCAGATGCATATTCACATGCCGATCCCGCATACTCTTGTGTGAGAATGCTTTCCCACAGTGACAGAGGAATATCTTGTTCCCATCCCCACCACCACTTCCCCCAGAACCGCCCCCACCACTTGCAGACACTCCCAAGTTGCCCCCTCCTGACCCTCCCAAGGTCACTGCTCCGTGTTCAGCCTGGCTTCCAGGGGCCAGGCCTGAGGCCTGAGAAGAGGAGGGAAAAACTAAGATTTGGTTGCCAGGCAAGTCCAGGGGCAACAAAGGGCGGGGTTGGTGAGAGGCAAAGGAAGAGGGAGCTGGTCCTCCAGGGTCATCCAGCCCTGGCCTAGCTGTCCCAGACTCATAAGGGCCAAAGTCATCAGATGATTCACAGAAATTCACTTGCTCTTCACCCTTGTCTGGGGGGCCAGTCAGTGTCCGTACATCAGTAATACTTAGGCCAGGGTCAGAACTCCTAGCTGGTGGGCCCCCTGAAGCCCCACCTAACTCCTCATCCTCATCATCCTCACAGGTCAGTACCAGGTCTTCCTCCTCTTCCTCTTCCTCCAGGTCTGGGTCTTGAGAGGCAAGGGGAGCTGGGGCAGGGCAGCCTCCCCCCCGTTTAACATATACCCAGTGTTTCTGAGGCACGATGCTGGGGGGCACATAGGTAGGGCGCCGTAGCCCAGCCCCAGGAACTACCACCCCAACTCCATCCCCTCCATCATCACTCAGCTCATCCGCCTCTAACAGCAGCTTCCCAGAAGTGCCACCCCCACTGCCCACCGCAGAAGTGGGGAACAGAGGGCCTCCTCCACTCCGTCTTTCTCCTCCCCCCATAGAAGAGGCTGCATATGCATCATGAGAGGAAGATGAGAAATCACCAGAGTCCCGGGGGCTGAAGTAGTTGCTGCTGCTAGGGGACTGATTCTCACTAGCTCTGCTGGATGAATGGGGACGGCCAGAGCCGGTGGCTGTGCTGGCTGGTCCTGCTCCCCCAACTCCCGTTGTGCCTCCTGTCCCAGAGGCAACAGATGCTGTAGTGGCCATGGTGCTGGTGGCAGCTGCAGAGGCCCGGCCCTCTCGAAGGAGCTCTGTGCACTTGTCCACAATGTGCCACATCTGGAGGACTGAGCCGACCGTGAGGAAGTTGACAATGTCTGCAGCAGCCATGCTAAGCCGGCCTGTGTAGGCAGAGGCTAGAACAGTCTCAAAGGCCCCAGGATCCATGACGCTGGGCAGCGAGATTGAGGTCATGCCCTTGAGCAAGACTTGGTCATGAAAGTAAGGGGAAGAGGCAGCCAAGACAGCTCGGTGAGCCCGGAATTCCCGGCCCTGCACTCGGATGGACACATCACAAAGCTGCCCCTGGAGCCGCTGCTGGTTGAGGGACTCTAGCAGTGCACTGGTCACTTCAGGGAAGGACACATGCACCACAGCTGCTGCTGGCAGTGGCAGTGGGGGAGGTGCCAGCGACATAGGCAGGGGTAGAGGGGCCCCCTGGGGAGAGAGTGGGGATGGCTCCATTGCAAAGGACATAGGGAAGGGGGCGCCCCCCCCCAGCCACAGGAACAGAGAAAGAGGAAGGGCGGCCGGGGGGGTCTCTGTGAAGAAAAAGAAAAGAGATGGGTCAGGAAAGTGCGGGATTCTTTGGGGATGGGGAGCAGCTTCCTTTCCATGCTCTAAGCACTTTGCCTTTAGCCAGAGTGTTTAGAGCACATTAAAGTTGGAAGGGAGTGTAGAGGCCTGGGAGGTGGCTGTGGTACAGTGAAATGAGCACTAGAGAGGCAGATGCCTGGCTTGCGAAGGCTCTGGCCTGCCAAAAACTAGATGAATGCTGGATTCTGGGTCAAACTTTTGCTTTCTTCAGGCCTCTGTTTTCTCCTCTGCCAAATCTGGAGGCTCTACCAGATAATCCCTAAAATCCCTTCCAGGCCTGATGTGATTACATAATGTCCTTTCTATTCTGCAAGCTGTCATGTTAACAGATGGGGGAAACCGAGGCCCAGAGAAATCACATACTCTTCCTTTCAGGAATCCACTTTTTTGGGGTCTCCTTTAGACTCTTCTGCCTCCACATGTGGAAAATGTGAGAGTCCCACTAGTTAATTCCCCCAGGGTGTTCCCCCAATCTTTCCCTCCTCTTGAAGTCCCACCCCTGGTGCTTCCCCAGACCACGCCTCTTCGCCATGGCCACACCCCTCTGCCTTACAACTCCGCCCCCACTCAGACCCTGTCTCCTCTGGAATCCCCACAGACCACGCCCCTTCTTAGACCACGCCCCAACGAACCCACCCCGGCCCCTCCCCCTCGCATCTTCTAGGCCCCGCCTCTTCACTTCACACCCCCACACACACACTACCCGACCCCACCCCCCTCTGGTCCTCCCACCGCTGCACACCCAGCACTCCCTTCTGGACTAGCCCTCTTCCCCCCCTCCAGGCGCGCGTCCTCGCTTACCGGGCCGCGCGCCCCCGGGCCCCCCCGCCCCTCACTCAGCGGCCAGAGCCGCAGCCCGGGCCCCTCCCGCCGCCATCTTGCGCCGTCTCCCTCCTCCCTCCGCCCCCGGCCCGCCCCCTGCCCCGCAGACGTTAAGGGAGCTAGCCCATACTCCGCCGCCCTACTGGGATAGATTTCGCCGACTCTACCACTTCCCCTTTAAGGAACAAATACCTCACTCCATTTTAAAGGTACCAGTCCAACTTCACCCCAGCGTACTCAGGTAACGTTTCAGCCGATTCGGTGTTTTTCCCTTTAAAACAGTAACACTGCCTGTCTCCATTAACGATAGGTTCAAGAACCAATCAATTATCGCTTCGGCAAAATGAAAGCAAATGAAAAGAAAGCTGAAACAAGAGCCAACTAGCCAATGGTAGTACAGACATCTCTGTATTGCTATCATTGGCTACTTGGCTCTCATTCTTGTTCCCTCCCTTTCACCCTCCTCCAGGCTCCGATTGCTAGTTTCCGAGAGGGTAAAGCCCCCTAGAGTCAAGCATGGATTGGCTAAAGAGACTTGAATTTGGCGCTGGATTGGTCCTCTTATTTCCGCAGCTCTAGGCATCGGGAGCCAGGGAAAGGAAGCCAGGCAGCAGGAGGTGTGTTTTCAAGGCTGGCGTGCTAGCCGGGTATGCAAAGTGTCCGGTATGGGAGAACTGACTGGAGAGAGGGTTACAGTTCGAGTCTGCAGGGCAGAGCAGACAATCAAGGAAGCAAAATGCTCCCGTTACGCTGGGCTCTGGTGGGGATACAAAGCCGAAAAATGAGATTTCCCTTTGCGCAAGTAATTGAACAGAAGAAAATTACGGGGTGAGTTTGAGAAAGGGGTGTGCGCTGCCCAGTGTCGAGGAAACAGGGAAGAAGGTACATGAAGAATAGAAATGAGAATAAATTGCAGTAAGAAAAGAACTTTATTTAGTTTCATTTTTATAAACCTTTAAAGTTTTTATTTTTAAAACACCAATAAAAAGGGTACATCTCAGCTCCCTCCCTCCCCCCGCCCCCCCCCCCAAAAACAACCGTGGGAAGTGAGGGCAGGGAAAGCCAGACAGCTAGTCAGAGTCTGAGAGGATGATGATCTCTTCAGGGTCACATTGTGTTGCCACACTCATCTGGGGGAGAGGAAAAAGAATTGGGGAGAGGTTGGAGGAGACAGTCAGATACGGGAGGGAAGCTCTATCAAAAGACCATAGTTTTAGATCTGAAATCAGTCACTGAGTTCAATATTCCTCATTTTACAAATGAGGAAACAGCTTGAAAGAAGAATAAGTGGACAGATGGACTGTAGCGAAATCAAAACAATAAGAACAGATGGACAAAAAGGGTAAAAAAGATCAGCACCCCGACCTAACCCTCCCACCCCCCCATTTCTGACCTTGAAGGCTGCAGGCCTGGGAGCTTGTAGTCTAGGGGGCCTAGGCGGTGGAGGGCTACACCTAGAGCTGCTGACCAAGCCATGGCTGGGTGAATCTGCTGCAGTGGAAGAGTCAGCAACTAGAACCAAGGAAGAAGCCAAGGGGGAGGGGGCACTGGGAAAGTGAAACCTCTTCCCATTCTCTTGTTCCTCTACAGTTTGCACCTCAATGCAGCTGGAGAAAGAGGAAATGAGTAAGCATTAGTCTTTTTTTTTTTTAAGTGAGGCAATTGGGGTTAATCGACTTGCCCAGGGTCACATAGCTAGTAAGTATTAAGTATTAAGTGCCTGAGGCCGGATTTGAACTCAGGTACTCCTGAATCCAGGGCCGGTGCTCTATCCACTGCATCATCTAGCTGCCCCAGTACTTCTTTAAAAAGCACAATTCCCAAATCCCATGTAGTTTATACTCTAAAGATCACTTCACGCCAAGCACACCCCACCCCATTCCTCCTATCCATGTTACCTGTGCTCGATTAGTTCTGTTTCTGCCATGTCTTCCTTCAGAGACTTCTTGAGGGAGGGACTAGGAACCCTCAAGGTGTTAGGAGACACCCCACCATTGAAGGAAGTAGAGGTAACAGTGGGTGCCCCATTCTCCAGGAGGCTGGTGGGGAGGGGAGGTACTGGGCACTTCGTGGGAGAAGGGAGGTCCCTATCCTCAGGAGAGGGGACTGTGTCCAAGGGTAAGGCTTCAATCACCAACTCAAATAGTTGGGAGGCTGGGCTTTCAGCATCCTGGGACAACTCTTCTGATGGGAGCTGTTCCCCATTGTCTTTTTTCTCAAGGCAAATGGGAACAGGTTTCTTCCTTTGAGGTAGGGAGTATGACCCTGACATTCCTGCTTCATCTTCCTCCACTGAAGAGCTGCTGCTGTCAATCCTCTGTTCAGGCTCCAGCTTCTCCTCAGCAATCCTCTGAGATGGAGACTGAGAAGCTACATGACTCTTACCTGGAAGTTGTAAAAAACAAACAGGAGGCAGGGTTAGTATGGAAAGTGATTAATAGTTGGAAGAAAAATGGGAGAGGAAGATGAGGAACTGAATATGGAGGGCAAAAACAACTTGGGGGGGGGCAGCTGGGTGGCACAGAGGATAAAGCCCCGACCCTGGATTCAGGAGTACCTGAGTTCAAGTCTGGCCTCAGACACTTAACACTTATTAGCTGTGTGACCCTGGGCAAGTCACTTAACCCCAATTGCCTCACTTTAAAAAAAACAAAACAACAACTTGGGAATGTTGCTAAAGTCCCTCTCTTCCTCAAATAATACCTGGCTCATCTTCCTCCCCGAGGCCCTCCTGGCTGTCTTCCATTTCTTCCTCTGAATCTGTGAGCTCCTCATCTTCATCTTCTTCATCTTCTTCCTCATCATCTTCTTCATCCTCATCCTCATCTGTCTCAATTTTGGAGACAGTGGGACAAGATGTGGATTTTTTCCCACTAGGGCCCTGCAAAGGAGGGAAGGTCTCTAATAAAATCATTCTCTCAATCTTCATTCTCCTGAGTACATCACCTCCCACAACTAGTTATTCATTTCCTCAGAAACCAAGTAAGGCCTGGGGAAGGATTCTGCCCTCCAGGAATATCTGATCTGAGATTGGCACCCCCTGTCCTGCCTCCATACCTCTCCCAACTCTGTTGACGCTGTTGGAAGGTCTTCATTGTGAGGGGAGTTGCCTTGGGAAAATCGGGCTCTCTTTCTTTGTCTCTCACCCTCCTCACTCTCATCCTGCATCAATGCATATTTGGAGATCACTTCATCCAGCCGACTGAGTGCCAAGCTCCTGTTCTCTCGAAGCCTACGGGCCAGGATGGGGTCTGACAATGCAGGGTCAATGCCTGAGGTGGGAGGGAGGTGTGCATTGTGAAGACATAGAACCAGAACTCCTAGCTCCAAAGCCTAAGAAATAACACCCTCCCCACAGGTGTAGTATGTGTATGGTCCCACTCCCTGTACCTGGCCTATAGTCATCTGTGAGGTGACAGCCAAAGTTGTAGACAAGATCAAGATGGCGCCGCTCTTGTAACTTGGTGCCAACATCCCGAAAGGCATCCTGAGCAAGGAGCTGGAGCTGTCGCCTTGGGAGGCAGAGGCCATGTCTCGTGGCTGCTTTTTCCACAGCCCGAAGGACATCCCCATAATCAGGAAAGGCATCTGGGCCAGGCCTGTTGATGAGACGCTCCACACATCGGTTGACCTCTGGGTATCGAGTGCCCCGGTAGGGTATCCGCTGCTCAGTCACACGACCTGTCAGTGAGCTACATGCTTTTAACTCACACAGACGCCCAAAGAGTCCTAGCAGTTTACGTTTCAGCCGCCCCTCCTGCAAATATGCAGAGTCCGGGTCATCTAGCTCGGATAGGTCCAGCTCCTTTTCCTGTAGTCGTTTTATCTCTTCTACATATAATGCCAGCAGTTGCTCTAAGCGCTGGATCTGTCTCCGTGAACCTCGGGGTCGTGGGGAGCCAGGAGCAGTTTCTTCAGTAGGGGCAGGATTAGAGGAAGGATTGGTAGGTGCATCCCCAGGGGACTCGGTGGACGTGGAAGCAGGGGTTAGGGGCACCTTCCTCTTGATTGAATGGGCTTTGAGCACTGTACAAAGCTCATTAATGTAGACATAGAGTTTGGTAGGCCGGGTTTGGGCACGGGAAAGGACCCGAGAGAGCACATTTCGGAGCTCAGCTGAGGCCAGGAACGTAGGGCGAGCACGTTGCCGTCGGTTAAAGAGGAATGGGACGACCTCGGGGTGTTCTCCAGTTTGCTTCTTACATAGATCAAGAAACTGGGGTAGGGTGGAGAGAGAAGTCCAAGAGGTTGGAGGAAGAGACAAGGGAGACAGTTGAGAAAGACAGAGAAAGATAGGGTTAGTTAATGAGAAACTGATTAAGGACAGCTTCTTTGGCTCCCCCTCCCTAGGGCACAAGAACCTTCTCCCCTGCAGCTCACCTCTTCAAACAGCTTCTCATTCTCCAGCTGGTAGCATTTCTTGCTGCCCCCACTACTGCTGCTGCCTTCCCCACTGGACGGGAGGGAATCAGAGACTGCAGCCAGGGGTTGGGCCTGATTTGGGGGTGGATAGGAAGGCCCTGGCTGGGCAGCTGCTTCATCCTCCTCATCATCATCCAGCACGATAATGCTGTTATCGGCAGCCATGGGGGGAGCGAAGCCCCTGGTGGGGGTGTTGGGGATTTCAGGAATCCTGCTGGGGGGGATGGGGCCTCAGAGACAGCCCCTCCAGGACATCCCCCCCATTCTTGCACCTTTTAGCATCAATCTCATGTTACTCAAGAGATGCCTGCTTTCCCTCCCCACCCCCTTACCTTACCACTTCCCAAGGATTTATCTGTCTGACCTCCCTGTCATCTCAGAGTGTCTTGTCCTCTGAGACAAGGCTTACTAAACAAGCTCTAAGGCCCCCACCCCAAAACTCTCAAGTCCCACCCATTTGGCTCCATTCCTCAGTCCTCTCCCCACCACTTCCGGTCCCATTTTCGACTCTGCTAGCTACCAATATCTCATTCTATCTTAAAACATCAGCACTGTCAGGGCCATCACCACAGCTGCCACCCTGGCCCTCCATACAGCCCATCTCACGCGCATTAACGAACCGATTCCCTCCTCTCCACACCCCAAATCTTCATTCAACCACAACCTCTCTATCCTCCCGGGGCTCTTCCTGAATATGGCCCGGGCAGACACTTCCTCTCCTGAGCCTCCTTCCCAATTCCCCCTCTCCTCATGGTCCCCGATCACGTTCCCCTTGCCGGACTCCAGAAGCCCCCAGATGAGCCCCGCCTCCCCGCCTCCCGCAGGGGTTTCCTTCCCCACCCCCACCTCCCCATTCTCGCACTCACACTCCCATACACACTCATACTCACACACACATACACACGCGCGCGCGCGCGCGCACGCTCCCCCTCAAGGGAGGGTCTCCGGCCGCCTTTCCCTCTCCCCACCCCAGCCTTGTCACCGGGTCCTCCCCTCAGACTCTTCCCTCCTCCCGCCCGCCCCGTGCGGCCCCCACCTCAGAAAGAATCCCTATGCCGCGGCCGCCGCCTCCACCGTCGCTGTCCGTCCCTCCCCCCCTCCCCCTTCCCCCCCCCCGCTCCGTCACCCTCAGCTCTCCCTCTCTCTCTCTCTCGCTCTCTCCCTCTCTCCCTCTCTCTCCCTCTCTCTCTCTCTCTCACACACACACACACACATACACACACTCCGCCCCCCTCCCGCAGCAGACACGGCGCAGGAACGGAAGCGATCATGTCTCAGCCCCGCCCAAACACTTCCCTGGCCGCCGCCATCCTACCCTAATGGAGTCAGTCAGACGGATATAGAAGTGACGGCACACAAACTACCTACTTGGTCCTTCTACGGGAGACGGACAGCGAGTCGCCCAAGGGTTCCATTGGCCCACTCCGCCCAAATGTCTCAAATGTGAGGGTTTCTCCGATGCCGGGAGACTCGGAAGTCTCTAAGGGGAAAAGGGGGAGGCCATATTGTCGTACGGCATCTATCATGACTGAGGGAACCTGGTCTAGTCCGGGCCGAAGCCGCGAGGAATAGATACCTCCGGGGATTTGCCAATCTGTGGTCACGAGGTGGAGCCCTGCTCTACCAATCAGAGACCGGCATCCCCTCTGCCCTTCCCCGGTCGTTTGGCCAATGGCGCTCTCAAACTAGTGCGGGGTGGGGAGAAGAGAGGGCGGGGAGGTGAAATTAGTTGGCGATTCGGTCCCTTGTGGGGAGGAGCGGTCCATTCTGTTGGAATATAAAGTGGGCTAGCCTACGCGAGTGCTGGGATCCCAAGAAGGACTGGGGAAAACTACGATGAGAATTTTTTTCTCCAAGGCTTATGTTGATATCTGACCCTAACTCCGCATATGACAGGTGCCCCGACCTTCCAGGCCGCCAAGAATTGGTCCGGGGGCTACAGATCCTATGAGACGGGATTATTTTTTTATACGTACGAAATGTGTGCACGTAAGTAATCATTCTTTCCGCCAATCAGGAGAGTCTTATGTAAATAGTATCACGCTCGAGCCTTGGGCTCGCCAAATACAAAGCGCCGGCTCTTAGCGTCACTGCCCTCAAAGGTCACCGTGGCAACCAAGTGACGAAGACAGGAGCCCGCACACCCTGCGCTGGGGATTGCCTGCCGTACGGCAAAATGGCGGCCTCCTAGATACGGGGAGGCACGCCCCTCTCGCCTAGCCGGTTGAGGGGGCGGGGGGAACTCTCTCCTCGGACTCTTACCTCCTCTGTCTGGGGGTCGGGGGGGGGGCAGCCGTAATGTGGGACTGACCGGTGGGACCCTAGAACCTCGTGATGAAGGGGGAGTTGGAGAACGTTCAGAACGCTCGGTTGGAAACGAGGCTTTTAAAAGGCCAGTAGCCTCTCTTCCCGTGCGCGGGGAGGGCGGGAGGGCGAGAAGGACTGTTACGGCCGAGAAGGGGTGGGAAGAGGAAAGAAGTGGAGACTGACGCTTCTCACTTATCCCCAGCTTTATTGTGGGGAGAGGGGAGGCCAGGAAGAAACACAGGGCTGGTCCTGGGGCATGTTCTGGTCCCTGGGGGGAGAAAGCAGTGTTAACAAGACTGGGGCTCCAGGGGCGCCTCCCCTTCCTCCCACCTGATCCCCTTCCAGAGTCTGGGTATCTCCCCTCTTCCTTCTCCCACCTCACATTGTCCCCTCACCTTCAGGTGCCTTAGCAACGAAGGAGTCCAGGAATAGGATTCAGGAGTCCTGGCTTCTAGTCCACTTCTTAATTTCCGTCAGGGAGCTTGGCCAAATATCTTCCCCTCTTTGTGCAGGGCACAGAAAGCTGGGCCTGGAATCAGGAAAACCTGAGTTCAGATCCATCCCCAGACACTTATCAGCTGTGTGACCTTAAGCAAGTTATTTAACCTCTGCCTGCCTCAATTTCCTTCCTAAGATTGGGATCGTTATAGAATCTGCTACCTTTCAGGGGGTATAATCAGAAACAAATGAGAAAATACTTGTAAAGCACTTTGTAAACCATAAATACTAGTTATTGTTATTATCTACATTTCCATTAGGAATGCCTAGCTGTCAGCAAAGACTCTACAAAAAGGGCTCTTCCAAACCTTTTGATCCCTGGAACCTCCCATGGCTGCCTCTTCCCCAAACCTCTCAGCTGAGAAACTTGCCTCAAATTTTACAGAAGAAATTGAAGCCATTCACTGTGAGCTCCCTCTTCTCCCTTCCTTTCCTGACACTCAAGTGCTTTCTACTACCCTGCTCTTTTACCCCTGTCTCACATGATTCATTCCACATTCCCACGGAACCTTGGTGCCCATCTTGCTCTCTTGGCACGTTTCTCACCTGAGTTGAGTGATTACAGCTCCAGTTCCTCTTCTCTTTGAGGTGTTCCAAGCAGCCATCCCCAGAGGTTTGCCCAGGGTATTGGCCACAGCAACTTGTAGGCAGCCTCTAGCATCAGCACTGCCAGGAAGAGGGCAAGAAAAAGGAAAAAGGCCCTGTCTAGGGCCCGAAGAAAGGGTCCCCTGGGAGGAGTGGGACCCTGGGCAAATGCCAAGAACACATCTCCCTCATCCCTATCACCTTCCTCCTCTGCCATCCTGACTTGAAAGCCTAACAGCTGAGCAGATCAAGCTGGATGGGATGGAGACACTGGCTCAGCACTACTTGGATTAGTGGTAATTTAGGGGGGAAGGAGTTTTCTTGCTGCATCTGCCCTCTGTGACCTAATTCTTTACAGACAGAAATAATAACTATAATAAAAACATATAGTCCTTTAAAGTTTTCAAAGTGATTTAAATAGATTAGTATGGAGGTCCCACATCATCCCATTAATGTGCTCATAGGAGTAGACTATTAGATTGAATCATTCAGTCACAAGTGTAAATTAGGTATATTAATCAATTTGCAAGAATTTTAGAACGACCATTGGATGAAGACAGATAAATGACACTTTACAGGAAACACCTGTGTTTGAAAGAAGGAATAAAAATACACCTGGAACTCTAGTTGTATAAGAGTTACAGTCCTGAGGATTCAAGTTTGATCCAAGCCTCTGTAAGAGGACGTTGCTCTGCTCATTGACCATGTTATTGGTTTGTTTGTTTGTTTGTTTTTTTAGTGAGGCAATTGGGGTTAAGTGACTTGCCCAGGGTCACACAGCTAGTAAGTGTTAAGTGTCTGAGGCCGGATTTGAACTCAGGTACTCCTGACTCCAGGGCTGGTGCTCTATCCACTGTGCCACCTAGCCGCCCCTTTTGACCATGTTATTGTAAAGATGTTGTTGGATCACCAGTAGAGAGTTCATCCAGCTGAGATCAGAGAGACGAGACACTATACAAAGCTGGGAGGCATCAAAGACAGTGAACCCTCATGGTAGAGAGAATTGACCAACTCTGAATTCCGTAAGTCACTGACTCTCGGAGCCCAGCAAATGTTGCTGCACCTAAAGGGAACTTCATGATTCTTTGAAGGAAGAATCAGATTACTAGTAACCAGGAGTTGCCCCTTTGTCATGTGTGCCTCATGACGTGTGCTTTACACTTATGCCTGCTCTAACCCTGGATCTTGTGTGCATTTGTTGGAGAGTAGACACAGAGTTGGGGGGGGATTATTTTTTTCCCAACTACCATCCTTGCCTCTATATCATCATACTAAATGCCTTTGCTAAAAATTAATCTGAGGACATTAGATGGTGATCAACAGGAAGCACATCAGTGGGGATCCTGAGCAATAGTACTAGAAACTCGCCTCCTTACAGCTTTCTGCACAAAACCCAGAAAGTGGTAGGCAGCCACTCTCTGGAAACTCACCTGGCTGGTGCAAGGGAGAACTGGAGATAGAGCCATGGAGGGAGTGTTGCCCATACATTTGAGCTTTGCCACATCTCTTTAAGATAGGGATTATCCCCACTTTACAAATGAAGAAATAAGCCTCAGAGAGCCTTATTATTATTGGCTTGCCCACAGTTACACAGGTGCTAAGCATGACCAGGGGCAAAACATTTTCTGATTCCCAAGTCTGACTGCATCTGTCATGCCTCAAGGAACTAAAGGCTTGTCATTCTGACACCACACTGACTGGGTCTCAGAGCCCATCAGTTTTACTTGCTAAGGAAAATCCTTACTCTGGACATTAGGATAGGCAACTGGGGCCCTAACACCATCCCTCTTTCCCACCATTACTTCAACAATGTCTACCAACTTCTTTTTTTGATGAGGCAATTGGGGTTAAGTGACTTGCCCAGGGTCACATAGCTAGTAAGTGTCAAGTGTCTGAGGCTAGATTTGAACTCAGTTCTTCCTGAATCCAGGGCTGGTGCTCTATCTACTGTGCCACCTAGCTGCCCCCCAACTTCTAAATCAAAAGAAATCTGAGCAAAGGAAGCACTCAGTCCTTTGTGTAAGTGTAAATGTTCCAGCAGACATAAATATCTTCCTGAATTTGAGAATTCTAGGGTAACGGTTTTCATGGAAACAAATCTATGGCATGTCAGAGCTGGAAAAGACTCTAGCAATAATCTAGTGGAAGACCCTCCTCTCAAAAGGTGGCAACTTAGGGGCAGCTAGATGGCACAGTGGATAGAGCACCGGCCCTGGAGTCAGGAGTACCTGAGTTCAAATCCGGCCTCAGACACTTAACACTTGCTAGCTGTGTGACCCTGGGCAAGTCACTTAACCCCAACTGCCTCACTAAAAACAAAAACAAAGAATCTTCCTAAAAAAAGGTGGCAACTTAGGTTCACTGAGAGGTCATACCTTGTTCAAGGTCACACAGTGAGTTGGTCAGTTTATAAAATTGTTAATGATCTGACAATAATATATAATTTTGAAAAGTTATTTTGGGGGTAATTAAACCTTCATATCAGTAAATTAATACCTAATTTTTTTTGTTTGTTTTGTTTTGTTTTTGCAGGGCAATGGGGGTTAAGTGACTTGCCCAGGGTCACACAGCTAGTAAGTGTCAAGTGTCTGAGGCCGGATTTGAACTCAGGTACTCCTGAATCCAGGGCCAGTGCTTTATCCACTGCACCACCTAGCTGCCCCCATGAATACCTACTTTTAAATGGTTTAATCATCATTCTGAAGCCGCTATTAATACATCTTTTCTGTTTGGGGGTGGGAGGAGGAAAGAGACATTAGAAATTTGTTTTTTAACTGTAGGGATGCGTGTATTCGTGCTAGTAATCTTTCTCTCTGGTAAGTGAGCATTCAAGTTCATGTGTCTTCCAGAGGTGTTGTCTGCAATAACTACTTTAATGTACTGAGAAAATTGAATTGATTCCACTTCTTGATCGATTCCATTTTTGTAATTCTATTTGTAATTGATTTTATTCTGCATAACTACCTAAGTTAAGACCCTTTCTTTGTCCCTAAATTAAGAAGTTTGTGGGTTCAGAAGTTCAGCTTTCCTCTCTGAGTTGAGTTGTCCCATAAATCACCTTAATTCAAAGAAGTGTATTATCTCTACACATCTTACTGCTCATAACCAACTAAGGGAGTCCTGTTACCTCCTAACAAGTCTTGTTAAGATGCAAGTGAGCAAAGGATATGGATAGGGAGTTTTCAGATGAAGACATTAAAGCTATCTATATTCATATGAAAAAATGTTTTCAATCACTATTTTTGTTTGTTTTTTGGTGAGGTAATTGGGGTTAAGTGACTTGCCAGGGTCACACAGCTATTAAGTGTTAAGTGTCTGAGGCTGGATTTTAACTTAGGTCCTCCTGACTCCAGGACCAGTGCTCTATCCACTGCACCATCTAGCTGCCCCTTCAATCACTATTGAATAGAGAACTACACATTAAAACTACTCTAAGGTACCACCTCATACCTATCCAATTAGCAAATGTGACAAAAAAAGGAAAATAATAAATGTTGGAGAAGATGTGGAAAAATTGGAACACTAATGCATTGTTGGTGGTTTGTGAAATGATCCAACCATTCCGGAGAGCAATTAGGAACATGCCCAAAAGGCTATAAAACTGTGCATACCCTTTGACCCAGCAATACCACTATTAGGTCATTTTCCCAAAGCGGTTGTAAAAAAGGGGAAAAGGACCCACATGTACAAAAATATTTATAGCAGCTCTTTTTGTGGTAGCAAAGAATTGGAAATTGAGATGCCCATCAAGTGGGAAATGGCTGAACAAGTTGTGTTATAAGAATGTAATGGAATACTATTGTGCTGTAAAAAATGATGAATAGGCAGATTTCAGAAAAACCTGGGAAGGAAAAGAACTGATGATGAGTGAGATGAGCAGAACTAGGAGAATATTGTACACAGTAACATCAACATTGTGTGAGGATCAACTGTGATAGGCTTACCTCTTCTCAGCAACCAAATGATCCAAGACAATTCCAAAAGACTCATGATAGAAAATGCTGTCCACATCCAGAAAAAGAACTATGAAGACTTTTTTTTTTGGGGGGGATAAGGCTATTGGGGTTAAGTGACTTGCCCAGGGTCACACAGCTAGTGAGTATCAAGTGTCTGAGGTTGGATTTGAACTCGGGTTTCTCCTGAATCCAGGGCCTGTGCTCTATCCACTGCGCCACCCAGCTGCCCCAAACTATGAAGTCTTAATGCAGATCAAAGCATAATTATTTTAACTTTTTTGTTGGTTTTCGTTGTTGTTTCTTCTTTCTTGTGGTTCTTTCCTTTTGTTCTGAGTCTTTTCTCACAACATGATTAATGTGGAAATATGTTTAACATGATTGTAGTATATAACCTATATCAAATTGGTTGCTGTTTTGGGGAGAGGAGAGGGAAGGGAGGGAGGGAGAAACAGAACTAAAATCTTACAAAAATGAATGTTGATAAAACTTTTTATATGTAATTGGAAAAAAATAAAATGCTATTTAAAAAAAGGTGCAAGTGGGCACCAGAAGTGTGTTATTCCTTCTCCACTAAGAAGCCTTGCAGGATGTAGATGGGCTCCATAAATCAATAAGAGGTTGTTACTAGTTCCACATTATTGATTTCCAGCCAATTATGTTGTCCCCCACACCTATGATGCTACCAGTCATATTATTTTCTTTAAGCTTTGTAACAAGTTATAACTTGTTACCCACATATGAAATCCTGTTCTTCAGTCTGTGTTTCCCATAAACACTGTAAAAGGGCTAGCTTTGTGGTCTTAGTTTTTCTAAGGAAGCTAAGATACTGTTGGTAAATTGTGCTGATAAATTGATGGTGCTCATTTGTGCCTCAGTTCACCTTAATTTCAACTGCAACAGTACAATCACAGTGTATCCCACTAGGTCACCCTCCAATATGTGGCTACTAATCACAGATCTCTAACACATGCAAAAATATAGGTTGCCAGCCTAGATTCTGCACATGCTCTAGAAAGCACTACCAATTTCCCCAGTGCCTGCTTGAGTTCTGCTCAGCTTTATGTAGCGTTTAAATATTAAAATTATCAATGTACAAACATTTACATACATTTCTCAAAAATTGACTCATGCCTCCATTTTCCATTCCTTCTGAAATTCTTGTGACCCAAAGGAAAACACACTCAAATCATAGCTTAGGACACGTTTGCTGAATTAAATGACAATATAAAAGGCTAGGTATCAAAACTCCTGGTTACTTCACAAACTCTCTTTATTTCCCCCTCCCTGTCATCACCTGGATATTGCCAGTGACCCAAGTGAAGAGATCACATTCTTGGATTCGATTTTCAGAGTCAAAGGAAGAAAGGATGAAAATTACCATTTTTAAATCACGCCACCATACATTCCATTGCCCCCCTTCTTTTGTTGTTATTTAGTTATGTTAAACTCTATGACCCCCTTTGGGGTTTTCTTGGTAAAGATACTAGAGTGGTTTGCATTTTCTTTTCCACCCCATTTTACAAATGAGGAAACTGAGTCACACAGGTGACTTGCCTAGGATCACACAGCTAATAAGTGTGTGAGGCTGGATTTGAAATCAGGAAGATTCCTGATTTCAGGCCCAGCACTCTTATCCATTGCACTACTTAGCTTCCCTCCTCCTTTCTTTTAGCCCTTCTTTATGTATTGTTTCTCCTCTCTTAGGGAAGGGACTGTCTTACTTGCTTGTATTTGTATTCCCAGCACTTAGAAAAGTGCATGGCACTTAATCAAGTACTTAATAAATGGTTTCTTTCCCTTTCCCTCTTCCCTTCCCCATCTTGTTTTACTGACCTTAACTCTAGCGTCCATAGAAATGGCCCTTATCTCTCAGTTAATCACCAAATCCTCTACTTCTGATGGGCACCAGAGTCTAATTTTTACTGTCACCATAATTTTCACCGTAGGTCTAGGGTCCCTCCAAACTCACATTACAACCACTCTATGATGCATCTCTCACACATGTAATGCATATTTCCTTTGTGCTCATTTTTGGTCTGTTTTGTCTTCCTACTTCTGCCTTCTATGGGAGAAGGAACACAGCAAGAGAGAAGAATTTAAGATGGATTAGAAGGAAAATGAAATTATTTAGGTGACTTGGGTTAGTGAAGAATGTTAGAGGAAAGACATTGAGGAAAATTTGAAGAATAATCTCTAGACCCAGAAAGTGGTCCAGATTTTGCTTCTAGGTCGAAAGATAATTAGGTTTAAAGAAAATTAATGAGGATATAAAAGGATTAAGGAGGATTAGTGAGTTGAGCCTGAAGAGGTAAATTCAAAAAAGGAAAGAAGGACCTTGGCAAGGCAAGGTAAGTAGAAAAGGTAAGTAAAACAGAGGGTAAATCAATTTGATAAAGTAGTTTGGTAGGTATCTTAAATTGTTGAAATAGGTTGACAAAAGGCTGAAGGGGAGATGGATGTGGTTGTGGAATTGTTGAAAATGTGACAAGAATGTGTAGAAGCCTATTTCTGTCCCAAGTGTAGGGAAAGCTAGCTAGGGTTTACTTATAAATTAGAAGCTTTAGCACCAGTCTTTGAGCATTAAGCATTTAAGAGTAAAGAGAGAACATGTGGTGTTCAGAAAGATAGGAAAGCCTATCTACCCTAGAGGAGAGATAGCAGTTCAGCCTGGCCTCCTTCTCTCAAGTCAACTGCCACCATGAGCTTGTTTGAACAATGAACTGTCCAAACTCCCTCTGCTTCCGGAGGAAAGGCGGTCCGTACACACTGCTTAAAGCTGATTGGCTAGCATCACCCAAATCCATTGGTTCACTGGACTTGAGGGTGGTCCCCTGTTTTGTTTTTTTTTTTTAGTGAGGCAATTGGGGTTAAGTGACTTGCCCAGGGTCACACAGCTAGTAAGTATTAAGTGTCTGAGGCCGGATTTGAACCCAGGTACTCCTGACTCCAGAGCCAGTGCTCTATCCACTGCGCCACCTAGCTGCCCCAAAGTTTGTTTGTTTGTTTTTTTAGTGAGGCAATTGGGGTTAAGTGACTTGCCCAGGGTCACACAGCTAGTAAGTGTTAAGTGTCTGAGGCCAGATTTGAACTCAGGTACTCCTGACTCCAGGGCCGGTGCTCTATCCACTGCGCCATCTAGCTGCCCCTAGGGTGGTCCCCTGTTGATGTCATAGTCCATAGCCTCTGAGAACACTCCCTCTTGGGAGTCAGGCAGGTGTGGTTTTAATCAAGTCAACTTTAAGTGAGTTAATCAGCAGTCAGTCTTACTTAATTAGGTCAGTACAAATCAATCTCCTCTGGTTGGGGCCTTTGGGCATTGGCAAAAAGCCCATTCTTTTTTTCTTTCTTTTTTTTTGTAGCAACAAACATTTACTTTATTTTTTCCAGTTACATGTAAGGGTAGTTTTCTTTTTTTTTTTTTTTTTTTGTGGGGCAATGGGGGTTAAGTGACTTGCCCAGGGTCACACAGCTAGTAAGTGTCAAGTGTCTGAGGCCGGATTTGAACTCAGGTACTCCTGAATCCAGGGCCGGTGCTTTATCCACTGTGCCACCTAGCTGCCCTAAAGGTAGTTTTCAACATTTATTTTCATAAGATTTAGAGTTCCAAACTTTTTTCCCTCCCTCCCTCCCTCTCCTCCCCCCTCCACAAGATCGAAACCAGGTTATATATGTACAATCCACGAATGTTCTTTTTATCAGTTCTTTCTATGGGGTTGCCTAGTAAGCTTTCTCATTAGTTCCTTAGGATTGTCTTGGATCATTGCACTGAGAGTAGTTAAGTCATTCACAATTGCTCATTGAACAATACTGCTGTCACTGTTCACAATGTCCTCCTAGTTCTGCTCACTTCACTATACATTGTTGTTCATTAGTCTTTCCAGGTTTTTCTGGGATCATCCTGTTTGTCATTTCCTGTAGCACAAGACCATTCCACTACAATCACATAGCACAGCTTTTTCTATCATTCCTCAATTGATGGACATTCCCTTGCTTCTCAATTCTTAGCCTCCACCAAGAGTTGCTATAAATATTCTTTGTACAATTTTTCCTCCTTTTCTCTTTTTCATGATGACTATTGTTAACTGTTTCCCTTCCATTCTATTCCCTTCCCCATGATATTTATTCTATTATCCATCTTCTTTCATCCTATCACTCTTCAAAAGGATTTGCTTCTGTCTGTCCCCTCCCCCACTCTGCCCTTCCTTCTTTTGCCCCTCTCTCTTTATCCCCTTCCCCTCCTATTTTCCTACAGGGTTAGAAAGATTACTCCACCCAACTGAGTGTATACATTATTCCCTCCTTGAGCCAATTCTGATGAGTGTTAGGCTCATTTACTGCCCAGATTAAATAGATTACTCAACCCAGTTTGTGTGTGTGTATGTGTATGTGTGTGTGTGTGTTAGTCACTCCTTGAGGCAGCTCTGATGAGTTTAAGGTCTTTGAGCCTTTTCTGATGAGTGTAAAATTCATTTACTGCCCTGCTCCTCTCCCATCTTTTCCCCCACTCCATAAACCTTTTCCTGTTTCTTTCATGTAGGATTTCACCTCTGCCCTTCCTCCTCCCTCAGTGCATTCCCTTCACCCCTCAATTTAACCCTAAAGATGTCATCACCTAGCTAGGTGACACAGTGGACAAAGCATCACCCCTGGACCCAGGGGGATCCCAGCCAAAACCTGGCCTCAGACATAAGACAGTCACCCACTGTATGACCCCAGGTATGTCCCCCAGCTCCAATTTTTTATGGTTCTCTAGGGTCTTGTATTTGAAAGTTAAATTTGCCATTCAGTTCAGGTCTTTTCATCACAAATATCTGAAAGTCTTCTTTTTCATTAAAGTCCCATTTTTTCCACTGAAAGATTATGCTGAGTTTTTCTGGGTAGGTGATTCTTGGTTGTAATCCCATTTCCTTTGCCCTCTGGAATATCATATTCCATGCCCTCTTGTCCTTTAATGTAGAGGCTGCTACATCTTGTGCTATCCTGACTGGGGCTCCACAATACTTGAATTCTTTCTTTTTGGCAGCTTCCAGTATTTTCTCCTTGACCTGAGAGCTCTGGAATTTGGCTATAATATTCCTAGGAGTTTTCCTTTTGTGATCTCTTTCTGGAGGTGATCAATGGATTCTTTCAATTTCTATTTTAGCTGCTGCTTCTAGAATTTCAGGGCAATTTTCCCTGAGAATATCTTGGAAGATGATGTCTAAGGTCTTTCCTTGATCATGGTTTTCAGGTAGACCAATAATTTTCAAATTATCGCTCCTGGACCTATTTTCCAGGTCAGCAGTTTTTCCCAGAAGATATTTCACATTGCCCTCCATTTTTTCATTCATTTGGATTTGCTTTATTGTGTCTTGGTTTCTCATAAAGTCACTGGCTTCCATTTGTTCCATCCTCATTCTTAGGCAATCATTTTCATCAGAGAGCTTTTCTACCTCCTTTTACATTTGGCCAATTTGACTTTTCAAGCTGTTGACTTTTTTCTCATGTCTTTCCTGCATCACCCTCATTTCTCTTTCCATTTTTTCCTCTACCTCTTGTGGTAAAAAATGGAAGTTATAACTTAATCATTTGAGAGTTGAGCGCATGGTACTGAAGCGGCTTTTGAAGGACCGCCCTTTTGGGGAGGAGATTGTGACAAACGGCCTTTCGCCTGCTGCTGCCCGGAGAACATGGCCAAGCACGCCATACTTCCGGGATGACAACTTAAAACTGAGAGTGGAAAAGAAGTTCTCCCTCACTCAGGCTTCTCAGCTTAGCCGGGGTAGTGTGCGTCTGGTGGTCGGCTCTGGTTCTTGGCCTGGCAGGCAGTTTTGGGATTCAGTGAGTTTTATAATGGAATATAGACTAAGTTTAGATCTAAGATTATTCATTTGTATTTCTACTTTCCTATTTCCCTAATTGGTATCACCTTTTTGTTATCTAATTAACTCCCAAACAATAAAAGCTAATCCCTCACCGATTAAAAGCTCAGAGGCTTCTTTTCCTTAGTGGTCTGGGAGATATATAAGGGAAAAGTTAAATAGGGAGTTTAATGCTCTTATATCCAATTTTAAATCTCACACTCTCTTCAAAGTCTTTTTTTGAGCACCTTTATGGCCTGAGCCCAATTCATATTTTTCTTGGAAGCTTTTGATATAGGGGCCCTGATGTTGACATCTTCCTCTGAGGGTGCCCCCCCCTTGTTACTGAAGAAACTTTCTATGGTCCTCACCTGTCTCTGTCTGCTCATCTTGCCTTTCTTTTATTTGACTTTTAGCTCCTTAAAGTGGGGCACTGTTTCCAGGCTGCAGTATCCCAAGCTTAAGAAGTCCCAGGTGGTATGAATTAAGGAGGATCAAGTTCCTCATTCGCCTGGCCTGTTCCCTGGTCGGTAGATGACCCCAGACCAACTTGCTAATCAACCAGCTTTGTGTGTTGTGGTTGTCAGCTCTGACAAGCCTGTGCCCCTCCCCCACCTGGGCCACTGCTACTCAAGCCTACCTCCTGGTTCTCAACAGGGGTGAAAAATCCAAGTTCTGCCTCAGCACCAGCATAGACCCCTGTAGTCTCCCCCCTGCCCAGGGCTCAGACTTCTCACCAGACTGTGAGCTTAGTTCTAGACAACACTGGTGCTTCAGCTGATTCAGAGGCTCTGGGGGTCTGCTTTTCTGGTGAAGCCTTCCTGGGACTGGATCTGTGTCAGGGTGACTGTGGGGTTGGGCCCGACTCCTGTATCAGCACAGCAGCTCCCTCCTTCTGACCTTCCAAGCCGTTCTTGGTTAGAAGATGATTTCAGCACATTCTTCTGTGAGTTTTGCTGCTCTGGGCATTTTCCTATGACCTTATTTGGATGTTTTTTGGAGCGATCGTGTCATGAGTTCAAGAGCTCACTGCCTTTCCTCTGCTGTCTTGGCTCTCAAGCCCATTATTTCTTACAAAACTAAGACAATTAAGTTGATCCAGGTGTGATCACTATATGCCACTATAATTGCTGCTACTGGGGAAGCTGAGTGAAGCTGGCAAATTAGTTGAGCTCAGGAGATCAATTGAGCTGAATTGGGGTTACAGCTATCCACATTAAGTCCAGCAATCATTTGATTAGCCTCTTGAGAAGGGGCTAAGGAAGGCAAACTGCCTTAGGAAGGCAATCTGACCCAGGTCTTTAATGGAGCATATCAGAGCTTTTGTGAAAGTCAGCATTGGGAACCAACCAGACCCTTAAGTGTCCACTATATTTCTTTCTTTTTTTTTTTAGTGAGGCAATTGGGGTTAAGTGACTTGCCCAGGGTCACACAGCTAGTAAGTGTTAAGTGTCTGAGGCCAGATTTGAACTCAGGTACTCCTGACACTAGGGCCGGTGCTCTATCTACTGTGCCACCTAGCTGCCCCCAGGTGCTTTATATTTTGATGGTTTTCAATCTCTACCTCCTCAGAGAGGGTGACAGTAGTTAAAACTTATTGCTTCTTTAAAAAATTTTTTTCTATGTGAATTTGTCTTTTATGTTTAGCATTTGTGTTAAAGTAATAAATAGCTCTCCCATACAATCTACATTGTATGTTGAATACCTTTCTATGCTGCTTTTTGGTGAGACCCTAGATATGAGCAAAACCCAAGCTTTACATCATTTTCTCTAGAATGGGGGACAAACAGAGCCAAATAGTGCAGGAAAAAGACCTGAATCCTTCTTTTATTTGGTTGGGCTCCTTCCAAACTGAACCTGGTCCATACATGCATGAATCCAAGTTCTGAAAAGAATTCCTTGTTGAAGGAGAGGATGCAGCTCCCAAACCTTTGGAACCAGAAGTAGTTATTACTGTTACAGCTTTTAAAAAAAAATTTTAATTTTTTAGTGAGGCAATTGGGGTTAAGTGACTTGCCCAGGGTCACACAGCTAGTAAGTGTTAAGTGTCTGAGCCCAAATTTGAACTGGGTACTCTTGACTCCAGGGTCAGTGCTCTATCCACTGCGCCACCTAGCTGCCCCTTTCTGTTACAGCTTGAAAAGAAACTTGAGGCCTCTCTTAAAGAGAAAGAAGCTATTTGTCCTCATAAGAATGTTATAATAGAACCATACAAACTATCAGCTAAAAAATCATCCAGTAAGGGCCAAAGGAAGAGAAGGCCAGCAGTAGCAGGTGATTCCTTGTCTTACTGGGGCAGCAATTTGTCCAAAACCTAACAGAGAACTTCCCAAGACTTGTCAAAGTGTAGGACAATTAACCACTTCCAGTGATTCACGGAGGCACAAATGACACTTCTAGGAGTCTAAAAAGTATTGCTAATGATAACAAAGTTTTGTACAGGAAACTAAACTATAGGGCCACAGGCTTGCCCTATCACTGTTGCCCAACAAAGACAAGGGATGCAGAAGGAAAAATTAATTTGGTAAGTGAACTCCTGGCTAAGAAGGTAGTATTTGAGAATGGAATTCAGACTTCTGAATTGTGGTTTAAAATTTTGGGATGGCAGATTCCTGTCCAGAGATGTTGTACACTTAACAAAAACTGACAATAATATATTTGTTTGGTGTCTTGCAAATGTCATCAAAGGGCTCTAAACACAAAAGGATTGCCTATGTATGTTGCCCCAAGTTAGATACCATAGGGAATAGTTATAAAGAAGAAAGATGAATAGTCTTTGAGAATCCAGAAGTTCCTAGGTGACAAACTCTTAAGAGAGAAGCCAATCCAAGTCCAACCTGGTAGAATTAAAGGAAGAGCCTTTTTTTTTAAAGAGCTACCAATCCCTTTTAAAACCAAATGATAACAGTGGAAGAAAAATTGGGAAAAGAAGTGAGAATTATAGGAGAAAAATATGAAGAGAATTAACAGCTTGGATAAGAGGTTAAAAAAAACTTATCCAAGAAAATAACTCCTTGAAAATTCAGTTTAACCTAATAGAAGCTAATGATTTCATGATACATCAAAACAAAGTCAAAATGACTGAAGAAATATGAGTTATAGCAAAAAACAATTTGATGTAGGAGGCAAAAAAAGGGTTAATAGAAAAATATAAGACCCAAGCTCTGGTACAGATATTAGCTCTAAAAGGGAATCAGATCCCAGTTAATGGATAACTTATGTTAGGTTCTCATACCCATAGTGATCAACATCTATAACGGACCAGAATGGGTCAGGTCAAAATAACAATAAAGGAAAAAGACAACCTATAGAAATTCTAATGAAAAATGATTATATTTTGAAACTAGCCATGGGAATCAGAAAGAGACATGCACAGAAAAGGCCAAATTTGTCCCCAGGTTCACCTTATGATGTGTAAACCCCCAAAACACACCTCCACTGAAAAAGGTACCGGCCTTGGGGTTGGTTTAGGACCCCAGGAACTCCAAATTAGGATAAGCCCATAATGAGTAGAACAGGCCCTCCCCTGTACCTCCCCAAGGTGGAGATTATTATAATGAGACTGATAATCAATTTATCTATAGTATTAATATAACTGTCTTTCCTTTCCTTATTCGAGAGATACCTTTCCAATATTCTGATTCTCTCCCTGTGGTCACCCACAGTATTGCAATAAAACGTGGGAAACTGAGTCACTGAGTCTTGTAATTCTTTCGGGACGACTCACAATCAGTTTGACCCCAAATTCCAGCCCACATCATTTGGTGCCCCGTGTGACTTCAAGTCCCAGACTCAGAAGGGTGAGATCTTGCTAAGGTAAGTTTGGGATTTGCTTTTAACCTCCTGTACACAGGTTTGGTTTTTTGGCTCTTTTGGGAGTCCAGCAGGCTCACCAAAGCGAGTGGGGGTATTTCTTGTTGGTTCGGGATCAAGCGATTTACCCTGAGGGGGTTTCCTTTTTTTCCTGAAAAGGGAAGAAAGGAATTGCCCTGTTGGCAAGACCCAGCAGTCTGGGGGACACCCTGGATTGGGTTCTTTGCTGTTTTGGGACACCCACGTGGACCCAGGTGCGGTGTTGGTAACCTCCGGGAAGTTACAAATGGGTCAGGAGGCTAGCATCCCTAATGACTCCCCATTGGGATGTATCTTGAAAAATTGGGACAAGTCTGATTGCACTGACCTGGAAAAGAAAATGGGTGGTGTTTTATTGCAATACTGTCTGGCCACAGCAACCCCCTCATTCGGCTCTTGGGTTCCCCAGGACGGAGTATGCATTGTGTTTTTCCCCTCTGTTGCCTCAGAAACCTCAGTCACATTGGGTGGGCCCCCAAGGTCTGAGGTAGGATTTTTCTCATGTACAGTCTTAGCCCAACCTACCTTAAAGGGACAGAGAGAGAAAACATTCTGCATAACCCCTCGGGTGTATCCTTACAAATTTGGAAAAAGGGAAAAAGTTGGACTTGGGTAAAAAGGACTTATTTGCAAGAGAAAAGATTTAAGGTATGGCTGTTTGTTTGCTTGTCTGTGTGCGGCTGTTAATCTGCTTGTTGTCTCATGCATTTATGTCTGTCAAATGTTGTAATTGTGGGGAATTTTTGGTGTACCCTCCCCCCTACCCCTGTAGCCTTTCAGAGCAATGGCCAGGCTCTGAAGGTGGGAGAAGGGAAGTCTTTGACTTCTGTACAGGTGTGTGTCTACTTAAGAGTTTTGAATTTGGACTTGGGATGTAACCTTTTTTCTAGGCATTCATAGCCTTAGATGAACATTGTAAAAGCTGGGTGAAAAAAAAATGCTGCTACTTTGAAATCTTTTGTAGTGGAATGGTTAAAAAATCAGGAACTATTTGTAATGTGTAAGAGTTTTAAAGAAATTAGTCAAGTGTGACTTGCACCGCTGCCTCGCACCCCTCCCCCCCCTTAGGTGTTGGCTGGCTGTGCAGCACCAGAGCTATGAGTGGGTGGGTGAGAGAGAGAATGTTTAGAAAATCTTAAGAAACTGTCCAGAGTATTTTAAATAATTGGTAAAAGCAAATAGAAAGAAAACTGTGCTGTTTTGTACTGACTGTTCAAAGAATTTGGAATCTTGGGGGAAAAAAGGGGCGAAGTATATTTAAGGTACACTGCCACTTTAAGTGTTCACCTGTCATTTCAAGGTTTGTGAATTCTGGAAGAAACCAAAGAATACTGTTAAAGTTTTAAAGTTATTTTTAAATTCATATGCGTTAAATTTGTAATTGTGTTAAAATTATTGGAAACAAAGCAATTGATGGTTTTAACAAAAATAGATATAGTAGTTGTTTCCTCTAAGAAAGAGGAAAGCATTGGAAGCTGGTAAATCATTAAACAGAAAAGGCCTTCTAGATTTTTTAAAATTTGTAAACTTGCCAGAAAAGAGTTGGTTACAAGGAATGGTTTTGCTGAGGATTTATAAGGTTGCTAATTGTATAGAAGTAATTTTTTTTTTTTTAGTGAGGCAATTGGGGTTAAGTGACTTGCCCAGGGTCACACAGCTAATAAGTGTTAAGTGTCTGAGGCCGGATTTGAACTCAGGTACTCCTGAGTCCAGGGCCGATGCTCTATCCACTGCACCACCTAGCTGCCCCAGTAATTTCTAATGATTGATCTTTACACCAGGATAAAGTTTAAATCTGAGAAGGAAGGAAAAACCAAGCAACATGTGTGTGTGTCCTGGTAAATCTTTTTTGCTCATTGCAATTTCATGAGAGTAGAGGTTTGCTATTTAAGATAAAATTATGATGTGTAAACCCCCAAAACACATGTCCACTGAAAAAGGTACCCGCCTCAGGGGTTGGTTTAGGACCCCAGGAACTCCAAATTAGGATAAGCCCTCCCTTGTAACACCCCTAGGTGGAGAATAGTATAATGAATAGAACAGGCCCTCCCTTGTACCTCCCCAAGGTGGAGATTATTATAATGAGACTGATAATCAATTTATCCATACTATAAATATAACTGTCTTTCCTTTCCTTATTTGAGAGATACCTTTCTAATATTCTGGTTCTCTCCCTGTGGTCACCCACAGCATTGCAATAAAACTTGGGAAACTGAGTCACTGAGTCTTGTAATTCTTTTGGGATGACTCACGATCAATTGGACCCTAAATTTCCATCCCACATCAAATCGACCTAGAAAACAAATTGAAGAGATATAATTTAAGAACCACTGGATTACCATTGAACTAAAAAAATTGTATCTTTTAATACCAAGGGGCAAAGTATAAATATAAAGAATCCACCAGTCACGTCCTAAAAGAAATTCCAAAATAAAAACTTCCAGGAACATTTTTGGCCAAATTCATAGCTCTCATAGAAAAAATAACAGCAAGCAGCCTGAAAGAATTTAAGCAGTGAAGAATTATAGTAAGGCTCTCACATAATTGAGCATCTACCACTATAAAGGAGTAGAGAGCTTAGAATATATGCCAGAAGGCAAAAGATCTAGGTTTACAACTAAGAATAATTTATCCAGCAAAGTTGAATATAATCCTAAAGGGGGAAACTGGATCTTTAATGAAATAAAATACTTAACAGGTATTCCTAATGAAAAGATCAGAGCTGAGTAGAAAATTTGACATATAAACTAAGAAAAGTATAATATGAGCAAGCAATCATAAGGGACTAAACAGTATTATTTACATTCTTATATGAGGAGATGATACATATAGCTCCTCAGAACTTTATCCTCATCAGGGATTATAGAAGGAATTTAATTAAACTGAGAGTGATTCTGTTATGCTTTTATGACCTTAAAAGAAGAATGGAAAGGATAGAGAACAGTAATAAACTGGGAGGGGGTAAGGAAGAGAAGAATGACAAAATTATCTTGTGTGAATATAGTCTCTAAGTCAAGGTCTATACAAAAAGGGACAGGGAGCTGGCAAGGGGTATGGGGGCAACACTTGAACTCTTATCTGAACTCAAAGGAGGGAACAATATACATACATAGTTGTAAAGAAATACATTTCACCCAATAGGGAAATGAGGGAAAGGAAGAAGATAAGAGAATAGATTAAGGGAGGGATTATTCAGTAGTTTCTTTGAAATCCTTGACCTTTTGTTCTTCCAAATGAATTTTGTTATTTTTTTCTAACTCAGTAAAATATTTTGTAATATAATTGGGCTAGCATTGAATAAATAGATTAGTTAGGTAAAATTATCATCTTTATTGTAGTGGCTTTGCCTACCTACGATTATACCCTAAGTATTTATATCTGACTTTATTTGCATAAAGAGTGTTTTATAATTATGTTCATGTGGTTCCTGGGTCTGTTTTAGCAGGTATACTCTCCGGTATTTTATGTTTTCTACAGTTATTTTAAATGGGGTATCTCTTTGTATCTTTTCTTCCAGGATTTTGTTGGTGATATGTAAAAATGTTGAGAACTTGTGTGGGTTTATTTTATATCCTACTATTTTGCTAAAATTATTAACTTGCTAAAAATAACTTTTTAGTTGAATCTAGGATTTTCCAAATATATCAGATTTATTTCTCATTCTGATCTCTGCAATTTCCATTTCTTCTCTTATTGCTAGAATTTCTAAAATATTGAATTATATTGTTGACAGCATAGTTTCCCTATTTATCTCTTTTAATTAAATTGATTTTAGTTTTAACTTTATCTGAGATTGTGATTGCTACCCCTCCTTTTTTAATATACATCAGCTGATGCATACTAAATTCTGCTCCAACCCTTTATTTTAATTCTGTGTGTATCTCATTTTTAATTGTATTTCTTGTAGACAACATATTGTCAGGTTCTGATTTTTAATCTATTCTGCTATCCATTTCCATGTTATGGGTGAGTTCATCCCATTCACATTCAGCTATAATTACTAGTTGTGGATTTCCCTCAATCCTATTTGCCCTCACTATTTATCCTTCTCCCTTATCCTTTCCTCCCACCCTCCTAATTCTTAATCTACATACCCTTCTTTTTTTAAATAAATAAAAGTATTTTTTCCAGTTACATATAAGGATAGTTTTCAACATTTGTTTTCATAGGATTTGTAGTTCCAAAATTTTCTCCCACTCTCCCTTCCCTCCCTCCTCCCCAAGATGGAAAGCAATCTGATATAGGTTATATATGTGCAATCACATTAAACATATTTCTACATTAGTTATCTTGTGAAAGAAGAATCAGAGCACAAGGGAAACACCTCAAAAAAGAAGGGAAAAAAACCATCTCAAAAGTAGAAACAGTATGGTTCAATCTGCATTCATAATCCACAGTTCTTTTTTCTGTATGTTGAGAACATTTTCTATCATAAGTTCTTTGAAATTGTTTTGGATCATTGCACTACTGATAAGAGCCAAGTCTGCCACTATTGTTCATCACACAATGTTGCTGTTACTGTGTACAATGTTCTCCTCATTCTGCTCCTCTCAGTCAGCATCAGTTCATCTACATAATTTTCTAAAAGTCTCTTCCTTTTCTATCCCCTTGCCCTCTTATTTCTTTATAAATTTAGAAGACTTTTATACCCTTGTAGATATATATGTTGTTCATTCTTTAACCCAGTTCCTATCAGAATAAGGTTCTAGCACTTCCAGCTCTCCACCCCCACTTGTGTCTTCTGTATTAGTTCTCCCTTTTACACCTCACTTGTATATAATTAGTTTGTAAATAATTTGTAATAATTGCTTTTTTTTTTTTTTGGTGAGGCAGGTGGGTTAAGTGACTTGCCCGGGGTCATACAACTAGTAATTGTCAAGTGTCTGAGGCCAGATTTGAACTCAGGTACTCCTGACTCCAGGGCCAGTGCTCTATCCACTGCGGCAGCTAGCTGCCCCAATAATTGCTTCTTTTTACATCTCCTTACGCAGTTTTATCTTTTTTAGAATCAACCCATCATTTTCAGCTTATTCTAAGCCTTGTTTTCAAACTATCCAAGTAATGATGATTGTCTTAAGAGTACTAATAGTATTTTTACATATAAGAAGTAAGAATAGCATGTAAAAACAATTACCATCATAGCTGTTAATGTGAATGGGAGGAACTCATAAAACATAAGAAAAGAGAATGGATTAGAAATCAGAATCCAACAATACTTTGTTTTTGAGAAACACACTTGAAATAGAAAGACACACAGTTAAACTCTATTATGTTTCAGCTGAAGTTTAAAAAAAAAAAAAGGCTGGGGCAGCTAGGTGGTGCAATGGATAAAGCACCAGCTCTGGATTCAGGAGGACCTGAGTTCAAATTTGACCTCAGACACTTGACACTAGCTGTGTGTCCCTGGGCAAGTCACTTAACCCCCATTGCCCTGAAAAAAAAAAAAAAAGGCAGGCATAGCAATCATGATTTCAGACAAAGCAAAAGCAAAAATAGACCTAATTAAAAGAGGTAATAAAGGAAACTACATTTTGCTAAAAGGTACCATAAATAAGTAACATCAATACTAAACATGGCGCAGCTAGGTGGTGCAGTAGATAAAGCACAGGCTCTGGATTCAGAAGGACCTGAGTTCAAATCCGGCCTCAGACACTTGACACTAGCTGTGTGACTCTGGGCAAGTCACTTAACCCTCATTGCCCCACAAAAAAAAAATACATTAAACACATATACATCAAATAGCATAGCATCCAAATGTTCTTTTATCAATAAAAGAGAGAAAGAACAGATAAATGAATTGGGCGTGTAACTAAAAAATTTAGAAAATTAGCAAATTTAAATCCTCTAAATACCAAAATAGAAATCCTGAAAACCAAAGGAGAGATTAATAAAACTGAAAGCACAAACCTATTGGATTAATTAATAAAACTAGAAAAAATCAAATAGATAAGTCAATAGCTAACTTGATTTTAAAAAGATTTTAAAAACTGAATGAATAACAAATGAAATAAAGGAAATTATTAGGAGCTATTTCACCCAAATATCTACCAATAAAATTGACAGTCTTAATGAAATGAATGAATGTTTACAAAAATACTAATTTCCCAAATTAACAGAATAGGAAATAGAGCATGTAAATAATCTTATCTTAGAAAAAGAAATTAAAGTATAGTATATACCTTATATATAGTATATATGATAGTCAAAGGATACAAATAGTTTTCAGAGGAAGAAATCCAAGCTATTAGTAACCATATGAAAAAAATGCTTTAAATCATTAATAGGGAAATGTGAATTAAAACAACTTGAAATTCCCCCTCTCATCCATCAGATTGAGAAAAAGAAAATGACAAATGCCCAAAGGGCTATAAAACTGTGCATACCCCACATGTACAAAAATATAGCACTTCTTTTTGTGGTGGCAAAGAATTGGAAACTGGGAGGGTGCCCATTGATTGGGCAATGGCCAAACAAGTTATGGTATATGAATATGATGAAATACTATCATGCTATAAGAAATGATGAGGGGCTCTGGTGATGGACTCAACAGAAATTAAAAATGGTTTGGTGTCTGACATATCACCATAGGTTGTCCTACAACACAGCTTCCAACAAAACTCGGCTGTCATGAACCCCAGGTAAAAGAATTGTTTACCTTTATACTAACAAAGTTGGAAAAGCACCAAAATCAGCCTGTGGTGTGTGCCCAGGAAGATTTTGAGGTGTTCGTGCAGTGAGACCTAAAGTTCTTATGAGGCTATCAAAGACCAAAAAGCATGTCAGCAGGGCTTATAGTGGCTCCACGTGTACTAAATGTATCTGTGACAGGATCAAGCATGCTTTCCTGATTGAGGAGCAGAAAATTGTTGTGAAGGTGTTGAAGGCACAGGCACAGAGTCAAAAAAGTAAATAAAAAGGATATATTTTTTTTAATAATAAAGAAAATTAAAATGTGAAAAAAAAAGAAATGATGAGGGGGATGACTTCAAAGAAATCTGGGAAGACTTGTATTAACTAATGCAAAATGAAGTGAACAGAACCAGGAGGACAGTATTGCAATAACAGCAATATTGTAAAGACAAACAACTTTGAAAGACTTAGGAACTCTGATCAATGCAATGACAAACAACAATTGCAGAGGACTGATAATGAAACTTGTTACTCTGCTCCAGATAAAGAAGTAATGGATTTAAAGTGCAGATCGAAGCATTTTTTTGGACATGACTGATGTAGAAATTTGTTTAGTTTGACTATACATATTTGTAAC
This sequence comes from Dromiciops gliroides, assembly GCF_019393635.1. NCBI lineage: Eukaryota > Metazoa > Chordata > Mammalia > Microbiotheria > Microbiotheriidae > Dromiciops > Dromiciops gliroides. Next base: position 242,404,907 of record NC_057864.1, read on the forward strand.
AGGTTTTGGTTTCCTAGCTTTCTCAATGGGTAGGGGAGTGAATGGGGAAAAGAATTGGTAACTAAAAATAACATTGATTTTAAAATTAAATTTAAAAATTTTATTCTTTTAGTAAATAATTTGTTTCCAGTTACATATAAAGATAGTTTTAAGCATTTGGTTTTTTTTTTTGTTTTTTTTTTAGTGAGGCAATTGGGGTTAAGTGACTTGCCCAGGGTCACACAGCTAGTAAGTGTGTGTTAAGTGTCTGAGGCCGGATTTGAACTCAGGTACTCCTGACTCCAGGGCCGGTGCTTTATCCACTGCTCCATCTAGCTGCCCCAGCATTTGTTTTTATAAGATTTTGAGTTCCAGATTTTTCTCCCTCCCTTCTCCCCAAGATGGCAAGCGATCTGATATAGGTTATACGTGTACAGTAATTTTTAAACATTTCCACATTAGTTATATTGTAAAAGAAGAAACAAAACAAAGGGGAAAAACATGAAAATAAAAAAGCAAAAATGGTATGCTTTGATCTGCATTCAAAATCCACAGTTCTTTCTCTGGATGTGGAGAGCATTTTCTATCATGAGTCTTTTGGGATTACCTTGGATCATTGTATTGCTGAGAAGAGCTAACTTTATCTTCACACAATGTTGCTGTTACTGTGTACAATGTTCTTCTGGTTCTGCTCACTTCACTCAGCATCAGTCAGGTTAAGTCTTTCCAGATTTTTTTGCCTATCATTTCTTATAGTACAATAGTATTCCATTACATTCATATACTACAACTTGTTCAACCATTCCCCAATTGATGCACGTCTCCTCAGTTTCCAATTCTTTGCCACACAAAAAGAGCCACTATAAATATTTTTGTACACTTAGGTCCTTTACCCTATTTTATGATCTCTTTGGAATACAGATATAGTAGTGTTATTACTGGATCAAAGGGTATGCAGTTTGATTGTCCTTTGGGCATAGTTCCAAATTGCTCTTCAGAATGGTTGGATCAATTCACAATTCCACCAACACTGCATTGGTGCCCCTATTTTTACAGATCTCCTCCAACATTTATCATTTTCCTTTCCTGTCATATTAGCCAGTCCAATATGTGTGAGGTAGTAGCTCAGAGTGGTTTTAATTTGTATTTCTCTAACCAATAATGATTTAGAACATTTTTTTCATATGACTATAGATAGCTTTAATTTCTTCAACTGAAAATTGCCTATTCATATCCTTTGACCATTTTCCAATTGGGTAATGACTTTTATTCTTGTAGATTTGAGTCAATTCTCTATATATTTGAAAAATGAGGCCCTTATCAGAAATACCAATTGTAAAAATTGTCTCACAGCTTTCTGTTTTCCTTCTAATCCTGATTTCATTGGTTTTGTTTGTGCAAACCCTTTTTAATTTAATCAAAATTATCCATTTTGCATTTCATAATGCTCTCTATGTCTTGTTTCATCATAAGTTCTTCTCTTCTACATAGATCAGACAGGTAAACTATTTCTTGCTCTCCTAATTTGCTTATGGTATCATCCTTTATATCTGAATCATTTATCCAAAATTTGAAAAAATTTAAACAGTGCATTAGCATGCATGTTTTTCTGTAGTCCAATAATTGTCATTTCTTTTTTGGGCATCTTTCCAATCTAATTCCAATCTAAGGTGGAGCCTTATAGTTGCTTTAATGTGCATTTTTCTAATTATTCATGCATTTTCCCCTCACATGGTTGCTGGTAGTATTTATTTCTTCCCTTCAGAACTGCCTAGTCATGTCCTTTTTGTTTTTGTTTTTGTTTTTTTTTTGAGGGGCAATTGGGGTTAAGTGACTTGCCTAGGGTCACACAGCTAGTAAGTGTTAAGTATCTGAGGCCCGATTTGAACTCAGGTACTCCTGAATCCAGGGCCAGTGCTCTATCCACTGCGCCATCTACCTGCCCCTAGTCATGTCCTTTTGACTTTTTATCTATTGGAGAATAACTCATGTTCACTTATATTTCAATCGGTTTCTCATGTATCTTGAATGTGAGAATTTTATCAGAGAAACTTGCTATAAAGGTTTTTTCCCCCCCAGTTTAACTGCCTTCTAAATTACTAGTATTGACTCTTGTTTTGTTTGAAAATTAAGGTAAACCGAGAGACAAGATTCTGAACATGATCAGTTAATTAGTTAGGCTAGCAATAGCCATAAGCTGCTAAATCTTATGTTATTTTGACTATAGCTCAACAGTATTTACATTGTTTTGTTTGTTTTTTCTAGTTGTACATTTTTTTTCCTTCAAAACTTAGCTATGATGTTCCTATGAACTTTCATCTTGGGATCTCTTTTAGGTGGTGATTGGTGGATTTTTTCAATTTCTATTTTACCATTCAGTTTGAAAACTTCAAGGTGATTTTCCTTAATATTTTCTTTTTTTAAATCATAGCTTTCAGGTAGTCTAACAATTCTTATATTGTCTCTCCTTGATCTCTGGGTCAGTTGTTTTTCTAATGAGATATTTCATATTCTGTTCTATTTTTTCATTCTTTGATTTTATTTTATTTCTTAGTGTCTTATAAAGTCATTGCCCAATTCTAATTTTTAAGCTTTTTGGATCTCTTTCCAATTGGTGGACTTTCTTTTTGTAATTTATTTTTTATATTCTTCCATTATTCTTATTTTTCTTCAACCTCTATTTTTTGATTCAAAAGTCCTTTTTAAACTTTTCCAAGAACTCTTTTTGAGCTTGTGATCATTTTTATTTTTTCTTTGAAGAGAAGTCACTATTTTAACTTCACTATCTTCTCCTGACTTTGAACCCAGATCTTCTCTATCACCATGCTAGCCATCTATGGTTGGGTTCTTTCTTTTTTGATTACTATTTTAGTGACTTATTTCATGTCTGTTAGCTTTGTTTTAGAGCTGGGCCCTAGTCCTGAGGTGTGAGGTGTCATAGGCTTCAGGTTTTTTTATGTTGATTTCTGAGCTCTATTTGGAGCTTGAATTCAGGTACTTCTCTCTGCCCCTGAGCTGCAATCAGGGTCGTCAGCAGCTACGAACTTCAACTCACCCCTTGCCTTAGAACCAAAACCAGGGACTTTGCTCTCTTGTGAGTGACCATAGCCAGCAAAACCCTGTCCTCTGTCACTGCAGTCACCATCATGTGCTAGCTCCTTCTTACCCACAGCCACAACCTGGGACTGCATATGGTCAGCACACCTGGGCCCCATGTTCAGTGCCAGTGGAGGTTCCTATAATTTTCCCCTGATCAGCTGTCTTGAGGCAAAAGTTCCTGAACCTAAGGTTGCCTTTGGAATAGAGCTGCCCCAGGGCTTGTTATTCATTAGTTCAGCCCTATCTGCCCAGAGGTATCTGCACTTCAGTCAGGCCATACTACAACCCCAGGAGGTCAGGTCTTTCCAAACATTATCTCAAGTTGTTTTAGGCAAACAACTGCTTTACCCAATTTTTAATTATTTCTGCTGCTCAAAGTTCACTCAAAGGTATTATTTTAGATTGTTTATGGGGGAATTCGGGAGAGCCAGGTAATTTCCTGTCTTAATCTGCCATCTTTTATAGCTTTTAATTTTCACAAATAATGTTACTATGAATATTTTTGTACTTTTGAATTGTTTCTTGTGAATATATGGTATCTAGAAGCCTGGGAGCCTTGTTGCCTGTCACTATGCATAGTAAAGGAAGGCATTATGATCAGAGGATAGAGTTGGAGGGCAATGTCTTCTGGCTTTTAGCTTTTTTTTTTTTAACTTCTCCTCAATTCCCCTCTCCCCCCCTCCCAATGATTAAAAAATTTTTTTTTATTTAATTTTTTTTTTGGTGAGGCAATTGGGGTTAAGTGACTTGCCCAGGGTCACACAGCTAGTAAGTGTCAAGTATCTGAGGTCGGATTTGAACTCAGGTCCTCCTGAATGCAGGGCTGGTGCTTTATCCACTGTGCCACCTAGCTGCCCCTCCCCCATTAATTTTCATTGGAGACCCAGAGAATCTTGGACTGAGGAAGGGGGAAAAAACTGAGCTGGTACAGACTCACATAGCTCTTATGAGATTTCTTGGCAGAACCACCTCTAACACTACCACCTATCAATGGATTTGAGGTCACGTGATCTTTTGAAGAGGCTAAAGGGTAGGTACAAGGAATTTCCAACCTTTAGTTAGATAAAGATTTGAAACAGAGATGTTGCTCCTGGTGAATCAGGGAAAAAAACCAACAGATTAAATACATGTGAACTTTACTTAATTGGCAGGATGCTTTTAGTTCTAAAAAATCTAGGCCTATAGAGATGGAGATTATGGGTATGAAATAGATACATACATATATATGCATATACATATTTCTCAATTACATGTAAAAATTAACTTCGATTTTTTTGTAAAGTAATAAACATTTTTATTTATAGTTTTGAGTTCCAATTTTTATCCTTCCTTCCCTCCCTCCCCTCCCCTATCCTTGAGGTGGCAAGCAATCACATATGGGTTATACATGTATGATTATGTAAAGCATTACTGTATTAGTCATTTTGTACAAGAAAACTTGAATAAGAGAAACAAATGAAAGAAAGTGAAAACCAGCATGCTTCAGTCTATGTTCCATCAATATCAGTTCTTTTCTTTGGAGGTGGATAGTCAGTTTCACCAATGGTCCTTTGGGATTGTCTTGGATCACTGTATTGTCGAGAATAGTTGTCTTTCACAGTTCTTCATCAGATGATATTGCTGTCTGTACACAATGTTTTCTTGCTTCTGCTCTCTTCACTATATATCACTTCATGCAAGTCTTTCTGGCCTTTTTGAAATCATCCTGCTTGTCATTTCTTACAGCACAATAATATTCCATCACCATCATATACCACAGCTTGTTTAGCTATTCCCCAATTGATGGGTATTCCTTGGATTTCCAATTCTTAGCCACCACAAAAAGAGCTGCTATAAATATTTTTGTACAAATGGATCTTTTTCGCTTCTTGGGTATGTCTTTGGAATATAAACCTAGCAGTGGTGTTGCCGGATCAAAGGGCATGCACAGTTCTGTAACCCTTTAGGCATAGTTCCAAATTGCTCTCCAGAATGCTCTTTTCACAACTCCACCAACAGTGGATTAGCATCCCAGCTTTTCTACATCCCCTCCAACATCCAATATTTTCCATTTTTGTTATATTTGCCACTCTGATAGGTGTGAGGTGATACCTCAGAGTTGTGTTAATTTGCATTTATCTGATCAATAGTGGTCTAGAGCATTTTTTTATATGATTATAGGTAGCTTTGATTTCTTTGTCTGAAAACTGCCTGTTGATATCCTTTGACTATTTATCAATTGGGGAATACTTGTATTTTTATAAATTTGACTCAGTTCTCCATATAATTGAGAAATGAGACATTTATCAGAGATATTTGTTTCAAAAATTCTTTCTCAGTTTTCTGCTTTCCTTACAGTACAATACATTAGTTTTGTTCCCAAGCTCTCAAAAAAAATATACCATTTGTTATATAAAATGACTCTGGGAGGAGGAGGGGGAGTGATATTTAGGATAACTATGATGAAGTATGAAAGGAAAGATAATTGATTAAAACTTTTTTTTTTTTTTTGGTGAGGCAATTGGGATTAAGTGACTTGCCTAGGGTCACACAGCTAGTAAATAAGCAGATTTGAACTCAGGTCCTCCTGACTTCAGGGCCGGTGCTCCATCCACTGCGCCACCTAGCTGACCCCCAACTTATTTTTTAAAAAACAGGTTCATGAACCCCATATTAGGAACCTCTGAAAAGGAATTGGAATGATTGGAATGATGCCACCTACTGGAGACTTACTATAGGAAAGCTCCACCATGAGAAGAATGCCTCAGAGGGCAAGGCCATGTGGCTTTTCCTTGGCGTCAGGAAGTGACGTTTGCTCATGGGTGCTGTCTATCAAGGCTACCAGCCAATCAACTTGAGCAGCCTCCTATTTTCTGGGAGGGGACAGGAAGGAGGAAAGAGGGCCTGCGTGGAGAGCTCTGTCTCTTTTATTTTTGGTTCCTGACTTGATGGTGGTGGTGGTGGCAGAGGACTTCACAGGAAATTTGAGGAAAGATAGGAATGCCAGGCTTTTGGAATTCTGTTCTCAATCTTTCTCTCTCTCTCTCTCTCTCTCTTTTTTTTTTTAGTGAGGCAATTGGGGTTAAGTGACTTGCCCAGGGTCACACAGCTAGTAAGTGTTAAGTGTCTGAGGCCGGATTTGAACTCAGGTACTCCTGACTCCAGGGCCAGTGCTCTATCCATTTCGCCATCTAGCTGCCCCATCTTTCTCTTTCTATCTTTCAATAAACCCTAAAAAACCTAAACTCGTTTTATCAGTGATTTTAGTCAGTTTCCCCCAAAACTGGGGGAACAGATTAGAACTCACATTTAGAATCTTAAATTACACAGAATGAATGGATGAACAAGCATTTATTAAGTTCTCACTATGTGTCAACTCTGTGTTAATTGCCAAGGATACAAATAAAAGCAAGCAAAACAGATCACATCCTCAAGGAGCTTACATTTGGGGGGGGGGGGGCAGGGCAATGAGGGTTAAGTGACTTGCCCAGGGTCACACAGCTAGTAAGTGTCAAGTGTCTGAGGCTGGATTTGAACTCAGGTCCTCCTGAATCCAGGGCTGGTGCTTTACCCACCGTGTCACCTAGCTGCCCCCATAGGAACTTATATTCTAATGTGTTAAGGGCTAAAATTCTAGCTAGTCTGTCTAAAATATCTAATGAGTGGTCGCCAATAAATTATAAGCTTTAGCAAGAGTTAGACTTTTAAGCATTTATTAAGGAGAATAAGAATTTGGTAAAGAGAGAGAGAAAGGCCTAGATTCTTATCTATTAAAGGGAGAGCACATTTCTAGCTCCGCTCTCCACCAGAGTCCAGAGGAAAGAGCCCGAGACCGAGCGCCAGTCTCTTCCTTCCTCCTCCCACTAGCCCGCGTCACTTCCTGATGCCAAAGAAAAGACTCCTGGTCTTGCCCTCAAAGACCTTCGCTTCATGGGCAGAACTCTTCTACGGTAAGTCTCCAGCAGGTGGCGTCATTCCAATCGTTACAAATGAGAGGTCAAGCAGAAAGGGGAGCTAGAAGGAAAAGGGACAGCACAGCAGCATGTCTGGAAAAGGCCAGGAAGTGATGCTAAAATCTGGTCCTGGGAAAGGATAAGGTAAAATTTCAATTGTCAAAGCCAAGGGTCCTAAGGGACCCAAGAGAGGTTGAGGAAGATAGCCAAAATGTAGACAGAATGGTTTGCAAATGGCTGGAAAAGAGTTCAATCCCTCTCGTTTTACATGTGACATCTTTATTTGTTGGCACAGATCAAGCTTCTCCTTTAAGCATACAAGACAGCTGTCACATGGATTAAAATTCAGTTAAGAGATTTTGAGTACCTAAGAAAGCAATATTTGCCCTCCACTTGAATATTCCCTAGTTGGACCAAGCAAGATTATTAAGCAAACTTCAGCAGGCTGCAATACCTGTCATGGCCGCGAGAGGGTGACTAAAGGTTATACTTCTGCTAATGGCTCACTGCTCATTTTGTTTTTGTTTTTTATTTGTCTTTCATTCTACCCTTGAAAGTGGCTTTCCCAGACCTGATGAACTCTGAGTACAGATTGAAGCATTTTTTTTAATTTTTAAATTTTTCTGGTTCTTCCCCACTAGATTAACATAGATATATGTTTTGCTGATTTTACATGTATAATTGATATATATTTTTTGCCTTCTAAATGAGTGGGGGAGGGACTGGAGGGAGGGAGAGAGTTTGGAACTCAAAATTAAAAATTGGATGTTAAAAAAGCATTTTTAGGGGGCAGCTAGGTGGTACAGTGGATAGAAGCACCAGCCCTGGATTCAGGAGGACCTGAGTTCAAATCCAACCTCAGACACTTGACACTTACTAGCTGTGTGACCCTGGGCAAGTCACTTAACCCTCATTGCCCTGCAAAAAAAAAAAAAAAGAAAAGAAAAAAAAATTTAAAGCATTTAAAAAATGTTAAATGGTTAACATTTAAAACTGCTTATTTCTGATAAAGGCCTAATTTCTCAAATATATAGAATTAAATCAAATTTATAAGAATACCAGGGGCAGCTAGGTGGTACAGTGGATAGAGCACTGGCCCTGGAGTCAGGAGTACCTGAGTTCAAATCTGGCCTCAGACACTTAACACTTACTAGCTGTGTGACCCTGGGCAAGTCACTTAACCCCAATTGCCTCACAAAAAAAAAAAAAGTCATTTCTCAATTGTAAAATGGTCAAAGGATATGAATAGGCAGTTTTCAGATTAGAGCTCCCTATAGTCATATGAAAAAATGTTCTCGATCACTATTGATTAGAGAAATGCAAATTAAAACAACAACCACTTCACACTTGTCAGATTGGCTAATATGACAGAAAAGGAAACTAATAAATGTTGGAGAAGATGTGGAAAAATTGGAACACTGATGCATTGTTGGTGGAGTTGTGAACTGATCCAACCATTCTGGAGACCAATTTGGAACTATGCCCAAAGGGCTATAAATCTGTGCATACCCTTTGACCTATCAATACCACTATTAGGTCTATCTCCCAAAGAGATCATAGAAAAGGGAAAAGGACCCACATGTACAAAAAATATTTCTAGCAGCTCTCTTTGTGGTGGCAAAGAATTGGAAACTGAGGGGATGCCCATCAATTGGGGAATGGCTGAACAAGTTGTGATATATTAATGTAATGGAATACTATTGTGCTATAAGAAATGATGAGTAGGCAGATTTCAGAAAAACCTGAAAAGACTTATTTGAGCAGAATCAGGAGAACATTGTATATAGTAATAGCAACATTGTGTGATGATCAGCTATGATAGACTTAGCTCTTCTCAGCAATACAATGATCCAGTTCAATTCCAAAGGACTCATGATGGAAAATGTTCTCCACATCCAGAAAAAGAACTATGAGATCTGAATGAAGATTGAACCATGCTAATTTTTTTCTTTTCTTTTCTTTTTTTTTTGTGAGGCAATTGGGGTTAAGTGACTTGCCCAAGGTCACACAGCTAGTAAGTGTCAAGTGTCTGAGGCCGAATTTAAACTCAGGTCCTCCTGACTCCAGGGCCAGTGCTCTATCCACTGTGCCACCTAGCTGCCCCCTGAACCATACTATTTTTACTTTTTGTATTTTTTTCTTTTTTTGAGTTTTGCCCTTTTGTTTTGATTCTTCTTTCACAGCAAGACTAATGTGGAAATATGTTTAATGTGATTGTGTGTGTGTGTATATATCAGATTGCTTGCCATCTTGGGGAGGGGGAAGGAAGGGAGGGAGGGAGAGATAAAAAATTGGAACTCAAGACTTTATAAAAATGAATGTTAAAAACTACCTTTACAAGTAACTGGAAAAAATACTATTAGATTAAAAAAATAATAAAAATAAAAAAGTATATTAAATGCTTGTTTCTGATAAAGGTCTCATTTCTCAAATATATGGAGAATTAAATCAAATTTAGAAGAATACAAGTCATTCCCCAGTTGAGAAATGGTAAAAAGATATGAACAGACACTTTTCAGATAAAGAAATTAAAACTATCTATAGCCATATTTAAAAAAAAAATGTTCATGGCAGTTAGGTGGCGCAGTGGATAAAGCACTGGCCTTGGATTCAGAAGGACCTGAGTTCAAATCCAGCCTCAGACACTTGACACTTAGTAGCTGTATGACCCTGGGCAAGTCACTTAACCCTCATTGCCCTACCAAAAGAAAAATATTCTTGGAAGCTTTAGATATAGGGGCCCTGATGTTGACATCTTCCTCTGAGGGTGCCCCTTGCTTTTCCTTGTTACTGAAGAAACTTTCTATGGTCCTAACCTTTCTCTGTCGGCTCATCTTGCCTTTCTTTTACTAGACTTTTAGCTCCTTAAAGTGGGGCACTGTTTCCAGGCTGCAGTATCCCAAGCTTAAGAAGTCCCAGGTGGTATGATTTAAGGAGAATCAGGTTCTTCCCTCACCCAGCCTGTTTCCTGGTCCTAGATGACTCCAAACCAACTTGCTAATCAACCAGCTTTGTGTGTTGTGGTTGTTAGCTCTTAAGAAGTGTGCCCCTCCCCCACCTAGGCCACTGCTCCTCAAGCCTAGCTGTTGGTTCTCAGCAGGGGTGTAAAATCCAAGTTCTGCCTTAGCACCAGGATAGACCCCTGTAGTCTCCCCCCTGCCCAGGACTCAGCCTTCTCACTAGACTGTGAGCTTAGTTCCAGACAACACTGAAGCTTCAGCTGATTCAGAAGCTCTGGGGGTCTCCTTCTCTGGTGAAGCCTTCCTGAGACTGGATCTGTGTCAGGGTGACTATGGGGTTGGGCTCGACTCCTGTATCAGCACAGCAGCTCCCTCCTTCTGACCTTCCAAGCCATTCTTGGTTAGAAGATGATTTCAGCACATTCTTCTGTGAGTTTTACTGCTCTGGGCATTTTCCTATGACCTTATTTGGATGTTTTTTGGAGCGATCGTGTCATGAGTTCAAGAGCTCACTGCCTTTCCTCTACCATCTTGGCTCCGCCCCAGAAGTCTCCAAGAAAAATGTTCTCAATCACTATTGAGTAGAGAAGTGCACATTAAAACTACTCTGTGGGGCAGCTAGGTGGCACAGTGGTTAAAGCACTGGCCCAGATTCAGGAGGACCTGAGTTCAAATCTGACCTCAGACACTAGACACTTAATAGCTGTGTGACTCTGGGCAAGTCACTTAACCCTCATTGCCCCACAAAATAAAACACCCTCCCCCCACTACTCTGAGGTACCACTTCATACCTATCCAATTAGCTAATATGATAAAAAAAAAAAGGAAAATAAAAAAATTTGGAGAAGAGGTGGAAAAATTGGAATACTAATGCATTGTTGGTGGAGTTGTGAACTAATCCAACCATTCTGGAGACCAATTTAGAACTATGTCCAAAAGGCTATAAAAGTGTGCATATCCCTTGACTCAGAAATACCACTATTAAGTATATCTCCCAAAGAGATCATAAAAAAAGGAGAAGGACCCACATGTACAAAAATATTTATAACTGTTCTTTTTGTGGTGGCAAAGAATTGGAAACTGAGGAGATGCCCATCAACTGGGGAATGACTGAACAAGTTGTGGTATATGAATGTATTAGAATATTATTGTGCTGTAAGAAATGATGAGCAGGCACATTTCAGAAAAACCTGGAAATATACATATAAGAACTGATGCTGAGTGAAATGAGCAGAACCAGGAGAACATTGTACACAGTAACAGCAACATTTTGTGATGATCAACTGTTTTTTGTTTTTTGGGTTTTTTTGAGGGGCAATGAGGGTTAAGTGACTCGCCCAAGGTCATATAGCTAGTAATTGTCAAGTGTCTGAGGCCGGATTTGAAGTCAGGAACTCCTGAATCCAGGACCGGTGCTTTATCCACTGCACCACCTAGGCGCCCCAATGATCAACTGTGATAGACTTAGCAATATAATGTTCCAAGAGAATGCCAAAAGACTCATGATAGAAAATATTCTCCACATCCAGAACAAGAACTATGGAGTCTAAATGCAGATTGAAGCATATTATCTCAATTTTTTGGTTGTTTTTTTTTTGGGGGGGGGTTGTTGTTTTTTCTTCTTTCTTGTGATTTTTCCCTTTTATTCTGATTCTTTTTTTCACAACTTGACTAATATGTAAATATCTTTAACATGATTGTACTGTATAACCTATATCAGATTGGTTGCTGTCTTGGGGAGGGGAGAAGGAAGGGAGAGGGAGAAAAATTTGGAAAAATTCTTCATAGGTCCTTTGTAGTTTATTTGAATATTAATAATATTCATAATAACTTGGTTGTTAATAATTATTCTTCAAACAATATTGTTGTTACTGTATGTAATATTTTAAATTCTGCTCACTTCACTTTTCATCATTTCATGCAAGTCTTTCCATGTTTTTCTAAAATCAACCAGTTCATAACTGCTGACAGCATAGTAGTATTCCATCACAATCATATACCACACCTTGTTTAGCCATTCCCCAACTGATGAACATTCCCTTAATTTCCAGTTCTTTGCCACTCCAAAGAGAGCTGCTATAAATATTTTAGAACACATAGGTTTTTGTCCTTTATCCCTGATTACCTTGGGAAACAGAGCTAATAGTGCCATTGCTGGTTCAAAGGACATATACAGTTTTATAACTCTTTGGGCATAACTCCAGATTGCCCTCCAAAATGATGTCTCAGTTCATGGTTCCCACCAAACATGTATTAACTTCCAAATTTTTCTACATCCCCTTCAACATTTGTCATGTTCCCCTTCTATCATTTTAGCCAATCAGATAGGTATGAGGTAATATCTCAAAGTTGTTTTAATTTGCATTTCTCTAATCAATAATGATTTAGAGCATTTTTTTTTTTGTGAGGCAATTGGGGTTAAGTGACTTGCCTCAAGTCACACAGCTAGTAAGTGTTAAGTGTCTGAGATTAGATTTGAACTCAGGTCCTCCTGACCTCAGGGCCGGTGCTCTATCCACTGCGCCACCTAGCTGCCCCCTAGAGCATTTTTTCCACATAAATATATAGTTTTGATTTCTTCATAGGAAAACTTCCTATTTGACAGGAAATTGGAAAATTGACAATTGAAAAATGACTCATTCTTATAAGTTTTACAGAGCGCTCTCTATATTTGAGATACAAGACTTTTATCTGAGAAACTGTCTATAAAATTGTTTTCCCTAATGTTCTGCTTTCCTTCTAATATTGGTTACATTGGTTTTATTTGTACAAGACAGAAGGACTCTGAGGAATTTCTCAAGGACAAAGGAAGGCAGATAATAAAAATATTGTTGTTCATTTACTCGATTCTGTCTGACTCTTCATGATCCCATGGACCATAGAATGCCAGGCCCTTCTATCCTCCACTGTCTTTTGAATTCTGTTCAAGTTCACGTTCATTATTTCCACGACAATATCTATCCATCTCATCCTCTACCATCCCCTTTTCCTTTTGCCTTCTCTGTCTTTGGCTGAAAAATATATCATCAGTCTGACTATCTGGTGCTATGTGTAAAGAAGCCTTTTGGGTTGTTGATGTTATGACCAGTGAGTTACCTTGACGAAACTCTATAAAAACAAAATAGCAGGGCAGCTAGGTGGCTCAGTGGATAAAGCACTGACCCTGGATTCAGGAGTACCTGAGTTCAAATCCAGCCTGACACTTGACACTTACTAGCTGTGTGACCCTGGGCAAGTCACTTAACCCCCATTGTCCCACAGAAAGAAAGAAAGAAGAAAAGAAAGAAAAATAAATAAAAACAAAATAGCTACCATTTAATATAGCTTTAGGGTTTGCAAAGATCTTCACAAACATTACCACTTAACAACCCTGAGAGGTTTTACAGATAAGGAAACTGAGGCACAGAGAGATTAAGTGACTTGTCCAGGATCACACACCTTATAAGTTTATAGACTAGATTTGAATCTGAGACTTCCTGACTCCATATTTATTATTCATATTTCTACTCACTGTACCAGATAGCTACCTAAGAGAAGCAAAGATTCTTGCCTCCTCCCCCAGTCAGGTCACAAGACTGGATTCATTCTAGCTCATAGTCTATATCATGCTCTGAGTGACTAATAATCATGTACTCTCCCCCTTGAATTTGGATTTAGCCTGGTGTGGTCTGTTCATGTTCCTGCTTGACTGTAATATCTCAATTTCATATAGAAGACCCCCCCCCAAAGAGTCATATATTTTAGTCATCCTCCCTTTATACTGGGTGAGCCAAAGATTACAAAGGGATTTCAATATTTAATAACTCCTTCATTTTTTTTTTTTGCTGGGCAATGAGGGTTAAGTGACTTGCCCAGGGTCACACAGCTAGTAAGTGTCAAGTGTCTGAGGCCGGATTTGAACTCAGGTACTCCTGAATCCAGGGCCGGTGCTTTATCCACTGTGCCACCTAGCTGCCCCTACTCCTTCATTTTTTAAATTTACAATACCATATCATCACATACAGTATATAATAGGAAATAAATTTACATTATGTGTGAAAAATCAAATCTCATAAATGGCAAAAAAATAAATAAAAATGAATTTTTAAAAGTTATTAAAATATTGTAACTTTTGTCCTACTCTGTAGTACCCTCTGTAAGGGATCTCTATGGTAGAAAGTCAATTAAGAAGCTTCTTGGCCACTGGTCCTATCACTTCCTGGAAAATAGAGGAAGAAGAAATGGAAGCAGTTTTGGGTTTTATATTCTTGGGCTCAAAGATGACTGCAGTGATTGCAGTCATGAAATTAAAGGACGCCTGTTCCCTGGAAGGAAAGCTATGGCAAATCTGGACAATATACTAAAAGGCAGAGACATTATCTTCCTGACAAAATTATGTATAGTTAAAGCTAGGTTTTTTCCAGTAGCAATGTGTAGCTATGAGAGTTGGATTGTAAAGAAAGCTGAGCAACACAAAACTGATGCTTTTGAATTGTGCTGGAGAAGACTTTTGTGAGTCCCTTGGATAGGAAAGAGATCAAATCAGTGAAGACTTAGAGACATTAATTCAGTCTATTCACTGGAAGGTCAAACATTGAAGCTGAAATTTAAATACATTGGCCACATAATGAGAAGATGGGACTCATTGGAAAAGACCTCGATGTTGGGAAAGATTGAAGGCAAAAGAAGGGGATGCCAGCAGATGAGATAGATAGATAGTGTCATGGAAATAATGAACATGAACTTGTACAGACTTCAAGAGATAGTGGAGGGGGCAGCAAGGGGTGCAGTGGATAGAGCACTGGCCCTGGATTCAGGAGGACATGAGTTCAAATCTGACCTCAGATACTTGACACTTACTAGCTGTGTGACCCTGGGCAAGTCACTTAACCCTCATTGCCCTGCAAAAACAAAACAAAAAAAATTTTTTTTCATTAAAAAAAAAGAGATAGTGGAGGATAGAAGGGGTCCATGGGATCATGAAGAGTTGGGCATAACTGAATGACTGAATGACAACAATAACTGCAAGAGATGACCCCCCCCCCCAAGAGTGGGCCCTGTATGGTAGAAAAGTCTAAAAAAAAAAAAGAAAGAAGTCTCAGAATTTCTCCTCTCATATTGTTCCCCTCTGAATTGCTAGGGCTTTGGGGAGATCAAAAAAGGCACAAAGAGAAGGCAAAATTCTACTGGGTTATATATAGATGAGGAAATTGAAGTCTCGAGAGAAGTGGGTAAGATGCATCTAAAATCCAGGTCTTCTGAATCACAGACTTGAAGTATTATAAAAATGCAAATGTTTATAATATTAGGGCAAACATTCTAATAAACAGAGTTCATATAAAATCATAGGATCCCAGGTGCAGAGACAGAAGGGACCTCAGAGTCCATCTGGACCAAACCTTTCATTTTATGTGTGGGGACCAATTTTTAATTGGGGAGTGCTAGCTAAGCGGCTCGCTGCAATATTGGGGCAAGGAAGGAGACCGGCAGCCTCCCTCAAAACAGAACAAGATTTATTTTAACAAGAATGAACTTAAAAACAAAACACAAACAGGATCAGTAGGATCAAGGGAAAGGAAATAAAATGGGGAAAGGGAAATTATAATACCTGAAAAAATACCACCGCAGCTGAAAATATGCAGCAGAATGCCTGTCACTTTCCAGCTTCCACCTCGAATGCCCAATTCTCCTCCCCCAAACCTAGAAACTCCCCACACAGCCCCAGTCAGTGGGATGGCTGCTCTGATGGTCACATGACTGCCCTCACTAGGCTTCCAATCATTATAATTTTGCCAGGCCCATGTAGGCGTCGGTGAGTGGTGATGATGTGAGGTGCCAGAGCCCTGGCAATGGCTACAACAAGTGGGTGGAGCACCGTGCAGTTTGCGGAGCCCCAGGCCAGTGCACACTGAGGCATAAAAGCCTCAAATAACAATTAATTCTTTACATTCCCCCCTCTGTTTTGTCAAGAAACACGGGGTGTTTCCTTGATGGAATAATAAACAATAAATAAAATTTTTTAAATAACAGAATATCATAACCAATGCTAACAAACAATATAGGAAAGGGAAAATGCATATTACAGATGATGTATATAGTAACAGAAGGAAAAACAAAAATGTCCATTTAAAGTCCTTAAAATCTTGTCTTCGAAGGAGGGTTGAGATGTCATCAGGGGAACTGGACTCTGGTCTGGATTCTGGCTGTCTCTGGATTCTGGTTGTCTCTGGAACTGCTGGATTTTCATTAATCTTTAGCATAGCATTGTCCAAAAATGTTCAAATTAAACAATGAAAGTTCTTCAAAATATATAAAACAAGTTAAACTTTATATATACAGCATATTGGAGTCCCCCTTTTGGAAGATACTCATATCCATATGCAATACAAAATTGAGACAGTTATGACATTACTAACACTTTTTACCACTATATGTCTGGATCAAGGCCAAATTTAGTTATGTGTCCATGATGACACCTGAAAATGTTATGGAAAGGTTACCATACCACATCTTGTGGTGCATAAACATCTAATAATTGTGCTAGGCTTCAGGTGGATCGATTCTGACCATGCCACCAGATTGAGTGAAGAAGCCAAGTTAAGTTAAACCAGGTGCATGCATTAGGGCTAACATGACACCAGAACATTTTTGGAGTGAGAGAGGAAGAAACTGGACTATGTCCAGCAATTGTGCTCTACATAGCTGCTCTTATAAGCAAACTATGGACTTCCTGAATGTATTTGACTGTTCTCTCAGCCTCTATCAAGGTATCTTACATGTACCTGTCTCTCCTCCCATTGTACATATATTCTCTCCAGGGCCTGCAATGTGGAGTTGAACCATCTCCATTAAGCTCATTATTAGAGCAATTAGTCTCTGAAATGGTAAGTTTCCATAAATCATAAATCTCGTATTAATTTCACCAGACAATTTGATGGTAAAAATGCATGCTACACTGCATAACTTAGGATATACTTGAAATATATATAATCCCAAACCATACCCAGAGTATACATAGTCACAATGACATAGAAATGGTAAATAAATGTAAATGGCTGATATTATTAAACATTATTACAGAATCTTCATTAAGCAAGTAAACCACATCATCTTGTCCATGAATTCTCTATCTAGTACAATGACAACAACAGATACTTGAAGTGATAAACAATTTATCAAAAGGAAATAAAACATCAGCGAGACTCAATATGTTCATTAATTGCCTTGTAAATCAAGCAATAAGGTTCAATAACCCTTTCTAGAAGACACAGCCATGTGCTTTTGGTGGAGAAGTTCTTCACCTGTAGGAAGAAAAACTTGTTTAAGGTAAAAGCTTATAATGCTAGAATTTGGGGTACACCACATTTTTTAAACTAGTTCCCCAATTTTCTGCATGCCAAAGTGGCAGGGGTTTCTGAATCATCATTGATTGTTCTAATGCTGTCATAATGACCGTTATGATAGAAAATATGGAGTTCTTTAGCATCGGCTTTTTCTGTGCCACAAATTTGCCATAGAGGTTCATTCAACTGGTGAATGATTACATTCAGTTGGTTATGTTTGGCAAAGGCTACAATGGCGTTATTCCCAGCACAAGTACCAGCTTTTTTCAAATCAGCAACATATTCTTCAAAGGGAATATCTGTTTCTATAAAAGACCTAAGTCTTCTTTATGACTGAGTATATAATTAGCAGTTTCTTGTCTGTGTTTGAGATGGTTTTTGGAATGACCTTCTAACTGGTCTCCAAGGGCTCTGAAAAGACAATTTCCATCTCCTGATACCTTACAGAGTTTGAGTCCCAAGGTTTGCAATTGAGTGTTAATGCTTGCAAATTGGAACTGTCTATTACCCCTGTGCTCTGTTCAGTTTCTTTGCTCTTTAGCAGCTGGTTGAATTTTATCTGAAATTACTTTACCCACAAATGGTGCAGGCTTTACATGGGAACAATGAATCCAAGATTCTTTTTCTCCAATTTTAATAGCAGTAGGAGTTGTCAATAATACCTGAAAAGGTCCCTCCCAAGAGGGTTGGGTCCCACTGGTCCGCTGAAAATTCTTAATATATACATTGTCTCCAGGACTTAAATCATGCAAAGAAAAGTCTAAAGGACCAGCTTGTACAGCAACACCTGCTTCATGGAGTTCACATAGCCTAGTTTGTAGTTCCTGTATATAGGAAGCAACAGAAGTATCACCTCCCACCAGTGATGTATTGACAGGGGAAAAAAGTTTTAGCTTGGATAGGAGGGTGACCAAAAAGCATCTCATAAGGAGATATGTGGAGTTCACCTCTTGGTCTACTGTGCAGATAGAATAATGCCAAGGGTAGAACATCAGGCCATTTTAAATGGGTTTCAGTACATAATTTGCCAATCATGCTCTTAAGCTCTTTATTCATACGTTCAATTTGGCCTGAGCTTTGAGGGTGGTAAGGAGTATGAAATCTAGGAGTTACTCCCAAGAAAGAATAAATATAGGAGAGAATTGAATCTGTAAAATGTGTACCTCTATCAGAGTCAATGTATACTGGTGGCCCAAAGTGAGGAACAATTTCTTTAAGGAGAGCTTTGGCCACAAAGCCAGCAGTTGCTCGTGGGGCAGGAAAAGCCTCCACCCATAGAGTGAGCTGGTCAACAATAACAAGGCAAAATTTATATTGTCCTGCTTTGGGCATAGAAATAAAGTCAATTTGTAGATGTTCAAAGGGTGTATATGCCAAAGGGTGCCCTCCATATGCTTTAGCATGGAAAGCATGTTGATTGTAAGACTGGCATGTGGAGCAGCCTGAGCAGATTTGAAATGCTATGTTAGTTATACCTGGTGCTAGCCAGGTCCTTCTAACTGAGTCCACAATGCCTTGTGTGCCAAAATGGCCTTTCTTGTGAATAGAGAGGCATACCTGGTGATAGAATTTCCGGGGGAGAAGTGGTTTTCCCTCCGAAGACATCCAGACTCCATTGATCTGTTTAGCCTTGAATCTCTTTTTCCACCTTTCTACTTCAGAATCATCATAAGTTAGGTGGAGAGAAACATCCTCAGAAGGTGAGAGGTTAAATACATGTTCAGGAGCTTCTAAAGCAGTGAGCTTAGCTGCTGAATCAGCTCGTGCATTCCCCGTTGAAACAGGATTACTATTCTCTGTGTGGGCAGGGCAATGTACAATTGCTAGAGCAGAGGGAAGTTTCAGGGCAGATAGAAGAGGATGTTAGAAAGCCCCTCTATAGCCAAAGCATGCCTACAGCATGGCATACACTGAAGGCATATCTGGAGTAGGTATAAATGGTAGCACTCTTCCCTTTGGCTATGTTATAGGCTTGTGTAAGAGCCACAAGTTCAGCAGCTTGTGCACTAAAATGTGAAGGCAGGGAAGCTGCCCAGACAATATCATAATCAGAAACTACAGCAGCCCCAGTGAAACGGGTACCATCTTTCATAAACGAAGAACCATCCATATAGAGGACAACATCAGGGTTCTCTAAAGGTGTATCCAAAAGGTCATCATGGGGTTTCTCAGCCATATCAACTAAAGAGGCACAGTCATGCAATAGCTCCCCCAAGAATGGTAAGTTAGGGAGCAGTGTTGCTGGGTTAAGGACTGTACAGCATTTTAAAGTGATATTTTCATGACCTATCAGGGTTGCTTCATACTTAGCCAGTCTTTGATCTGAAAAGGCTTGTGTTCTATGGCGTAGTAAGAGGGCCTCTACTTCGTGGGGACATTGTATTGTAAGAGGATTACCTAGGACCAAATCAGAGGCTTTTTCTACCAAAAGGGCTGTAGCCGCCACTGCCCCAAGGCAGAGTGGCACCCCAGAGGCCACAGAATCTAGTTGGCTGGAATAATAAGCTATTGGACGCTGGACACGTCCTAATGATTGAGTCAGGACCCCAGAAGCCACTCCCTTCTGTCCATGCACAAAAAGAGTAAAAGGCTTACTGTAATCTGGGAGTCCTAGTGCAGGTGCTGATAACAATGCCCGCTTCAATTCTGTTATAGCTGAGACATGCTGGGAATCCAGCTGTAAAGGTTCTGGGACAGAATTTTTGGTTAGAGCTATAAGAGGATTAGTAATTTCACCAAAAGAGGGTATCCATTGTCTGCAATACCCAGCTGCTCCCAGAATGGCCCTTAACTGCTTCTTAGTAGAGGGAGCAGTGAGTTGTTGAATAGCCTGGACTTGCTTAGGAGAGACAGAGCGAGTTCCAGCAGCCAGAATGAAGCCCAAATATTCTACCTGACGTAAACACCATTGCACCTTTGACTTAGAGACCTCGTGGCCTCTCTTGTATAGTTCTAATAATAAGTGGTGGCTGTCTTCCTGACAGGTGTCAGCATCAGGGGAGGCTAAAAGTAAATCATCTACATACTGCACTAAAGTGGAACCTTTAAAAGTTATAGAGGCCAGGTCCTGTTGTAAAATTTGAGAAAATAATGTAGGACTGTCTACAAATCCCTGTGGAAGTCTAGTCCAGGTCCACTGTGTATTTTTCCAGGTAAAGGAAGTCCTCATGCACTGGTATAGAGAAAAAGGCAGAGCAGAGGTCTACCACTGTGAAGCATGTAGCCTCACATGGAATTGAAGAAACTATGGTGGCAGGATTAGGGACTATAGCATGTCTAGGAATAACATAATTGTTAATAGCTCTAAGACCTTGTACAAAACGATAAACAGGTTTGCCATCTGGGCCAGGCTTGGGTTTTTTAACTGGCAAAATGGGAGTATTACATGGAGAATGATGGCATGGGACAATAATACCCTGACTTTTCAGAGCCTCAATTATAGGGGTGATCCCTTCTATAGCTTCTTTAGACAATGGATACTGCGGAATGGAGGTGGTCCCCCTTTAACTTTAATAGTAACAGGCATAGCAGATTTAAGGAGCCCCACTTCAGTAGAGGATGAAGCCCATAGGGACTCAGGAATGTCAGAGGGGATTTTGGATGTATCCCATACTGCTCCTTGAGCATCTGCAATCAAAATTGGTAATAAATGAACAGTATCCTCTGGCAACCGCAGAGAGACAGCCCCATCTGGAGCACAAGATATGGTTGCTCTAAGTTTACAAAGGAGATCATGACCTAATAAATTGACAGGGGCATCGGGCATAAGTAAAAATGAATGTTCTACTGTTAAAGGCCCCATAGATACCATGCAAGGGGTTAATTCTGCCACTCTTTGGGCCTTACCTGAGACTCCTACCACATTTAAAGATCCAATAGCATTGCATCCAGGGTATGGTTTACACACTAAGACTGATTTAGAGGCTCCTGTATCTAACAGACAATCATAATAGGTATCCCCAACTTTGAGGGTCACATGGGGTTCGTTACTCTGGGGAGGTGAATGGATTGGTATAAGGGGGTTCAAAAATTCAGGATCTGGAAAAGTAAAGCTTTCTGTATTTTCCACTCCTTTCCTGGACACCGTCAGTCCTGTGTCTCCCTCTGAGGGATTCTAGAGTTACCCCGATTCTGATTCTGTCCTTCTGTACCTCCCTGATAGGGTCTACGAGTATACTGATTCTGGTTGTAATAAGGTCTGTAATTATATTGGTTGTTTCCTTTCTGGTAAAAATTTCCATAATTACTCTGGTTTCTCCTGAAAAAATATTCCAGACCCTCAGTTACTGCACACCTGAGTTCTTGCTTTCTAATTCTACATTCTCTCAATGAGTGTCCTTGTTTTTCATAGTACTGACACACCTTAGGGGTTTTGTCCTGACCTTTAAATGCTTGACCTGAAAGTGCTGGTGCCAGAATGCTTTGCTTAGCCATATTGTCTTCATTTGCTTCAAAGATATAGGTGGCAATTTCTTTAAGCCTTTTTTTTTTTCTTTAAGCCTTTCTACAGCCATATCTTTCCAGCCTGGACACTGTGTCATAAAAAATTTACGGATTTCTGGCAATGATTGATATACGAATGTATTCCATACAACATAGGAATCTTTTGAGTCTAGTGGGTCCAGTCTTGTAAATTACCTAGCAGCTTCACAAAGTCTATCATAAAATCTATTAGGTTATTCATTAGGCTCCTGAGCGAGTTTTAAAAACTTTTGCCAGTTGTCAGATTTCTTAGAACAGGATTCCATTCCTTTCAGTAGTGTTTCCCTAGCATTTTTTAATTCTTGGAATTGCTGTGGATCATTATAATCCCAGTTTGGCTCCTGGAGAGGCCACTCTGTTAATGCTTCCCCAGAGGCTACCAAGGAATTTCCTGCTGTGACAATATCTGCAATTTCACTTGGGGATGGTATAATTTCCATAAAACAAGTGACATCGGCCCAAGTGGGTTGATATGTATTAAATATAGACCTTAACTGCAAAATTACTGACTTCGGATTCTGATCAAACCTAGGTATAAGTTTCTTCCATGAACACAGATCCTTTGGACTGAATGGGCTATATATTTTACACTGTGCTCCTCTGTGGGCTGTAACATTCTGTAGGGGGAGCAATTTCTGTTGATCTGATTCTAAAGACTGGTCTAAATCTGTTTCTGAACTCAGGTCATCTCCACTAGAGGGACCTGTACTGGTATCCCTCTGAACACGTGGTCTACTATGATCATATCCCTTCCTCTCTTTACAGCTTTTTTGGAAAAAATACCACATTGCAATAATGGCAATAACGAGAATAAAATTTATAGCCATTTGAATTATAATGATAGTGGTATAATAAAGTTCTAATTTAGTTGTAATGCTTCCAGTAATATTGTATATGTGCTCAGTGGGAAAGATAAACTCTCCCATACCATTGTTCCAAAGATTTTTTACTGTGTTTGTGAGGAGGAAACCAGCAATGCCATGAATAAGTATTGAGCAGGCCAACAGTTTAAATCAGGACAATATGCTGTCCCAAAATATGCCAATTAGAATATACAAGGGGGGAGCCAAATATTCAATCATGGTGCAGTTCAAAATGAACCAGCTTTTCTCTGACCAGCAAGATAAACCCTAAGGTTTTTTTAAGAGCAAGGGAGATTGCCTAAGGGGGCAGTGGGGGAGGGGCAAGAAGGTCCCCCAGGTTAGTTGGCTCATGGCCAAACAAGGGGGAGTGGGGGCAGGTTAAAGAAATTCACCAGGTCAATCAACTCCTGGTTGACTCGCCAAAAACTGTGGGGACCACTTTTTAATTGGGGAGTGATAGGTAAGCGGCTCGCCGCAATATTGGGGCAAGGAAGGAGACCGGCAGCCTCCCTCAAAACAGAACAAGATTTATTTTAACAAGAACAAACTTAAAAACAAAACACAAACAGGATCAGTAGGATCAAGGGAAAGGAGATAAAATGGGGAAAGGGAAATTATAATACCTGAAAAAATACCACCGCAGCTGAAAATATGCAGCAGAATGCCTGTCGCTTTCCAGCTTCCACCTCGAATGCCCAATTCTCCTCCCCCAAACCTAGAAACTCCCCACACAGCCCCAGCCAATGGGATGGCTGCTCTGACAGTCACATGACTGCCCTCACTAGGCTTCCAATCATTATAATTTTGCCAGGCCCATGTAGTGGGTGGAGCACCGTGTAGTTTGCAGAGCCCCAGGCCAGTGCAGGCTGAGGCATAAAAACCTCAAATAACAATTAATTCTTTACATATGGGTGGGGAAACTGAGGCCTGGGGAAGTTAAGTGACTAGTTCAGAATCACATAGTATGTATCAGAGCTTAGACTTGAACACAGGTCCACTAACTTCAAAGCAAGTGCTCTATTTTGCATCCTACTCTTTCTTTTTTTTTGGGGGGGGGGGAGAATGAGGCAGTTGGAGCCCAGGGTTATACAGCTAGTGTGTTGTTTGAAATTATATAGATGTGCCTATCTCTATCCCAAGTTTTAGGGAACTTAGCTGGGGTTTCTAATATATTGTTACTTAGAAATTAGAGGCTATGGCACAAGTTTTGGGCATTAAGCATTTATTAAAGCATACTAAATATTAGTAAAGAGAGAGCACATGGCTCCGGAAGTTCAGAGGGGAGAGAGAGAGAGTTAAAGCGCATGTTTACTTCTTCTGAGTGCCAGGCCCGAGAGTGTGTGTGAGCGTAAGCTTCCTGTGGGTCTAGAGGAGAGGCAGCCCTTCGACACTGCTCAAAGCTAATTAGCTAACATCATTCAAATCTATTGGTTTACTGGACTTGAGGGTAGTCCATGAGCAGTACAGTGCTGAGGTTAGAGTTCAGAGGACAGACCCTCTGAGGGGAAAGGCTTTCAGGTAGGTGTGGTTTTAATCTCTATTGTCTGTATTCAGAGTCTTAGTTCCAACATTACTGACTCCGGGCTGGCCTTAAGAAAAGTCAGGCAGGGCAGCTAGGTGGTGCAGTGGATAGAGCACCAGCCCTGGATTCAGGAGGACCTGAGTTCAAATCTGGCCTCAGACACTTGACACTTACTAGCTGTGTGACCTTGGGCAAGTCACTTAAGCCCAATTGCCTCACTACAAAAAAAGAAAGAAATGTTAAGGGCTAAAATTCTAGCTAGTCTGTCTAAAATATTTAATGAGTGGTCGCCAATAAATTATAAGCTTTAGCAAGAGTTAGACTTTTAAGCATTTATTAAGGAGAATAAGAATTTGGTAAAGAGAGAGAGAAAGGCCTAGATTCCTATCTATTAAAGGGAGAGCACATTTCTAGCTCCCCTCTCCACTAGCGTCCTCCGGAAAGAGCCCGAGACTGAGCGCCAGTCTCTTCCTTCCTCCTCCCACTAGCCCGCGTCACTTCCTGACACCAAAGAAAAGACTCCTGGTCTTGCCCTCAAAGACCTTCGCTTCATGGGCAGAACTCTTCTACAGTAAGTCTCCAGCAGGTGGCGTCATTCCAATCATTACAGTCCCCCCTGTTGTTCCTCAAGAAACAAAATGTTTCCTTGACGGAACAGTAATAAGAATATAATAACTATTGCTAACTAATAATATGTGAACAACAATATAGAAAAGGAAGAGAGGAAAGTTTTGTCCAGAGGGGCGATTTTTTTTTTGTCCTCATGAACCGACGCTTTGACATTGGTCTTGCAAAGGGAGGGCCTCTGCAGAGAATACATGTTACAGATGGTGTATATTATAACAGAAAGAGAAAAGAGAAAAAAAGCAACAACAAAACAAAACTGTTCATTTAAAGTCTCTGAAAGTCTTTTCTCAGATGTCCTCTAGGTGTAGTCGTGGAATGGAAGTCTTTTCAGGGGTTGATGTGTGGATGCTGGTAATCAGCCAGGAAAATTTCCTACAACATTGAGCTTAACACAACTTTAAAATAGCTTTGTCAATAATCAAATCAAACAATGAAAGTTCTCAAAAACATGTCTAAGGGAATTCAGAATCTTAGTTGTTACACATGAAACATATAATAAAACAAAAATTGAACCATTCTTTAAAAGTATAATATTACTATAGTCCCCCCTTATGGAGGGTAATTGAGAAGACAATTGCTGCAATATTAATTAATAAAAATAATTTTTATCTTTGTTTTATCAATTTTTGCATCATCTGCCTAATTATCCTCATGCCATTATGAGAAATTTAAAATCTAATATAATTAGTAACAGATGTCAAGGCCAAATTCAACACTGTTATTTATCATGACACCTGAGATAATTATGGGGGTTACCACAAAAGAACAGAGAAATGATGGGATATGAGCATTCCCACACTTGAGCAATATGTACTGCCCATACAGTATGCCAGGCTTAAAATAGGTGGATGGAATATACGTCCATGCCACTGAACATATTGGAGGAAACTGAGTCAGACTTAATCAGATCCATGGGATTAAGATGTCCATGGCATCAGGCATATAGGAGGGAGCATAGAAGCCAGGTGTAGAAGTGAGATGGGTGGGATGAATACTTCCAGCCATCTGTACAATATTGTGGGGAAAAATAAAATAAAATATTAAACCAAGAGAATCCAACCTCAACATTTGTCAAAAGCCGTTCTCTCGGCCATACCTTGACTTCATGCATGTCTCCCCTCATGTGACAGTTCAGTGTCTGCTCTTGCATGTATTCCTCTTGTGATTGGATGGCATCTTGGCCAAGTGGCATCTGATAACTCAGAATAAAGGCAATTAATATCTTAAATGATAAGTTCCCATAATCCAAGTCTCATATGGATTTAAAAATTGAGGATAATAAATGATTGCAAAAAATGTGAATACATCTTGACTCAGAATATAATATATAATTATGCAACAATTTCAAATAATACCCCCTTTTTTTACTTAGTATACAATTACTTTTGTGAAAAATCAGAACATATTTAAATACAAGTTAAAGCACAACAGAATCTCAAAGAAAACTTTTTTTTTGAAAAAAGAAAACTTTTACAAATGTTCCCCTCTTTTTTTTTTTTTGGAATATGCTTATCAAAAATAATACTTCTAGAATCAATTTACACTTGCCATGGCAACCAATTTGCCAAGGAAATGCTTTAAAGAGTTTGATCAAATAATCAGTTGAGAAAAAATAACAGAAACAAACAACTCAGAATATGGGACCACAATACTCCTAGAATTAACATTGTATTATGAAATCAAAACCATGTTTCAAAATTAGATAGATGAATGAATAGAAGAAAATACACATGGAATAATAGACAATGAAATTCAAACTAGGGAAATCTAAATGAATATGAACTTAATATCAATAAGAGTATTATAAAATATAAACTTGATCACATGACTATAAAAAGCTTTTACAAATATTCTCCTTGTTTTAGAAACTAAGTATAAAACACAATCTCAAATGCATGAAAATCTCTATGAAAATAAACCCATACCATTCATTTCAAAATGTATATATAATAGCATAGAAATCCTATGTAACCTCTGAACTGATACTATTATTCTGAGTGAATTCAGAACACTTTTGATTCCGATATCTAAAATCCCCAATACTTATATTAATACCTTGCTGCTTACTTCTACATTTCTGTAAAATATATACCCTTCCATGGCAAAAGAAGCAGAGTCTTGAACTATGTTGATTGTCATTCTTATTCAGCTTAAGTTTTTCTTCTTTAACCCCTCTATATTGTCTGTCGGGCTTTTCACCATACAAATGCTTTATAAGATTACTAATTAAAGACAAAAGCAGGTTAGCAAAATTACGAACAAAACGAGCATATCTGGAATTTAAAGGGCTTTTTAAGGTTGTCTCAGAAGCACAGCCAGGCTGGGGAAGGGCTGAGCCTGAAGCTGCAAATGTAGTTAGAGAAAGCTGAGCATGCGCATCAGATGTCTGGACTTCCCAGGCAGGGGAAGCAATGGGCTTGGCCATGGGAGGAGTAGAGGGTGGGGTCTGGAGAGGGGAGGGACCAGCACAATTTGAATCAGACTTGATTTTGAACTCAGGCCCTACCCCCACTCCTAGGGGATAAAAAGCTTCTAGAGGTTGGGTCATTGCCTTTAGGCATGCAAAATTAGAGAATCTCTCAGCATTAGAATTTGAAAAAAATACCGGAGTGCAAGGGTTCTCTGAAAAAGCATGGCTGGGAGAGGGGGTGATATTTATATTCCCTTGTGTAAGTACCTTGCTGGCTCCTCCAACAAAAAGAAAAAGAAAAATAGAAAATCCACAAAAACAAAGCATTAACATGATCTTATCCCCCATTTGTCTGGTTAAACAGACTAAAATCAAAAATAGGGTAATTAAGGAGTTTAAAAGGTCCATTTGAAATAATTTAAAGGGAAAACACTGGGCAATTCAGCAGTACTTCGGATTTAAATGGTTAGGGTAGGGGAAATTTCTTACCCAACCGAAAGATCAGAAGTGAGGTTCAGCTTTCCTCTTCGTGGTCAGCCATCTGTTAAGGGTTAAAATTCTAGCTAGTCTGTCTAAAATATTTAATGAGTGGTCGCCAATAAATTATAAGCTTTAGCAAGAGTTAGACTTTTAAGCATTTATTAAGGAGAATAAGAATTTGGTAAAGAGAGAGAGAAAGGCCTAGATTCCTATCTATTAAAGGGAGAGCACATTTCTAGCTCCCCTCTCCACTAGCGTCCTCCGGAAAGAGCCCGAGACTGAGCGCCAGTCTCTTCCTTCCTCCTCCCACTAGCCCGCGTCACTTCCTGACACCAAAGAAAAGACTCCTGGTCTTGCCCTCAAAGACCTTTGCTTCATGGGCAGAACTCTTCTACAGTAAGTCTCCAGCAGGTGGCGTCATTCCAATCATTACAGAAAGAAAGGTCAGGCAAGGCTCTCTGGGTCCCCCAGAACCCCATTATTTTCTCACATTAGTAAGTGTCAAGTTTCTAAGGCCAGATTTGAACTCAGGTCCTCCTGACTCCAGGGCCGGTACTCTATCCACTGTGCCACCTAGCTGCCCCCTCTATTCTTCCTTCTTGAAACAAAAATGAAATGGGCAGCTTTTGTAGGTAATGAAGTTCCCCTCACTGGATGTCTTCATAAAAGATAGGATGAACATTAATCTGTGATGTTATAGAGGAAATTAATTCAAGCTTCAATTAAGTGTTGGATTACATGACTTCTTGGGTTCTTTACTATTCTAAGACCTATGACATGACTCTCAATTGATTTTTTTCCCTACTGGTCATTGACATCAGTGGGAAAAGTACTCTCTATGTCTTTACTTAAGATCTTATCTTCCTTGTGTAAGAAGTATATGCCCATGTAAGATATCAATGTTTTCATGAGTTATCTAAATATGGTTTGAGTGCAACATAGAAAGTTATGCCTGGAATCTGGCTCACTCCTCTCCTAGGGAGACTGTGCCTTCTTACTCACTCATGCTCTCTTTGTCCCTCCTTCACCCTCCGTGAAACCATTCCTATGACCCCTAAATGGTGCTCTACTCCCTTCCTACTATTTAGTAGAGCTAATTATTGACCAAGGAAGATAAGCAGTAGAGGGGTTAAGTGGAAAGAGTGTTAGAACTGAAGATGGTAGACCTTAACTCCAAATCTAGCTCCAGCACTTACTAGCCATGTTGGCATGATCAAGTTATAAAGATGACAATAATTGTATTACCTGCTTCTCAGGTGAAAAGTGTTTAGTAAGCCTTAAAGCACTACAGAATGATGACATCCACACATGTATATGTACTAAACATACCCTGTTTCTGTATATATGCCATATATACAGATATACACACACACATATATATATATATATAGATACACACATACATATTATTATATGTATATTATATGTATATTTAACATATTATGCCAGTTAGGTGGTACAGTGGATAGAGTGCTGGGCCTGGAGTCAGGAAGACCTGAGTTCAAATCTGGCCTCTGGTACTTACTGTGTGACCCTTGGCAAGTTACTTAACCCTGTTTGCCTCAGTTTCCTCATTTGCAAAAGGAGAAGGAATGGCAAACCATTCCATTATCTTTTGTTTTTTGTTTTGTTTTGTTTTGTTTTTCAGCGAGGCAACTGGGGTTAAGTGACTTGCCCAGGGTCACACAGCTAGTAAGTGTTAAGTGTCTGAGGCCGGATTTGAACTCAGGTACTCCTGACTCCAAGGCCGGTGCTCTATCCACTGCGCCACCTAGCTGCCCCCATCATCTTTTCAAGAAAACCCCAAATAGGTTCCTGAAGAGTCAGACATGACTGAAAATGACTAAACAATAACATATATAAATAGTACTACTAATAATATAAGCCTTTTAAACTATAAAAATGGAAAAAATGAATGCCTCCAGAGCTACCATCATATTTGGTAGCTTCTGGGCTCATTTCAATGTTGTCATTTGCTTTACACAGAAAAGGAGCTAGGACTGAGAAAATGGCAACAATGGGAAGTGGTTGAAGAGGTCCACAATCTGGTAGAAGTATTTGGTGGCCTTTTTATCCTTGTCACTCGACTCAGACTTTTAAAGAATATATTGTAATGAGTAGAGAATAAATGGAGAAAACAGATGGACTGAAGAGGTCCTAAAGGAACAAAAGAGAATAAGGCTCTAATACAACAAGCAGATCCCCATGAAGGATTTTGGAAAAAAACATAGTAATTGAGCAGGATGAGAAATCCTGGAAAGATTTCAGTTTTTGTAGGTAGAGGGAATTGCACATTCTAATGAAATTACAGATCTTATATAGTATTAAAGTAAGGACTAAATAGATTGGAGGTGGAGCCAACATTGTAGAGTATAGGTCCAGCTGAATTCTCCCAACATTCTCTTCTGAACAACTTAAATAAACCTCAAATCAAATTTTGGAGCAGCATGACCAACAGAGGGTCAGAATGAGACATTTTTCCAGCCTAAGACAACTTAGGAGGTGGCAGGAGAGGTCTGTAACACAGGACAGGTAGCCAGCTTGGAGCACAGCAGCAGCACAAGCAGTGGGTCTTGGAGGTGGCTGTGATAGGGGTGGCAATGGCAGCAGAAGTAGCAGAAACTTCAGGAACTCTCATCCAGAGACAAAAAAAGGGAGTGGAGTGATGCTAGGCAACTAGTCAGAAAGATATTATAGGCAGCTCTTTGCTAGCACTAAGTACAGCAACTAGTGCAGACAACTCTACTGCCTTTAAGCAGTTCCAGAACATAGAGGAGTACTTATAATAGGTCATAAGGAAGCAATGGGTGTGGTTCCAAAGTGGGGAGGAGCACTTGTTTTTGTGGATGCAAAGGACCATGGGCCCTTCCTGAGTAGAGACCAGAGTGAAGACCAAGAGAGCAGTGAACTCTCCTCAGATCACTCCACCTTGGAAGCACTGAAAACTTGTACTAACAAGGTTTGTTTTTGTTTTTGTTTGTTTTTTTGGTGAGGCAGTGAGGGTTAAGTGACTTGCCCAAGGTCACACAGCTAGTAAATGTCAAGTGTCTGAGACCGGATTTGAACTCAGGTCTTCCTGAACCCAGGGCCAGTGCTTTATCCACTGCACCACCTAGCTGCCCCTTTATTTATTTATTTATTTTTGGTGAGGCAATTGGGGTTGAGTGACTTGCCTAGGGTCACACAGCTAGTAAGTGTTAAGTGTCTGAAACCGGATTTAAATTCAGGTCCTCCTGACTCCAAGGCCGGTGCTCTATCCACTGCGCCACCTAGTTGCCCCACTAACAAGGTTTTAACTAGCTCTGAAAAAAATAGGACAAAAAAGGCTGAAGCTTGGGACAGTGCCTCCTTATCCCCAGGTAAGCAGAGTCCAACTTTAACATAAAGTTCAAAGTCAAGAATTAGGCTTGAAAAATGAGCAAACAACAGAAAAATAACTTGACCATTAAAAGCTACTGTGGTGATAGGGAAGACCAAGATATAAACTCAGAAGACAACAATGTGAAAACCGCAAACTAAGCCTCAAAGAAAATGCTAATTGGACCCAAGGCCAACAAGAATTCCTGGAAGAGTTAAAGAAAGAGAAAAGAGTGATAGAGGAGAATTGGGAAAAGAAATGAGAGTGGTAAAGGAAAATTATGAAAAGATCATTAACAGCTTGGTAGAGGAGACAAAAATACTAAAGAAAACAACATTTTAAAAACAGAATTGGCTTAATGGTAAAAGAGGCACAAAAATTCACTGAAGAAAAGAATTCCTTTAAATAAGAATAGGTCAGATGGAAAAAGAAGCATAAAAATTCATGGAAGAAAAGAATTCTTAAAAGTTAGGGACAAATGGAAGCTAATGATTCTATGAAACATCAAGAAACAATAAAACAAAGTCAAAAGAATGGAAAAAATAGAAGAAATTTGTGAAATATATCATTAGAAAAATAACCAAACTGGAAATTAGCTCCAGGAGAGATAGTTTAAGTATTATGGAACCACCTGAAATCCATGACCAAAGAAAGAGCCTAGACATCATCCTTCAAAAAATTATCAAGGAAAACTGCCCCAATATCTTAGATCTATAGGGTAAAACAGAAATTTAAAGAATCCACCAATCACTTCCTAAAAGAGATCCCAAAATTAAAACTCTCGGGAATATTATAGTCAAATTCCAGATCTCCCAGTCAAGGAGAAAATATTACAAGCAGGGAGAAAGAAACAATTGAAATATCATGGAACCACAGTCAAGACCACAAGATTTAGCAGCTTCCACATTAAAGGAGCAGAGGAGCTTGGAGTATGATATTTTGGGGGGCAAAACAGCTAGGATTACAACCAAGAATAACCTACCTACCAAAAATGAGTTAAATCCTTCAGGGGAAAATGGAAATTCAATGAAATAGAGGATTTTCAAGCATTCCTAATGAAAGGACCGGAGTTGGAGGTAGAGCTAAGATGGCAGAGAAAAGTCAGGGACTATTCTGAGCTCTCCCCCAAACACCTCCAAACACCTTTAAATAATACCTCCAAACAAATTCTAGACTTGCAGAACCAAAAAAAGCATGCAGTGAAACAATTTTCCAGCCCAAGACAACTTAGGAGGTCAGCAGGAAAGGTCTCTTACATCAGAGTGAGAATGCAGCGAAATCTAGCATAGTCTGTACCCCGGCAAACCAGGAGCAGGCCTTGGAGGCAACTGAATCAGTGGCTGCAGTGGCAGTTTTTGGTCCTCAGCCCACAGATGGTAAGGGGGTCAGACAGCTGGTCAGAAGATTACAGGGGTTCCTTTCCTGGCACTGGGGGCAGGACTCTGTTACATTGGCCATATTTAGATCTAAGTCATAGTCCTGAGTCTCAGTCCCAGAGCAAAGAGGAGTACTAGTACAACAGAGCTTGCAGCCACAGGGGAGTGGGGACCCTATTCACAGTTCCAGAGTGGAGATGAGTGTCTTTGGTTGCTCACAGGTCAGTGTACAGTACAGGAGAGTAGTAAACACACCTCTCCCTAGATTATACCACCTTGGAAGAACCAAAAACTTATAGGTCCCCAGAATCACCTCTGAAAACACCTGCACAAAAAACAGAAGCTTGGGACAATGGTTCCTCCATTCTGGAAGCAGAGTCCCACTTTAGCATAGAGTTAAATCAAGAAATAGGCTGGCAATCATCAGAGAAAGATCCTGACTATGTAAAGTCACTATGGTGACAAAGAAGATCAAAACACAAATTCAGAAGACAACAAAGTCAAAATTCCTACATCTAAAGCCTTAAAGAAAAATATGAATTGACCTCAGGCCATAGAAGAGCTCAAAAAGGATTTAAAAAGTCAAGTAAGAGAAGTAGAAAAAAAATTGAGAAGAAAAATTAGAGTGATGCAAGAAAATCATGAAAAAAAGAGTCAATAGCTTGGTAAAGGAGGCACACAAAAAATACTGAAGAAAATAACACCTCAAAACCAGAATAGGCCAAATGGGAAGAGACACAAAAATCCATTGAAGAGAAGAATGCCTTGAAAAGCAAAACTGGGCAAATGGAAAAAGATATGCAAAAAAAATCACTGAAAAGAAGAACACCTTAAAAAGTAGAACTGATGGGAACAGCTAGGTGGCACAGTAAATAAAGTACTGGCCCTGGATTCAGGAAGACCTGAGTTCAAATCTGGCCTCAGACACTCGACACTAGCTGTGTGACCCTGGGCAAGTCACTTAACTCTCATTGCCCTGTAAAAAAATAAATAAAAAAATAAAAAGTAGAACTGATGTATAGAGAACTGAGTCAAATTTTTTTTTTTTAGTGAGGCAATTGGGGTCAAGTGACTTGCCTAAGGTCACACAGCTAGTAAGTGTTAAGTGTCTGAGGCCGGATCCGAACTCAGGTCCTCCCGACTCCAGGGCCGGTGCTTTATCCACTGCGCCACCTAGCTGCCCCTATGAACTGAGTCAAATTTATAAAAATACAAGTCATTCCCCAATTGATAAATGGTCAAAAGATCTGAACAGGCAGTTTTCAGATAAAGAAATCAAAGCTATCTATAATTATATGAAAAAATGTTCTTGATGCTATTGATCAGAGAAATGCAAATTAGAACAACTCTGAGGTACCACCTCATACCTATCAGAGTGGCAAATATAACAAAAAAGGAAAATATTGGCTGTTGGAGGGGATGTGGAAAAGCTGGGATGCTAATCCACTGTTGGTGAAGTTGTGAAAAGAGCCAACTATTCTGTTTTGTTTTGTTTTGTTTTGTTTGTGAGGCAATTGGGGTTAAGTGACTTGCCCAGGGTCACACAGCTAGTGTTAAGTGTTTGAGGCCAGATTTGAACTCAGGTCCTCCTGAATCCAGGGCTGGTGCTCTATCCACTGTGCCACCTAGCTGCCCCCTTTTCTTTTTTGTTTTATTAGAGCCAACTATTCTGGAGAGCAATTTGGAACTATGCCCAAAGGACTATAGAACTGTGTATACCCTTTGATCCAGCAATACCATTGTTAGATTTATATCTCAAAGACATCCCCAAAAAGAGAAAAAGACCTATTTGTACAAAAAAATTTATAGCAGATCTTTGGATTGGAAATCAAAGGAATGCCCATCAATTGGGGAATGGCTAAACAAGCTGTGGTATATGATGGTGATGGAATATTATTGTACTATAAGATATGACAAATAGGGTGATTTCAGAAAGGCCTAGAAAGACTTGTATGAACTGATGTATAGTGAAGAGAGCAGAACCAAGAGAACATTGTGCACTGTGAAAGATTTAACTATTCTCAACAATACAGTGATCCAAGACAATCCCAAAGGACTCTGGATTGACTTATGGGCCTCCCCCACTTCCCTTCAATGGTTCCCCACCTTACTCCCTGGACTTTATGTTATTATGTAAAAGGGTCCACCTATCTTAAGTAGTTTCTAGCTGTGTGACCTTGGGCAAGTCACTTAACCCTCATTGCCCTGAAAAAAAAAAAGATAAACTTGAAAGGGAAATTATAAGGAATTTAATAACTCTAAATTGTTTACATTCCTACATGAGAAAATTATATTTGTAACTCCTTAAAACTTTCTTATTAGAACAGGAGTATACATATACAAAGGACACAGGTGTGAGTTGAATATGATGGGATGATTATCTAAAAAATAAAATTAAGGGATGAGAAAGAAGAATGCACTGGTAGAAGAGGAAAAGGAGAGGTGGAATGGGATAAATTATCTGACATAAAAAAGGTGCAAAAGAGATTTTATAATGGAGAGGAAGATGGAGGAAGTAGAGGATGGGAGAACATATGAACCTTACTCTCATCAGAATTGGCTCAAAGAGGGAATAACATGCACACTCAGTTGGGTGTAGAAATCTACCTTACTATAAAGGAATGTAGGAAGGGAAGGGGATAAGTGAATAGGGGAAGGGACTGATAAAAGGAAAGGCAGATTTGGGGAGGTAAAAGTCAGAAGCAAAACACTTGAGAAAGGACAAGGTGAAAGTGATGTAGGAGGCAAAAAAAAAAGGGGGGGGGGTAATAGAAAAACCTAAGAGCCAAGCTCTAATTCAGATATGAGCTCTAAGAGGGATTCAGATCCCAGTTAATGGATAATTTACAAGCCAGGATGCTAGGTTATCATACCCACAGTGATCAGTACCCATAACAGGACCATAAAGGGTCAGGTTATATAATAAGACACAAGACAGGGTATAAAAATTCTTTTGTTTTGTTTTGTTTTGGTGAGGCAATTGGGGTTAAGTGACTTGCCCAGGGTCACACAGCTAGTAAGTGTTAAGTGTCTGAGACCAGATTTGAACCCAGGTCCTCCTGAATCCAGGGCTGGTATTTTATCCACTGTGCCACCTAGCTTCCCGATGGTATAGAAATTCTAATGAAAATGAAGATGTTTTGAAATTAGCTAAGGGAACCAGAAAGAGACATGCGTAGGAAAGGCCAAATTTGTCCCTAGACTCACCTTATGATGTGTAAACCCCCAAAACACTCCTCCACTGAAAAAGGTACCCGCCTCAGGGGTTGGCTTAGGACCCCTGGAACTCCAAATTAGGATAAGCCCTCCCCTGTACCTCCCTAAGGTGGAGGTTATTATAATGAGACTGATAATCAATTTATCCATACTGTAAATATAACTGTCTTTTCTTTCACTATTTGAGAGATACCTTTCCACTATGCTGGTTCTCTCCTTGTGGTCACTCACAGTATTGCGATAAAACTTGGGAAACTGAGTCACTGAATCTTGTAATTCTTTTGGGACAATCAATTTAACCCCTAATTCCAGTCTACATCAAAAGGAGAGAGAGTAGGATAAATGGGGAGGAAATACACAGTAATTATTACTATGAAAAAATTTTTACAAGTTTCTCAGATAAAGATCTCATTTCTCAAATATATACAAAACAAAGTCAGATTTATATAAATAAGAGCCATTCCTCAATTGATAAATGGTCAAAGGATATGAACAGGCAGCTTTCAGACAAAGTAATCAAAGCTATCTGTAGTCATATGGAAAAATGCTCTAACTCACCATTTTTTTTTTTTGTGGGGCAATGAGGGTTAAGTGACTTGCCCAGGGTCACACAGCTAGTAAGTGTCAAGTGTCTGAGGCCAGATTTAAACTCAGGTCCTCTTGAATCCTGGGCTGGTGCTTCATCCATTATGCCACCTAGCTGCCTCACTCTAACTTACTATTGATTAGAGAAATGCAAATTAAAACAACTCTGAGCTACACACCTATCAGACTGACTATTATGACAGAAAATGAAAATGATAAATGTTGAAGGGAATGTGGGAAAATTAAAATACTTTGTTTAAAGTGCTGTTAAAAAAAAATCAACAACAGCATTGTTAGTGGAGTTGTGAACTGATCCAGCCATTCTGGAGAGTAATTTGGAGCTATGCCAAAAGGGTAATCAAACTGTGTATACCCTTTGATCCAGTAACACCACTACTAGGTCTATATCCCCAAAAGATACACATATACACACAGACACACACATACATACATATATGTATATCTGTATATATATCAGCTCTTTCAATGGTGACGAAGAATTGGAAATAAAGAGATATCCATCAATTTCAGAATGACTGAACAAGTTGTTGTATATGATTGTGATACAATACTGTTGAGCTATAAGAAATGAACAGGATGCTTTCAGAAAAACCTAGAAAGACTGATGCAAAGTGAAATGAACACAACCAGGAAAACACTGTACACAGTAACAGCAATTATATGATGATCTACTGTGAATAACTTAGCTATTCTCAACAATGCAATCATACAAGACAATTCTGAAGGACTTATGATGAAAGATGGATGCTGTCCATTTCCAGAGAAAGAGCTGGCCATCACAAAAACAGCTACTAAAAATATCTTTGTGATGGCCAAGAATTGGCAATTGAAGGGATGATCATCAATTGAGGAATGGCTGAACAAATCATGGCATATGATTGCAATGACTTACTATAAGTGCTATAAGAAATGACGAGGGCAGTGGTTTCAGATAAAAACATGGCAAAACCTAAATGATCTGATGCAAAGAGAAGTGAGAAGAGCTGCAAGATCATTGTTCCAAGTAAGAGTAATGTAATAATCATCAACTATGAAAGACTTGGCTACTCTGATCAATACAATGATCTAAGACAATTCCAAAAGATGCATGGCAAAAAAATTCCGTTTATTTCCAGAGAAAGGACTGAAGGACTCTAAGTGCAAATTGAAATGTCATTTCCTCATTTTATTTTTCTTGCTTTAAAAAAAATGGCTAATAAGGAAATGTTTTATATGATCTCACATGTATGATTGGTATCATTTTGCTTGCCTTCTTAGTGAGTGGGGGAGGGTAGGAGGGAGGCAAAGAATTTGAAATTCAATTTAAAAGTAAAAAAAATGTTTAAAAAATATATTTTTTTTGCAGGGCAATGAGGGTTAAGTGACTTTCCCAGGGTCACACAGCTAGTAAGTGTCAAGTGTCTGAGGTCAGATTTGAACTCAGGTACTCCTGAATCCAGGACCAGCGCTTTATCCACTGTGCCACCTGGCTGCCCCCCATAATTGTTTTTAAAAAGAATACTCATGTATAACTTATTTTTAATTGCTTGAGCTTTTGTGAGTGGGGGGTGGGAATGGAGGGGAGAAGAGAAGTTGGAACACAAAGTTTTTTTAAAATTGATGTTAAAATTTTGTTTTTACATATATTTTGGAAAATAAAATTCTATTCAGAAAAAAAGAATAGATTGTAGATCATTAATGTGATAGGCTATGTGGTAGTTTGTGTGGCCCTCTCTATTTAATCAGGACCCTGGAAAGATATGACTGTCAGATTGTTCTACAACCAGCCCCACATTGCTAAATCAATCTCAGATCCTTTTAATCCAAATGTGTAAATAATTCAATTAACAGCTTGTACCTCCATCCAACTAAATCACCCTGCTTTCATTGTTGTTGTTGTTCAGTTGTTTTGGACTATTCATGACTCCATTTGGGGTTGTGGTTTTTTTTTTTTTTTTTGGCAAAGATACTGGAGTTGTTTGCCATTTCTTTCTCCAGCTCATTTTACAAATAAGGAAACTGAGGCAAAAGGGTAAAGTGACTTGTCCAGGGTCACACAGGTAGTAGGTATCTAAAGTTGGAATTGAACTCAGGTCTTCCTGACTCCAGGCCTGGTACTCTATCCACTGCACCACCATGCTGCCAACTGCTTTCATTCCTTTCTAGCTTATTATATCAATCAAAACCTTTGTGCAAGTGTCTTATATTTCTGGTAAATAGTTTAACAATTAGTTAAGGTGTAATAAAATGTAAGTAACTGACATATATCACATAAGTTTCAAGCATCCCAACTTCCTTGCAGCCCTTTCCGTTGGATTTTCACTGGAGCTGTTTCATATTTTGGGTGAAAGAGAAAAGTGTCTAAAGCAAACCTGATACCCACAGATGCAGTGATGGGTGTTGTCACTTATTCATAATAGTCTATACCAGCTTATAACTGGACTTGTTCTCCTGCTTCAGTTCGCTGCAAAACAATCTTGAACAGCACTCTTGCTGGTTCTCTGAACATTTTGCTCATCAGGTTAACTACATCAAAACTTGCTTGGCCCTTTGTGACCACTATCATTCATGCTTCCATCTCCCCCAAGGTCATTGACATTTCCCTTAAAGTCCAAGGACCACGTGATTATCTTCATCCCACCTCATGGCTTTCTGGGAAGTCAACTTTAGTACTTTTGTACTCTGTCCCAAGTTCATCTGGGATAAATAATCCTTGGAGAAAAGCATATAAGTTCCTAGTCACAGGTCTGCTACAATTTGATGGGAATGGGATGTTATGTTTCATCAAATTTATAGTAAAATGTAAGATTCAATAGGTAGTTATCAATGGCTACTAATAAATACCACCCTTCTAGTCCTTTTTTTTTTTTTTAAGTGAGGCAATTGGGGTTAAGTGACTTGCCCAGGGTCACACAGCTAGTTAAGTATTAAGTGTCTGAGGCCGGATTTGAACTCAGGTACTCCTGACTCCAGGACCGGTGCTCTATCCACTGCGCCATCTAGCTGCCCCCCTTCTAGTCCTTTTGACTGTCTATACGTGTGTTTTTATATATTTGTAAGTCCTACTATTTTTTCACTTTGCAATATTTCATATAGACCTTTTTCATATTTTTTACATTATTTGTATCTGTCATTCTAGAGGCAATCAGGTGGTACAGTCAATAGTGTAAATCACTTAATCTCTGCTTGCCTCAGTTTCCTCATCTGTAAAATGATGTTAATAATAGCACCTTCCTGGGGGCAGCTAGGTGGCACAGTAGATAAAGCACAGGCCCTGGATTCAGGAGGACCTGAGTTTAAATCCGGCCTCACACACTTGACACTTATTAGCTGGGTGGCCCTAGGCAAGTCACTTAACCCTTATTGCCCTGCAAAAATAACAACAACAACAACACCTTTATCTTAGGGTTGTCTTGAGAATAAAATGGTATAATATTTGAAAAGTGTGTAGCAAACCCTAAAGCACTTTATAAATCCTATCTATAGTTATTATTATTTTTATTACCATAGAGCACTCCATTGTGTTGACATACCACAACTCTTTTAACCAGTTCTTATTGCTATATTAGGCACTTATGCTATTCCCAGTTTTTTACTGTCTAGATAGCACTAAATGGTATCTTTGCACTAAATGGCATTTTCATCTTTTACATTATTTCCTGAGTATATATGTTGTTCCCAGAGGGGAGATTAAGAGGTCAAAGGATATGACCAGTTTCATGGCTTGTATTGGGCCTTGCCAGGTAGTTTTTCAGAAAAATTGCACTAAATTTCAGTAGCCACTAGCAGCATTTGACTCTATCTCCTAAAAGCTCTAGCAGCATCACATTTTACCATTCCTATTTATATATTTATTTTTAATTTTATTTATTTATTTTTGAATAGAATTTTATTTTCCAAAATATATGTTTGTCAAATTGATGTGTGGTGGGGCAGCTAGGTGGTGCAGTGGATAAAGCACCAGCCCTGGATATAGGAGGACCTGGGTTCAAATCTGTACTCAGACACTTGACACTTACTAGCTGCGTGACCCTGAGCAAGTCACTTAACCCTCATTGCCCCGCCCCCCCCCTCAAATTTGATGTGTGGGCAGTGGGACCTTATGGTCACTTTAATGTGTACTTCTTTAATTATTATAGATGTTGAGCCATTTTAAATTGTTTATTCACTGCTTTGTCTTTTATGCACTTTCTCTTTGTATCTTTTTATTTGTCCATAGGGACTAGGTATTAATTGCCCTTGTAGTTTTGTATCAGCTCTCTATAAATTCTGGCAGTCATGATTTCATCTGATGAAATAACAGAAGTTTCTCTCCCATTTTGTTCATTTTCTTTTTATCATCTTCATTTTAACACTTTTCTTATTAAACAGCTTTAGAGAGACACTGGCAAATGCTAGTTTCTGTGTCCTCTTCCAAAGCAACATACTATCTAAGCAAAACAAAAAACAAAAACCCAACCCCCCCAAAACAAAACGTTTCTACATTGTGTTTAGGGATAGCTCTCTTTAGAATCAAAGTTTCATTGTATAAATAAAGCAGTTTTCAGTAAAGTGATCTCCAAAATTAACATAGTAACACCATCCAATCAGAGAGAGCTCTGAGGAATGCACATGAATTGGTAGTTTTTATATATTCTCCAGGATAATCCAGGCAGTTATCACTTATGTAAATTGTTACACATTAGGATAAAACTATTTATCTCAAGAAAGTG
This sequence comes from Dromiciops gliroides, assembly GCF_019393635.1. Taxonomy (NCBI): domain Eukaryota; kingdom Metazoa; phylum Chordata; class Mammalia; order Microbiotheria; family Microbiotheriidae; genus Dromiciops; species Dromiciops gliroides. The sequence goes on from NC_057864.1 coordinate 242,445,830, forward strand.
TTTTCAAAGACCTTATTGTAGTATAAACAAGATACGGCATATATAATGGTGATGGTCCTTAGATGTGAAACAGTTGCACAAATTTCTATAGAAACATTCAATTCATGTTTATCACTTTCCCCCCCTCTGTACAAGCACATAGGTGGTGGTGTTTAATCTGTAGTTTTGAGGCCTTTGTTTCTAATTTAACTACAATTTGAGGTTTTAGTTTCTTTGCTTCTATAATAAATTTTTTACCCACCCTGAGTGTGAACCAGCCATTTCAGAGAATATTTATGCATAGCAAACTCTTTGGGACTCCCTCATTGACTCCTTGTTGAAGAATTTTGTTATAATGAATATTTGGTAGATGTCTTCTTTTCAGGGCAGCTTGGTGGTGCAGTAGATAAAGCACAGGCCCTGGATTCAGGAGGACCTGAGTTCAAATCCAGCCTCAGACACTTGACATTTACTAGCTGTGTGACCCTAGGCAAGTCACTTAACCCTCATTGCCCTGGAAAAAAAAAAGTCTTCTTTTTAGCATGTTGGAACTAGAAAGAAAACAAATGACACTTAGTCTCTCAAACTAGTGTACATATCACCTTTCTTTAAAAAAAAAGTTTTTGATGTCATGAGTACACCTTTGCTTGGACAAATTGAATCCTCCCTTGTAACAAAGAAAAACTGTTTGGTAAAATCAACCAATAGAGCAACTATGTCTGAACACAGCATGTACAACATTCCATACCCATCCTCTCACTGGAGAAGAGAGAAGTGAGATCCATCACTTGTTCTCTAGAATTGGAACTGCTTCAACCTTTATCTTGTTTTCACAAAGGATGGAGAGAATTCTTAAGAAGAGACTTTGCTTCCTACCTTGAGTGAATTGAGTGGTTGCACCTTTTTCCAGAAATGGAATACAGTCACAGTGATGGTTAGAGGTGTCTGTGCCTATGATTTTTTTTATACCTCGAATATTATATATAGTTATACAACATGCTTATTGAGACACCCCTTGTAGGAGATGCCATTTGAAACAAGGGTTAAAGTTAGGGTTTTTAAAATGTGTGTGCTAACAAATCATATGGTCAGTAGCTTTAATATTGAGTTAATTGTATGAGATTAGGAATATATGTGTACATATGTGCATATATAACATATATGTATATATGTATGTGTATGCGTAAGGGTAACTAGATAGAGCAGTGGATAAGAGCCCTGGGTTTAGTATCAGGATGATTCATCTTCATACGTCAAATCTGATCTCACACTCTTACTAGCTATATGACCCTGAGCAAATCATTTCATGCTGTTTGCCTCAGTTTCCTCATCCATAACATGAGCTGGAGAAGAGGGCAGCTAGGTGGCATAATGGATAGAGCACCAGCCCTAGAGTCAGGAGTACCTGAGTTCAAATCTGGCCTCAGACACTTGACACTTACTAGCTGTGTGACCCTGGGCAAGTCACTTAACCCCAATTGCCTCACCCCCCAAAAAAAGTGAAAGTTGAAAACTATCTTTACATGTAATTGGGGAAAAAATAAAGGTCTAGAAAAAAAGAAAACAAAAACTAGGGCCATCCAAAAGGCAAGGTTATCAGCATGGTATAGTGGAAAGAGTGACTTAGAATCAGGAGAAGCTTAGAATAAAATCTAGCCTCTGACATTTGCTAGAAGCGTTTACCCTGGTCAAATCATTTCATCTCTCAGAGACTCAGTAACAATCTAAAATTTATCTAAATTATTTTTTCAATTTGTTTGATTGAGCAATTTCCCACTCAGACAATGAAATCTTAGCATCACATATCTAGAGCTGGAAGGGACCTTAAGGACATCTGGCACAAGGTAACAAGGATAGTTAAGTTGTTGAGTTGGGATTTGAACTCTATCCTGTAAGGGCTCTTTCCACTGAGCCATGAAAAACACAAATTCTGGGCCAGGGTCATATGGGATGAGGTGCAAAAAGTACTTTTTGAAGGAAAAGTAATCCCTTCACAGTACTTTGTATATGTTCAGAATTCATTAAACAAATGTTAAGATTCTACTGGGAGAAAATAATGGGGTTTTGGGACTCCCCAGGAGTCGCTGAGAGAGCCGGGCCTGACCTTTCTTAAGTCAGCCCAGAGTCAGGAAGTTACTTCATTCAAAACCACACCTACCTGAAAGCCCTGTTCCCACCAGAGGATCTGTTCTCTGACCTCAGCATGACTGCCATCCAGTAAAACAATAGATTTGAGTGATGCTAGCCAATTAGCTTTGAACAATGTGTATGGGCAGGCTCTGCTCCTGCCCTCAAGAAGCATGCAGAGACACTCACTCTCTTTTGGCACAGGAACTGGGTGAGTGTAGACACAGCCCTCTAGGGTTCCCCATTTTCTTTTCTTTTACTTTTTTTGTTTGTTTTGTTTTGTTTTGTTTTTGGTGGGGCAATGAGGGTTAAGTGACTTGCCCAGGGTCACACAGCTAGTGTCAAGTGTCTGAGGTCAAATTTGAACTCAGGTCCTCCTGAATCCAGGGCCAGTGCTTTATTCACTGTACCACCTTGCTGCCCAAGGGTTCCCCATTTTCTTTCTTCTCTAGGCTTTCCTATCTTTCAGAGCTATGTGTGCTCTCTTTACTAATATTTAATATACTTTAATAAATGCTTAATGCCCCCAAACTGGTGCAGTAGCCTCTAATTTCTAAGTAACAAATATATGATAAACCTCAGATAAAATTCCCTACACTTGGAAATACACACACACACACACACACATATATAAAAATATATATATATAAACTATATCAGATTACCTGCTGTCGGGGGGAGAGGGGAGGGAGGGAGAAAAATCTGAAATTGGAAAGCTTGTATAGACAAACGTTGAGAACTATCTTTACATGTAATGGGGAAAAAATAAATAAAATACTTTATTTTAAAAAATTCCCTACACTTGGGTCAGAAATAGGGTCACCACATTTAATTTTACTCGTCACACTACTATGTACAAATACGGTCCTAGACTGGGAAATGGGGATAAGGTTATAAACAAAGCACTCTATGTCAACTATTATTATTATATTGTAAAGGTTCAGGTGAGATTCTGTGAAGTTCGAATCTGGAGCTCTGAAGTGAGGTCAGGACTCTTAGTGTGGGGTGCAGGAAAGTGAGTCACATGACTCCCAGACATATGAAGATTTTCCATCTCTGGCATAAGGAACTCCTCTCTGGGGACAAGGGCTGAAAGTCTGTTGGGGAGTAGGAGTTTCCTGGACCTGTGACCACCCTCTGGGGAGGAGAGGGGTGTGTAGGGGTGGGGGTGGGGGTGGACCTCTCCCACCTTGAGTAAATGAAAGGGACACAAGGAGCCCTGAGGCAAATGAAGAGGAGGCTTGCCCAAGAACATAATAAACATAAGTTCCTCAGTGTTTTGACAGGAGGCTTGAGGATCACATAACCCTTCTCTCTGAACATCTTCTCCTTCCCCAGACTTCTCTCCCCTGTCATAGGTTCATGCCTTTGGATTCCTAAGCATTGCTGCTATACTCCCTCTTCTCTGGTCTTTTCTATTTATGCCTTCCAATCACCACTTGCTTCTCCTCAACTCCTTTTCACCCTTGCAAACAGCTCTTGTATCCCAATTGATCAATGATTATGTACTGAGAATTTTCAGAGGAAGACAGGCTAATGCTAGCCATATTTTTTAAAATTTCATGAAATCACTAATATTTAGAGAAATGCAAATTAAGATAACTCTGTGGTTCCACCTTGCTGCCATCGAATTGGCAAAAATGATTTTTTTTTTTTTTACAAATGGAAAATGATATATGCTGGAGCAGCTGTGGGAAAACAGGTAAGTTAATGCACTGTTTGTTGGTGGAACCATGAATTGGTCCAGCCATTTATGCACTAAACTCCTCTGACCCAGTAATACCATATTAAGTCTATATACAAAAGAGATCAAAGAAAGAGCAAAAGGACTCATTTATAGCCTCTGCGTGTGTGTGTGTGTGTGTGTGTGTATGTATGTATGTGAAAACTGGAAATGGGGGATTGGGGCCATCAATTGGGAAATGACTGAACAGGTTATCCTATACTGTTTGTTTTTGTTTTTTGTTTTTTGTTTTTTTGCAGGGCAATGAGGGTTAAAAGACTTGCCCAGGGTCACACAGCTAGTTAAGTATCAAGTGTCTGAGGCTGGATTTGAACTCAGGTCCTCCTGAATCCAAGGCTAGTGCTTCATCCACTGAGCCACCTAGTTGCCCCTATCCTATACTATTGTATGCTATAAGCAGTGGTGAAGTGAACAATTTCAAAGAAACCTGGGAAGATTCATATGAATTGATGCAGTGAGGTGAGCAGAACCAGGAGAATATTTTATACAATAACAAAAATACTTTAAAAACAAACAAGTTTGAAAGACTCAACTCTAATCATAAATACAATGGTAATAAATGATTGATGAGCAATACAATTCCAGAGGTGTCATGATATGTCATGGACATACTGTCTATCTCCTAATAGAGAAGCAATAGTCTCAGAATCTCTGAGACATTTTGGGGGGACACGGCCAATGTGGGTATTTGTTTTGCTTGACTATACATGTTTGTAACAGGGGTTTTATTTTTCTTGCTTTCTTGGGTGAGGGGCAGGTGGGAGGGAGATAAGGTCGATCTTCACTGAAAATAAAATAGGGGCCAGCTAGGTGACGCAGTGGATAAAACACCAGCCCTAGATTCAGGAGCACCTGAGTTCAAATCTGGCCTCAGACACTTGACACTTACTAGCTTTGTGACCCTGGGCAAGTCACTTAACCCCCATTGCCCCACAAAAAAAAAAGAAAAGAAAAGAAAATGTAATTTAAAAAAATCTTTTGGGCCATCCTAGACAGTCTGATCTACAAGCTACAGGTTTTAGCTGAGGGCAGCTAAGAAATCCAAGGAGCAGATGGGGGAGAAGGGTGGGAAGGTGAGGAGAGGTGTGGAAAGGAAGGACAATGTTGGGTAAGGACTTAAAGGGATAATGGCAAGGTGAATAAATGCCTTACAACATCTCCGTTTGGTGGTGCAATTATTATGATTCCCATTTTACAATTGACTAAATTGAGACGTAGAAAGGTGAAGTAATTTATTTAAGCCCACATAACAAGTAAATGCCAAAGCTAGACTTTGAACCCAGGCTCCCAGCAGATCTTTCCAATACACCATTCTTAACTTGGGCAACCTCTCTGAGCCTCAGTTTCATTAGCTATGAAATAAAAGTGAACAAGAATTTATTAAATGCATGTTAAATATTATGGTTATTACTAATACATTGTTGTTGGAGCTGTGAACTGATCCAACTATTCTGGAGAGTGATTTGGAACTATGCCCAAAGGGCATACCCTTTGACCCAGTGGTATCACTGCTATGTCTGTATCCCAAAGAGATCACAGAGGAGGAAAAAGGACCCAAATGTACAAAAATATTTATAGCAGCTCTCTTTGTGGTGGCAAAGAATTGGAAATTGAGGGAATGCCCATCAATTGGGGAATGGCTAACCAAGTTGTGGTATACGAATGTAATGGAATACTATTGTGCTATAAGAAATGATGAGCAGGAGAATTTCAGAGAAAACTGGAAGGACTTACATGAACTGATGCTGAGAGGAGCAGAACCAGGAGAACATTGTACACAGTAACAGTAACATTGTGTGATGAACAATTGTGATAGACTTGGCTCTTCTCAGCAATGCAATGACCCAAAACAATTTCAAAGAACTCATGATAGAAAATGTTCTCAACATCCAGAAAAAAGAACTGTGGATTATGAATACAGATTGAATTTACTGTTTCTACTTTTGGGCTGTTTGGGTTTTTTTCCCTTGTGCTCTAATTCTTCTTTAACAATATGACTAATGGGGGGGCGGCTAGGTGGCGCAGTGGATAAAGCACCGGCCCTGGATTCAGGAGTACCTGAGTTCAAATCTGGCCTCAGACACTTGTCACTTACTAGCTGTGTGACCCTGGGCAAGTCACTTAACCTTCTTTGCCCCACCAAAAAAAACCCAACCAAAACCAAAAACCAAAAAAACCAATATGACTAATGCAGAAATATGTTTAATGTGTTTGTACATATATAAACTGTGAGGGAAAAATTTATCCTCTTCTCAATAATTCTCAGGAACTCAGCAGTGAGGTGACAAAGTCTTTATTCTCTTCTCATGAGAAGGAAGCACCCTAGTGTGCAGCTAGTTGGGTCCCCAGAAAGGGGGCTAGCAGGCCCTGTTTTATACCCTAGTCCCTAACTCGAATGGACCTTCCCCTTTTTCATCACTGGTCGGGGTTACAATCTATGGCAAAAGCTAGCTAATCGGAACGCAGTATTCCCACCCCTCTTCCTTGTATGGGCATAACTCAGGAGTGGACCTTATACTTCCTTATATGGACAGAACTCTGGAGCGGACCTAATTGAGACCAGGGCTCCTTGAACCATGTGACCTTGCTAACCTGAGGGGGAGGAGGGGATCTGAGACCTTTGTCCTACAAACAGGTCAGGGGAGTATGATTGACTTGTTATATCCACATTGAGAGAAGACAACTACCCATTTCTCACATAAACTATATCAGGTTGTTTTCTGTCTTGGGGAGGAGGGAGAGAAGGTGGGAGAAAAATTTGGAAGAAAAAATCCTATGAAAACAAATGTTGAAAACTATCCTTACATGTAACAAGAAAATAATAAAATACTTTCATTTAAAAAAAATAAATATTATGGTCATTTTAAATTTAAGTTCATTTCACTGCATCAATTCATATGAGCCTTCTCAAGTTTCTTTGAAATTGTCTCCTTCATCTTTTTTTTGTGTTGGTTTTTTTGTGGTGCAATGAGGGTTAAGTGACTTGCCCAGGGTCATATAGCTAGTGTCAAGTGTCTGAGGCTAGATTCGAACTCAGGTCCTCCTGAATCCAGGGCCAGCACTTCAACCACTGTGCCACCTGTCTGCCCTGGGCTCCTCTCTTCTAAAACTTATTGTCAAAAGTGGGGGAAGGCAAAGAAGTAGAGAACCCATGTGGGCAGTTGACAGATCACTGGATGCCTTCTGGCAGAGGTTAGATGAATTTGAAGATGTTGCAGAGGTGTAGGGTCCTTTTTGACCAGATTTAACCTCTGAGATTCTATGATTTCTTTTGCTGTCACAAGGCCCTTCATACCTATTATCTCATTTAATCCTCCTCACAGCTCTCTGAAACAGCAGAAAGAGTGAGTGACTCGCCTGAAGTCCCATAGCTATAGAAAGTGTCAGAAGTAGGACTTCAACCCAGGTCTTCTAAGGAGGTCCCATGCTCTTTTCCTTATACCACAGCTGCAACTGCTTCTCATTTTTATCTGGCTGTTATCTACCATATAGATGAGTGAATGCGAAGACAGAAAGGAATTTTTAAAAAATTAAGTGGAGTATAAGTGGTAAAGTAATGATAAGCTTCTTGAAGTCAGGGACCATGCCTTCCTTATACTTGCTTACATCTCCCTCACAGTACTTCGTTTGTGTTCAAAATTATTAAGCAAATCTTATGTATAAATATATGGCACCTAGATGGCTCAGTGGATAGAGTGCTGGGCCTGGAGTCAGGAAGACCTGAGTTCAAATCTGACCGTAGGCATTTACTAGTTCTGTGATCCTGGGCAAGTCAATTAATCTCTGTTAACCTTAATCCACTGGGGAAGGAAATGGCAAACTATTCCAGTGTCTTTGCCAAGAAAGCCCCATGGACACTCAGGGTCAGGAAGAGCCAGGTGGACTGAACAACAACATGTACAAATATGGTCCTTGTTGGATCCCTTGAAAGGCTGGCCAGGAGGAGGGGGTAAGTTCTCCCGTAAACTGAGATGAAGGAGATACTGAAGAATGATTCCGGAACAGCCAGAACAGCAAATAATAAAGAAAGGTTTATGATCAGCAACTCACACATGGGTAGCAGAGGTCCGTGATGGCTAGGTGGACACAAATGGATCGATCCTGATGCCCATCCCATCCCATCCTAAGGGGACTCCTTTTATAGGAAGGGGCAAACAAGGCATGCAGGAGAGAGTTCAGGTGTACACATATACTTCCCTGGGAAACTATTGATAAGAAAGTCCCCAAGACTATCAAGTATGGGCCAAGGATAGATGGGCATGCATTCATACCTCCCCTTATGCAATGGGGTGAATGGGAGGCCAGATTTCCTTGTGTGACCCCACCATACAGCTAAAGCCATGGTACCCCTCAACCCACCCCAGGTCGGGTTACCTTTACATTCTTTCCAACTTATCTTCCTCAATGTTCCCTAGGTGCCCTTTGCCAGAAGGGGATAGGGGGCACATAGTAATAACAACCCATAGATACAATACAAAGAACAAATGGCAACAGCTACTGAGATTATAATGGCAAGCACAGTTGACAACAATAGCTAATATCAAGTCTTTTTGTATTTTAGAAACCCACTCCCTTGGGGCAGCTAGGTGGTACAGTGGATAGAGCACTGGCCCTGGATTCAGGACTACCTGAGTTCAAATCCATCCTCAGACACTTAACACTTACTAGCTGTGTGACCCTGAGCAAGTCACTTAACCCCAATTGCCTTACTAAAAAAAAAAGAAACCCACTCCCAATGTCTATTTAATTAGCAAATTTCATCTTGGATCTCAGATGTCCCATGTAGTTGTCTGGTCTCTGGAACTCCTTTTCTTGGGGCAATCTGAAAGATGTCTTGTCTCCAGGGCACCTCTTCAGTGGATTTACTTCTCTAGTTCCAAACTACTCATAGAGACTCCTCAGATGTTCCTGTTAAAATCTTGCAGAAACAAATCTCAATACAAATGAATACAGACTCTCAAATTTTCCTTCTCTAATAACTAGTTCACATGGTGAAAACCAGCTCAAACTGTATAGTTCTTATTGGCAATAGAGCTATGAGGGAAACATCAAAATTAAGGGCTCATAGTTTACCTTAATCCTTTAGGAATGTATATCATGAATGTCCCATGCTATTATTCTCAGCTTTCTCTAATTCTGTAACCTAACATAAACCTTTTTTAATAACAAGCCAAGGGACAGCTAGGTGGCCCAGTGAATAAAGTACTGGCCCTGGATTCAGGAGGACCTGATTTCAAACCCAGCCTCAGACACTTGACACTTACTACCTGTGTAACCCTGGGCAAGTTACTTAACCCTCATTGCCCCGCAAAAAAAGAAAAACAAATCCCCCCTCCCAAAAAAATAACAAGCCCAAAGGTTACCAATGCCTTCATATACTTAAGCAATGCAAGCCAACCTAAATATTCCAAAATACCACAGAAGGCAGAATATTTAAACCTTTCCAAATTACATATATGGGTGTGTATAGATATACACATTTGACCTTAATTTTTTTTCAAAATTTTACTCTCAGGAATATTAGAGCCAAATTCCAGAGCTCTCAAGTCAAGGAGAAAATATTGAAAGCATCCAGAAAGAAACAATTCAAGTACCATGAAGCCACAGTCAGGATAATACAAAATTTAGCAGCTTTAAAGGATCAGAAGGCTAGGAATATGATGTTCTGGAAGGCAAAAGAATAACAATCCTGATAATAGAGCACCCTTATTATCCTATTCTTAAGTTTCCTTTAGGACAGATTTTGACTTAAATTGAATCAAATCTGGATTTATAGTCACTAATGGTAACATTTTAATTTCTAAGGTCTAATACTCTTAGCACTTTAAAAGAAAAAAATTATTAACCATCAATTCATATAATACATGTATGGGTTTAAAAGAAATTTTTTTTTTACAGGGGAATGAGGGTTAAGTGACTTGCCCAGTGTAACACATCTAGTATGTGTCAAGTGTCTGAGGTCATATTTGAACTCAGGTCCTCCTGAATCCAGAGCTAGTGCTTTATCCACTGAGCCATCTAGCTGCCCCTGTACAAATATAGTTTTACAAGCAGTTTGAAATTGCTCTTGTTATCATTAACTTAAAATGTACTTGGCCTGAGGGTACAGAGGGAAGGAGAAAAAATTTGGAACTCAAAATCTTATAAAACAAATGAATGCTGAAAATTATCTTTAGATGTAATTGGGGAAAAATTACAGAAAAAGAAAATGAAAGGATTGGGCTTAGATGACTATAAAGAACGGCTCTAACTGCCTCCGAGACAGAGATGGTCACAACGACCTCCCAATTACCGAACCTAATTTGAATGATTTGGGGAGGTAACTTTAGGATAGGGTCTAGCAACCCTAGCGGTTCTGATAGACCAGAGTTCAAGTTCTGCTTCCCTGGCTCTGTGACCTTGGACAAGTCACTCCCCTCTCGGCACCTGTAGGCAGCTCTCGGAAGACGTTCTGCACCACAGGTGCCAATTAGTACAGGAAGCTTTCAGTGCGAGTGAAAGATAAATCCGCTCTACAGAGATCATAAAGCTAATGTTTTTCACTGTTGCCGTTCAGAAAGTCGCAGGGTCACGCCCCGCCTCTCGAGCGGGTGGGGTGGAACGGGGTGGGGTAGGTGGGGCTTCTTTCGAGGGCCGACCCATTACTTCCGCCATTGGCTCGCTAGCAGAGCCTTCCTAAGTCTGCGCATGCACTTGATAAGTCCGCGGTACGGGGTGGAGTGGGGTGGGGAGCGGGGCGGTGCGAGGAGGAGGGGGCAGCGAGCCAGAGAGTGAGGTGCGGTGGTTCCTAACGGAAAATAGAAGGCCCTTGGGAAAGCCTAGCGGGCTTGTGAATCGAAGGAGGCGTGTCCTCCAATGCTTGGGGGTGGGGAGAACTGGCCGGGAGATAATACAATTGGTTCAGAGGTAGAGGCAGGATCTGTGATTGGTCACAAACTGTTTGTGGAGTTTGGTTGGCTGGAGAGTCGCAGATTTGAATTTAAAAGGGTCTGGTTGGCCCCGTTGGCCGGGAACTGCTGGAGTCTGGGACCTGCGGGGGATATTCTTTGGGTCTTAGAATGTGTATTGTTGAGTGGTAGGAGGGGGAATCCTCTCCGCCTTGTCCGCCCCTGCCCGGCCTGCCCCCTCTCCCTTCCGGTGCCTTCCCTTCTCCCCGACCTGGACTTGACAGAACCGGAGAAGGAGCAGCTGGTGAGTGGAACTGCGACTGGTGACTCGCGACTTCCGCCTCAGGACGGGTGGGGGTGGGGAGGGCTCGTGCAAGCCCTTGCCGCGGGCCTGCCCTGGGCAAATCAACCCCATCCCTTTCCCAAATCCCTATCCCTTTCTTCCCCATTCTCCTTTCTTCCCCCTTTCCCTTTCAGCCCCCTTCCCCTCCTCCAACACCGGCCATGACATTCTGAGATTCTGTGAGTGTCCGCAGGGGACCCCACTTGGCCGGAGTTTGTGTGTGCGTGTGTCTAAAAATGGGTTGTGTGCGGGGGTGCCTTTTCAGGTATCTCCAGCCTTGAGCACAGTGCCAGCACGTAGTAGGTGCTTAATAAATGCTTGATGACTTTGCATGTCATTTACATGTCATTCAGTGATTGCTTTTCTGCTACCAGTGTGTGACTTCACTTACTCTCTCTGGACCTTCCTTATCTCTCTTTTTTTTTTTTTGGAGGCAATTGGGGTTAAGTGACTTGCCCAAGGTTCACACAGCTAGTAAGTGTCAAGTGTCTGAGGTCGGATTTGAACTCAGATCCTTCTGAATCCAGGGCCGGTGCTTTATCCACTACACCACCTAGCTAACTGCCCCCATATCCTTATCTCTTCTATTGAAGAAGGGAGTTAGACTAGATTGCCTCCAGGATCCTTTCCAGTTCTAGATAAAAGGTCCTCCTTTGTCTTCTTTAAGATGGCCACCTCACTACAAACTGGATCCCAGTTGTAGAATTGGCAAAGACCTCAGAATTTGTCTAGGTTTTCATTTTACAAATGAGAAAATAGTGGTTGTGACTTGCCTGAGGTCTTACAGGTGGCAAACATCCGGGGCAGAATATGAACCTAGGTGTTCTGGCAACAGAGCTGTCTCCTAATCTATTGCTCCCTTCCCTCTGACTTGGAATAGGGGAGAGGGGGTTGTTAACATATGAGAAGATTATGTATGTATGTATGTATGTATGTATGTATGTATGTATGTATGTATGTATGTGTATGTGTGTATGTATGTGTGTATGTATATATAAGTATATATGTAGATATAATACTAGGATATATACACAATTTCCCTCTTATTAGACCAGGGCCAAGGTGTCCTAATCCTGATACAACTCAGGTTTTAGCTCCCAGCATTTATTTGTGTTATGGAGATGAGGTGGCACATGAATGAAACATATGTGTTCAACTTTTCCATCCATTGGAGAAATCCCTAACATTGCCTATAGCGGGTTTTAACTGTGACAGCACATTTCATTGGTGGACAGCTTTGGTTGTTCCCAATTTAAGTAGTAGTCTGCCTCCCTATAATTTTTGCTGGGAATTTCTTCCTCTAATCAACCTTTAATATATTTGAAAACTATCATATCTCTCCATCACCTTCTCTTCAGGCAAAACACATCAAATTACTTCAACTGGAATTCATATAATATGATTTATAGACTTCTTAAAATGTGGTGGTTTTCCTCCAAGTTTTTAATAATAGCCCTACCAGGCAACAAATAGGATATATACTGTCTGATAGAAGCCCTCTGAAATCTAAAGGAAAAGGTCTCCAAACAGGATTTTATTTATTTTTTTGGGGGGGTGAGGCAATTGGGGTTAAGTGACTTGTCCAGCGTCACACACCTAGTAAGCGTTAAGTGTTTGAGGTCAGATTTGAACTCAGATCCTCCTGAATCCAGGGCCAGTGCTCTATCCACTGCACTACCTAGCTGCCCCCAAGCAGGATTTCTTAAAGATCCTTTTCCAACTCTAGCTAAAGGGAATTGGGAGGGGGGGGTGGTGTCATCACTGTATCCTGAATTTATTGTTGGAAGAATAACTCTTGAACTCCTTTAATAACAGTATCATTCATAATATAGACTTTATCATCTACAAAGAACTTTGCATATGCATGCTAAATAAACTTGTTACTATTCAGTTTAAATTTGGGCAGCATTGAAACCTTCATTGGGGGCGTTCCTGCTGACTGATGACAGCAGTTTTGAATCCAGAAGCAAGCTGGATGGTTTGGAGAAGCCAACTATGTATGGATTATAAATTTATTCCAGTTAAACTTTGCTCAAAGAATGAGTTGATTGTGTGAATATTTTGAGAAGGTCATTTGTCTTTCTCTTGTCATTATCATGGGGGAATAGGATGATGCATTCATCTTTCCCTGTGGTCTTTTTCCCTACCCATGGTCTATGAGCACTGAATCAAGAAAGGGGCCTTGGAGGAAGAGAGTCAATCAAATGAGATATATGCAACTCCATTAGCACAATGCCTCAGTACATAGTAGGCACTTAATAAATATGCTTATTCTCTCCCCACCCCCCACACTCTTCACAATTCCTACTGCTAACAACCCCAGGTCTAGCCCATTCATTTTATACCTGAAGTATTACAGTTGGTTCTTAACAGTCCTCTCTCCCTCTATTCCATTATACTATTAAGTTAACCTTTCTAGCATAATTCTTTGGCAAATATTGGCCTCCACTCAAAAAACTTTAGTAGATTACCTTTGTCTACAGGATAAAATCCCAAACTCTTCAACTTCATATTCAATGCCTTCCATACAATTTGGTTCCTACCTGCCTAGAGGTTTTATCAGCCTACCCTACAATGGCATTTACTGTGTAATTTAGTAGGACAAAACAGACTAATGTGAATGTAAACTGCATCAATAGATGTACAAACATTAAGAACATGTGAATTAATTGTAAGGGATCTCAGAGGCCATATTGTCTAATCCACAGCTAAATAGGAATTTTAACTAGCAAGCCTCAGCTCTAAAAACCCTAATGAAGGGAAACCCAAGGCAGCTCCTTTTAGTTACAATTGTTAGGAAGTTTTATCTTAAATCAAGCATGAATCTACTTCTGCACTTTTAGCCATTGCTTGCACATATGTAGTCTGCCCTAATTAGTCTATATTTGGAGTTTTGTGTCTAGTTAGGGGTGCTACCTTTGGGGTCATTGACAAATTCAGGTTTTCCCAGAGTGGGGCAAGCAGGATGGTGAAAATATTGGAGGCCATTCCATGTAACGATTAGTTAAAAGAAACAGGAATGTTTAGCCTGGAGAGGAAAAGACTTGGCAGTGGACATGAGAGCTGACTTCATTTAATAAAGCACTTAGTTCATTGTGAAAATTGTCACACAGAAGAGAAATTAAGCTTTTTTTTTTTTTTTTTTTTAAACCCCAGAGAAGAAAAGACTGGTAGGTTAACATTACAGAAGAATGCTCCTTTTGGCTCAGTGTAAGGAAAAATTTTCTTAACACTTAGAAGTTTAAAAAGAAATAGAACGGGGCAGCTAGGTGGCGCAGTGGATAGAGCACCGGCCCTGGAATCAGGAGTACCTGAGTTCAAATCCGGCCTCAGACACTTAACACTTACTAGCTGTGTGACCCTGGGCAAGTCACTTAACCCCAATTGCCTCACTAAAAAAAAAAAAAAAAAACAAACAAAACAAAACAAAAAGAAATAGAACAGGCTGCCCAAGGAGGTAGTTTCTCTTCATCCATCCCATTACTTGAAATGGTAGAGTGGAGGACCACTTGCTAGGGATGTGGTAGAAGGAATTCCTGTTCATGTATTAAATTGGTCTACATGACCTCCAGTCCCATCTCAGGACATTCTGCTTTTAGCATACCTTGGCAATCTTATTTAAGCTATGACCCTACATCTCTGATCCATCCAAACTGGTTCACTCATTTCCCCTGTGTGATGTATTTTTACCTCCTACATTTGCCCCTTACCTGGAATGACCTCCTAGGCCCAACCCAAGTCCTATTTCCTTCATTCACAAGGCCTTCCTTAAGTTTCCTCAAGCTTGATGATTCCTTCTTCTGAACACTTATTGTCTGCACTATTCATTTAACATGGCCTGTGAAGGTGTGTTATGATATCTCAAGGGAACAGAATATCTGAATTAAAGAGAATACATATATAAAAAAGGAAAGAATACCAGAATATGCTTCAGTGTATCTGTTGTACTTCCTTAAGTAGATCAGAAGCTCTTAGAAGACAGAATCTCATAACTTTTATGTCCTGAGGATGCTTCTTATCATCTTCTCTTTTGTCTCCTCACAGCTCAGAAGGCTCCCCTGAAATTAGGATCCTGGCATACTATAGCTGTCACCACAGGTGAATAGACCTCACCAGCTAAATCTCCGGGAGAGAATTACTATTAGTCAGAAAGGAAAGAAAGATGGAGGTATATGGCTGTGTTCTGCATGTAGTAAGCTTTCAATAGATATTTACTGCTATAACAAAAGGGGTATAGGAAAGCAGTTAAGAGAAATGAGAGGCAGTCAGGAAATAAAAATATGGGGTGGGGAAGAACCCAAGAGGTCTGAGTAACTTCATTTTTCTTATAGAAGTTATCACTAATGGAAAAGGGAAACATGCAATCAAAGATGCCCCCAGACAAGGCCTCATCTTCTCAATTGCCTGTGCTAGGCCTCAGCAAAAAGAGAAAACTAGATAAAGAGAATGCCCCTGAGCCTGAGAAGGTAAGAATGGCCTATAGATATGTGGGAGCCTGGGCAGGGAGAAGAAAGCACTGTATTAGTTGGGAAGAGCAGGGAGCCCAAAGAGGTGGTGAGTGGGAAGAGGTTCTCTTCTCTAAAACTCTTTAAAAAAAAAAGTTTTATTTCCCCCCCCAATTACTTGTAATGACAATTTAAAAAATTCATTTTTAAGAAATTGTGAGTTCCAAGTTTTCTCACTCCCTTCCCTACCTACTGCTTTCCTGAGACAGTACAGTAAGCAATCTGACATAGGTTATATATGAAAACTGTCCTTTCTCTTTCCTCAGAAGCGGATTCGAGGTGCTGGAACAGCAGTGACTATGGCCATCTCTCGTCCCAGGGTCCCCACTGTGGCTACTATGTCCAGGGTGAAAAAACAGGATGCCGGTAAATAAACGCCTATAAGTTTGACAGATAACAAGGGGATCCAAAGTTCCATCTTCTTTATTTCATATCATTACAAAGTGATTGTCTTAGGTTGTATGTATAATAGGAGATGAACAGATCTGAGGGGAATGGGTACATTTTCTCTTCAGAATATCTCTTCCCCAACAGTATAGAAACTCTGCTGAGGATGCTTCTTATCATCTTCCTCCTTGTCTCCTCACAGCCCAGAAAGCTCCCCTGAAATCAGGACCTTGGCATACTACAGCTGTGACCACCGGTGAGTAGGTATCATCAGCTAGATCTTGGGGAGAGGAGCATTAGTGCTTAAGGGAAGAATGATGGAGGTATATGGCTGACTGAACCTGGGCTTGATCCCAGCTCTGCAGTTTATGACTTCAGTGAATTTAGACCTTAGATTACTCTGTAAAATGAGGGAGTCAGTCACAATTAGCTCCGAATTCATTGATTTTGAACTTATGATCTCATCTCTATACAGACTTGAAGAGTAGGAAGCCAGTCTCTGCCTGCTCTGCACCAAAACCTGGTAGGTGACTAATCTAATCCTTTGGGTTAGGGAATGGACCAATTGTAGAGGAATAGCAGATGTACTGAGTGCTCTACAACAACTCTTAGCCCATTTCTGTCTCTCCTGTGAAGTAAGAAGGAAATGGGAAGCAATGGTGTTTGTTACTCACTGAAAGGAGAAGAGAATGGAGCTAAAGATTTCACTCACCTTTTCCTCTTTCCCATTCCTAGTATCAGCAGTGTCCCCTACAACTGCAAGGAAGAGACCTAGCAAGCGTCCAGCCTGGGATGTGAAGGGGCAGCTGTGTGATTTACGGAAGGAGTTCAGTGCCTGCCAGGTACAGACTGAGGTTCTAACCAGGGAGAATCAGGAACTAAAGAGCCAGCTTGGACAGGCTGAGCAACAAGCCAAAACTCTGGAGGCTGAAAACAAGGTGTTGACTGCAGAGCTGACTGAGACTCAAGCCCAAGCTAAGGAAGACCAGCTAGAGCTGGCGAGGCTAGGGCCCCGTGTCCAGGAGCTTGAGGAACATCTACATACTCAGGAGGCTCTAGTTAAATCATTGCAAGAAGAGCGGTTAAGGTTGCAAGAGGAGCGAAGGGACCTTGCTACTCGGCTAGAGGTACAGGAGGTAAGTGACACTCAAGAAGACAAAGCATCAATCCTGTATGCATTCACATAGAGTTCTTGCTGATGCTCCTCCAGGCAATGTTTGACTTCTCTTTTACTTGTGGCTTGGAGTGTGCCCTCCACTCTCAGGTTTTCCCTACAGCCTTCATCTGAGCTGAGGGCCCCCTCTCCTCAATTTTGATCCTGCATCTTTCAAGGAATTTTTGTGTATAATTTCCCTTGCTTTGTGCAGTTTCTTTTGACCCAATTTTGGTTTCATTTTCTCTCCTCTTTCTTTCCATCCATAATTTTCTCAACCCCTTTCTACCTATGTGTCCTTTCCTGATGTGACTTATCCTATCCTCATTCTACTTTCTGCAGCTATTCCTTAACCTAATCTCCATTTTTATTTCCTCCCTACCAGTTACTCTGTTCCCTGTCACACTGGCCAGCCTCCACACTTTCCTCCACACTTCCATGTTCCTGATCCCTTTCTTCCCTCTCTGTTCCATACCAGGTACAACTCCAAGAATCAGTGGCAGCCCTGGCCAAGAGTCAGGCAGAGATCACAGCCCAGGCGGCCTTGTTGGCTGAGAGGACAGAGCATCTTCATGGTCTTGAGATGGAGCGGCGATATCTGCACAACCAATTGCAAGAGCTCAAGGGTAACATCCGGGTCTTTTGCAGGGTTCGCCCTGCCCTACCTGGAGAAACAGAGCCCCCTCCTGGCCTCATCCTCTTTCCTCCTGGGCCTAACGGGACCTCTGAGCCCTCCACTCGACTCAGCCTTACTCGGCCACCTGATGATCATCGGTGTAGCATCATAGGAGGGCTACCAGGCCCTCCTGTCCGCTATGACTTCTCCTTTGACCGAGTGTTCCTACCAGGCTGCAGACAGCATGAGGTGTTTGAGGAAGTCTCCCTGCTTGTACAATCAGCCCTGGATGGTTACCCAGTGTGCATCTTTGCCTATGGCCAGACAGGCAGTGGCAAGACATTCACGATGGAAGGAGGACCAGGGGGAGACCCTCAAGTTGAGGGGCTGATCCCACGAGCTGTAAGGCATCTATTTTCAGTAGCCAAGAAGCTGGAGGCCCAAGGGTGGAGCTACACCTTTGTGGCTAGCTATGTGGAGATCTACAATGAAACCATCAGGGACCTGTTGGCCTGTGTGGGTGGGGCCCAAAAGTGCCAGGGGGCCAACTATGAGATTCGACTGGCCGGCCCCGGAAGTAAGGAGCTTATTGTCACCAATGCCCAATATGTTCCTGTTTCCTGCCAAGAGGAGGTAGGGACTGAGGCAGACAGATGAGGATAAGATCAAGGGACAAGAGAGGAGACTGGGAAGTGGGGAGGGGGGGTGAGAATATAGAAAAGCTTTGAGTCTGTGGGAAGTTCTCAGATTAGATACAAGATGGAGGGAGTGGGGGATGTTTGTTCTACAGAAACCAAAAGTTGGGGAAGGAGGCTATGAGCTCACTGAGAAGATTCTGATGACAGCCTTGCTCTCCCAATTCAGGTGGAATCCCTGCTCCATCTGGCTCGTCAGAATCGTGCTGTGGCTCGAACAGCACAAAATGAGCAGTCATCACGAAGCCACAGTGTGTTCCAGCTGCAGATTTCAGGGAAGCACATGGGGCAAAACTTACACTGTGCAGCACCTCTCAACCTAGTGGATCTGGCTGGGAGTGAAAGACTGGACCCTGGATTGTCCACTGGCCCCTCAGATCAGGAAAGACTGAAAGAGACCCAGGCCATCAACAGCAGCCTCTCTGCTCTGGGCCATGTCATCATGGCCCTGAGCAATAAGGTAGGGAGAAAGGAAAATCATAACTGAGCTATTTGTTCTGGAATTCCAAAATGCTGACTTGTTCTTTTTTTACTGCTACCTCCCCCAGGAGCCACATGTACCATACCGGAACAGCAAGCTCACATACTTGCTGCAAAATTCTCTGAGGGGCAGTGCCAAAATGTGAGTTGGGCTGGGAGTAGTGGCAATGGTGACTGATACACCAGGTTGTTAAGGTGGAAGGGTCTTGAGGACTGGCTATAAGCAACACTAGCAGGTGGGGGACAAGGGAGGGATAAATGCCTTAGGCATGTTGCCCTTATGCTGAACTCCATATTTCATCTAGGCTTATGTTTGTGAATATCTCCCCACTGGAAGAACATTTCTCAGAGTCCCTCAACTCACTGCGATTTGCCTCCAAGGTATGTTCAGGTCCCACCTTGGACTGTAGGCTAGGACGTCTGTCCTGTCAGTTCTGGGCTCTTTGCAGGGCCACTGCCCAGGGCTCACCCTAGCTCTCCTCTTTCCTAGGCCTAGGGTGTCTGGGCACCTTGGCCTAACCCAAGCTTGGGCACCTGCTTCCAGATTTCCTTTGAAGGCCTATCAGAAGGGTTGTATCCATGCCATAGGAATTATTCAGGGGCTGACACTGGCATCTCTTCCTTTTCCCTTCCAGGTAAATCAGTGTGTCATTGGCAGTGCCAGAGCCAACAAGAAATAGAAGGGCCAGTCTTTGTGTCGTGTGTATGGTTTTTATGTATGTTATGAATCACAGTGACAACTGGTTTTAGACAACTAGGTTACTATAATCATAAATAGCAAAATAAAGTTATTTTCTCACATGTCAGTAATTGTATGTGTTGGTGACTTTTGTTGAGCCGCATCCCCCTTGGTGCTCGAGTAGGGGCCCATTTGGAAATGGAGGCAATGCACAGAACAAAGCAAAGATCCCTCTAGGAATTGATTTCTTCCTGCAAAGTCGGGGTAAAGGGCCAGGCCATAAAGGCAGGTGCTCCTTTTTCCTGGAGGGCCTCCGAGCGGCAGCTCGGACATCTCCCTCCCTTCCGCCCCGCTGGAATCAGTCGCTGATTCCGAGGCTCTGCAGCGCCCTGTGGGCCTTGGCAGCGACGGACGGTGCCGGCGGGGTAAGCGGGCTCCAAGGATGATTACGCCCGCGAGCTCCCGCCGGAGCGCCCCATTCAAACGGCCCGGGCCCCGCCCCGTTTCCTTTTCATTGGCTCTCCCCTTCTCCGCGTTAACGCCTCCGGCCCCGGCAATTGTCCGACAGCTCCACTTGGGCCCTCGGCCCTCCTCCTCCTTGACTGTCCTGCACCTCCCGCCCTCCTGGGCCTAGGGAAGCCAAGAGAGGGAACGCTGCGCCAGCCCCTAACGGCCGCGCCCCTGCTGGGAGAAGGGGGCGCTCCAGCTCCGCAGGTGCCACGCGCGGGGTCGGAGCGAGAGGTGGGGACAAGGAGGTGGATCCGCGCATGCGCCTTGACAGGGAGGCTGGGTGGGCAAAACCGATGGGGGAAGGGGGCGGGGCTCGGGGCAATTAGAAAAGGAGGGTGGGGCAGGGGCAGCGGGGGGGGGGGGGGTGTGGCGGCCCAAAGGTGCTGGAATGGCCCGGTGGGGGCAGCACCCGGGCAGTTTCGGATTGTGGCGCGAGGCGCTGAGGCCGCGGCGGGGGCGGGGCCGGGGCGGGAGCAGAGCAGGGATTCCCTGCTGCCGGGGGCGGGCCGGGGCCACTCGGAGGGATTCCCCGTCGGCCTTGGCGCCCGGGTCCTGGGAGGAGGGCGAGCTCCCGGCCCCACCCCACCCCGCGTGGCCCGCCCGGGAGGCGTAGGGGGTGGGGTGAGGTGGTTCCCGCCCCCCTCCCCCAGCTCCTCCCTTCCTCCCAGGCCTCTTCCCCCCCCCCCCCCCCGCCAGTCCGTCCCTCCCCTCCCTCCCTCCCCACTCCTCCTCCCCTCCCCTCCCCTCCCTCCTCCTGCTGCTGCCGCTGCCGCCGCCGCCGCCACTGCTTTGGCTGCTGCGTCATACGCCCCAGAGCAG
Organism: Dromiciops gliroides; assembly: GCF_019393635.1. Classification (NCBI taxonomy): domain Eukaryota; kingdom Metazoa; phylum Chordata; class Mammalia; order Microbiotheria; family Microbiotheriidae; genus Dromiciops; species Dromiciops gliroides. The sequence continues at coordinate 242,466,754 of NC_057864.1, forward strand.
CCGGGACGGAGGGGCCGGGCCTGGGGACCCCCCCAGTCTCTGTTTGCCCCCTCCCCCGGACGCCTGGACACCTCGCCCCCCGCCCCGGCCCCCCCACGGCTCCCCCTCCCCAGCTCCCCGGCGGCCGCAGCTGTCACCGGTAAGGAGGAGGCGGGGAGGGCGGGGGGGCCGGAGGAGGAGAGGGAAGGGGGAGTCCAGGCCGAAAATTCCCCCCCTCAGGGGAGAGGCGTTGGTTCTAGGTGGGGGGAGGGGGCCCCCCTTTGACTCCCACCCTACCCTCGTCTCCCCCACCCAGCCTTTCCAATCACATGCATGCGGAGACCCCCTTTCTGAAGGGGGCTGCCTTATGTCACCTCCAGGTTTACCCTATCTCGGGGAGTAGAGATTGGGACCGGGACACGCCCCCCTTCCTGGGTACACGGGGAAGTTATCCACCCCACCCCCCAACCCTGGGTTAGAGAGCCTCAAATTTGAGGGAGACTCAGGATAACCCAGGAATAGGAAGATTCTTCAGAATGGATTGGAGGGAATCTCATTACTGAAGAGCCCCTCCCCCGAAAAGCAGGTTGTCTGAACTCTGACATCTCTGGACAGGGAAATTCCAAGATTAAGCCAGCCAGGATGGAGGGGTGGGACTAGGACCTGAGGGGAGGCCTCTCTTTCTCCAATCCATCATCCTTTTAAAATCCTTGAACCAAGGGAGAAACTCCTTGGGAGAACCAATCCCTGGGGTAATCTTGGGGGTGGGAGACTAGAGAATCAGGTGTCTGTGCTCCTTCTCCCTATAATCCTAAATCCTGGGGGTGGGGGTGGGGGGGACTGAAAGAAGAGAGTATGGGTTTTTGTGATGTGGAACTAGGGGACAGCAACGAGAAAGCTGGAATCTTGAATACTTGAGTCTCCTTGGGGTAGCCAAGCAGAGAGAGGCGGATGCTGTTGGGGGTGGGGGGGGAAGTAACTCTCCCTGCCCTTGTCCTTCCAGGCTCCCCAGGATGCAATGGCGCAGCCCTCCCGGCTGAGCCGCTCTGCTGCCCCCCAACCCTGGGAGCCCACTCCCCCAGCCCCTCCCCCAGGTACCAGACCCCGGCTTTGGGAGGGGCAAGATGTTCTGGCCAGATGGACCGATGGACTGCTTTACCTGGGAACTATCAAGAAGGTGAAATCTTAACCTCTGACCTCGACCTCAACCCCACTTTTCTCCTATATTAACTTTAGCATTTCCTTTCCACCTTCTTGACTTTAGATCAACTCTGTCCCCTTCTCAGCATTCACCCCCTTTTCCCTCTCCCAGGTGGATAGTGCTCGGGAGGTCTGTCTAGTCCAGTTTGAAGATGATTCCCAGTTTCTGGTTCTGTGGAAAGACATTAGCCCTGGTAAGAAGCAAGGGAACTTGGTCACTAAAAGGAAGCAGGAACTGGGGGACCAGAAGCTTGGTTGTTAAGCATAATGGAGGGGCAGCTAGGTGACGCAGTGGATAGAGCATCGGCCCTGGAGTCAGGAGGACCTGAGTTCAAATCCAGCCTCAGACACTTGACACTTACTAGCTGTGTGACCCTGGGCAAGTCACTTAACCCCAACTGCCTCACCAGAAAAAAAAAAAGCATAATGGAGCTGGAGCCTCAGAGCCCTTCTGTTTTCTTTTCTATAGCTGCCCTCCCTGGAGAAGAGCTCCTGTGCTGTGTCTGTCGATCTGAGTCTGTGGTCCCTGGGAACCGACTGGTCAGCTGTGAGAAATGTCGACATGGTAAGCAATGGTATTTGACCTCTCCCAGCCAGTTGGGGTACCATACCTCCACAGCTTATTTCTGTAATTTCCTTTCCATGATTTCCCTTCTTTCCCCTTTTCCTGACCCTATAATCCTGAATCTCTTCCCCCTAGTCATTCTTCCCAATACTTTCCCCTCAGCCCTCCATGATACCTCTTCTCGCCCCCTCAGCCTATCACCAGGATTGCCACATTCCAAGAGCCCCAGCCCCTGAAGAAGGAGATGGCCCATCCCCTTGGGTCTGCAGGCAGTGTGTCTTTGCAATCGCCACCAAGGTACAGGAAACACTCTTCTCTCATACATTGACCTCCCAGCCCACCCCAAAGCTGTGAGTCTTCTCTTTCATCCCCACCAAACTGTCTTGATGTGTGTGTCCCTACAGAGGGGAGGTGCCCTGAAGAAGGGTCCTTATGCACGGGCAATGCTGGGGATGAAGTTGTCTCTACCGTATGGGCTGAAGGGGCTGGACTGGGATGCAGGACACCTGAGCAACCGGCAGCAGAGCTACTGTTACTGCGGGGGCCCTGGGGAGTGAGTCACGGAGAGGAGGGAGTGGGGTGGGCTTCTGGAGGGGGCTGATGCCAGTGTTCAAAGGTGGATGCCAGGGAGATCTTGGGAAGGGGCCCCAGCTGTAGTCACGGAAGTGATGGCAGATGAGGGTCATGGAGCCAGAGCAGCTGCAGGCCTTACCTGGTAGTCTCTCTCAGGTGGAATCTAAAGATGCTCCAATGTCGGAGTTGCCTCCAGTGGTTTCACGAGGCTTGCACTCAGTGTCTGAGCAAACCCCTCCTGTATGGAGACAGGTGAGGTGCAGGGCACAGAAGGGCACTGGGGAGGAGGAGTTTGGGTGGAGCAGAGAGGTGGGGAGGGGGCTAATTTTTGGATGTTTGTCCATGATCATTCCCCCCTGCCCCACACAGCCCCCTTTTCTCCTTTCCATATTTTACTCCACTGCTTTATTCACTGTTCATTTCTAGGTTCTACGAGTTTGAGTGCTGTGTCTGCCGAGGGGGACCTGAAAGTGTCAAGAGACTTCAGCTTCGATGGTGAGCCAAACCGGGGAGATTCTTTCAAACTCCTTGTCTACTACCAACCTTGATGTCGACAGATTCATTGACTTCTCTGGGCCAGGCTCTGGCCTTAAGGCTGGGGAATGCAGGGTCCCTGCACTCTGGGAGCTCACAGTCTTAAGGGGGAGGCAACATGCAAAGATGGATAAACCAACTCCAGGAAGGATGAATTGGAGATCATCTCCCTGGAGACTCTAGCATTCAAAGGTCGAAGAAGGTGGCATTTATCTCACACCCATGTAACTGTGGCCCTATATTTCTCTAGGGTGGATGTTGCACATCTTGTCCTCTATCACCTCAGTGTTTGCTGCAAGAAGAAATATTTTGACTTTGACCGAGAGATCCTGCCGTTCACTTCAGAGAACTGGGACAGCTTACTCCTGGGGGAGGTAGGGAGGAGGGGGTGCTATTTGAGTGGGACAAGGGGGAAGAAATTCGGGGACAGGTTCTGTTCCAGCTGTTAACCTGCTCTCTTCTCTTCCAGCTCTCGGACACCCCTAAGGGAGAGCGTTCCTCCCAACTTCTCTCTGCTCTCAACAGCCACAAGGACCGGTAAGGGATAGTAGTGTGGGGTGGGGTAGTGCACTGGGGGTCCACAGAATGAAAAAAGCATGGAGTATTAAGAAACTGAGAAACGTAGCTAAAAATAGAAATTGCATATTTGGAAAGGGCACTGAGGCAGGCTAATCTGTCTCGTTTCACTGCTGTTTTCCCTCCACCCTAGGTTTATCTCTGGGAAAGAGATAAAGAAACGGAAATGTCTGTTTGGGCTCCATGCTCGGACTCCTCCCCCTGTGGAACCCCCCCCTGGAGATGGAGCACACACCAGGTCACTGGCCCAGGGGGGGTGGGGAGCACTTTCTGGGACTTACCTGGGGAAAGTATATTTCTGGGGGTGTTCAGGAGGGGGCTGGGGGGGTAAGGAGGCCTCTTACAGCTTCCCTTCAGGGCAGGGCCCGGGGGTGGGGGTCTCACGCCCCCTGGGGAAGCGTCGGCGACTGGAGCCAGAGCCTCGGAAGAAGAAACCACCAAAGGAGAAGGAAGAAGAACTGGGGGGAATCCCAGGAGGGTCGGGATCAGCCAGAACCCAGGGAGCAGAGGGAGCGGGCACGTCTTCGGAGGGCGCTGCAGGTAAAAGGGATGTGGGACACTAGAAAGGAGTTAGGGAAGAGGTAGTAATAAAATAGTAGTGTGCTAGAATTGGGTCACAGTTTGAACTTGGGTTCAAATCATGTTTCTGCTAACTTGCTAAGTGTGTGACCATGGGCTTGTCAATTTACTTCTATGACCTTCAGCATCCTTTTCTATAAAATGAGAATAATAGCTGCAGTCCCTCCACAGGATGGTTCCATCAAGGTTTGCATGAGATAATGAACAGTCCTTTGAAAATGTTATGCCAAAATACAGCTCATTTGTAATTGTTAATAACAACAGTTCATTGGTTGTGTGAAGGTCTTAGTGGCTTTCTTAAGAGTATCTCTTTCCCCACCATCACTCTCCCAACCCCTTTCCAGGCTTCAGTGTCTCCACCTCCCTCCAGCCCTAACCAGAGCTACCAGGGCAGCAGTGGCTACAATTTCCGGCCCACGGATGCCCGCTGCCTGCCCAGGTGAGTCTTCCCTCTTCCCCGATTACAACTCCCTGGAACCTTACCCAAGCACACACCACTCCCATCACTCCCATAGATAGTAGTCCAGGTGAGACTTTCAGCAACTCTCTCACCTTTCCATATTGGTTGGGAGGAGGGCAGTGTTTGGGCTTTAGCCTTCCCTTTGAATCTTTATTCTGATATGGGGAGGTGGGTCCCATCCTACCCAAGTGACCCCACCCCACCCAACTCCAGCAGCCCCATCCGGATGTTCGCCTCCTTCCACCCCTCGGCCAGCACTGCAGGAACCCCTGGGGATGGAGACCCCCCAGACAGGTGAGGACTCCTCCCCCCATCCTATGTGCTTGTGATTCCCTCTTCCCCCAAATTCTCTGGTGTCTTCCCTTTTCTCTTCCTATATACTTTAATCCCTGAATAAATATCAACCCATGATTCCGATATTTTTTTCCTCTGTAACAAAAACCACTGTCTCTGTTCCAAGTAGGATAAAAATGCTTTTACTTTTTCTTTCCCCTTAGGTCACCCCTGGACCTTCAAGTTGCTGGTTTCCCTTCAGATTCCCCAAGGAGTGTTCCCCACTCAACGACATCTTCATCCCCAGGCCCCTCCCCTGTTCCCTCCCGAAGATCAGCTCCCCAGGGTCCTTCCCCTCTATGTCGTGGTTTATCTCCTGGAGCTGGTGTGGGAACCCGGGTAGGGGCTGGGTACCTGTCCCGAGGAGACCCTGTCCGTGTGCTGGCTCGGAGGGTTCGACCTGATGGCTCTGTACAGTACCTTGTAGAGTGGGGTGGGGGAGGCATCTTCTAGAAAGAGGACCTGATTCTTCCTCTCCCAAGCCCTTATTCACATACATACAACAGGCACTTTCACACCCTGACTTCTGACCTCACCTGCAGCTGGGATGTACCTGGGGGGGTGGTCTGGGGTGGGGGTCCTTCTCTACCACCCAGGCTAGAGTCAGGTGGGGAGAGGCCCCTTTCTTCCTCAACCACCCCTCCATGATTCCTGACCCTAAAGCCTTTTTTCCCATTTCCCGTGATATTTTGTTACAGCTTTTTTTATATTTTTAAAAGTTATTTAACCCCTTAGGGGAAGGGGAAGGGGAATAGAATAGGGAATCCCGGGCTCTGTATGGTTGGAAATAAAGATAAATATACCCTTCAGAAACTTGAATTATCTTGATAAAGAGGAAAAATGGATGGAATGAATTGGGGCTTACTGCAAACACCTTTACTGCAAATGACTGTAATAAAAGGTTAAGAGGCAGCATTCTGGGGATAGGGTTTATTAAGAACATGAGAGAATGTAGAAGGTATCAGAGTAGTCTCAAAAGTCATCAAAATAGGATCATCATTGAGGAGTGGTGCTATCTTTTACCCAGTTAAGGTATGGGAGGTTCCCCTGTTGCACGGGCAATGCAATGACTTCAACCACTTCATATGGATGAACAGAACTAGAGGAGGGGAAAAGGTCACTAAGAGTTGAGCAGTATTTCCTCAACCTCCTGAAAATACACCCAGGACTCATCTCCCACTCCCACCAAAAAACTAATGTTGATGTCCTCACCGAATAAATTCTGTCAAGGATGGTGCCAAGGCAGTTTGAGTCTTTATCATCTGAAGGGCAGAGAGGACTAGGTAAGGAGATGGAATAGGAAGAGCTGGAGCAAAAACATCAGGAAAGAGCTGGAAGGGGGAGGAAGGTCTTACCATCATCACCTCATTGTCTTCCTCAATCTTTCCTTTCCATTCATAGCTGAAAGATAGCAAAAGGATGTGTTAGTGGGGGGAGGAGATACACACCCCCTAGGAAATCTCTCCACACACCTTCCCATGACTTACACAGATGTGATCTGAGGTACCAGATTGACACAGGCGGCCAGTCGCTTCTCCACCACGGACCTGGAAATGGATGAAGCCCAGTTCATACCTAATCCTCTTTCCCTACAACTTCTACCCCAAAGGCAGGAAGGAAGCAGTAACCAAAGAACCCCTTAACTGCCCCTCCAACTTGCCTCCTCTTTCCCCCTAATGCTCTGACCCCTTCCCTCCCTCGGTCCCTCCCCCTCCCCAACCTGGCAATAGTCTTGGCGATCTTGTCATTGGGGCAGGTGACAAAGACGACTGAGACGGAGCCAGCGATGTAATCCGAGCCAGTGGGGGCCGGGGCTTCGGGCGGCCGTGTGGCCATGGAGAAGGCTCGAGGGAGCAGCCGTAGGTAGGGATAGGTGGAGAGCAGAGAGTGCATCCACAGGAAGCCCAGGAACAAAGCAGCCTGGGGGGGGCGGGCGATGAAAGGTTGAGCCCCAGCACCGCATCCCCCAGCCCTGGATTGAGCACCCCGGAACCGATGTCCACTTCACGCCCAGGGAAGATACGTGACTAGGCGACCCTTCCCTCCGCACCCCCGGTTAGCACTGATGCAGAACGAAGACCTCAGGCTAGGAAACTGAGGCAGAGACTCTTGCCCAGAAGGAGAGGGGAGATTTGAATGCCGAGTGGGCTGGTTCAATGATGTTCGAAAGGGGTGGGGGTCGTCACTCACCACTCCGCCGAGCCAGACCTGGGGGCCCCGCCCCACCAACATGAAGCCTCGGCGGGGAAAAATAGGAGTTCGGGGGGGGTCAAAGGTCACGTCACGCAGCGGGAGGAAAATATTCAAAAGCCTGGCACAGAAAAACAGAGAAAGCGTACCTGTATGGCGACCACGTGATAAGAAGGCCCGAACCCTTACCTTAGCACGTGACAAAGGAAGCGCCTAGCTTACCACCTCCCCCCACCTCCGCTCCACCCCCCCTCCGTCCCCGTCCAGCGTTTTCGATTTACCCCCGCCCCCAAGAGGAGCCTAGGCGATGGGAGGGAAAGAGAAGAATTGGCCAATCAGGAGCTGAATCCCTGGACACGTGCCGTCCCCGCCTCCGCCTCTGAATGACCGTTAAAAATAATTTGCCCAAGAACTAGATTCTTTGCGGTCTTCTCTTATCACGTGATACAGGAAGCTAGAGGATGACGAGAATAGTCCTAGGGGAGGGGAGAGAAGAGGCGGGCTAGATATTGTTCCCAGCCAAAGTAGGACTTCCGCACGAGATGGGAGCTGGCCAACCCTAATACAGTTCCTCATACCACGTGACATGGGTTTGGGGCGGAGGGATAGGGGCAGAAAACTCCTCCCAGTCACTGCGTCAGTGTTGGGTTGGTGAATGTGGAATCATCTTGACACAAAGCATGATTGGAACTTGCTGGTGGTACTTCCGTTTTCCAACAATTAATGAAACTGTACAGAAACTGATCAGATTAGGTCTGAAGGATTAAGGAGAAGCCGAAGAGTAGCTAGAGAGAGAGTAGACCTTTGGTGAAGAGACTGCTGTTAACATTCCATCCAGTTCAGGACCTAGACTTATGAGTTTGGGACTGTGTGACTTTGGCCTCGTTTTCCTAATCTGTAAACTGAAAGGCTTGAGCTCCTAAGTACTTTTGATTATAACCCTAAATGTGACCCAAGAGAAACTTAATTGACTAGTGCTGGTGAGAGAATAATTATTAAACAGAAGTGCAGAAATCCAGAGAGAATATTGGGGGGGGGGAGTAGGAAAAGGGAAGGATTCGGAAGCATTCCGAGCTCTGGGGATCACTGAATTCCACGTGACACAAAGGGATGACAAATGGGGCTCAACATAGCCACAATAGCAGAATTAATTTAAGAATAACATTTTAAAGCGCCTACCATGTGTTGAACGGTAAAAAGAACACTGGACTTGGACCCAAAAGACGAGCTCTGAATCCTGCCTCTGTCACATATTGTGACCTTGAATAAATCAACCTCTTTGAATCTCACTTTCCTTACCTATAAAAGATGACACTTGTACTACTTACCTCACAGGGTTATTGTGAGAGAAACACTTGAACTCTTAAATATGAATCAAGATGTAGTGATTAGCATTTTGAATCAGGAAGACAGTTCAAGTTCTACCTGACATTTACTGTATGAACTTGGATAAATCACTTAGCTTCTCTCAGCCTGTTTCCTCATCTGTAAAATGATATATAAAATAATAGCACCTACCTCACCGGGTTGTGAATCTTTTGTGTGTGTGTGTGTGTGAGGCAATTGGGGTTAAGTGACTTGCCCAGGGTCACACAGCTAGTAAGTGTCAAGTGTCCGAGGTCAGATTTGAACTCAGGTCCTCCTGACTCCAGGGCCAGTACTCTATCCACTGTGCCACCTAGCTGTCCCAGGGTTGTGAGTCTTGAAGGAGATATTGCAAATCTAAAATTGCTATACAAATGCCAGCTATGGTGATGATGTGCATATGACATTGATACATGATATAGTAGATACAGATTTGGACTATGTATTTCAAATATAGCTTATGGACTATATATATTGGACTATACTTGTTTAGACTATATATTTCTTTTTTCTTTTTTTTTTTTGCTGGGCAATGAGGGTTAAGTGACTTGCCCAGGGTCACACAGCTAGTAAGTGTCAAATGTCTGAAGCTGAATTTGAACTCAGGTCCTCCTGAATCCAAGGCAGGTACTTTTTAGACTATATATTTCAAATATAGTGTATGACACTAGCTGTGTGACCCTGGGCAAGTCACTTGCCCTCTCTGAGCATCATAAAACTTTCTAAAACTTATCTTGTAAGATAATTTCTCCTTAAGGCTTCTTGGCAGGTTGTAAACCTTAGTGGTTTAGGTACTGTTAGGCACAGAGAAGATAAAGATAATCTTCATATTTCCTGCTTTTAAGGAGTTTACAGTCTAGTAAAAGATAGGTGTGTCACAAATACAATTCAGTTAAAAAAATTAAGTTCCATATGTATTAAGCACTAATTATGATACTGTTGGATGCTAAGGACAGAAAGATGAAAAATCATACTCCCTGCACTCAAGAAACTTAAATCTAGTGGGGGTGGAGGGGGATAAAATGCACACAAATAAATGTGATATAAGGTAATGTGACAGAGGCAGAGGAAGAATTAAGGTATAAAATAATTTAAGAAAATGGAAATCATTCGACTTGGAGTCAGTATGTTTTAGCTTTAAATTAGAGCCCCTTATTGGCCACGTGGAGCAGCTTGGTGGTACAGTAGATAGAGCACTGGGCCTGTAGCCAAGAGAACTAGAAAGACCTGAGTTCAAATCCAGCCTCAGACATTTCCTAGGTGTGTGTAACCCTGGGCACGTCACTCAATCCCTAATTGTCATGGTGGTAGTCAGCCATAGCTAACAAAAGGAGAAGGAAATGGCCAACAACTCCAGTATCTTTGCCAAGAAAACCCCATGTAGTCATGAAGAATTGGACACAACTGAAAAATAAACTATGGGGGCAGCTAGGTGGTGCAGTGGATAAGGCACCAGCCCTGGATTCAGGAGCACCTGAGTTCAAATCCAGCTTCAGACACTTGACACTTACTAGCTGTGTGACCCTGGGCAAGTCACTTAACCCTCATTGCCCTGTAAAACAAAACAAATCAAAAAAACAAAAAAAAATCAAATTAGGCATGTGACCTTGAATAAGTCACTGGGCAAGGCCCAACTCCCTGTGCCTCAGTTTCCTCATCTGCATTCTCTAAGATTCTCTCCAGGCCTGATTTTCCTTTTTTTTTTTTTTTTTGTGAACCACAGGAGTTGGGAAGGCACTGAGGAAGTGGCATTTGAGCTAGACTACAACTTTGTGGACACTGGTAGAAAAGAGAATTGGAGATATCACATATGAAGGTGACTTGGGTTATATGGTGGTTTAGCACATCCTCCAACCCTGTCCCTCCTGAACTCCACCTACTTGGGCTACCCTCTCCCTTCCCTTTCCTGCCCTGGTCTGGGTCTCTAACCTAGCCTATCCCCTATGGATTCAGGGACTGCCCTACATTCTTTCCCTGGGGCCCAGGCACATCTCATGACCCAAAAATGGAGAGAGGGGACCAAGTTAGAAGAGAGGTGGAGGAGGTAGCAGAGAAGAAAGCTTCCCACCCCCAAATGATGAGGTCTCTTAATATGTTGCTTGGTCTCAAATCCTTATCTCTAAGAACTGTCTTTGGGTCTGGGGTCTCTCTTGGGTTAGTCATCTCATTAATCTCTAGGTTGAGAGGGATCTGTGTCAGGGGAACCCATCTCATCCTGAATCTGTCTTGGGTCTGGAATATCTGTCTCTGAAATTTCTCTGTGCATCTGAGGGGCTTGGTCTCTTCTCTCACAGAGTCAGATCTTCTAGGTCTTAAGTCTCAGTTTTGGAGATCTGTCTCTGAAATCTCTGGGTCTGATATCTCTTAGATCTCTTTCACTGGGTCTGAGATCTCACCTCCTTAGTTATCCCTCTGGGTCTGGGGTCTCTCTATTTTAGATATCTCTCCAGATCGGTGTTTTTTTTCCCTATCTTTCTCCAGGTTTCTCTTCCCTATCTTTCTCTGGGTCTGGGGTCTCTTTGTATGACATCCCCCTCCCTGGGTCTGAGGTCTCTTTATTTGGCATCTCCATTTCTGAGTCAGGGGTCCCTGTCATTGATTCTTTCTGGGTAGGGGTGGGGGCTGCAGTGCATCTCCTCCTCCTCCTGCTCTCTCCTCTCTGTTCCCCCGCCCCCCTCTCTCTCTCTGCTGCTGCCGCTGCTGCTGGCTCCTTTTCTCCTCCTCCTCCTCCTCTCTCCTCCTCTCTGCTCCTCTCTGCTCCTCTCTCCTCCTCTCTCCTCCTCCTCCTTCTCCCCCTCTCTCTCTCTCTCCCCCTCTCTCTCTTCTCCTTCTCCCCTGTCCCCCCCCCGCCCCCTCCCCCCCAGGCCTGATGAGCAGGTCTCGAGCCTCCATCCATCGGGGGAGCATCCCCGCGATGTCCTATGCCCCCTTCAGAGGTACGAGGTGGGGGGAGGGGGAAAGGATCAGGAGGGGGAGGGGGAGAGGGGGAGGGGCAGGGGGCGGAGGAGAGAGGAGGCCTGAGGTGAGGGGGAACGAAGGGGAGAGAGGGTGAAAGAAGAGGAAAGGCCGGAGAGCCTGGCGTGGGGGGAAATAGGGAAAGGGGGTGTAAATGGAGGCTGGAGCGATGAGGGGATTAGGGGGATAAGAGAAGCAGGCCTTGGAAGAAATACTGAGAAGAAATAAGATGAAGGGATGAAGTAGTAGAGGAGACACATAAGGGAAAGGTATAAGGGAGAACAGATATAGGAATATGGGGGTATTAAGAAAGGGGAGGGACATGGAGCGAAGAGAGAAGGGGGGAAATTGGAAGGTAGGGGTGGGGGAAAAAGGTAAGGACAGTATGATGACGGGGTGGAGGGATGAAGATGGAGAAGAGGGGTGAGAGAACCAGGTAGATGGAGGGAGAAAGGGCTGGAGGATGGAGGGAGAGAAGAGGCCAGATGGAGGAGGGGGAGGGGGGAAAGGGAGTGATGGAGGGGCCAGATGGAGGGAGGAAAGAGTGGGGAGGGAAGGTGGGCTGGGGGAGGGGGAAGACCAGGGCAGAGGGAGGGCCAGATGGGGGGGGGAGGGAGCAAGCAAGACTGGGAGGTGGGGAACTGGGCCTCCCCCTCCTCCCCAAGTCCCTAACCAATGAAATAGAACCGGAGTCCTTATTTCCATTTTACCACCAATATCCCTCCTCCCTTCCCTTCCCTAAATTCAGTCCCCGTCCCACCTTTAGTGTCCATCACCTATGTTTGGTGCCCCCCCCCACCACATAAGGTGTACATCCCTTATATTAGTCCCCTTTTATGTCCATCCCCTATATCTGTCCCCTCTCCTGGTGTCCGTTCCTTATATCCCTCCTCCACCTGGTGTCTCCCTTATATCTGTCCCATCATCTTACCCCCCTCCTTTCCCTTGACCCTCTTCCCTTATCATGTTTATCTATTTCTCTGGTCCATGTCCAGTTATCATCTCATGGTCTTTCTTCTTTGCCCAAGGGGAACTTACTCTGTCTCTCTTCCTAAGTCTGTCTTATATCAGTCCATAACATGTTTCCTTCCTTCCCCCAGCCTTCTACTCCAAGGCCTAGCTATGCCCTACCTCCACTCATCTCTAATGGCCCATTCCTTTTCTCATTCCCCTTTCCTCTCTTCCTGACTCCTTAGGTTATTTTGTAGGTTTGGGGGTGGGGGGTGGGTGGAACAAGGAGATGGGATTAAGGGCACAGGAATCCTATATGAGGTTATCTCCCTGAAGACCCTTATCCTTATCCATGCACCACTTCATACCCCCACCCCTACCCCTACCCTTACCCACTTACACAATACATTTGCTTCAACTAGCCTTGTCCTGCCCTTGCCTATTTTCAAGCCTAGACACATGGCCAGGGACTATAGGGAAGGGGAGGGGAGGGGAGGGAGATGTTGGTAGAAAGATAGGTAGATGAGTTTACATACCTTCCCTCACCTCTCCCTAGACGAAGTATTTCTCGAGGTCTAACCTGCCTTCCTTTTGCTGCAGTCAGCCCCTCCCTCAGGGGAATGGTAAGGTTTTCTCAGCTGGGGTGCTGGAGTGCTTATGGGGGTACTAGGATGTACTGTACAGTCTGGAGTAGTAACATGTTTTTTGGTATCAGAGTGTCTGAGTTTTTCATGTTTGGAAAGTATTAGGCTATTAGTAGATGAGAGTGGCTAGTATTAAGATATTTAGTAGTTCAGAGTGTCCGTAGCCGGGGAGGGTTTACCTCTGACCCTTAGTCATCCCTTGTTTCTTACCTACCCACTCCAGTCATTCAGAGAAGTCAGCCTAAAAGGCTGGAGGATAGGGGAACATTTTTGGGTGTGTAAATAAGAGGCCATGAAGGAAATTCGATTTTGAAAAGCTCACCAAACCAAGTGTCTTATATCACATGGAGTCTAAAACTTGCTTCTTTTCACTCCAATGTACTTGCAGCTTTATTTCCCCATGGAGGCTCCAAAACTTGCTTTTCTTCCTCTAACACCCTCAGAGCTTAATTTTTTTCACCCAGAGGCCCCTAATCTGATTTCTCTCAGTCTGACCACTGTAGCCTCGTTTCTTTCACTGATACCTGCAGACTGATTTCTCACACTGATATATATCCCCATAGTCTCATTAACCTGTTTTAGCCCCAATTTCTTCATCTGTAAAATGGGGACAATACCTGCAATACAAACTTCACAGGGTTGTTTCAAGGTCCAAATGAGATCATTTGAAATACTTTGTGAACCTTATAGCAATATGTAAATGTTATCTGATAGATATTATTACGATTATTACTGCTAAGGGTAACCCCCATGCCATGATTTGTTGGAGCTGGGTTGCACTTGAAGATGGAAGAATGGGATGGGGGAAGGGGGTGCATTTCAGGGCATTAGCTATAGATTTTCACATCCTCATATTTTTCCCTCAGTTGTCCTACCCCCAGATCTACAGTCCCACTTTCTTTCAGGAGATGTGGGATCCCTGTTATCTTTCCTTTCCTTTTCCATTTCTCCATACTGTGTCCTGGGAAATATTCTGTGCTAGAGGCTTGCTTCTCTAATCATTTGGGAGGGAGGAACCACAGATGTTGACAGGGGCAGTTCCCTGGGTTCATGTTACTGTTTTTTGAGGGGTGGTGCTAAGAGGCCAATTTGATCTCTCCTCCTTCCCTAAACAAGGACCTGAACTCCTGGGCCAGTTGCTGATAAGAGCTTCCCCCTCCTCCCTTCCACTCCCCAAGGAAACAAAACTGTCCCTAGGGACCTGGGAAGGCTAAGGAGGCCATGGAAGGGATGGCTTCCATCTCTCCTGAGACTTACAGGTATCTCCCTCCTTCCTTTTCCAGAAGTTTGGTTTTCACAACCCAGTTGTTTGGGACACCCTCACTCTTCCCAAATGTACACCCTTTTCCCACCCCATGTTACTGTACTCCCCAGATACATTTCTGTTAATTCTATACTCATTTCAAATGTGCAATCCCTTCTTTCATTTGTTATCCCCAGCACTTAGCACATTGCTTTGCACATAGAAAGCACTTAATGTTTTTCATTCATTCAGATGGGCCTTTGTTTCCCTCAATCCCTCTTTCTGCCCACACCCAGACCCACCCTCTGTGCTTTTTCCCCTTGGATGTATAGTTGCCCTTTCGAAATATTGCCACTCTTTGTATATCCCTCTCCTACCAAATTCTTATTTATATTCACCTAGATGTATAAAATCTCTTTCACCATTTTCCCAGATGTTCAGTCACTTTGTGTTCCTCCAGATTTTTCAGGTGTCCCATCATCTGTGTTGCCCAAAATGTGTAACCTTACCAATCCTGTCCCTCTCCATATCTATCTAGAATGCTATTATCTTCTAAATGTGTAAACTTCCCCTTATTCCATATTTGCTTCCTAGATGTGTGGGGCTTCTTGACTTTTCTCTATTTATTTCTCAGATGTACGGGGACCCCCTATGCACCGAACCCAGTACGTTCATTCTCCATATGAACGTCCTGGCTGGAACCCCCGATTCTGTATCATCTCGGGGAACCAACTGCTCATGCTGGACGAGGAGGAGGTGAGAGGGAGGAAGGGAGGTTGTACAGAGGACCTTTCTTTAGTTGGGAGAACAGAGAGTTGGGAAAGAGTACATGAATTGAAAGGGGAAAGATAATAAATAAGGTATAAAATAAGAGAAAGTGGCAAATGAAGATGGGGGGGGTTAGGGGGGGAGGGAGGATGAAGATAGAAGGAATGAGGCATGAGAAAGGAGAGAGGCAAGAGAGATATGCACATTCAACCTGCACAGTGTCTGTCTCTGTTTTGCCCACTGTTGGGGGAAGGAGACTCCTATTTAGACATGAATCGTCATATCTCATTTCTCATCATGGAGTAGATAACATGCTAGGTAGAATGGGGAAGGACTGGTGGGCTTGGGTGAAGGATTGAGATGTCTAACTAAATGATGGAGGAAAGTTAGAGTAGTGAGTAGAATAGTGGAAATGGCTGGGATTCTAGCTGGCTGGGTATTTAGTACTGAAATTAATAGAAAGGGGAAGTTGAGAGGACAATGGTGGGGTAAATCAGGGTGAATGCGTAGGAAAAAAATCTTTATGGCTTTAGAGCACTGGGGAAACCAAGGGAGGGCTAGAACAACAAAGTAGAATATTAGGATTGTGAGGGCTAGATAAATCAGGCATTTGAGGAAATTAGAGGTGGCTGTGGAGCAAATAATAAGGAAGGCAGTGACCTAATGATTAAGGGGACTGGGAATAAGAGGTATAGTAGAGATTAGACTTTGAGACCAGGGAAGTGAAAATGAAGATGGGAGTAAGAGGTAGAGCCTTGGGAGACAGTAAGGAGCTGGGAGTGACCAGTTGTTTAGAAATGGTTTGGGAGCCCAAAGAGTGGGGAGGGGTGATTTGGGACCCAGAGGAGTGAATGAACCATTTGGCCAAGTGAAGTATGACTTCAGAACAAATGTGGAGTACCAGATAGTAAGAGGGTGGTGTCCTGATAATTCAGATGAATGGGGGGGACCAAAGGAGAGAGTAAAAGGATCTGATGGACCAAGTAAATAGAATGCCAGTCAATTAGGTAGCCAGAGAAGGCTGATGGAGTTGGAAGAGTTACTGAGGGAAAGGAAAAGTAGACTCAAAAACTGGGAGAGGTGAAGGATAGGAGGATGAAGAAGTTTCTAGGTAACCCAGGGGAGTAGAAGGAAACTTAAGGGCCACAGATTTGAGGGGAAAAGAAATGAGGGGTAAGGGAAGAAAAGGATGATTTGGAGGCTGAAGGGTTGAAGACTCAATGAGTCATGTGAAGTGACTGGTAGGTATCAGGGGTGAGCTGAATCAAGAGAACTGGAAGCATTAGCAGGGGTGGGAAAAACTGGGTCCCTCCTTCAGTGAGGGAGAGAAGGAAGGCCAATGAGAGGTGACCAAATGTAATTGAAAAGTGATGATGATAGGATAGTAGAAAGACTAATGGGAGGATAAATAGAGGAGGAAAGTCAGGAGAGATATCAAAGGATGCTCATGAGGCTCAGGAGCTTCCTAGGGTGACCCAAAAGAGGGTTGACATGGGAGTTAGGGGAACTGGGGGTGAGGGTTAGCGGATTGAGGAACTGTGTACACAGTGACCAAGGAGTCTATGGGAGATTGAGAGATAGCTGGGAAGTGACACTGGCCTCTAGTGGTGGAGAGGAGAGATGATTAGGGAAGGTGGGGTTTGAGGAATAATATAAGGGAGATAAGGGCCCAGGGGGGAAGTATTAGGGAGAAGTGGGAGAGAGGTGATAGAGTACATCTGGGGAAGAGATCTGGGAATAATAATAAGACATGATGGAGCCTGGGGATGGGGGAGAGGTTAGAAGGTGTGAGAGGGGAACCAGGTGGGTAGTAGAGGAGAACTGGGGAAAGGTGACCAGGGCCTTTGGGGAAAGGGAGGGTTGGGTCCCAGTCTGGCCGACTGCCTGGCTGTGGGAGGGAAACAAGCTGTGATCCTGATTATAAATGCAGCTTCTGCTGCCCCCGTGACAGGCAGTAAGGGGGCTGGGGGTGGGGACACTAGAGGATGAGGGAAACTGAAGGTCAAGGGGAACCTGGACTAGATGAACATAAAATCCTACATGAATTGGAGGAAGGGCTGAGAAAGGCTTAAGAGAAACCTCTAGGATGTATTGAAAGAAATGAAGGAGGTGGGGAGCAATAAAGGGGTGGGTGTGAGGAACAAAGGATAAGAGAGGAATATACACCCATCCACAGTCAAACATAGGGTATGGCAGGAGGAGGGAACATAAGAGGGAGACAGGGTCCATCATTTTGAACATCTTTGAGAAAAGTTAAGAGTTTTCCTGGTGGGGGGAGGGAAGTAGAGTGTGGACCATTGAGATCTGACCATATTCCCCATCCCATAGATACACCCCCTTCTGATCCGGGACCGGAGGAGTGAGTCCAGTCGAAACAAACTACTGAGACGAACAGTCTCTGTGCCTGTGGAGGGCCGGCCCCATGGCGAACATGGTACGGGGCTTTGGAAGAGAAAGCTCTCATGCCCCTGAGAGAGGGAACTGTGTGAGAGAAGGCTAAAGGGTGGATCTGGGGGTGTGGATGAGTGGGAGGGTGGCCTGCAGAAGATGCTTCTCCGACCTGGGGAGAGGCCCATGGGAGAGAAGGCTCTTATGCTTCAAAGGGCTTCAAAGAAGGTACCTGTATTCTTGATTTGGGGTAGGGCGGGGGATAAAAGGCCTATGGCTTGGCTCCACCTTCCCTTTTCCACCCCAACTGTGAGGTTTGCCTGGTTTCTGGGTGCTTATAAAAATAGTCTCCCCAGATCTCATGCTTCCTGTCCTGAAAATCCTTTCCTCCCCCCACCTCCCCTTGGTTCTGGTCATCAATGCTCCCCTACTGACAATGACCTAGTTCCTTCATTACTCCTTTCATCCACATTCTCTTTGCTTCCCTCCCAGCACTCTGGTCTTGTCCTCCCTTCCCTCCCCCTTCCTCAAACTGGCCACTGGTTTGTGGATTAATCAACCCATTCCCCGGTTTCTCTCATTTCTCTTTACACTTTTCTTTCTTCCAATATCCTCTTCTTCCTGGTTCTTCTTCCATATATCTTTGCCTTCCTCCCCCCCCCCTCATCTTGCCCTGCATCAGGTCTCATCACCCTTCTGTTTCTGTAACCCTGCCTCTGAATGACTTGTCGCTCTGTACCTCTGCCTCTATCTCCGTTTCTCTAACTCTCTCCTTCTTTCCATCTGTCTCTTTCCCTCCCTCTCCCCCCTCTCTTCTCCCCTCCACCCCCCTCTTTAGTCATTTAAAAAAAGATTTTTGTCTTCCTGAGAAGTTCGCTTAAAAGGTTTCCATGGGAACGGTGAGGGGAGATGAAGGCAGAGAACATAGATCCTGCCGCCAAGGTGCAGAGAGACGCCCTCAGCCCCCGGAAACCACCCCCCACCTCCATAACTGCCCCCCACCCCCCACCTCCATCACCCCCTCTCTACCTCCTTCCATTTCTGGGACCCAGTCATTTAATATCAGCTATTTGGCCATCCTTTCCCCCCCCCCTTTTGCCCTTCTTCCTTCATAGTCCCCACTCCGTTAAGGATCCATCCCTCCTAGACCCTTTCGTTTTTAACCCCCCCCCCCCCATGTCCAGCCCCTTAGCCCTTCTGCTTATCCCATCCCTTCCTCTCATGGACTCAACCCTTGAGACCCTAACCGTGCTGGTTTGGATCTATCTACATGCCTTCAAAGCCTCTGCCCATGAAGGATCTAGGGTGTGTGGGCAGCAATCTGTGTATGGCATATCCCTTGTATGTATATCTCTGAAGTATGTGATGTGTTTGTCATAGATGTGTATGGCATGTCTATGTGAATTTTGCCCCGTGTCCAAGATGTCCACACACGAAGCATTTTCATGTATGCATGAACCCTACATCCATCATCCACTGTAAACCATAAAGCCCTTATTCCCTACCCTTGTCCACCTGCTGCCCACTTATTCCGCCCCTCCTCAATCCTCCTTTACCCCAGATCCTCTTCTTACCCTATGTCCTCAGGGCCTGGGGGTTTCTGATCTCGGTCTTTCTGGGAGGTGTTTGTGGAGGTGGGTGTACATCCATAAAGGTGTATGTATGTGTGAGTGTGTATTCTGAGATTTGTGGGGGAAGGGCTGTGTTGGAGGCTGTCCTCATATATGGGTCTGTGGGGGCGGGTGTGTCCACCCAATAGGGGAAGGTCTTTCTGTGTGGGACAGGGCAGGGGAAAGGAAAGGTTGAGGGCGGGGGTGAGGGTAGGTTGTCTTTCTACAAGGGAAAGGTCCATGTCGGGGATACACCCAAAGCTGTGTGTATGGGGGGGGGGGTCCTGTGGACGAGTGGGTGTCTATCCAAGCATACATAGGAATATACTTGGGGAAAGGTGTCTGAGTGAGGGGGAGGTTGTGGGGGCCGGTGCGTGTGGAGGAGTGTCCACCCACGAGTGTCTTGTAGAGGGAGGCCATGGTGGGAGAAATTCCTAGGACCTTTGAGGGCGTGGAGGTTAATGTTTGGGGACTCCACCTCCTTGGGGCGGAGCTGTGGCCCCACGTTTCTTTCCGTGGTTGGGGGGGTCCCTACGGTGGGGGGGGAAGGTGTGGGGGTCCCTAGTTCGTTTTGGGGGTCCCCCCTCCCCCTAACTCTCTCGCGCCGTCTCCGGGCGACGGGGCTCGTGACAGAGGCGGCCACGGCAGCAGCGGTCGCCTAGCAACGGCGGCGGGGCCCGGGCAACGGCGGCAGCGGCGGGAGCGGCGGCGGTTGGAACCGTTACCCGCGGCTGTCCCCGCGGCGGCCGTTCCCCCCAGTGGCCCTTCCCGGCGCCCCCGCCCCCGTCCCGGGCCGTGGGAGCCAAGCGGAGCGGAGCGGAGCCGAGCCTGGCCAGACCGCCCCCTTGCCCTCCGTGCCCCCTACCCCCGCCCCACCTCGGGGCGGGGGGGCCCCTCCCCCCCTCCGGAGACCCCCATTCCTTCTTCCTCCTCTTCCTCTTCATCCTCCCCTACTGACCCCCCGCGGGGGGGGGCGGTGCGAGGTAAGGGCGGGGTTGGGGCGTGCGGGCGGGGCGGGGGCGCGTGGCGTTTGGGAGAAGCGGCGTGCGGGGGGAGGGGCACGCGGGGGCGCGCGTGTGCGTGGGCGCGCGGGGGGGGAGGGGGAGGCCGGGAGGCCGCTCGGCGGCGGCGGCGGCAGCTGCTCCCTCCGCATGTTCTCGCTGCATCTTCCGAGTGGGGGGAGTTATGGTAACTGGGGTGGGGGTGGGGGTGAGTGCTGGGCTTTTTCGGGGGGGGGTCGGGGTCGGGTTACTTGGTACTTGTGGGGGGGCAGAGTAAGCTCTAGTGGGGGACTGGTTGGAGGTCCTGACAGCCGAGGGTGGAGGGGGATAGTGTGTCCGTTGCCTGGGTGTGTGTTTCTGTTTTTTCCACCCGTGTGTTCATGCCTGTATGTACTCATGTGTCTCTCCTTTATGCACATACTTTTGTGTGTGCAAGCATGTCCACTGTACAGGGGATGGCACCATCTCTTTCAGAGTCTTCCTGCTTGCAGTGTATGTCTGTTGCATCCAGTGACTCCGGCCTGACGATTATGTATGCCTCTCCACGTCCAGCTGTCTTGTCACCTCTGACCCTGTGTACACGTATATCCATGTGTTTGCCTCCTGTGTGTGTCCCATGTCAACGGCTTAGTGTGCCTACTGGCACGCATGTGCCTGTGTATGTGCATGAGCCAGTGTTGGCCTGGGTCTCTGTGGCAGTACTGCTCCAGTTGTCCAGGGTGTGCCTGGATGCAGGCGAGGGTGTTGAAAGGGTGATGAGGATGGGGGAGTGGATTAAGTGTACAAGGATGTTGCCTAAGATCCTTTCCTATATATGAAGCATCTTGGGCCCAAGGCAATATATGTAGGCAAGATCTTGCCTTTTCCTTGGCCTGGGAAATGGAAAAGCAAGTTGAGGAAGGCAAAAGACAATCTGGACAGGAAGGGGGAAAGGAGGAAAAGCTTGGGGAGAAAATCAAGGAAAGAAGAAAGCTGGGCAGAAAGGAAAGAGTCAAGGGAGGAGAGCTAGAAAGGAAGAAGATAGCCAGAGAAAAGTGGAGGATGGGAGAAGGGAAGAAGACAAGAGTCAAAGAAAGGAGAGGCATAGTGATGGGGGAGGATGGATTAAAACTAGAGCTGGAAGAAGAAAGGAGGAAGCCTGAGATATGAAACTAAATTTTGGTGCTAAGGGAAATAAAGAGTGCTGAGAGGCTAGGAAAGGTCAGGGAGGGAGAAAAGAGCCAGGGTCCTCTAAGGGAAAGAGGTCTCTGAAGGAGGTGAGGAAAAAAGATGGCAATTTGTCTGGGAAGCCATGGGGAGTATTGGATTAGTGTAGGCCTTCCAGGAATGGGATCTGTATTTAGTGTGGGGCCTGTCATAACTGTGACTGTCAGTATAGGTCTGTCAGCTCCTCCCTTTCCTGTCCCCAGCACAGATCTTGTCCCCAATAACCCTATTCCTCCTCTCTCCGCCCCAAAGTCCCAACACTTTTGGCGGACTAGTATGAATTGTATATTGTGCATCCTGTTCTGGCCCCTTTTCCATCTCTTCTTCCACCAGCAAGTCAACCATAGTAGCTTACTGGCAAAGAGATGCCCGGGGAGGAAGGAAGAAGGTTAAGGGTTTTGGCACTGGAGAACTGGAAGGGGGAAAGAACTTCTGACAAGGAAGCTGGTGGTGTGGTAGCCCAGGTGCTTGCTCTGTGTGTATGAGTGCAGATGTGTGTACATGGGGTGGATACATATGTGCGGGTCTGCACAATGCCTGTGTTACAAGTCTGTGTAGGTGGCGTGTGGATGTACATTGTGTGTAGGGATGAGGTGTGGAAACATGGAATCATGTATGCTTATAAGCAGGTTTGTTCTGCATGTATACATATCTATGTACTGGGTTTTTTCACTTAGCATCTGGGTTCTTAACTCTGCTTCTGTCCCATCTTCCCCATGCCTTCTTGTGTCTCTTCCTGGCTCCCTATTTATAACCACATGTGTCTTTTCTCTGTCCCTGTGACATGTGTTTGAGTTCACAGAAATGTGTTTCTGGTGGTCTGTATGTGGATGTATTACTTTCTAATGCCTTGTGAAATATTAGCAAATTAATGAATTCTTCTGGTTTTCCTTAATTTCCAAAAACTACATATTCATTCGTTTAAAGTTAAACTTTATGTTTTGATTAGAAATGTTTTAGAGAAGAGTATTGGCTGAGCTTGTCATAGAATGCTAACAACCTAGATAGTCTGACATTGATGGAATGTGCTTCGTTCTTTTACTAATGGTGGTTGGACCTTTAATCAACTTAGCACCTGTTAATTTTTTTTCAAGTTTACTTGATGTATAAACAGAAGAGTAATGAATTTGCTAATTGTTCTTGACCCTTCTAGAACAGTAAATATGAATTAAGGGATAGGAAGAAACAAATGGGACCAGTGGAGTATCAGCAGTGTAAATGGAGGATGTTTGTGGGGATGTGTATGCTGGAGGTTACAGTGTATCTGCATGCCAGATACTGTGTATTTGCATGGGGTTGATTAAATATATCTTCCCATAGTGTGCTCATATTTGTATCTAAAGAGCTCAGTGTGTATCCCCACGTTATGGCATTCACACAATTAAGCACATATTCCCACATTAGCATTTCGCATGTGGGTGTCTAAGTCTAAGCATGTATTCCCATGTTGTGTTTGGTCCCCTATGTTTCTGGGTCTAAGCATGTATTCCCATATATTCCAGTGCTCAAGGCTATCTGTAGGTCTGATAAACATATGTATATATATATATATATATGTACATATATATATATATATATATTCTCACCTATTTTCCATGTTCTCCCCACACATGCGCCTAACTGTGTCCCCATGAAACACACATATGTTCCCAAAGGACCCTGTCATGGTGTTACTGTCAGTGCAGACCTCTTTCCCTGGTATTTTCAAGGTGCCTGGAAGCCATATATCCTAGTCTGGGCCAGTTCTCAACCCCAAAGGCAGATCTTTGTAAAAAAAATGGAGCTGCCCTTCTGTGCTCCCCTTTCCCTCTTCTGGAATACACAGAGTTAACCAGAGGCTCTTCCTGCCTCCCCCCCCTCCCCTTCCAGCCTGTAGCTTCTTGTTGCCGTGGTGATTGTGGCCCCGCCCCTGATGCAGCACCTGCCCCCCCATTGGCTGCAGTGGTGACTGTGGGGCTGGGTGGGGGGAGCCCGGGCCTGGGCAGCCATTCTGGAGCTGGAGCCGGAGCTTTAGCATCCCCCCTTAAGCCCCTCAGCATTCCCTCAACCCCCACCCCAGCCCCTCCAGATTCCCTGGGATTCATTAGCTTCAACATCCATCCCCCCAAACCATCCTTCAATAACCTCCTGGGGGTCAGACCCTTATCGGCATTCAACCTACCTCCTCTGCCCTTCCCCCTACTCGGGAATCCCGATATCCCCCCCAACAAACCTCAGTTTCTTCTCTTTTATTTCCCTTCTTTGTCTATCTTTTTTCCCCACCCCCCTCCAGAGTCCTGGCTACTGCAATAGAGGTGGAATCAGTCTCTCCTACCCACTACCCATTCCACTCCCAACCATTTCTCCCTTTTCTTAGGATTCTTCCATTTCTATACATCGTCCTCTAGCCCACATATCCCCAGCAGGTCCCCAACAAGCCAGTGACAGCTCCCCCCTACCCCTTCCCAGACCAAGGAGGGGGAAATGGGGAGCAGCCCTGGCACTCTGAATAAGCAAGGCTCCCAGGAAGGAGGAGCAGGTTGAGGATGTCCCCAGCTGGAGGGGACTGACATTGGACCTACCTCCTCTCCAGCTATGTCCCCTGAAGGAGTAGGAGGGAGGGTACCGGAGAGACAGCCTCCCTAATCAGCAGATATATTTCACTACCTAGGGTCTCTCTGACCCCACTAGCTATGGCCCCCTACTGACTGCCAGCCAAAATGTTGGGCATAGGGCCTCCCACCCCTTCCTTGTCAGGGGGCTCCGGCTCTAGCTCCTTACCCCCTCCTTCTCGCTGCCATCACCGCTGCTGTTCCTGCTGCTTTCCGGGGGGTAGGTGAGGCTGGGGTGGAGGGAGGGGGAAAGGGAGAATTTAGGGGCAAGGGTACAGACCTGGGGTAACATCTCTCCCCCTTTCTATCTCCTCATTCTCTCCCCCCCCCACTCCTACCTCCCCTTCAGAATACCACCTGGGCCGCTCCAGGAGGAAGAGTGTCCCTGGAGGGAAGCAATACAGCATGGAGGCCGCCCCCGCGGCCCCTTTCCGGCCCTCGGTGAGTGAGTGACTGCACCCCTGCCAGATGTGGTCCCAGCTAAGCTCTCCCTCCCCCTCAGTCTCAGCTGGCATCCGTGGTTTCTGGAAAAGGGGGCAGGGAGGAGTGTGTGTCTGTCTGTCTGTCTTGTGTCCCCACCTCCTCCACATCCCTTCTTTTCAGCTCTGTCCCGTGCTTCTTTGACCAGCCTTCCCATCTTCTTTTGGCTGGTATGTGTGTATAGGAGCTGGAATGATGTTCTTTTCCCTTTAAGATTTCCCTTGGCTCCCACCCATTCATTCCCAAGGTATCTCTCCCTGGTTGTTGAGGTGGGTGGGCACTGCTGACCTTGCCTTTCTTTCCCCTCCTCTTTCATTCCCAATCTCTGCATCCCCCACCCCACCCCCAGCAAGGCTTCCTGAGCCGGAGGCTGAAAAGCTCCATCAAACGCACAAAGTCGCAGCCCAAACTTGACCGGACTAGCAGCTTCCGACAGATCCTGCCTCGGTTCCGCAGCGCTGACCATGACCGGTACAGTGGCTGGGTTCAACTCCAGGGACATGATATTCTGGGAGGGGGGCAGACTGTGGAGGCAGATGGCTGAGATTATAGGGAAAAAACAGGCTCCCAGTGATGGGGGGGGGGGTACTATGGGTCTGAAGGAATGGAGGAAAAAACTAAAGGTATACATAGATATTTATTTATACGTAGCAAAAGTGGGAGGCTGGGCTACATAGGTAGACAGTGATCTGGGTGATGGTGGGGGCAGTGTATATTGGCATATGGAAAGATGGTGGGAAATCCAGGCTGTATATACAGGTTTCAGAAGGACTGAGGTAAGGCTAAACAGAATATACAGGCTCATAGAAGGAAGGTCTGAAATGGGGGAGTGGATGAAAGAGGCTGGGGCGTTGGGAACATACAGGTGGATAAAATGGGAAGGAGAGAGGCTGTGAGTTAATGGGGAATATACATGGGGACAGAAACGAATGAAGCTGGGATGGAAAATCCACAGGAAGGGCTGGACAAGGTGAAAACAGTGGATATGATTTTATAGGCTAAGATTTGTTGTTGGGTTTTTTTGGGGGGGGGGTAGTGTTTAGATTGAAGGATAAGGCTGAGATGAGGCAAGAAATACAGGTTGACAGGGAAGGGACTGAATCTGGGGAGAAATATATAAATGGACAGGGCTACCTTTGATAAAGTAGGAGGGAGGAGATAATCTACCAGTGTTTGTCTCCATTCCTTAGAGTCTCTCTTCCTATCTTGCTTCTTTCCCCCGGTACCCCCCAGGATCCCCCATCCCTTAGGGAGAGTCCCATCCCACCCTTCCCCCATGTCTAGCCCACCCCCAGGGTTGGGCAGGTAGAGAGATTGGGATAAGGTGAGTCATACCCCGCTCCCCTTTCAGGCTGAAAAGGCTGGATTTAGGGCCAGTGGGGAGTGAGGGCATGGTATTCCTGGCCGCGGGGGCGGGGGGCCGGGGGAGCGTGGTGCTGACGGCAGCCAGAGCCCGAGATGACGGGGCTGCTAAAAATAGTCTCAAGGAGGCTCCCACACCCGAGTTCCCCCCTCCCTCTTCTCTAAGACTCTCCACTCCTTCCCCTTCCATCAATAGTCCCCATGCTCTAGTATTTTGAGGCTTTTTATTATTTCCCATTCCCATGGGGAACATGGGACAGGAATCTGTCCCATCTCTCCATTTCTCCCTTCTCCTCTCCCATCTCCTATCTCCTCTCCCTCATTTCATCTTTCTTCTTTGCCTCCATCTCTTTTCAAATTCTTCTCTCCTATACCCTTTCTTTCTTCCCATTCCTCATTTTTGTTACCTATCTCCCTACTTTTCTATTCCCTTTCTTTTATCTGCCTATCTTTCCTCTTTCATCCTTTGTTCCATCCCTCTTTCATTCCCCTATTTTTCCTTCTCCAAATTAATTTTCACCCAAGAAAAGAACCCCTGGGTTCTTCCTTGCTCAGATTCCAGCTCTTTTTTGTGTTGACTTGCCAGTCTCCTTCCTCTGTTTCCTATATTTTCCTAGCACCCCTTTCTTCAATTTCTCTGCATCTAAGTATTCCTGAATTGAGAACTTGTCTCTGAGGTCACACAATATCTCTGGTCCATCCTCATCCCCTGTTCTCTCATATCACATTTTATTCTGCTCTCTTTTCTGCCAGAGTCCAGCTATGTACTTAAGGTATTATGTATGTAATGGTATGTTTTTGGACACTCTTCCCCCCCATACAAAAAAATTTCAAAGCCTATCAATACGTAGGGATCTTTATAGTGTCTCAGAGTTCTCACCTTTCCTCCATCCTGAAATTTCTTCCCCGTCCCCATCTCTCAAGGACTGATTGAAACAGACCAATATCTATCTCTGTTTTTGTCTCTATGTATCTGTATCTCTATGTAAGGAATGGGGATAGTGTATATAGACAGATGGAAAGGCTCTCATGCCCTCAACTCTATAGGGAGAGAGTTAATTTAAAAAAAGATCCATGTATATTTCAATTCTCTACCCCTTCCCACTGCCTATCCAGGGCCCGGTTGATGCAGAGCTTTAAGGAGTCCCACTCCCATGAGTCCTTGCTAAGTCCTAGCAGTGCAGCTGAAGCCTTGGAGCTCAACCTGGATGAAGACTCTATCATCAAGCCCGTGCACAGCTCTATCCTGGGCCAAGAGTTCTGCTTTGAGGTGGTGGCCAGAATATGGGCTCTGGAGGGGAACCAAAGGAGAAGGGATAAGGGTTATGTTAGAGGGAATGGGGGAAAGAAAATGGTGGGAAGCTGAAGAAAGTTAAAGGAGCAAGGGGTTAGGGGAGTAGCTCTCCAACTTTTGTGTCTTCTATTCCCTTTGGGATCTCATCTGTCCACTGTGTACTCTTCCAGGTGACAACATCATCAGGGACTAAATGTTTTGCCTGTCGCTCTGCAGCTGAGAGGGACAAATGGATCGAGAATCTGCAGAGGGCAGTGAAACCCAACAAGGTATTGAGAAGATAATTAGAAAGATGACTAGGGAGAGAAGTAGATACAGTAAAAGAGGAGAAATCAGGCTCCTCCATTTCTCACTCTGCTCCCACCCCCAATCAATTCTATAGCCTTTGCTCAACTGTGGACTCTTAGACCCCAGAGTTCTTGTAGTTTAACTTCCCTTCTAATGCAGAAATTGGTTCTGCAACAAAAATAGGATCATATAGAATGCATAAAGAGCTGAAAGGTATCTTAGAAGTTATTTAGTGTAAACCCCTTATTTTACAGATGAGGAAACTGAGGCCCAAAGAGGCTAAGTGATTTGTTACATGGTCACACAGGTAGTAGATAACAAATAGGATTTGAACCCAAGTCCCCTGACTCCAAAGCCAGTAGTCTTTTTGCTGTACCACATCAGGTGGGTCATTTAGCTTCTGCTTAAACACTCTTAGTAGTATACCCATTATTATAAGAGTTATAATTATTTTTTAAATCCTTAAATCCCTCACATGGAATAAAAAAATAAATCTGTGTCCCTGTAACTTTCATACTTTGGTGCTTGTTCTGCCATTTGGAACAACAAACAGAATAATTATACTCCTTTTTCAAATGAGCCTTTCACATTTTTGAAAACAGCATGCTGCATAGTATAATCAAAAGAGCACCGGCCTGCAGTCTAGAACACGTGGGACTCAAGCCTATTGCTATCAAGAGCTGTGACCTTGGATGAAAGAATTTACTCCTCTGGGCCTCACAATTTGTTCATCTGTAAAATGAAGGAGTTAGACTAAATGAGCTCTAAGGCTCCATCCAGCTCAAAAAATGTAATGTTTGTGTCTTAAGTCTTTTTTTCTCCAGGTTAAATATCTGAGTTCCCCAACTGTTTTATCATGTGACACTATTTCTGGACTCTTCACTACTCTTCTCTGGAAGCTCTGGTAGTCAGTGATATCACCCAGGCTGAACAAGTATTCTAGGAGTGTTCTGATCAGTGCTTCCTTTCATCTGAAAACCTGGCTAACATCACATTAATTTCTTTAGTGCTTGTGTCATAATCTTGACTTGTATAGAAATGAGACTAACTAAAACTCCAGGTTTGGTTTTTGTTTTTTTAACAAATTGCTGTTATTTCAGTTATCTCCTAATCTGTACTTATATAATTGATTTTTGAAAATCTAAATGTAGGATTTTACATTTTCTCCCACTAAATTCTCTCTCGTTAGACCCATAGGTTCTGCTCATCCCAACCTTTCTAAATCCTGATGCTTGTATCTAGCTTATGAACTATTCCTCCTAGCTTTGTAATTTGTCTTTCTATCTTTATCTTTCTTCCTGACCCTCTCTCTCTTTTGGCATCACTGCCTCTCATTCCCTTTTCCTTTGTTTTATATCTCTGTGCCGTCATGCCAGGACAACAGCCGGCGTGTGGACAACGTGTTGAAGTTATGGATCATAGAGGCCCGAGAACTGCCCCCCAAGAAGCGGTACTATTGTGAACTGTGCCTGGATGACATGCTCTATGCTCGAACCACCTCCAAGCCTCGGGCAGCTGCTGGTGATACAGTCTTCTGGGGTGAACACTTTGAGTTCAACAACCTGCCAGCTGTGCGCTCACTTCGGCTACACCTCTACCGTGACTCGGACAAAAAGCGCAAGAAGGACAAAGCAGGCTATGTGGGCCTGGTGTCCGTGCCTGTGGCCAGCTTGGCTGGCCGACATTTCACTGAGCAATGGTTTCCTGTCAGCCAGCCAGCAGGCAGTGGTGGCTCTGGGGGTGCTGGAGGCTCTGGAGGGGGAGGGGGTTCAGGAGGTGGCTCAGGGGGCAAAGGCAAAGGAGGATGCCCTGCTGTTCGGCTGAAAGCACGCTATCAGACGATGAGCATCCTACCCATGGAGCTGTATAAGGAATTTGCTGAGTATGTCACCAATCACTATCGAATGCTGTGTGCTGTACTAGAGCCTGCACTGGGCGTTAAGGGCAAAGAAGAGGTGGCCTGTGCCCTAGTGCACATTCTGCAGAGTACAGGCAAGGCCAAGGTAAAGCTTGGACTGATGTGGAAAGAGGAGGGGAGGAATTTTAAGGACATCTGGGGGTGAGGAACATAGAAGAGAAGAAGCCAGCACTGAGGAAAAGGAGGCTTTTGCCTTCACAAATGTCATTTTGCAGAGTTAGGGTGAGGGGTCAGAGACTGTATTATTTCTTCATACTGACCCTCGTACTTCTTTGGTACTCAGGATTTCCTTTCTGACATGGCCATGACAGAGGTAGACCGGTTCTTGGAGCGCGAGCACCTCATATTCCGCGAGAACACACTCGCTACTAAAGCCATAGAAGAGTATCTGAGACTGATTGGGCAGAAATACCTCAAGGATGCCATTGGTATGGCTCTTAGCTCCAAAACCCCAGCCCACAACATCCCTACTTAGTCCCAGACCCTAAACCTTATCTCTCACAGCCCTAATCCCCCATATAACCTTTCATTATAACCTTTCCCAACTCAGATCCTCTGGGCTCTCAGCCCTTCACGCATTTGATTTCTTGACCTACCTTGCCTTGATATTTTCATCTATCCTCACCTTGGAGATTGTGACCTTTCCTATGTGATATATTTCACAGGGGAGTTCATCCGAGCTCTGTATGAGTCTGAGGAGAACTGTGAGGTTGACCCCATTAAGTGCACAGCATCCAGTCTGGCTGAGCATCAGGCCAACCTTCGGATGTGCTGTGAGTTGGCCCTCTGCAAGGTGGTCAACTCCCACTGGTGAGATTTGGGACATCGGTGTGGGTGGGGGAGGGAGGAAAATTCATTTGATACATGTTTAGTGAACAAATGAAAGAAACAGTTATGTAAGAAATAATAGGGGGCGGCTAGGTGGCACAGTGGACAAAGCACCGGCCCTGGATTCAGGAGGACCTGAGTTCAAATCCGGTCTCAGACACTTGACATTCACTAGCTGTGTGACCCTGGGCAAGTCACTTAACCCCCATTGCCCCACAAAAACAAAAAACAAAACAAAAACAGAAATGATACCTGCCCCCTAAGAATTTAGTCTAGTAAAGGAATATCCAAATTCACAGAAAACTTTATGAAACTAAGCAGCAAAAGTGCTTATATGTGTGGCACAAAGAAAGGATTCTAGGAGTTCAGAGCCCACTTCTTGGATAAGGGTGATCAAGAAAAATTTCATGAAGGAAGTAGAATTTGACCTGGGTTTTGAAGAACAGGTAGAATTTCCATAGATGGAGACTGGTGGATGGGGTGGTTACTCTAGGCAGAGAGAATGGCAGTAACAAAAACAAAGAGGTGTGTCTGGGGAGCAGCAAGTAAACTTGTTGGACTGGAGTGTTAGGGAGCACCTAGGTGTTCTGGAAGATGGGATAAGAAAGCTATAACTGGAGTGAGATTGTAGAATGCCTTGACTATCTGGAGAGGAGTTTGAATTTCACTCAATAAGTAAAGGAGACATGCTGATGAATTTTGAGTAGAGCAATCTGTCTTTGGTGCATAGGTTCAACTGGAATGGGGAGACATGAGGTGGTAAGAGCCAACTAAGAGGCTATTGTAAAATCTATCTACAAGACAGTAAGGGCCTGAACTAATGAGGTGTCATTGTGAATGGAAAAGAAGGAACAGATATGAGGGAGCTTATGAAAGAAGTTGAGATTTGGTGACTGCTTGTAGGGAATAGGTGGGAATCAAAGATTTATGGGTTTAAAGCTTAGGTGATTGAGAGAATGGTTGTGCCATTAACAGAAATTGAGGCATCAAAAGAAGAAGCAGCTGCTTTGGGTTAAAAAAGAGATGATGAGGATGGTTTTAGAAGTGTTAAGTTTAAGGTGATGATGAAATGGGATGAGAGTGGGGGGAGGAATGAGCCCTAGCTCATTTCAGGGCTTCAGAGATTAAGCTTTGAGACTACTTGTCCCTGTTCCCTTGTAATCCAAGAGAGTTGGATGTCTAAGCTCCTTGTATCTTATTAAGTGACTCCCCATCTCTATTCCATCCTTGTCTCCCCTGGTGTCTGTTTCTGTGCTCCCCATTTTTCTCCCCTGGCTTTATCTCACATACTCTTCTGTCTCTTTCTTCTTTACTCCACCTCTCTCTCTTTTTTCTTCTCACTTCCATTTATTTCTTCTTCCATCTTTCTCCCATTCTATCTCTTTCTCTTCTGCACCATGTCCCTCTTTCTCCCTTCCCTCCCTGTCTTTCCTCCTGTCTTTCCCCTTAACTCTGTCTTCCCCCTCAGCATGTTTCTTGGGACCTGAGGGGTCTCTGGGACTCAGTCCCGGTCTCTCTCTCTCTTTCTCTCTCTGTCTCCCCTCCCCTCCCCCAGTGTGTTCCCGAGGGAGCTGAAGGAAGTCTTTGCATCATGGCGACTTCGATGTGCAGAGCGGGGCCGAGAGGATATTGCTGACAGGCTGATCAGCGCCTCGCTTTTCCTACGCTTCCTGTGCCCAGCAGTCATGTCCCCCAGCCTCTTTGGCCTTATGCAGGAGTATCCTGATGAGCAGACATCACGTACCCTTACCCTCATCGCCAAGGTCATACAAAACCTGGCCAACTTTACCAAGTGAGGGATGCTCCACAGGGAGGGCTTTAAGGGGAAAAGAAACCATAATCCATCAGGGAACCATTGGGGAAACCCAGATCCTGGCATATTCTGCACCCACAAAATCCCAGAAAACAGAGCATGGGTGTGTGTGAATATGTATGTGTGTGTAAAGCCCCAACTCTTGACTTTTTGGCCAGGTTTGGCTCAAAGGAGGAGTATCTGGCATTTATGAATGAATTTCTGGAGCTAGAGTGGGGATCCATGCAACAGTTCCTATATGAGATTTCCAACCTGGACACACTCACCAACAGCAGCAGCTTTGAGGGATACATTGACCTGGGTCGTGAGCTTTCCACACTGCATGCCTTGCTCTGGGAAGTGTTGCCACAGTTGAGCAAGGTGAGAGACCTTCCCCTCAAGGTTCCTTCCTGAGACGTTTGCTACTTCTGACACCCCTTTAACTTCAGAGATGGCCTGACCCTTATGTACAGATTTCTTCTAAATCCCACTCCCATGCCCCACCCTCAGTAGCCATGTTTTGATCTGTGAAGTATTGCCAGAGCTCATGAAGGAAGGTCATAGAGACTCCATCCCAACCCTGGAGACACTCGTAAAGCTTGTTAACTTCTCCCCATTATCCCTTTAGGAGGCACTCTTGAAGCTGGGCCCACTGCCACGCCTTTTGAATGATATAAGCTTAGCACTGAGAAATCCTCATATCCAAAGGCAACCCAGTCGTCAAGGGGAGCGATTACAGGCCAAGCCTATGGTACTTCGTGGGCCATCTGCTGAGCTACAGGGCTACATGATGCGGGACCTCAATAGGTGAGAACCTTGATCTGCTGTTGTTCACATCCTACCCTCTAGGGATCCCTCCATCAGGGGCTCTTCCCTTTTACTCCAGCTCCTTCCTGAAGTACAGCCAGGAGAGAGGGAACCCTTTCCCTGGATCCCAGATTCCTGTACTTGGCAGAGCCACTTTGTGTGGTAGGGAAAAAGAGATAAAGACTAAGATTCTCATTGATACAGAGAACTTCACAGGTAGAAACCTTTAGTGATAAAGACATAGAATGTGAGACACTGAGTCTTACTGCCAAGTACTGGGGCAGGGGTGGGAATCAGCCCCAACTGGAGGGAGGAGTAAGCCGTCTCTTTCTGATGATCTTTCCCTCTGTCCGTCCGTACTTGTCCTTCTATCCATCACTTTCCTTCTGTCCATACATGCCTATCCCTTCATCCCTTCTTCTCCCTCTGTACATTTGTGCTCATTCCTCTCTCCCTCTCTCCATCTATGTCTGTTCCTCTATCCATTTCTCTCCAGCTCCATCGACCTTCAGTCCTTCATGGTTCGAGGCCTCAACAGGTGAGGGGCTCTCCCCTCCCCCTGTCCCTCTTCTCCTTTCCTCTTTCCTTCCTTCTGAAACCCCCTCATCTCCTCCATATCTACCCCTCAGCAACTTTTCCTCTCCCCTTCCTCCTTCTCTTCCCACTGTCCCCTCTCCCAGGCCCTTATTTTCCCTATCCCCTCCCCACTTCTCTCCTTCTAGTGTCCTTTCCTTTAGTTCCTCATCCCCCTCTCCCCTAGTGTCCCTGCCCCTAACCCTACTTCTTTCCCTTAGGTTTCCCCTTTTCTACCCATGAGTATCCTTGCTTTGGGTCATGTTGGGCTTTGTCCTTCTGGTACCCCTGAACTCACCATCTGCCTTGATTTTTCCCCTGCCCCTCTCCCTAATCTTGCAGCTCCATGGACATGGCCCGCCTTCCCTCCCCAACCAAGGAGAAACCCCCACCACCACCCCCTGGAGGGGGTAAGGACCTGTTTTTTGTGAGCCGTCCACCCTTGGCCCGCTCATCCCCAGCCTACTGCACAAGTAGCTCAGACATCACTGAGCCAGAACAGAAGATGCTAAGTGTCAACAAAAGTGTATCCATGCTGGACCTACAGGGTGATGGACCAGGTGGTCGCCTCAATAGCAGCAGTGTTTCCAACTTGGCTGCTGTTGGAGACCTTCTGCATTCCAGCCAGGCTTCCCTCACTGCTGCCCTTGGGCTCCGGCCTGCACCTGCTGGGCGCCTCTCACAGGGCAGTGGCTCCTCCATTACAGCTGCTGGCCTTCGACTGAGCCAGATGGGTGTCACCACCGATGGTGTCCCTGCTCAGCAGTTGCGCATCCCACTGTCCTTCCAGAACCCACTCTTCCATATGGCAGCTGATGGTCCTGGCCCTCCAGGGGGTCATGGAGGAGGGGGTGGCCATGGTCCACCCTCCTCTCATCACCACCACCACCATCATCACCAGCACCACCACCGAGGTGGGGAGCCCCCTGGGGACACCTTTGCTCCTTTCCATGGCTACAGCAAGAGTGAGGATCTGTCTTCTGGGGCTCCCAAGCCACCTGCCGCCTCCATCCTGCATAGCCACAGCTACAGTGATGAGTTTGGTCCTTCAGGCACTGATTTCACTCGACGGCAGCTCTCACTCCAGGACAACCTCCAGCACATGTTGTCCCCACCCCAGATCACCATAGGCCCTCAGAGGCCAGCCCCTCCAGGTCCTGGAGGAGGGGGTTCTGGAGGAGGAGGAGGAGGAGGAGGAGGAGGAGGACAACAGCCCCCACTGCAGAGGGGCAAATCCCAGCAGTTGACAGTCAGCGCTGCCCAGAAACCCCGACCATCTAGTGGAAACTTATTGCAGTCACCAGAGCCCAGTTATGGTCCTGCCCGTCCCCGGCAACAGAGCCTCAGCAAGGAGGGAGGAGGAGGAGGGGGCAGTGGGGGCAGCAGCGGTGGAGGAGGGGGTGGGGGGCTTAAGCCCTCCATCACTAAACAGGTGAGGGGTCGAAAGGATAATTGGGTGAGTCAAATGGGATGGGATGGGGTGGAGGGAGAGAAAGACAGAAGGAAGGAACGGAGACCAGGAATTTGGAGCTGAGAGTTTAGGTTTGAAAAGGACTAGGTGATTTGGAGAGTCTTGGGTTGTACTTCAAATTACCCATATAATGATCTCCCCTCCAATTAGCTCTGCTTCTTTTGCTATGTCTATTCTTGTTTCTTCCTTATATTTTCTCTCCCCCATATTCTTCCCCCTGTGTTCTTCTCCCCACCACACTTCAGCACTCTCAGACACCATCCACACTGAACCCCACGATGCCAGCCTCAGAACGGACAGTTGCTTGGGTCTCCAACATGCCTCACCTGTCAGCTGACATTGAGAGTGCCCACATTGAGCGAGAAGAATACAAGCTAAAGGAGTACTCCAAGTCTATGGATGAAAGCCGGCTGGATAGGGTACGCCTCCTCCCCCATCTCAGGTCTTCTCTCTATCTCTGTGGACCTGTCTTCCTTGAACTTCCCTCTAGGACTGCTTGTTATCCGATCTCTTAGCTGCAGCTGTTCTCCTGGACCCTATTAGACACATCAGAGGTCCGTCATCACTTTTAGGCAGGACAAGGGCCTGTGTAACCTCTGGAGAGAAAGTCCTGGACTGAGGGTTTCAGGAGTTGAGAAAAGATAGAGTCTTTTGCTTTCAAGACATTCCCGCCTAAAGAGTTCAAGTTCTCACTCTTGGGAAGTTTCCTATCTGATGGTAAAACATGGTCCCCACCCATAGGGAGTTCCCAATCTAATAAGGCACCCAGCTCCTACCTTTGTGGAGTGCCCAACGATGGAGGGGAGGCACTGAATATAGGCAGAATAGTGTGCAGAAAGTCAAGTAGACCTGGGTTCATTCAGATCCCACATCTGACCTTTGTTAGCTGTGTGACAACAGACAAATCATTTTATCTAAGCCTGTTTCCTCATCTGTAAAATTAGAAAGTTAGACTCCTTATCCTTTGGAGTCTCAGAAAAAAAAACAAAAAAAAACCTTATGATCTGTGTAAACAACTGAAAATACATAGTCAACTCTCCATTTTTTTATCTTGAAAATCATATATTTTGTGGATTATCCACAGTTAAATTTTAAATCCTAGGTTTAATGCCACATACTCAAAACTAAAGTAAATTTGTGCTCAGGGAAGGAAATTTGCCCCACCCCTCAATTTTTTTAAGTGCTCAAAATATACATTATATTTTAATTATCTTATGCTGTATTGCGTTATTGCTCCATATGGGCAGTGGAACTGATGTACAATAAATGACAGAAATGCTTTTTTAAAAAGGGCTAAGGTGGGGGGCGGCTAGGTGGCGCAGTGGATAAGCACTGGCCCTGGATTCAGGAGTACCTGAGTTCAAATCCGGCCTCAGACACTTGACAATTACTAGCTGTGTGACCCTGGGCAAGTCACTTAACCCCCATTGCCCCGCCAAAAAAAAAAAAAAAAAAAAGGGCTAAGGTGGGGCAGCTAGGTGGCACAGTGGATAGAGCACCGGCCCTGGATTCAGGAGGACCTGAGTTCAAATCTGGCCTCAGACACTTAACACTTACTAGCTGTGTGACCCTGGGCAAGTCACTTAACCCCAATTGCCTCACAAAAAAAAAAAAAAAGGGCTAAGGGGTGTCTAGGATTATTTTGAAGATTGGATAGGAAGGTTCCTGCAGGAAGAAGGCCACTTCTGGCCCAGGAGGGTGAGGCTGGGGGTGGGGGTGGGAGGGCTTAATAGGAAAGCAGATGAACTAGAAGGAAGATTGTGGGCTGAGGCAGATTGGAGGACAAAGAGCAGAGGAACAGGAGTTAATCAGGGAAGGTTTTCCTGAGACTTTATCTTGGCAGTCTCCAAGGGGGCAATTTGTAATTCTAACTCCTTTCAGTAAAGACAGGTCAATAGGTAAAATTGTAACCTAAAAGATTTCCACTAGATGTTCAGGAGAACTGAGGTGAGGGGAGTGAAGAAGGAGCTCCTTGAGGGAGAATATTTAGGAAAGATTTTCAATATTGGGGAAAGTCTGGGTTGGATTAGGTCCGAACTGCATGGATGCAGGGAGATGGACAGGGTTCTCCCCAAATCACTGAAATAGAGAGGGCTTTTCATTTCCTAGCCTGAGACCTTACATACTGCTTTGAATAAAGGAATAATGGATTCCTGATTCATGACACCTCAGGGGAAGGAGACAGCCCAGACAAGAGAGTCAAACATAGGCCTACCCTTTTCTGTCTTCCATGTCTTTACTTTGCCTTGGGTAGAGAGGCATGTTAGGAAAAATTGGGGAATAGTCTTTGATTTTACTTCTGGAAAGGGGGCTTAGATTTGATGGAAAGATTCTAAAACTCCAGATATATTTAAAGGTATATTTCTGTTTCTCTGAGTATGTGTACATATGTGTCTGTATGTTTCCATGTTTCTGTTTCTGTATGTACACCTGTGTGAGCATTACTGGGTTTCCATTTCTATTCCCTAGATGTGTGACATGAGGGTGGGTTGGGATTTTCCCCCTGTGGCAGGAGAGAGGAGGGATATGTGTGTACTCAGCAGGAGGGTGAAGAAATTTGGTCCTTGTGTGGTTAGTTTCTGGACTGAAAACTGTGTGTTTGCACTTTCTTCAAAAAGTAGTGTGGTGGTATTTAAATGATTTGGTGGGAGGGGAGAGGAGTCCATGGTTGGGTCAGGGTCAGAGCTGTCCCTCACAGTGCGGGGTGGTGTGCCCGGCGGGCAGGTGAAGGAGTACGAGGAGGAGATCCATTCGCTGAAGGAGCGACTGCACATGTCCAACCGGAAACTGGAGGAGTATGAACGGAGGTTGCTGTCCCAGGAGGAACAGACTAGCAAGATTCTGCTGCAGTATCAGGCGAGGCTGGAGCAGAGTGAGAAGAGGTTGAGGCAGCAGCAGGTGGAGAAAGACTCGCAGATCAAGAGCATCATTGGCAGGTGAGGGGCGGCCTGGGAAGGGATGGGGTCACAGAGAGTGTCAATGAAGAAGAGAATCACTTAGTCCCTTGAGAGGACAGTTATGTTCATCCCAGAAGACACAGATGTGTCAAGGACAGAGGCTTCTCACAGCCAGAAATTAATTACTTCTCTTTTCTGAGGGAGAACTACCAAACATAAATGAAGAACCCTTCCTAGGGATAAGCATTCCCCCAGGAAAAAGATGTTTCCTCACCCCTGAATCCTAAGAAAAGTCCCCACAGCTGCCTAATCTCCATTTCCCTGTATCCTGGGAAGGGACCCCAGGCCTCAGATGATAATACCCTCAATCAAACCTGGTCATTACAGGCTTCTCCCAGCCTAAGCAAGGATTCTCAGATCTCATAACCCCCATCCCATTTCTGGGGAGCAGTGAACTGTCCATTCTCAGAAACTCCCAAACCTCAAACAATGACTTCTCATCCTCGACAAGTATCCTTGGACCTGAGGCAATAGACCTTGGCCCAAAAGATGCTCTCAGTAAAGAGAACCCCAATGAATGCCAGAACTACCTTTGAGAACCCTTACCACGGACTAGAAGAATAGTAGGAGGAGTTGGGGTGGAAGAGATTGCAGTGAACATCCTCAGATGAGGGTGTCATGGCAATGGAGAAGTTGGGAAGAGATGGCTAAGGATAGGGAGTTTGTAAAGCGCTTTCAGTAATAAGGGGTTTCTGGGAGGAGAGTTGTCATTACATTTCTAAGGGGGAAATCTGGGTAAGTAGAGAGTAACCCTAGGGCTAGAGGAAGGATACTGGAGGGAATTAAGTGAGTCAACAGTGTTAAGTACCAAGAGGGACATGCAAGGGGTCATAGTTTCATAGCATATCAAGAGTTACAAAGAGACCAAAGGAGTCATTTACTCTGCTTGAGTATGAGTATTATGACATCCCAGATGAGTAGTCATCCAGTTTTTTTATTATTTCCAATTATAGGGAACTAGTAGGAGACAGTTGTAGAGTGTTTACAAATAATTGTAGTTCTTGGGGAGGAATCAGGAGGGTTGCATAAATAGTTTCTCAGTGTTCTTGAGGGGAGTAGATATTTCCTTGGTGGAGGGGGGAAGGGAGGAGATATTTCCTTGGTGCAGGGGGGAAGGGAGGAGATATTTCTAGGGGAGGAGGGAGGGCTTAGTGTTATCTGGGTGGGATCTGAGCACCCTGCCCCCCATTAACCCCACTGAAGCCCGTCCCTTCAGGCTGATGCTGGTGGAGGAGGAGCTGCGCCGGGACCACCCCGCCATGGCTGAACCGCTGCCTGAGCCCAAGAAGAGGCTGCTCGACGCTCAGGTGGAAATTACAATGTCATTTATCTTCTCCGTGTCCCATCCCCATCCATCCCACTGTCCTCTGTGCTCCCTGTGCCACCAATGAACCCATCCCTATCCCTAGCCATCCCACTTTCATCTGTGCCCAGTGCTCTGAGTGAATCCTCCAGTGATCCCATTCTCATCCCAATGTCTGTGCCCCAGTCACTCCCAGTAACATCCATCCACTGTCAGTACCCCAACCCTTCCTTTCTTTCCTACTCCTTTCTATATCCCAGACCCTTCTTTCAGACCCCTAATATTACTGTCCCCACCAGAGGTGGAAAATTCTGCCTTCCAGGAGCTATTCTGTGATAAAGGGTTCTAGAAGCTATAATTCCCTATGATAGGAGGGAATATGACAAAGAATGCTAGAATCTATTAGGAGTTCTTGGTGGGATTAATAATCCCTCTCATAACCTCTGTTGTTTTGACTACTGATTCATGACTGCCCTGACTACCTGATCTCTCCCAATGTCTACATCCTTTTTCAGCTGCTCCTAAGGTGGTCCTTAAATATAATCATACCCCTTTCCCACAGTCTTTGAGAGTATACTGATATACCCTGGGGTCCTTCATCCCTTTGGTCTTCATTTTATTACAAGCTTACTCTACTATCTTAACTTTTTGACCTCTCCAACCCCTCCACTGGCCTTTTTAAGCCTTTTCCCTTCTCATCTAGCATTCAAGCCCACACCAATTTGAGCTAACTTTCCCCATTTGCCCTCTGACCCTACCTTCATCTTGACTTTTTGACCTCACCCCATCTCTACCTCATTCTCCCTGACTTTATATCTTTCTACCCACTTGACTTTGGTCTGACCCCTGATCCCACTGCCCCCCAGGCCCAACACTTCAGGTTCCTAACCCCTGACCCCATGACCCCACTCTCTCCCCCTGCAGCTCCTCATCAGGTAATTCTCCTGGTTCCGCTTTGGCTACTGGCGGAGGACACAGGGGGAGGTGACTCCGGACCACAGCAGGTTGGTCATGAAGCCCACTTCCCTCAACTTCCACAGAGACCCCTCCCACTCAGATAGTAGTAAATACAATTACCTGCCCTTCACACAGAGGATGCCTTCTCTCCAGATTCATTCACATCCACAGAATTTACCCCGCTGTGATACTCATCCCTCCTGAGATACTACAGAGAATGCCCTTCAGATTCCTCATTGATATATCCAGACATCACTTCCCCAGAGATAATTCTCTAATAGCATTCACAGAAATACCACATCCCACAGACACTTGCTTGACTTATTCAGTAATCTTCCCCTTCCTCCCCCCACCCCATATACAACCAGCCTACCCTGGAGAGAATTCCCCTCTCCTTACACAAGGGTAGCCCTTCCCTCACTACCTTATCCCTGAATGTAATCCTTTTTCCTCTCTTACCTCCCCCATTGACATCTGTCACCCCCCATTTCACCAGTGCAAATACTGAGCTTGGGAAGTTAGGGGAGGGGAGAATGTTATAGGGGTTAGGGCTGATGGGTTAGCGGATCCTTTGTCATAGGGACCATGTCGATTGCAGCAGGTAGGTGTGTATGGGGGGGGGCATTTTCTCTCTTTATATTTTCTATATGTCTCTTCCCAAATCCTTTTCTCTCTCTCCCTCACTTCTTCCTTCCCTCTCCCTCCCCTGTTTTTCCTTCTCCCTTCCTTTCTTAAATGTGAGGGGTGGAAGGCATCTGAGATTTATGACTCCATTTCTCAGTAGAAGTGGAGCGTTAGAGTAGGAGTTGTCTTTCCAGCTCTAAATCTATGATTCTATGAAAATAAATGGGATCTTGTCCTGTTAACTTCTGGCCTCATGATAATTATTGATATTTTATTTTAATTTTTTAATTGATCTGCTGTAGATAGTGAGGTTCTTGTATTGTTATTTTAACTTTATTTGCCAGATCCCCTTTTGCCTAAAGTAATCACTAAGTGATAAACAAATGCAAGAATACGAAATAGGACCTTACTACTTACAGGAACCTTTTGGTGGCTTATAAAATGAATAATCAAATCATAACCTAATTTATCTGCTTTCCAAATCTGGGGGTATGGGAGTGTGTAAGGGGCATGCCTCCAGGCTGTTTCTTGCTGAATCTCCAGAGGAAATATGGGATTTGAAATTCCCTTCCTCCCCGTCCCACCCCCTACACACTCAGGATTCCCTAAAATACTTTATTATCTCTTCTCTTCTGACAACTCTCCAAGAAAATGTATGTTAGACACATAGCAGGTTGAGAAAGAGGGCAGCTCAGTTTAGGCTGAGGGATTGGTGCCCTTGTAAGAGATGCACTATTTGTTCCTAGAGTAGAGGAAGGGGAACTGGTCTCTGGGTAGAAAGAATGGTAAATTATAACTTCACTTCAGTTTTATGATTCCTCAGGGAGTAGTCAGATAAACTTCACATTTCAAATCTTACTCTCCAAAGCCAACCAGAAATAATTTAGTCTGGATCACACTGTTTGGATTATCTGGGGTTGTTTCCCTGCTATTAAAGTGAATCATTTTGTGCTTGCATTAGGAAAAAAACAAGGGGGGGGGGCAGGGAACATGAGAAAGAATCTTAGAGAAAGAATGCTTAGAAATAGAAGCAGAGGGATAAGAACAAGATTGGGAGTTAGGTGTCCCTCTTTGACTATGAGAGTGTGGAGAAGTTAGAGAGCAGACCCAAAGCCAGGAAGACCTGAGTTCAAGTCCTGCCTCTGACACCTGTGATGATTAAAATCTAATGTGTGTGTCCTTACCTGCCCCCCCCCCCAGTGTAGGGGGAGGGAACTAGCTAGGAATTACTTATAAATTAGGAGCTTCAGCAACAGTTTAGGCTTTTAAGCATTTATAAATAATCATCACACACCCAACTGACTCTTTGACCCTGGGCAAGTCACTTTACCTCTTAATGAGCTAAGGAGAGGTTCTTCACCCAGAAGTTCCCTATACCAGTGAAATCACATGTATAGCCAGCCTCTATTCCTCTTTGATTTTAAGGTTCAGCAGAGTAACTTAAAACTGAAAGTTTAAAAAAAAAAACACACCTTAAAACTGAAGGAAAGATGGGCTTGAAAAAAAGGTGAGGCCTATTCAGATTTCTGGAACTAGAGAGATTAGAGGTGAAAGAGTTAGTGCCCTGGCCCATAGTCATTTCTGATGCAAGGATGAGGGGGTGACAGCCACTCTTTTCTGTTATTTTAATAACATCTCCTCTCAATAGGACTGTATTTCTTAAATTCTCTCTTCACACAGGCGACCCTCCCTAATTTGGAATATATTATAATTGAGGGAAGGCTGGTCTTAAATAAAAGACATCTGAGTGATAGAGTATTTAAAAGAAATGGAGTTATTATTTTAAAATACATACAATAACTAGAACTAAGCTAACAGTGTTTCCTAATTGAGGCCCTTAGGAAACCTGATTTAATGAAATCACAGGAAAGAAAAGTTTGTTCTTTTGTATAGGTTAAATATCTCCCCTGCGGTCACATTTCTACCATTAATTTGCTCAGCACACCCTTTCTTTGTGGATAAAAGTAAACTTCAGTCCACTTTTTGTTCCTATTATCACAAATTCTAAATCAGTGGGGGTCCAGATTAACGAGATTTTTTTGTCTAGCCCCCCAATACTGCTCCTGTTCTCTAGCCACAAAGTTCCTGGCATAGTTCAGAGTATATTCAGGCAAAGATATAAGGAGTATTCAGGTGAGGATAAGAGGAGGTTAGGTTAGTTGTGGAGGAGGTAGGATTAGAAAATAGCTAGCATTTTTATAGTACTTTAAGGCTTGCAAAGGGCTTTACAAATATTATCTTATTCAATTCTCACAACTACCTTGGGAGGTAGGTGCTATTATTATTTCTATTTTACAAATGAGGAAACTGAGGCAGGTAAAGATTAAATGATTTGTCCAGGGTCACACAGCAAGTGTCTGAGATGGGATTTTAATTCAGTTTTGTCTGGTTGCTAGATCTAGTTTTCTGTAAGCTGCTCTGCACCTTCTAGCTGTCTACATTAGATGGGGATCTGAGCTAGTTTCTTGGTTTGACTCCCTGGTTTAAGTGCCCTCAACTTGTACAGGGGGATGTGGGTCTGAAGGAAAGGATAATACCTTCCTCTCCCCTCTCTACCCCTCCCCCCCCCAGAGGATGCAACTTCTTTGATGAAGGTGAGAAATGAGATTTATGGGGAGGGCTGAGGGAGGAACAGAGGGTGAGTCCTTGGGTCGGGGTGGAAGCCATGGTTGCTGGGGAAGGTTGGTTGGTGGGGACAGAAATGAGGACCCCTTGAAGCGTCTCAATAAGTCCGCGCTCTCCCTCTTTGGTGTCTTACAGGAGAGGCAGCTTCCCACCCTGGGTCCAGCAAACCCGCGTGTGACGCTGGCTCCCCCCTGGAATGGCCTGGCTCCCCCACCCCCGCCACCCCCGCCCCGGCTGCAGATCACAGAGAACGGCGAGTTCCGAAACACCACGGACCACTAGTCCACCCAACCTCATTGACATCTCTCAACCCTACCACTTACCATCCCCAACCCTGGACCACCACCTGCCGCAGAGACCAGATGTCGCCGAGGGACCAAGGGACTGACTTCTCTGTGGGAATGATTCCCACCCCTACCCACCATTCTTCTGGGGAGGGGGCCGGGGACCCTCAAACTCTCCTTCCCTTTCTGCTGGGGCAATGCCTCCTGTATGTCTCCCCAGGGCTCTCCTTTGAGGGCCCTCATCTCTCATACATCTCCCTTCCACTCTGGGGTGCTATCCCCATCTTCTGCCTCATTCCCACTCCCCTGAGCACCG
Organism: Dromiciops gliroides; assembly: GCF_019393635.1. Classification (NCBI taxonomy): domain Eukaryota; kingdom Metazoa; phylum Chordata; class Mammalia; order Microbiotheria; family Microbiotheriidae; genus Dromiciops; species Dromiciops gliroides. The sequence goes on from NC_057864.1 coordinate 242,510,344, forward strand.
GGGGATAGTTCCCACTCCCATCTTGGGGGGTGTGACACCTCCAAACTCTCAACTTCAGGGTGATTTTTTAGCTGTAACCAGAGCCGACAATCTAACTCCCCCGTCCCCCCATTTTGGCCTCCCCTGCCCCCCTTGTTATGGGGAAGGGTCCCCAGATGGGGGCCCTATTCCCCTTTGATTTCTCAGGAGCGCCTGGGGGGGCTCAGCACGCACAAACTCCCTCTCCTTCCACCACTCTTCTTAAACTCACTTCCTCCCACCTTGACCCTAGATGGGGAGGAGGGGGCCACTAGGGGCAGGGAAGGAGGGGTTGGGCAGGGGGGATGGGAGTCTTCTCCCCTTCCTCCCACACCTGATCTGCTCTTGGCTGGTCCCAGAGCGGGGTGAGGGGTCTTATGCCCCAGCCTCCCCTGGTGTGTTGGGTGGGTGGGTGGGAGAATTGAGGCAACAGGGAGAGGTTGGGGTTTATGAGGGTGGTGTGTGTTTATGGGGACACCAATTTATTTGCCTCCCCTAATTCTCTCCTGCTCCCTCCCTCCTGCTCTCTCTCCCTCCCCTTGGTCTCTACTCCCAGGGGGAGGGGGGAACTTACACTAGGAAAAGCCATGTCTCTCTCCCCCGAGGGTGGGGTGGCATAGGGGGCCCCCTTCCGTGTCTCTGTCCCCTTGGGAGGTGGGACAGGGCTGGGCTTCCCTCTTCCCCTCCCCACTTCCCCTCCCTCCCCCATTCTCTTACCGCCAGCTCCACAATTTTTCGGTGTTTCTCTCTGTACATAGCTCTTTGGTGGGATGGGAAAGGTAGGATGGATGAGGTTTGGGGGAGGTGGGCCACGGGGGAGGAGGGAACGCCCTCTTTGGTATCCCCTTCCCCCTGACTGCCATCTCCCCTCCCTGCCTTGCTCTTTTCTTCTTTTGTTTGGTATTGGGGCCCTTGCCCTACTGCCCTGCCCCATCTACCCATATTATTCTTTTGTATGGACAGTTCTCCCACAATTCCACTCTCCTCACATACCCAGCCGGGGCCGAATTTATAGTATATAGAAGTTGTAAATATGTGAAATTTTATCCCCTGTGCCCTTCCCTCCTTTGCTCTCCCCTACTTTAGGCCCCACTTCAGTGCCCCTGTTTCCTCTACCCTCTTTGGCTGTTGTAATTATCTGGGGTTTGTACTGTACATATCCAGGGTGTGTGTGTGTGTGTGTGTGTGTGTGTGTGTGTGTGTGTGTGTGTGTGTGTGTGTGGGCTGGGGGGTAATTCCTCTGTACAGAGCTTCCTGGCCCTCCCCTCTTCTGTGCTCCCCATCCACCCTTCTAAGGGTGGGAGACTTGCCCTACCTCTGGTTATTTTTTTTTCTCGTTCTACCCCCCAAATCCATCTACAGCCTTCTCTGACCCCCCCTCCCCCACCTCCAATCCTATTTTTCTCCACTCCCAGCCCCATTTCCTTTTTTTCTGGAGTGTGTGGTGAAACAGAAAATCATGTTTAATAAAAGGAGATTGTTCTTTTATTGCTGTGCTCCTGACTTTCTCCCTGCCCATTCCCTGCAGGACCCTCTTCCCCCCTGCCCTCCCCCCCAGTAGTAGTGGGATCTCCTCAGCGAAGGAAAGACTGGGAGCCATTGACTACGGTTATTCCCCTCTATGATGTCACAAGCTCTGTTCTGACTTGACTACTCTGATTTATTTTAAAGTTATTAAGGGCTGGCACTCTGGGGGAAAGGCCCTCCCTTTTCAACCAGAAGGGCCTCTTTTTAGGCTGTCTCCCTGCCCTAAATTTGGAATTCGCCTTACCTCTCATGGAGCTCCTTGTCTTTGCCCTACGTATACCAAGGCACATGCCAAGGGTGGCCAGACTGACCAAGAGGTAGGGGGCTAGGATTGATTGATACTTGGATAAAGGGCTGCAATAAATTTATTTTTCAAAAACGTATTACCCCCCGTTTTTTTCTCTATTGTTGGTTGGTTAAGGGCAGCCAAGTGGCGCAGTGGATAGAGTGTTCAACCTGGAATCAGGAAGACTCATCTTCCTGAGTTCAAATTTGGACTCGGACATTTCTTAGCTATGTGACCCTGGACAAGTCACTTCGCCCTGTTGGCCTCAGTTTCCTCATCTGTCAAATGAGCTGGAGAAGGAAATGGCAATCCACTTTAGTATCTCTGCCAAGAAAACCCCAAATGGGGTCACAGAGAGTGGGACGTGACTGAACAACATCAAATGGTTGGTTAAAGCTGCTTCGTGTGTCTCACGCTATAGTATTTCTAGCATTTTGTGTCTTGGTGTTGACAGTTCTTGTGAAGACGATCCTCAAGGCTCCCTATGCTTTTAAAGGCAGAATAAATAACAATCCATAATAGTAATTCTTATTATGGTTGTTTCAAGGTTGACAAATGAAAGCCTTGGCTTTAGGGCCAGAGGCTGGCCATGTTTGGTAGGGGCCCAGTTATGCTACTTCTGGCCTCAGTGGTTTCTCCACAGAGGCCACCCTCCCTCGCCCCGGTAGAACGATTAAGTCTCGCAGCCCCTTCTCTCAAATGGTTACTAAAAGCCAATGTTCTTTTCCCCCTGACGCTCCGCGAGGCCTTGAGAAGGTGGCCAATCCTAAGGAGGCTTATATACGCACCTCAAAAACCGATTTCTGATTGGTCGCCGTGCCAGGCCCCGCCCAATCGTGTTGAGGCTGGTCTTCGCGCGTGGAGGAGGCGGTGCGTTTCCTGCTAGCGGAGAGCTCGAGAGCTCGTCCGGAGGTATAGCTGGGGCAGGAGGAGGGACTCCGAGGCTCCGGGTAACGGGAGGCTGGGGAAGGGGCGGGCGGAGAGCCCCGCGGGAGCCCGGGCGCGAGCTCGGGATGGCACGGGCGGGGCTCCCACTTCCGGAGTCGGAGGGCGGAGACTTGGGGACCGCCAAGGCGTTACTGGCCAAGGCCGGGGTCCGAGGTGAGGACGAGGCGGCTTGAGTGAAGCCCGGGTCGGCCGCCCACCCCGGGACTGCGGGCCACGCCCAGGAAGCCGGCCGGCCGCTGGAGACTCTGAGGGGAGCAGCAACGGGGATCGGGGACAGAGAGTTGGCCAGCTCGGGGTAGAACGGGGCGGGGGGGGGGGGGCGCCCGCAGAGCCCTTCCCGGCCCTGGGGCATCTCTGATTCCGTGTCTTTCCTCCACAGCCGCTGCCTGGGCGTGAGAAGCCCTTTCTCTTGGGTCTTCAGTAGCACCACATCTTCCCCACCCCCGGGGACCGGCCCCTCCCCTCTGCCCATCCCCGCCCCTCTTCGGGAGACCATGGATGCCCCTACCCCTTTGGCCCCGGTACCCCCCTCCCCTGTCTGTGCCCCAGCTCCCTCATGTCCGGGCTCAGCCCCCAGGACGATCCAAATTGAGTTTCCCCAGCATAGTGCCTCTCTCCTGGAGGTCTTAAACCGCCACCGTTTGGAAGGGAAGTTCTGCGACGTGTCCCTCCAGGTGCAGGGCCGGGAGCTCCGAGCCCACAAAGCAGTGCTAGCCGCTGCCTCTCCTTATTTCCACGACAAGCTGCTTCTGGGGGACGCACCTAGGCTCACGCTGCCTAATGTCATCGAAGCAGATGCCTTTGAGGGGTTGCTCCAGCTTATCTACTCAGGGCGGCTTCGCCTGCCACTGGATGCTCTCCCTGCTCACCTCCTTGTTGCCAGCGGCCTTCAGATGTGGCAGGTTGTGGATCAGTGCTCTGAGATCCTCCGAGAGCTCGGTGGAGGAACCTCCAACCACACCCTCCTCCTCTCACCTTCATCTTCTCCTGGGGTCTGGTGTTCCCGCCCAGCCCCACCGCAGCCTCCCTTACAACCCCCTACTCCAGCTGAGAGCCCTGTGGTAGGAATGGGGGGTGAGCTGGGAGAGGTGCTGCAGATTCAGGTAGAAGAAGAAGAGGAAGAAGAAGAAGAGGAAGAAGAAGAAGAAGAAGAACAGAGTACCTTACCAGTTGTCCCTCAACCCCCACAGACCCAAAAAGTGTCATGGGGGACTCCTCGTCCTCGTGCCCCCAATTCACAGCCTGTATTTACCAACACACGCAGGTTACCAGATGGTGAAGGAGTCCCAGCTGAACCTCCCACTGCTCCTGCACCACTGCCGCCCAAAATCTTCTATATTAAGCAAGAGAAACTTGACCCTGAGGAAGAAGTGGTTGAGGATGGGGCCCAGCCTGGGGGAGGAATGGAGGAGTCCAGAGAAGGATTTCCTAGTGGGGGCACTGGAGCAGGAGGAGGGGATGTTGGATTCTTGCTGCCCCCTAGTGCAGGAGGGGGAGCTTCCAATGGAGGTGGCCCATCATGGAAACCAGTAGATCTGCATGGGAATGAAATCTTATCAGGGGGTGGTGGGCCAGGAGGGACTGGCCAAGCTGTGCACGGGCCAGTAAAACTAGGAGGAGCTCCTCCCCCTGATGGCAAGCGCTTTGGCTGCCTGTGTGGGAAGCGGTTTGCAGTGAAGCCAAAACGGGACCGCCACATCATGCTGACCTTTAGTCTCAGGCCTTTTGGCTGTGGTGTCTGCAACAAACGCTTCAAACTCAAACACCATCTGACTGAACACATGAAGACACATGCTGGAGCCCTGCATGCCTGTCCCCACTGCGGTCGGAGATTCCGGGTCCATGCCTGTTTTCTTCGTCACCGAGAGCTTTGTAAGGGCCAAGGCTGGGCCACTGCTCATTGGACATACAAGTGATGACTAAGGTCAGACACAGACTCCCCTCAAAATAAGTGGACAACTTTATTATGAACTTCCTTGTGGAGGCTCAGAATGACCAGTCCTAGTTGCAGGTGTTAGGGGGGGTGGATTGCCTTACCAGTTGGTGCTTATATGCTTTATTATAAGATATGGCTCTCAACCTCGAAAGTGTGGAAATCCACTTTAATTAGATCACCTGGCAGATGATCTAAGTCAGGCCCTAGGGAAATGGATTCTTGCAAACCAGAATGCCTATTATATTTTACTGAAGGATTTCCCTCACCTGAGAAAAACCCAGTTGGGGACCTTTTTCTTTATAAGGATGCCCCCTCAGGAAGTCAAATTTCAGTTGGAAGGATGCATACAGCAAAGGCATGGTCTTAAAAGGTCTGTATTGGAAGTTAAAGGATTCCTACTCTACTAATAAATCAATCTGAGGAATTAAATTGAGGCATTCAGAAACTAATCTGTTGCCTACTAGTTTGATGACTGTTGGACTGAATAACCAAGGCTTTCCTCCAACTCTTGCTTTATTTTATAGCAAATTGTCCATTGTTCGGTTTACATGATCCTTTGTCACTGTGACCTACTTTTGGAATTAGACTTTCTTATATCTGAGATGGACTGGTTCCCACTCATCTCACCCATGATCCTGTTATTCTTAGACTGAGGATATCTCCTCTATGACCCATTTGCCCAAGGCTTATTTTCTGTAACACTGATGTGTGTTTCAGTAGTCCTGGAGAATGTAGTTATTATAATGACAAGTGATCACGCTGACTGGAATGTGACAGCCACTGACCCAGGACATGAACACTTACCTCATTTTCTTCCAGGACTGAACCACTGCATACAGAACATAAAGAGATGACTATCTTTAGAAAGATCCTAGGGCTGGGGTCATATGACTAGCCCTGAAGAGAGACTTGACAGAAGTGCTTAGGCTCAGGGTACAACAGAGTGACACTACTCCACCTCCACACAACTGAAACATCAGGGTATTTTATTACTTCAAATAAATACAATTCTGAACCTTTTCTAGTAGATATGACTTGCTCATATGTTTGGATATGAGAGTAGACTTGGGGTGACTATCTGGTGTGTAAGAAATTAAGGGTTTTATAGTTTAGAACTAGGTGGGGATAGTATATGGGTGTGTCTACTTGCTTTCCACACCTTATGTAGAAAAGGTGTGCACTAACACTGTATATATGTGCTTCAACTGCAGGTATACTGTCCGAATGCTTAGGAAAATATCTCCTCTTTATAAGTCAGAACCTATTTGTTTCTCAATAAAATGAAAGGATTGGACTAGATCAGTTTCACAAAACTGGGTCCATAGTTTAAATTTTTTTTTACCAGTATATAACCTTTTGCTACCAAAGGTTCTTAAAACTTGTAAATTAAAAAAAAAACTGAGTTCTCCTTTCTGCTCTTACCTATTTCTCCAAGTCCCTGACCCTGAACCCTAGAAAACCATTATGCTGAAGCTGTGTTAGAAAATGCTGTCAGTCCACAGGGGAGTTTGCGTTGGAACACACTGGATTACCTGAATTCTTGGTCTTAACATTGAGTCCCAGAATCCCTGCCTGAGTAAAGCGAATAAGGTCAGAATTCTATCTGGTCCTTCTATCACTCCAACTGACTAAAGATAAGTTTAAAAAGTGAAACATTAAACATTAGTATATTCACTAGAGGGTGAGCAAAGACCAGAAGAGCAGACAAAATGCAGTCAATTTTGTTATTGTATCTGGTAGAGGGAAGCAGAAGAAAATAATTTGGATGATCATCAACAGATTCTGTTCATCTTTGCTCTTCCGTCTTCTCAGTGTAAAGTCCATTGCATGGGTATGCCTTGATCAAAGATATTTTTGGAACTTGTAAAGATCCATGTTTTCCTCAAGGTTGGGTACTCCACTGATACAATGTTAGTCTTGACCATTGTTAACCAAAAATGCTCCACAGATGATCTATGTAGTATTACTAGAAGAAGAAAACCTTAAAATTTACAAAACAAATAATTGATATTCACTTTATAAAGGGACTTATGGGGGTTTTCAAATTGGAGACCCCAACCTCCTCCCAGTGCCTTTTTGTCCTGATTCAAGTTACAGTCTGGACAACTAGGATGCAAGGCACGCTGGGAGTAAGAAGTGCTTCCAGCCTTGGCAGTGATGAACCCTATACTAACAGTACCCTGCAGCAATTATGGTAAATACATCCTGAAAGCCAAACACCTGACCAGTTAAGGCTTCATATTGAAACCTGTACAAAATCAATTTATAGCCTTCTTAAACTACATAAGCCCAGCAGAGCCTTTTCATGTAACACTGGGTTAAACTATAAAGCAATCCCCTCATCTGATACCTCTAAACTAATATCTTGGTACCTAAAGGTGATACAGGTATGGACCTAGAGGAAGTAGAACATTTTATTGAGAGAGAAAAACCATTGAGAGATTTTATTTAAGTTTATTTCCATTTTCCTAATTCTGGATTTAGAGCTGTCCAAAAATCCAATGAGCTGTATCAGGAGGCGAATACCTCATGTATGAAGCAAGGTCTGAAAGAAGAGCCTGGAACACAACAGAGATGCTACAAAGAGGATTCCTCTATAAGTACAGGTTGGACTGACCAAATGGCCTTGAACCCTTCCAACTCAAAGTTTATGATTCTCAACATTGAAAAAAGTAGTTAATAGGGAGTTCCATTATAACTGGCCCATGAGAGCCTCCCAAAACAAATGGATGTGCACACAAGCTAAACAACCTGATAACACCAACTAAAGCAAAACCTAGGCACTGGCAACCTTGCAGGTTGCATATCTGCAAAAGTATGGTCACAGAATGAGCAATCAGTCCTTGAGGGGAGGCAACAGAAAGGGTGTATTTTACAGTGGCCTTAAAATCAAGTCTGTTCTTTTCCCAACAAATTTATGTAACTAAAACTAGTATAGGTTTACCAAGTAGAGGGTGTTTTTTTTCCTAATGACATTTTTGAAAAATTAGGTTATTTTAGCCAGGTCAGAATGAAAAACGTCAACTATTAGGTTATTTAGCTAATTTAGTCTAAATCTTCCTTTTAGCTACTAGGTGCATAGGACCAAGGAGCAGCAGCAGTGAGCCTTCCCTATGCCAAGCACTGGTATAAGTCAAGGGAGAGTGAGTAGCCTGCTGGTTATTGCCTGCAGTTGATCTGGGTAGGGTCCATTCCTTCCTTCTTTCCACAACTTGTTTTCTGATTTTGAGTCATTTTCCCCCTCTTGCCTCCAAGTCCCAAGGAACTTTTCATTTAGGGCATTCCCTAGAAGGCTTTAGCCTTCTCTTTTGTGGATCACCATTACTCTCCTCCACTCCATCTCCCACACTTTCCCCATGAACTATCTTTTTACCTTTAATTTTTTTTGGATATCCTCACTCATCCTTTCCCTCCCCCACAACCCTACCCCCCCCCACCCTCTCCCTCTTTCTTCCCATTAGTAACCTGACCCCATTAATGGGGAAAAAATGCCAGCTAATTTATTGGGCAGGTTAAACCATGTGTCTTGGGTTCTAATTTGGAACTATCTGTCCTGTAGGTGGAAAGTATTGTAAAGGCAATATGATATAGTGGGAAGAACACTGGATTTGGAGTCAGAAGGCCATGGTTAAATTCTTGGTTTTCTTTCTTCCTACCTATGTGACCTTATGCAAACTATTTTCTGGGCTTGAATTTTCTCATCTGTAAAATGAAGTAGTTGAAATGTTTTCTAATAATAGCTAGCATTTACATAGCACTTTAGGGTTTGCAAAGCACTTCACACATTTTGTCTCCGTTGAGCCTCATAACAGCTCTAGAAGGTAGGTGCTATTATTATCTTCACTTTACAGACAAAGAAACTGGAGTAGAGGTGAAGTAACTTTTCTGGGTCACACAGCTAGTGTTTGAGATGGATTTGAACTTGGGTCTTCCTTATGCTAGGTCTGGCACCCTGTCTACTGTGTCATCTAATTTTATCTCTAAAGTCCTTTCAACCTCTCAATTTACTAAATTTAATGGAAATGTGCCACGTCTCCCCCCAAAACACTTTCTTATTATACGGAGAGTTTACTAGGGTGCAGAAGGTTCAATAACCATTACTTTTGCTAATACTCCACCAACTGGAAATCAGTCATTAAAAATCACTTTGATCTTATATTGTAATAAAATCAGTTTATTTAGTTTATAGAGAAAGAATGTTAATATCAAGAAGCATCAAATTGCCAACCAAGTTTACTTTTCTGAGCCAAGGTTCTCCTATCACATCTCTCAAGATGTGCGCTGAGATAACTAGATCCTCAGGGTCCAGGGTACTGCAGTCAAACTACTATCTCAGAGCAGCTTTTGATCTCATGGAAATCATTAAGTTGAGGGTAAGTAGGACTCGTCACAGACACTGGTCACCAAAACTGCATCTTAAAGTTGAGTCTCGGATAAAGCACCAGCCCTAGATTCAGGAGGACTTGAGTTCAAATCTGGATTCAGACGTTGGGCAAGTCACTTAACCCTCATTGCCTTGCCAAAAAAACCAAAAAGTTGAGTCTCCAGAGCCTCCCAGCACTGAAATACTGGGTGGACTTGTAACCACTTTGTTCTTGAGAGATGGGTGGGGTTCAGGGGCTGCAAATTAATTTGGCTTAGCCAATCAGATTTGAAGTTCCACAGAGCTGATGTGTAGTGGATATAGAAGAGATTACTGTGTATGCTTGGGGGTCCAGGAAGGTCACCATTCATCTGTCTCCCATTGCCTCTTTCCTCTCTCCTTTTGTCTTTTGTCACTACCTCTGATCTCAGCTCAGTTGAACAATTAGATTCACACATACCTCCTCCCCCCCACCTCCCCAACCAAGTGCAAAGTAACCAAGGAAGAAGAGGCAAACAGAGCTGTATTGGAACACCAGGGTCTTGGCAAGGTATCAGAAGATGTTCCTTTTTACATAATGGACCAGAAAAGAAAGATTCTTTCCTGTCTTTTCAGGTCCCAAATGATTTCTTAATTTAGAATGAATTAATTCAAAGAAAGAAAAACATCTCTAGACCTCCATCAGAAGGTAATGCAATTTTTTTAAAGTAATAAATATTTTTATTAATAGTTTTGGATTCCATTTTGGGGGGGGGTGAGGCAATTGGGGTTAATTGACTTGCCCAGGGTCACACAGCTAGTAAGGTCAAATGTCTGAGGTCGAATTTGAACTGAGGTCCTCCTGAATCCAGGGCCAGTGCTCTATCACTGCACCACCTAGCTGCCCCAGTAATGCAATTTTAATAGTAGCAAAGAATCATCAACAAAAGATGCCCATTGAAAAATTGTGGGGGCAGCTAGGTGGTGCAGTGGATAAAGCACCAGCCCTGGATTCAGGAGTACCTGAGTTCAAATCCGGCCTCAGACATTTCATACTAGCTGTGTGACCCTGGGCAAGTCACTTAACCCCCATTGCCCCCCCCACACACAAAAAAATTTGTGGTACACGTGTGTGATGAATGAATGAAAAGACATTTATTAAGTGGTTACTGTGTGCTCTGGCACTGTTCTAAGTTCTGGAGCTACAAAAAACAGACCCTGTCCTTGAAGAGCTTCCAATCAGAAAAGACAACACATCTAAGAGAATAGTCTTCAGGGAAGCATATTTTGGTTTGGAGATTTATAGATGTTGAGTATAGCTATAGAGGACAGAATTGAATTGATGAGGTTTTCAGAATTGAAAGGCATAGGGGAACAGGAGGAATGCACTCAATAGCATACTGGATAGAGAATAGCTTAAGAGTAAAATGAAGTGTGTTTGGAGCACAGGTCTAAATGTAGGGGGTAACTAAGGCAACATCAATCATTATGGTACCACCACAGGGCAAGGGATTCAGGCACAAAAGGGTAAATTGGTTTCTGAATCAAATGTCCTGGTGGCCAGGAGGACATGGTCAAGTGGAGCATTACCTTGTCTTAAGAAACAACGAATATGTAGATTTCTGGAAAGTAAAGGAAGACTTAAATGACCTGCTCCAGAGTGAAATAAGCAGAGCTACAAAAAAATACATTTAAAATGACTGCAACAATTTAAATGGAAAGAACAAAAAACCCAAAGCAATTATATAAATTGTATAAACCCTTTGTAATTATAATGACTAAGATTGGCCCTGAAGAAAAGATGAGAAAACTCCTTCCCTTCTCTGTAGAGATGGGAGACTTATGCGTGTGAAACATTTATATACTATCACATTTGGATGATTTGTTGGTTAGCTCTGCTGAACTGCTTTTCTTTTTATACCTTTATTATAAGAGATGGATTGGTCTGGCAGGAGTTAAGGATACATATTGAAACAGGTGATGTAAAAATGGAGTATCAAGAAATATCTAAAACTGAAAAAAAAAAGCTACTACTACTAAAAGTTGAATTCAATTTAGATGCCAATTCAATTTATTTGTTAGGAGCCTACTATGTCCAAGGCACTGTGAGATATAAAGTTTAGATAAGAAATTATTCCTCTTTTTAGGGAGTGAGTGGTAATGGTATGAAGCACATAAATATAACAGTACACAACAAAGTGCATCAGAAAAGAGTTATTTGAGGTATGAAATGTAAAGTCAAACATAAGGGGATCAGGGAAGGCCTCATTTAGGAGGCGGCATTTAAGTTGGGTTTCAAGGGATAGACAGGAATTTGAAAAGGGAAAAGGAAGAGGGTGACCATTCCAGGTTTAAAAGCACTGCATGAACAAAGACCTAGATATTTGAATGTGCTGGTTGTCTTGAGGGGAAAGAAAGACAGATTTATAGAATGATGTTGTTGCTGCTGTTTGTCCTTCATTCTCGAAGAGGACCACGATATCGGGGTAATGACATGACTTGCAGTGAATTGGATTTAAGTGAGGGAGGGCTGTACAAAGTCACCAGCCTCACTCTCTCTTCCAGAGCCATCTGGGTCCAGTGGCAAGATATAGACCGGGATGACTGGAGATGGCCCTGGATTATAGAATTTTAGAATTGGAAGGGACTTCAGTGACCAACTTGTCCAACCCATACCCCAAAAGAAATGCTTACTATAAAATATGTGAAAAGTGGTCATCTAGCCTCTTCTGGAAGATAGCCAATGAAAAGGATCTCCTATCTTCTAAAGCCAACTGGCTCTATTTTTGAAACAGCTGTAATTATTAAGAAGTTTTTCCTTCCATTAAGCCTAAATTGGACCCTTTGCAACTCACTCATTATTCCTTATCCTGTCTTCTATTCCATATGGAATAAATTTAATTTCTCTTCCACATGACAGGCCTTCAAATACTTGAAGAGAGCTTTTATGCTGCCTCTGAGTCCTCCTTCAGGTTAAACATTCCCAATTCCTTCAAATGACTTGGACCCTGCTTTCCCTTCTCTGGATATTCCATAGGTAGCATTTATATAGCACTTTAAGGTTTGCAAACCTCTCTCCCCTTTTTTCTTAACAGAATTGGAATTGATTCCTTTATGGAAAAAAATTTTAATTAAACCAGTTTTTAAAAGCCACCTTCTGGAGCTTCTCACCTTGGCCCTGACCCTGACCCTTTAACAGGGAGAAACTCATGACCAGGGAAAAGGGTAGGGAGGTTCCTCCCAATCCTATCCCCATCTCTAGGGGAGGAACTAAAACCCAAGGAAGAGGTGGCCAAGTCCCAGGCCCAGATATGTACTACCAGCCTCTTCCTGACCAGCTTCCCCCTGTAGTGCAGGGCACAGCCCCTTCTCCTTCCTGGCCTGATAAAGTTATGGAAGGTGTTCTAGATCTTGAAAGAGTCCCATTCCATTATCATTCACAAGACAGCAAATACCATTATCATGTCCAGGAGGGACACCTGTCTAGTCAGCTTTCATGGCATTCCAGATATTGCAATTGAAGTCATAGTCAGCCACCGGCCACTTTGGGAGAAGGCAAGAAATGATACCATAGATGAAATTGTCATGGGAGTACACAAACTGGCCAAAGGTCAGAGAGGTAGCATATAGTATCAACAGAGCTCTTGTTGAAGGTATAGTCATTTGGAAAGAAGTCCACAGCATTGATTTAGACTCATGGCCTAGAAAATTTTGCTGGCATATGGAGTCCCAAACATCTCATCATCTGAAGGAAGCATCACAGGCACAAGACTTGAAGCCCCAGCCATCCAGAGACAAGGACAGGAACATTAACTCCCCATTGTGCCCTGCAAAGCTCATTGTCTGTTGTCCTATTCTATATCACATAAGGCACAGGCTGCGCTCCACAGCTGATGATAATCTGGTGGTCATTTAGGAATTAGCATCAAGACAGATACCCAGTGCAGCCTGGCAGCTCCCTGCTGATCCTGACTTTGCCACGTTGGGTTATGAGATTGTAGATGGAGCAGATTTCTGACTAGCAGTCTCAAGTCTGTCCCCCAGCACGCGGCATAGATTTTTGTCAGGTGACCCCAGAGGTCCGTTGTGTTCTCATCTGAATTCTTCTGAAAGGGTCCAGGCCAGTTGTCATCTTAGGAAGGATGGAATCCTTGCATACTTTCTAGAATCTGGTTCTGGAGCTGCTTTTCCTCCCGTGTCAGCTGCTCCAATTCATTCATGGTGACAGCAGGGTCCTGAGGCTACTTAGCTCTTCCACATTCAAGGAGATCTGGGAAGGTAGCTAAATCAGGGGTTGAAGTCCCCAAGACATGCAGAGCCTGTGGTGGTAGATCTTGGCAGGGGGGAAGTGGGACCGAGGCCAGGGGTCCTGAATCTGTGAAAATGCCTCTCTCAATGTCATGAAAAATACTTCTTACATGCTAATTAATTAATTATTTTTTTTTTTAGTGAGGCAATTGGGGTTGAATGACTTGCCCAGGGTCACACAGCTAGTAAGTGTTAAATGTCTGAGGCCGGATTTGAACTCAGGTCCTCCTGAATCCAGGGCCGGTGCTCTATCCACTGTGCCACCTAGTTGCCCCACCTTAGCCCTTTTTTTTTTTTTTTTTGGCGGGGCAATGGGGGTTAAGTGACTTGCCCAGGGTTACACAGCTAGTAATTGTCAAGTGTCTGAGGCCGGAATCCAGGGCCAGTGCTTATCCACTGCGCCACCTAGCTGCCCCCTACATGTTAATTTATTACTCTCTCCTTGAGTACAGTCAGGGGAAGTTTGTTTGTTTCTTCCTTTCTTTTTTTTTGGTGGGTCAATGAGGGTAAAGTGACTTGCCCAGGGTCACACAGCTAGTAAGTGTCAAGTGTCTGAGGTCAGAGTTGAACTCGCATCCTCCTGAATCCAAGGCTGGTGCTTTATCCACTGTGCCACCTAGATTCACTGCCCCTACATGTTAACTTATTGACCCTCATAACAACCCTGTAAAGTAGGTACTGTTATTATACTCATTTTACAGATGAGATACAGAGTTTAAGTGACTTGCCTAGGGTCACACAGCTAGCCAGTATCAAAGCAGGATTAGAACTCAAGACTTCCTGACTCCAAGTCCTGTATTCTATCCATTGCACCACCTAACTTCCTGTAGTTTATCAGTATCCTCAAAAATGACTCCCAGAATTGAATACAATACCCTAGATTTTGTCTGACTATCACCAAAATCAAATAGGATTATCCCTTCATTATTACTAGTTGCTCTGACCCTCCTGATGCAGCCCAAGACTGAATTAGGTTTTTGGTTGTTTTTTTTTTTTTACTGCCCTATAATACTATTGACTCATATTGAACTTGCTGTCCATTAAAACTATATCTTTTGGGGCAGCTAGGTGGCTCAGTGGATAGAGCACTGGCCCCTGAGTCAGGAGTACCTGAGTTCAAATCCGACCTCAGACACTTAACACTTACTAGCTGTGTGACCCTGGGCAAGTCAACCCCAATTGCCTCACTAAAAAACAACAACAACAAAACCAACCCTATATCTTTGTCAGGGACCCCCCCCCCAACAAAACTTCTATTTAACAATGATTCCCCTATCCTGTACATCTCAACTTTTTGTCATCTGCAAATTTTATAATCATGCCCTCCCTTGATGCCTTTATCCTAATCATTGATTAAAATGTTAACCAGTTTAGGAATGAACAGAAATCCCCACTAACATGATAATGAATCTTAGCGCAACCATCCAATAAGTTCCAAATCCATCAGAATATGTTATCATCTAAGCCCCTATAGGATCTCAGTTTTCAACTGGAAGTGACCTTGGAGGCTATCCAGCCCAACCTCCTTTTTTCACAAGAGAGGAAACTAAGGTTTCGAGAGAGCCCAAGAGCATCTCTCTGTCTTTTTCTACAAGACCAGTCTGTGATAATGTATCAAATCCTTTGATAAAATCTAGACAAACTATGTCTACAGCATTCCCTTGATCTGCTGATTCCCTGTCAAGAAAAGAAATAAGCTTAGTCGGGCATAAGCCATCTTCCATAAAGCCCTTCTAGCTCTTTGTCATCTTTCATTTTCTAGGTATTTACTATTTTTTTTTTAAGTGAGGCAATTGGGGTTAAGTGACTTGCCCAAGGTCACACAGCTAGTAAGTGTTAAGTGTCTGAGGCCGGATTTGAACTCAGGTACTCCTGACTCCAGGGCCGGTGCTCTATCCACTGCACCACCTAGCCGCCCCTTAGGTATTTACTATTACTTTAATGATACAATCTCAACTTTACTCAGGAAGCAAAGTCTAGTTCACTATAATTTATAGACTCCATTCCCTTTGTTGCCTTTGGGCAACAAAATTGTCCTTTTTCAGTCCTGTAGTCCCTCTTCCATTTTCCATGATCTTTCAGTAGTGGCTCCACAATCACATCTGTCAATTCTTTGGATCCAAGGATGGAGTTCATCTGGGTCAGGTGACCTGAATTCATCAAAAGCAAGTGGGTATACTCTTACCATCTCTTCGCTTATCTTGGTGTATCATATCTGCATCAGACATCTTTGTTCTGTTCTTTCCAATGATAAGGTAATTCTCCTTGGCAAAGAAAACATAAATGTAATACATAAGAACCAATGAAAAGCTGCAGGTCTTTCTGGTTTCCTGGGGTCTTGAAAGAGTTGTTGTTGTTGAGTCATTTCAGTCATGTTTGACTCTCTGTGACCCCATTTGAGGTTTTCTTGGCAAAGATACTGGAGGGGTTTGCCATTTCCTTTTCCAGTTCATTTGACAGATGAAGAAACTGAGGCAAACAGGATGAAGTGACTTGCCCAGGATCACACAATTAGTAAATGTCTGATGCTGGATTTGAACTCGGGAAAAGGAATCTTCCTGACCCCAGGGCCAGCACTCTATCTACAGCGCCCCCTTGAAAGAGACTTCCATGGAAAAGCCACTTGTACAGAGGAAGGAGGAGGATAGAGCACTCATTTGGGATTCCATGCTGACAGACCAAGCAAGGATTAGAAACAGAGCCTGCAGCCATTGTTTGCCTGACAGCCACAAGCTGATGATGATAGAGAGAAAACTGGTAGTAGATTCGGATCCAACTAAGATGTAGATTGACTGGAAATAACCAGAAGAATGGAAGGTAGGAACACTGTGGTTAGTGAGAGTTTACAGCCTAGTTTGAAGCCTCTATCTGTGCAACCATCTCGCATGCTGTTTCCCTTCTGACCAATGGGAGGAGGTGTGCATGTGTGTATGTATAGATGTTTTTGCATATACACATTCACATATATAATTTGTCCCTTTAGCTGTAACCATTGAAGCCTAAATTTCAAAACCATATTCCTTTGAATGCTTATTTGGATTTCAATGGATTAAAATATACAGTCCTGACTTTCATTTGCTTGTGTGTACATGGTTTGAGATTTAGAGTAAAAGGAAAACAGATTTTTTTTTTTTTCTAGGAGGACTGGGGTGGGGGCCTAAGCCAGAAGAGAGAGACAGAGAGATACAGAGATAGAGACACCCAGAGAGATACAAATTCAGAAAGAGACAGAGAAAGTTTCTAAAAATTTATTGACATTCAGATCACATTAGAGACTGCCTTTTTGAACTCTGAAAGAGACTTAGCAAGGCAATGAGCTAGTACACAGAAGTGAAGTAATTGGACCTATATGCACATTGGCATGACTAACACTTTCCCTTGTCTGGGGTTAGAAGATTCCTGGTACCACATACCTACAAGGTCTCCATCTTGTGAGGACTTCCAACTTAAAGAAGCAACATAAGAATTAAAAAGATAATAAGCAGGGGCAGTTAGGTGGCACAGTGGATAGAGCACCAGCCCTGAAGTCAGGAGTACCTGAGTTCAAATCCGGCCTCAGACACTTAACACTTACTAGCTGTGTGACCCTGGGCAAGTCACTTAACCCCAATTGCCTCACTAAAAAAAAAAAAAAAAAGATAATGAGCAGCTCTTCTATCTGTTGTCAAACATTGTCTCATTTACCCCCAACATTAGTCCTTGTCCTTTTTTTTTATAATCTTCTTTTTCCCAATATAGCTTTTTAAAAAAAGAAACCAAGCACTCTTTGTTTTCCTTAGCTTCCTTCACCAGGTTCAGCTCATTCTTCACCACTAATGCTGTTTTTCTTTTTTCATAATTGTACTCTATTTTAACATTTATTTTAAAATTTCTTGAGTTTTACATTTTCTCCCTCCTTCAAGCCCCATTCCCATCCATTGAGAAGACAAGCAATGTGATAACAATTATACATGTGAAGTCATGCAAAACATATTTCCATTTTAGCCATGTTGGAAAAAAAGCAAGAAAAATAAAGTCTTTTACAGTTGATCATCCAACAAGAATTACATAAACAAGAGTTATCTGAAGAGACCACGGTGGATATGCAACTCTCCAACTGATGCATATTTTTAAGAGCTGTATACAGAATATGAGTATGAGGGCAAGCAAAGGATGATGAATATGAAAGCATGGTGTAGTCTTTGAAAAATAATATCAAATAAGAAATGATGAGGGGGATGGTCTCAGAAAAACCTAAGAAAACTTATATGAACTGATGCAAAATGAAGTGAACACAATGAGGAGAACATTCTACACTTAATGATAATCAACTGTAAAAGACTCAGCTACTCTAATCAATATAATTCCAAAGGACTTGATAATGAAAAATGCTATCTAGATTAGAGAGAAAAGTGATAAACTGTCAGTGCAGATTGAAACATACTTTTTCACTAATATATTTTTCTTGCCTTTTTTTACATGATGGTCTTTTGGGTAAATCAAAATTGTGTCCCTGGACCAACAATATTTAGGTGGAAAAATAGATTTAAGTCTAATTGCGTACCCCTCTCTCAGAGGAGAAGCTGACAGCCTCATGGTCCCTTCTACTCTCCCCAATGCAAGAATCATCTTTTTTGACGAATAGGCAAGATTCCAGAAATATTTATCTGTCTTCCACAAACTGAATTTGGAGGCTGTCAGCTCTCTCGGTTTAAAAAAAAATCTGCTTTCCTTGCCATTGTTCCTTAAAAAGGGGGAGAATTGCTCCAATCTTACACCTACCAGCTTGATCCCTTCCTGCCAAACATTGGTTCTACAAAAGACCCTCATAAATAGTGAATAATGAATAAACCCATGTTTGGAGCTTGCTTCAGTATGTTGAGGAGTATCTCATTCTAAAAAGTAACGAAGAACATTTCTCCTTTCCAAATCTCTCACATCAAATCTGTGTCCCTCATGCAGGCACTTGATGTCCCACCAACAGTCTTTCTCTCTCTGCCAATTTGGATAGTCTTATGCAAAATGTCCTAAACTTGGCTGGAAACCCATGTTACAGAGAAATAGACTATATAAGCTAATTGCAGAATAGAAGATGCATATACATTGGAGGATATCAGAGAAATCAGCTGTTGATTCAAAATAGGATCAAGGAAAAAGAACAAATATGTCATTTACCATTCCAAAAATTCATCGATCATTTTTAACTATGCATGGATACCAATACACCTGTTTACAGCTCAAGTAAATAGATTTTCATCTTCTCATTTGAGATTTTCTACCCCAGGTTCAAGGCATTACTGGGGGTATACATGCCTCCAAAACCATAGCTCACAAGCCACCACCAATATATTTACTGTTACTAGTTAGATTGAGGAAACAATCAGTTTAAGGCAATGAAATAGCATAGTAAGAAAAGTAGCAATAAAACATCTCTCTCATAAATTTATAACACTCTCACAAATATAAGCACAATCAGTAACAAGAGAGAGAGAGAGAGAGAGAGTGTGTGTGTGTGTGTGTGTGTGTGTGTGTGTGTGTGTGTGTAGGGAAAAAACACAGGGGAAAACATGTAGGAATCGTGGCTGAGGAACACATCAGAAGGAGTATGTGACAGGGACCACTTGTGGCCAGGACACACATTTAGAGGGGAATGCACATAGAACACTTGTGGCAAGGCCACATACCTGGAGAGACAACTCATGACACCAGTGTTTCCTGGTGATGGGATAGGGCTATTCCTGCTGGACTTCTTCTCTTTTGGTATCATATGACATGATCTCTTGCAGGTTGGAGTTTCTGCCAGGCAGTATCATAGTGATCTTCTGGTCCCAACTAGGCACCAGTCTCTTGATCACTGCTGGGCCTATAATTGTCAAGCTTCTTTCTGCTTCCAGTTTCTGGCTTCAGTTTGAATCCTCAAACGAGATGCTACCCCTTCTCCATAAGAGAACCTCTGTCTATTATTAAGGAGCAGGGCAGCTAGATGGTGCAGTTGATAAAGCACCGGTCCTGGATTCAGGAGGACCTGAGTTCAAATCTGGCCTCAGACACTTGACACTTGCTAGCTGCGTGACCTTGGGCAAGTCACTTAACCCTCATTGCCCCACCAAAAAAAAAGTGATATTATATTATTATTTAAGGAGCCCAGAGACTTAAGCTTCATCTCTTTGGTGAGGTATGCTCTTCACACACCCAGTATAGGATTAGGGAGGCAGCTAAGTGGCGCAGTGGATAGAGCACTGGCCCTGAAGTGGGGAGGACCTGAGTTCAAATCTCACCTCAGATACCTACTAGCTGTGTGACCCTGGATAAGTCACTCAACCCAATTGCCTTAAACATCTGGGGACATCTCCAGTCGTCCTGATGTATATCTTGCCAGTTGATCCAGATGGCTCCAGAGGGGAGAGTGAGGCTAGTGATTTGGCACAGCCCTGCAAGTCATGACATCACCCTGATGTCATGTTCCTCTTCGAGAATAAAGGATAAATAACAACATAGGATTAGGGAAAAACCTGAAGCTGCTTTTCTCCCTCAAAAGAAAGTCTCTACCGGAGTCCTAATTGTGGTTGGATTCTTCCCTCCTGAGAATGTATCCCTTCATGGGCTGGGTCAGGTAGCCAAGTAGTGTGAGCAGGCATTTAATCTGTCTTTGAATCTTCTTCTGCTCAGCATGGGTAACATCCTTGTTCCAAGTCTCTATTTGACATAGGGGTAGAAAGTTTTTGGAAGCGCTCCTTAAATTTTTAAAAATTAAATTAAATTTAAATTCCTTAAATTCTTTTAAATTCTTAAATTCTAAATCCTTAAATTCTCGCAATTCCAAGCCCATCTTAATGGGGAGCTCTGTTAAAGAAACCACACAAGAGTTATGTGGATCTCAGCTTTCCCTAGGGCTTAGATTCTTTGTATGTTTAATGAAAATAAAGGAGAGGAGGAGGGACAGGAGCTATACACAGATTTCAAATATGGGGCCTGCAATCATATTGTTGCTTGCAAACTCCAAGTTGTCCAACCAGATTAAAATGTAATTGGGAATTCTTTAACAAATAAATAAAAATATAATAGAACATAGATAATGTTACTATGTGGTTTACTAAGTTCATATGTACCCTGCAGGGATCCTTACGTATAGTTTAGTGGCCTCTTTTTTTCTTACATTTTTTTTGAAAGTTTTGAGTTCCAAATTATTTTTTTTTCCCATTAGAGGCTTTATTTAAAAAAAAAATCAAAACAAAATCTCATTGAATAGATATACACCCTGAATGAGGAATTCACTACCTCCTTCTTAGGGCTGACAGATCCCATTCCCAAAAAGCCTAGATAGAAAATCAAATAGTAATAATCACAAAGGAAGAAAAAAATCCTGGGCCATAGTCTTCTCTTCCCTAAGTAATCTCTCTCTCTCTCTCTCTCTCTCTCTCTCTCTCTCTCTCTCTCTCTCTCTCTCTCTCTTTTTTGTGGGGCAATGAGGGTTAAGTGACTTGCCCAGGGTCACACAGCTAGTAAGTGTCAAGTGTCTGTGTCAGGATTTGAACTCAGGTCCTCCTGAATCCAGGGCTGGTGCTTTATCCATTGTGCCACCTAGCTGCCCCTAAGTAATCTCAAATGCCAACCTTACCATGTGGCACTGCTAGTTTTCTAGGGGATTTTCTTAACATAGAGTTCCAAATTCTATCCCTCCCTCCATCCCCTCCTTCCTCCGTGAGGCAGTAAGCAATCTGATATAGGTTATACATGTAAATTATGTAAAACAGTTCCATATTAGTCATTTTGTATAAGAAGACTTGCATAAAAGAAAAAAGTGTTCAATCAATATCAGTTCTTTCTCTGGAGGTGGATAGTATGCTTCATCATTAGTCTTTTAAGATCGTCTTAGATCATTGTATTGCTGAGAATAGTTAAGTCTTTCACAGTTCTTCATCGAACAATATTGCTATCACTGTGCACATTCTGCTTACTTCACTATACATCAGTTCATATAAGCCTCCAAGTTTTTTCTGAAATCATCCTGCTTGTCATTTCTTATAGAATAATACTATTCCATTATGATAATATACCACAGGGGCAGCTAGGTGGCACAGTGGATAAAGCACCAGTCCTGGATTCAGGAGGACCTGAGTTCAAATCCTGCCTCAGACACTTGACACTTACTAGCTGTGTGACCCTGGGCAAGTCACTTAACCCTCATTGCCCTGCAAAAAAAAAAAAAAAAAGAAAGAAAACAAAAAACCCAATAATATACCACAGCTTGTTCAGCCATACCCTAATTGAAGGGCATCCCTTTGATTTCCAATTCTTAACCACCACAAAAAGAGTGCCCTCTTTTCTATTTGAATTTGACACCACTGGATTAGAGGTATAATTACCTTCTACCGTAATCATTTATTCCAAATTTCTAATTTTATTGTGTGTGTGTGTGTGTGTAGTCTTTTTTTTCTTTTTTTTTTTTTTTTGCAGGCAATGGGGATTAAGTGACTTGCCCAGGGTCACACAGCTAGTAAGTGTCAAGTGTCTGAGGCCGGATTTGAACTCAGGTACTCCTGAATCCAGGGCCAGTGCTTTAACCACTGTGCCATCTAGCTGGCCCCTGTAGTCTTATATATTATGTAATATAATATGTAATAAATACCATATACATTATCATTTACATACATATATATCAACAAGATTCCCAGGGCTTTATCCTATATATAGTACACATATATATAAATATAGATATAGATAGATATAATATATATCCCACATATATATATATATATTATAAATATAGTACACATCTATCACAGTCAGTAATTTATTGGTTTTATGTGTATTATTGGTTCTACCCTCCCCCCAGATGACTAGGACAACTTGATGCTTGAGTATACTGTTTTGGATCATCATCTTTTCTAAGTCACAGTCAGAGCCCTTAACAATATACCTGTATATCATCAGACTAGAAGACGACACATGAATTCAAAAGCAAAGGTAAAAATCACATCAGAATAGGCTGATAAATAAAGATTTTTATTAGGTAGCATTTGTTTTTCTTTTTTTTTTCTTTGTAGCCCATACACCAAAGGAAAGGGTTGAGGAGGAGGGAACAAGTATACATTAAGCACTCACAATATGCCAAGCCCTATGGTAAGCAATTTACAAATATTATCTTTAGGAGGGAGGTACTATTATTACTCCCATTTTACAGATGAAGAAACTGAGGCAAACAGAGGTTAAGTGATTTGCCCGGGGTAACACAGTAGTAAGTGTCTGAGGCTGGATTTGAACCGAGTCTTCTTCACTACAGGCTCAACCTCTATCCAGTCCACCACCTAGCTAGAAATCCTATCCTTCTAGGGGTGTAAACTCAAATTCCCCTTTCAGCTCTCTGCTTCCTTTAACATAGCAGGAAAAAAATCAGACAGTTCAAACCCCATAGCATGAATGATTGAAGCTTAAAGATCTGTTGTTCACTCCCTCCTGAGTTTCTTTTTCCTTTAGTCTCATTGGTGAGGACTACATAGTGCTAACACCCCATCCTCTCTCTGCAATCACCCATAACTCTCATGCAGTGCAGACAAGGTTCTTTCTGCTGTCTCTCCACCTAGCTGCTATCTTCTGATCCTAAACCTTCCACCCCCATGAGCATGTGGGAAGCACCATGGAAGTCTTGCATCCTGGAGCTTTCCCTCATGAGCTCTGCCTGTGTCAAAACTGAGAAATTGAAGCTTCACTGGGAAATGTTGAGTTAAGGGCAGAGGGAATCTCTGCCTACATGAGATGCTAGGCCAGCTGCAAACACTGAACTTGGGGGTGGAGTGCTGGAGATGAGGCCATTAGTGCCAAATGTGAACTAAATATAGAAACTTATTGTTTAGAAGGAAAACAATAGGACTGGGGATGTGTGTAGGAAGACCCTTCATAGTGGGAAGGGTGCTGGACTTTTGGATGAAACTTCCGATTTAAATCCAGTTTGTGTTGATTTCCATGTAACCTTGACAAGTCATTTAACTTTTCTAAGCCCCATTTGCCTCATCTGTAAAATGTATATAATAATGCAGGCACTATGTGGCTCTCAGGGTTGTTGTGAAGATCAAAGGAAATAACATGTGCAAGGGTGACTTGTGACAATAAGATGCTAGAGAAATGGGCATTATTATTTGTACAGCTTGGAGGAATCCTGAAATGTCTAAGATTGATGTCAGGAAGAGCCACTCACTCCCACAAACCACCCGCCCACAATATGCACACATAGAACACAAAGACTGAATGGACTATAAACTACTTCCAGAATGCCTTTACCCATCTTAAGATTGACAGCGTGGCATTATAGGGGCGTTGTGACTGGTATTTGCTTTTAATTAGCAGTTAGGACTACAGTGTGTGTTGTGCACATCACTCAACAGCAACTCTCAGTAAGCTGGTCACTTTTCTGAGTGGTATCACTTTTCTCTCATTACTCTATTGGTATATATTATCTAATCAGATCAATAGCACCACCAGCCTTCTAGCCATCCAGGTTCCCAAACTCATAGTCATCCTTGATTCCTCACATACCCTACACTTCTTCTTCTCCTTCTTCTAGAGGTTCAGTGACTTGCCCAGCATCACACATCTAAGTGTCTGAGGCTATATTTGAACTCAGGTCCTCCTGAATCCAGGGCCGGTGCTTCATCCACTGCACCACCTAGCTTATAATCAATTGCATGGTCCTGTTAGTTCTACCTCCACAGTTTTTTTTAACCTTCTCTCTTAAAGGGCTCCTTGTCATCTCTCACCTGCACTGTTGCAATTGCCTCTTTTTTTTTTTTTTTTTGGTGGGGCAATGAGGGTTCAGTGACTTGCCCAGGGTCACACAGCTAGTAAGTGTTAAGTGTCTGAGTCCGGATTTGAACTCAGGTCCTCCTGAATCCAGGGCTGGTGCTCTATCCACTGCGCCACCTAGCTGCCCCTGCAATTGCCTCTTAATTGATCTCTCTGCCTTATGCTTCCCTGCTGCCCCTCCAATCTATCTTCCACACAGATGCCAAAGTGATTTTTTAAATTAAAAATTTTATTTTCAGTTCTAAATTCTCTCCCTCCTTCCACTCTCTCCTCTACCAATTGAGAAGCCAAGAAATCTGATACCCTTTATACATATGAAATCATGCAAAACATTTCTACATTAGCCATGTTGCCAAAAAAAGCAAGAAAAATAAAGAAAAATGTAAATGCTTCATTCTTCAGTCAGAGTTCATCAGTTTTCTCTCTGGAAATGGATAGTATTTTTCATCATGAGTCTTTTGCAATTGTCATAGATCAAGGTATTGATAAGAATAGAGAAATCTTTCATAGTTGATTATTATGACAATATTGCTTTTACTGTGTACAATGTGCTCCTGATTCTGCTCACTTTAACAAAGTGCATTCTTAAAGTAAAACTCCAGCCATATCACTTCTCTGCTCAATAAGCTTCAGTGACTTCCTTGTGCCTTTAGAATAAAATACAAGTTCCTTTTGTTGATGTTGTTGTTCAGTCGTTTTAGACCCTTTGTGACCCCATTTGGGGTTTTCTTGGCAAAGATACAGATGAGGAGATGAAGACAAACAGGGTGAAGTGATTGGCACAGGGTCATACTACTAGTAAGTGTCTGAGGGCAGATTTAAACTCAGGAAAATGAGTCTTCTTGACTCCAGGCCCAGTGCTCTATCCACTGTGCCACCTAGCTGCCTACTTAATGTCCATTATGATCTGGTTCTAGATAAGGACTTCTTAAACTTTTTTCACTCACAACTCCTTTTCACCCAAGAAACTTTAACGTGATCACAGGTGTATACATATGTGAAATAGGTATAAAAAAATCAAACATGTTTGGCCAAATTTTTCATGACTCCCCCACATTCAGTTACATGACCCCATATGGGCAAAGATATTGAAATGGTTTGCCACTTTCTTCTCTAACTTATTTTACAGATGAGGAAACTGAGCAAATGGGGTAAAGTGACTTGCCTAGGGTCAGGTAGCTAATAAGTATCTGGGGCCAGATTTGAACTCAGGAAGGTGAGTCTTCTCAACTTCAAGCCCAGTACTCAATCTACTGTGCAACCTAGCTGCCCTTGCTTTTAGATATAGAAATATTTGTATATAATTCTTTTAATAATTTATTCAGTCAATAAACATTTATTACTGTTATTAGTACTTAGCACAATTCCTCGTACATATTGGGTATTTAATAAATGTTGATTGATTGATTACATATCCCCAGCATTTAGCACAGATGCCTCTGACATCTAACATTATCTCCCTCAGTCCACTACCCTCCTTTGGATTCAAACCAAGCAAATAAAATTGACGTCAACTTGTCAATGTTGTTGGTTGGTCCACTACAATAATATTCTGCCTCTGTCAACTTGCTATCAACTTGTGACTGCTCTCCGGTCTCTTTTGTGCATCTTGACTTCCTATCTAGACTCTAAACTCCCAGAGATCAGCTTTCTTCTATCCCATCCCTGTAGTGTTTATATAGTATCACACAAGGAACCAGATGCAGGGCTGGATGAACGAATCTGATTAATAGCATACCTTTCCCCATACCAATGTGCCTGTGAATATATACACAAAGTGATCATATCAGGCATGTTTCCCAGACAAGATTGTCCTCATACCTAAATATATTAGATACAATAAATATTTATTGAATGAGTCACTAATATGGTGTAGAGCTATAACTAGGGTAGGTCAACTATATAGTTTTTCTCAAGGTCACCGTCATTCAAGGAAACATCTTTCCTCCTTCAGTTATGATCACTTGGCCTGCTACATCCATGACACGACATGACATGACATGACATGACATGACATGACATGATTGTATAGGCATTCTACTCCCCTGTCTAGCCTGGCTCCATTGTCTCTAGTGTCCTATCATAATTGCTTGCTCCTCCCCTAGGATCTACCTTCTGTTCTCCCACCCCATACAATTTTCCCCAACCCCCCACTCCCTTCCTGGGAGTTTGAAAGTCAAGAGTTAGGGTTTTTTGGCCATGGTACAGGAGTGCAGAACCAACTCTAGGGAATGGGCATGATTGCACCCAACTGGTGTTCATTTCTATCTCTGGTGTTGGGTTTCTCTGTTGGACTTTCGTTTTTTTTTCCTTTTTAGGTTCCATTCATTAAATAATTGTTTTAAATACAAAATTCAAATTCAACAAATATTTATTAGATTCCTACCATGCGAAGGCACTGGGTATACAAAGACAAAAATAAATAAACAGATAAATAATAAATCACTCCCTCCTCTCAAGGAATATACATCCTACTAGGGGGAAGTATCTGCATACAGATAAGTCAATACAATAATGGGGACAATCAGGTGAACCCATTCTTCCCCCATCTCCAATCTACTCTATCTGGGACACTTCCCAATGGTTTCTTATCTTGGTCTTTTCAGGTGACTCCAGGAGCAAACCATTTCCAGTGACGTGTGTCTTTCTTGCTGAAGGGCAAGCAAAAATGGATGCTTTTGGGTGGTCCCTTAGTCCCCATGATGGAGGGGGGTGAGGCCATGCCCCAAACAAGTTGCCAGTGAGCAGGAAGAGCTTCTATCTTTTTTTTTTTTTTTTTTGGTGAGGCAATTGGGGTTAAGTGAACTTGCCCAGCGTCTCACAGCTACTAAGTGCTAAGTGTCTGAGGCCAGATTTGAATTCAGGTCCTCCTGAATCCAGGGCTGGTGCTCTATCCACTGAGCTTCTATCTTAGTAGATATAAAAAGGAGAAACACTTTCTGCTATTTCTCTCTTCCCATCTCTTAAGAGTGGTAGGACTCTTTGAACTTTCCCTCAGACTTCCAGTGGTGGTGGGGAGGGAGGAAGTCATCTTATTCCTCTCCCCCATTCCACAGCAACAGAGATTGCAGGGATGGCAGAGAGCAAATGTGCTAGGTTAGAAGAGCCCAAGACTGGACCTCAAGTTTCTGGCTGCCTCTTTGTCTTTGTGTTTCTTCTCTTTGAGAACAAGTAACTGAATGAAGAGCAGTCCTGAAATAAGATACTAGCTTTGGCACTCTGCTTATGTTCTCCCAGTGTCCTTCCAAAGATAATGGGGCACCACCTTGCCTTAGGGTATCTGCTAAATCCCATTATTTTATCACAATAAGATCATCTAGGCATATCAAAAGACAATTTGTTTTCGGGCAGCCAGGTAGTGGATAAAGCACCAGCCCTGGATTCAGGAGGACCTGAGTTCAAATCCAGCTTTAGACACTTTACACTTACTAGCTGTGTGACCCTGGGCAAGTCACTTAACCCTCATTGCCCTGAAAAAAAAAAGATAATTCATTTCTCTTGACTACTTTCCTCAACTGCCTTTGAAATCTGCAAGTGTCCCCAAGATGCCTGGGGACATCTGTTCCAAATGGTACAATCCAGTTGAGAACATGAAAGCAATCTTTTTTTTTTCTCTTTCTCAACCCTACTTCTTCTTGTTTGTCTTCATTCTCAAAGAGGACCATGATATCAGGGTGATGTCAAGATGTTACTCTATTGGATTTAAGTGAGGGAGGGCTGTGCAAAGTCACCAACCTCACTCTTTCCTCCAAAGCCATGTGGCAAGATATATATAGATATATATATATATCAGGATGACTGGAGATGGCCTTGGATGTTTAAGGCAGTTGGGGTGAAGTGATTGCTCAGGGTCACAGTGCCTAAGGTGAGATTTGAACTAAGGTCCTCCCAACTTCAAGGACAGTGCTCTATCCACTGCACCACCTAGCTGCCCTTCAATCCCAATAATCTGCTAGCCAAGGACCCAGAGCAGTAGGTAAGAACCTGCTTGATCTAGTCCAGTGGTGAACTAGCCTGTCTAGTGTAAGAATATTTTGTTAACTTGCCGGCCTAATTTGCGGGGACTAATCTGCCTGGAGGACTGGTCTGGGGACTTTTGACTGGCTGGCTACCTGACTGCTATTAACTTAGTATGGGGGGGGGCAGCTAGGTGGCACAGTGGATAGAGCACCGGCCCAGTCACTTAACCCCAATTGACTCATTTAAAATAAAAAAAAAAACAAAACAAACAAAAACAAAAACTTAGTATGGGTCATTTATAAAGTTCCACCACACTGCTCCACTCTCAAAATTGATAAGCAAAGGATTAAGAAGCCTCTTAACTAAATAATCAAAGCAGAGTTTATTTATGAGATACTATTTAAAATGAAGAATACAGGGAAATAAAATGTACAACCTGAGTGTGTTCCAGGCGTCTCTTTCCACCTGCTGGGCTTGGAACTTTTTTAATACAATAAGGGCTGCAGCAGCCTCTTGCTTTAGGGTATGCTCCACCTTTCTCCAACTTTCACTCTTTTTCTCCTTCACTCCAGCTTCCCTGCTTCACTTTCACTTCTAAATCCAAGCCCCTTTCACTTTGTCTATCCCCCTGTGTCTAACTTTCCTCTCCTTACTGCCACTTCTGAATCCCTGTGTTTCTCTCTCACTGACCTTTCCTTCCATTCTCCTAGTGCTCCAGTATCCTTCTCTGTTCCGTTCGTCTTGTCAGCCTCCTTAATCTTGTCCTTTGGCCTCAGTCCCTTCTTGCTCTTAGCTTTTTCTCTCTTCATGCTCCAGCCTTTCTTCTCTCTTAATCTCGTCAGTCCCCCTTAATCTTGTCTGCCGGCCTTCTCTTCTAACTCCCAGGTCTATATATATCTTACTTCTCTCCACTCAAATCTCGGGGCTTTTTGCACCCCCACAGATCCCAAGCTAATCCGCCAGCCAGGGCTGCGGCTGGGGCTGGGGGGGCGCTCAAGCGTCACGTGCTTCAGCACAGGCTACGCCAGAGCCCAGCCTGGACAAGCCTGGGATCTCTCTGATAGATCCACTCAGAGTGGAGGGAGCTGGGGTCCCCTCCCAGCTGTCTGACCTGGCATCTTGTACAGCCCACGGGGTTTTTTGGCTCAGCTGAAGCAGAGGGGGAGGGGGCACCAGTACCTCACACACAGAAGAGACCCTATGGGCCTAAGGCGTTCTAATCTCAGCCCAAAGGTAGGATCCCCAAATCAAAATAAATTTCCATACAATTTACCAGCAGGAAGCCCAGGTAAGCCACCCATCCAGCCAAGATGTTATGCACTGTGAGGAGCCAGACCAGTGAGCAAAGGAGTTACCTGCCCAAATTTTGACACCATACTCTATAGTGGACTCCTATGAGGACCCTCAGGAAAAAGAAAGGACTCCAAGGTGTTATTGTACTGGAGTTGTAAATTTCCTGGCCTCCTGTCTTCCCTACATGTGTGTTTTGGTATTTTTGGTTCATTTCCACTCTTCCCTCCATAAACTCTTTTTGTTTGTTTGTTTGTACCAAATTTGTTTTATTCTTTACACTTCCTCATTCATCTTGATTCAGTCATTAGTGCTGCTTCCTTCTGAAGGAGCATCCTTCTGTAAGTCTTGCCTTTCCTCTTGTAGGCTGACATAGTACAGTGGAGCATCCGACACAGAGAACCACTGTTTGTGCATGGCTGAAGACAGTGGTGATTTTATAGCAGCCCGGGCACTTTACATCCATGAAATACAAGTTTGGACTCTGCACCAAACGCTGCTTCTTGTATTTCCACTTCTCCTCCTCCGGAGAGGGGTGCAGGAGATCTTTCTCAAGAGGCATGTTGGCACAGGGAGATCTTCACCGACGGAAAAGCCCCCTAATAAACTCTTGTGCATATTTGTGGAAAAATATGCCTCTAGTTTGGGGTAAAATGCTTTGTAACTATTCTTCTTGCTATGCCATTTATGTAAATGCCTTTGCTAAAAGAACTGGCTGAGTCTACTGGCTGATTGTTAAAGGGAAAAGTATTGGTAGGGACTTACAAGCTAATGTTAGAATGTTAGCCACCCATGGGGCTACCACTAGAATCCTGAAAGTAATAGCAGTCACCCTATGGGGACCCAGTCTATCTACGATGATGTAAATTTGGTGAGTGAACCCAGAATAGAGTATTATACATAGGTTATGACAACAAGGGCATGCTGGAGCCAACTCATACTGACTCATGTGTGCTAATTTTTATATTTCCAGTGTAAGCATTTATATTTGGGGATGAAAAGGGGATGAATGTGAGATAATAAAAAACAATAGCTAGTATATAGGGCTTTATAGCTATTGTCTCAGTTTATCTTCACAAAAACCCTGGGAGGTAGGTGCTATTATTATCCCTATTTTACATGTGGAGAAAATGAGGCAGGCAGAGGTGAAGACACACAGAACAAAACTTTTTAAAGCTCTATTGGGCAAGGGGGAGGTGCAGCTAGGTGGTGCAGTGGATAAAGCACTGGCCCTGGATTCAGGAGGACCTGAGTTCAAATCCAGCCTCAGACACTTGACACTTAACCAGCTGTGTGACCCTGGGCAAGTCACTTAACCCTCATTGCCCCGCAAAAAAAAGCTATATTGGAGAAAAGAAGAGGAAAAAGGGGGCAAGATTGTAGCTCAAGATGGATGGGATGATAATAATTGATAAGGAAGAGAAGGCAGAACTACTCAATTCTAATTTGACCTCTGTTTTCTCTTCCAAGGAGAATAATATTCACACAGGAAAGAATAGAACAAAAATATTGAAATGTAAGAGAACAGGTAAGAGAGAACAAAAAAAGTAACTATCTTTTAGGGGTTCAAGATCCCAGGTCCAAATAAACATCATCTTGGGATACTAAAAGTAATGGCAAGGAACTTTCCAGAATACTCATTGAGAAGCAATGGGCAGAAGCTGCCTGCCCAAGCTTCCTGCACATGAACTTGTTCCACTCCATCTTTCCTCCTTTTAAAAACACAGTTATAGCCGATATTACAACAAAAACAACAGCAACTAGTGTTTTTGTTAAGATGATTGTATTCTTTTCTTATCCTTCTACTCTCTCTGCAACATCCCAAACAATAGAATCCTGGACAAAACTCCTTTGACATCCCCAGAGGTGGACATTTTGGCAACTGTGATGTACCCTGGCTATAGAAAATGGTGAAGGAAATAATTTATTATGATGTTGGGGGTGGGGTATAAAACCCAATCCCTCCCAGGAAGAACTAAAAAAGGCATATAGGAATCTAGCCTGGAAATACCACCTATGCAGGAATCCAAATGAAGGAGAAAAGTTCGAATAGGTTTCTCATGCTTCTGAAGTGCTCTCTGATGCAAAGAAAATGACAAATGTGGAGAACTAGACATCAAAGAGGGTGGTTCTAGTGTGCTGTGATTCTTTGACAGATATCTCTGAAATGTTTTTTGGAGGAGGCAGAAGAATGCAAAAGGATTAGAGAGATTAAAAATGTTGTTCATCAGTTGTCGGTGACCCTAGAAAATTTATACAATGGTGCAACAAGAAAACTGGCTTTGCAACAGAATATAAATTGTGACCAACGTGAAGGATGAGTTGATGAGAAAAGGAGCTATAGAATGCTGTCCCAATTGCAGAGGGACTGAAATGCAAATAAAAATTCACCCGATAGGACCTGGAATGGTTCAGCAAATTCAATCAGTTTGTGTGGAATGCCAAGGGCATGGGCAATGAATCATCTCTTAAGCTAGATGTAAAAACTGCAATGGAAAATAGTTTAGGAGAAAGAACTCTGGATGTTTGTATTGACAAGGGCATGAAAGATGGTCAGAAGATAATATTCCATGGTGAAAGTAACCAGGAGTCCAGAGATATTATCATTGTTTTGGATAAAAAGGACAATGCTATATTTACATACCTCATTGTGGTGTGAGGATTTTTTCATGAATGTGGCTATCCAGTTGATTGAAGTATTGTGCAGTTTTCAGAAACTAGTATCGACTTGACAATAACAACCATAGTCATTACATCTCATCCTGGTGAGACTGTCAAACATGGAGATACCAAATGTGTTGTTGTTGTTGTTGTTTGTCCTTTGTTCCCAAAGAGGACCATGAGACCGGGTGATGTCATGACTTTCACGGAATCAGATTGGATGGAGTAGAAATGATGGAATTTGGGGGTAGCCAGGTGGCACAGTGGATAAAGCACTGGCCCTGGATTCAGGAGGACCTGAGTTCAAATCCAGCCTCAGACACTTGACACTTACTAGCTGTGTGACCCTGGGCAAGTCACTTAACCCCCATTGCCCTGCAAAAAAAAAAAAAAAGAAAGAAAGAAAAGAATGGATTTTGACTCATCTCAAGAAAGAAGATCCCATTACAATGAAGAAGCTCATGAGGATGATAAATATTCTCCAAGGCAATATTCTACTTCAGACCTCTTAATGTGGGCCAATGAATATTCTTTTTTGTAATGCTGGCTTTTTTTTTTTTAATGGGACAGTGACTAAGTAAAGGACTTGAGTCATCTTAACATCTTTTTTTTTTTTGGTGGAGCAATGAGGGTTAAGTGACTTGCCCAGGGTCACACAGCTATGTCAAGTGTCTAAGGCTGGATCTGAACTCAGGTACTCCTGAATCCAGGGCTGGTGCTTTATCCACTGTGCCACCTAGCTGTTCCCATCTTAACATTTTAACACACTCACTACTTGCTATTGTTTTTGTGTGATATACAACTATTTTTGTTGTTTAGATGTTTCAGTCCTGTCTGATTCTTCATGACCCCATTTTTGGGTTTTCTTGGCAAAGATACTGGAGTGTTTCTCCATTTCCTTCTCCAACTCATTTTACTGATGAGAAAACTATGGCAAATAGGGTTAAGGGACGTCTTCCTGACTCCAAACCTAGTGCTCTGTCCACTGTATCATCTAGCTGCCCATACTGAACAATAGTATTTTTACAAGCTAATGAACAAAATCAGTATCATAAAATGCTGGTTTTGCCATTGATGATGTTTAGTGTGCAAGACAGTTTAATATTGTTAATGATTTCCTTATATAAGGAAACTGCTGAGTATTTTTCATGACTTGTATTTTTGTTTCGATGTATATAGGCAGAGGCTTAGACTGAGGTTTGATTCTTGACTAAATGTACACAAGCATCTGGGAAGCTAGGTAGTAGAGTAGATAAAGCACCAGCCTTGGAGTCAGGAGGACCTGGGTTCAAATTTGGCCTCAGATACTCACTGTGTGTTCCTGGGCAAGTTACTTAACCCAGATTACCTAAAAAAATAGAATATGCATTCCATTGATATAACCCAGTGTCACCTCTGTGCTATGATGAGATGTGGACCAAAGAGGTTTTCACATAAGTGGAGATCTGTGCTATTAGTTGATAAAATCATCACCTCACACTATAATATATAGGACAGGTGGATGGTATAGTGGATAGAGCCCTAGACCTGGAGTGAGGAAGACCTTAGTTCATATCTGGCCTCAGAGACTTACTAGCAATGTGACTCTGGGGCAAATCACTTAACTTCTCTGTCTCAGTTTCCTTATCTGTAAAATGGGGATATTAAGACCTACCTCTCAGAGTTGTTGTGAGGATCAAATGAGATAATGTTTGTAAAGCTTAGCACAGTGCCTGAACACATAGTAGATACTATGTAAATGTTAACTTATTATAGTCACTGTAATGAGTAAAATGTGTTATTTCAGCTGATTTTATGAAGTGTTGTTAAATAAATTGAAGTTAAGTCAAAATCGATCAGTCACTTATACTAGACAGTCTATAGAAATAATGAAAAAAGTAAAGGTAGATGAGGATTTAAATAATAAATCCAAAATAATTTAAAGTAAAATTTAAATCATATGCAAAAATCTTTGTAAATATTGTTATTAACGATTATTTTGTCCAGAACATTATAGGTGGTCATAAACCTTCATTGTGCTTAAAAGTACAAACATATTAACAGTTGTAACACATGGTAAATGAAGAATGATAGAAGAAATAGCATAAAGGAGACATGATAAGGAAAAATGAGCCATTCGCTTAGGAAGTAGGTAGGTTAAACAATGGAGTCTCTTCATTTCCCACCAGCTTCTCTCTTTTGGACTTCTCCATCATGCCCCAGGAGACTCACCATTCTGCAAGATCATAGTGGGAGCTCACTGGTTGGAAGGTGCAGCAGGGAGCTCCTCCCAAAGCTTTTATTTAAGGAGGGTTCTGAGGATGGTCATCTCTTCATTTCCCACCCGATGCCCTCCTTTAGAATTCTGAGTACCAGGGCAGCTAGGTGGTGCAGTGGAAAGAGCACTGGCCTTGGATTCAGGAGTACCTGAGTTCAAATCTGGCCTCAGACCCTTGACATTTACTAGCTCTGTGTGTGTGTGTGTGTGTGTGTGTGTGTGTGTGTGTGTGTGTGTGTGTGACCCTGGGCAAGTCACTTAACCCCAACTGCCTCACCAAAAAAAAAAAAAAAAAGAATTCTGAGTACCTTTCCTTCTCTCCTCCCCCGCTTCTCTCCTCCCTCCCTCCTGCCCCGACTTTTCAGCTTCCTTCTGCATGGATTGTAACCTCTGTGTGCACTGTCTTTCTTTTTTGTACCTGTATTCCCAGCACTCAACACAGTGCTTTGAGGGTGCTTATTAATGTTTACTGACTGACGACTCTTCATGGTCCAGAGGTATCTATGTGTAGTGTGCTTCCCTCCTAGAGCTGTCACCCCCAACTGGAATTTGCATATTGGGTCCCCTGCAGGAACAACTGCAACCCCAAAGTCAAAGAGTATGCTGTGGGCCACCTCCCCCCCCCAAAAAAAAACCACAAAAAAACTTCAGCCTAGAATTTCTCACTGGTGGGCTTACCTTTCATAGATAGCCAGGAGACACAATTAGCGCAAAGCAAAAGCATTTAACTAGGGTGGTGGCAGTATGATAAAATATTCCCCCCACAAACCCAGGATATACTCTCCCCAGGGGCTCCTAGGAGGTGGCAGTGAATAGAGTGCCATGCTAAGAGTCAGATAGACTCCTTTTCCTGAGTTCAAATCCAACACTTACTAGCTGTGTGACCCTAGGCAAGACACTTAACCCTGTTTGCCTCAGTTTCCTCATCTGTAAAATGAGCTGTTGAAGGAAATGGCAAACTACTGCACTATCTTTACCAAGCAAACCACAAAGAGTGGGATATGAATGGCAAACAACCAAACAACAAATACCCTCCCCAAAACACGGGGAGGGAAAGTATATATAAACTTAAGAGTACACTGGTGTGGGGCGGCTAGGTGGCGCAGTGGATAAAGCACCGGCCCTGGATTCAGGAGTACCTGAGTTCAAATCCGGCCTCAGACACTTGACACTTACTAGCTGTGTGACCCTGGGCAAGTCACTTAACCCCAATTGCCTCACCAAAAAAAAAAAAAAGAATACACTGGTGGTGAGGTACAGGACATAGCTGGCCAGAGCAACTCGTACCTCCAATATTGCAAGTCCCAAGTGTTCTTTCTCTTTCTGTGGAGCCCTTACACTTCACCTCCTATCCCAGAGGCTCAGCACTTCTGTTGAGTAAGCTGTGAGGTTGCTCCTCTGCATACCTGGCTTCTTGACTGCTGGGGCTTGTTATCTCTTGAATCTCTATTCAGCTCTTTTCTCTGCTGCCAGACTTGATCCTTTTTTTTTTTTTTTTTTTTTTTTTTTTTGGTGAGGCAATTGGGGTTAAGCGACTTGTCCAGGGTCACACAGCTAGTAAGTGTTAAGTGTCTGAGGTCAGATTTGAACACAGGTCCTCCTGAATCCAGGGCCGGTGCTCTATCCATTGTGCCACCTAGCTGCCCCTCTTGATCCTTTTTTAATTGCCTTGAATGCTGCCTCTCTGTGTCTACATCTGTCTGAAGAATGTGTCTCTGCTTCCTAATGGGAGTGGTATCACCCACTGGACAAGCAACTCTCCTGTGGGGTGGGGTGGCCCATGCTGGGGGGAGGGTAGCGAGTGTTAACATGGGAGAAGAAAGTTCTCTGGTAGAGATGCAAAAAGGCACACTCTAGAAAACTTCTCTGAAACAACTGCTTCAAACTTCTAAACTGGCCTTAGTAGATTTAATTTTAGAAAGGCCTCCAGGAAAGGGTCTACTGGAGTCAGCTCTAACCCCAAAGCCAAATTGTTATGAGCCTAGCATACCCCAGAAGTTCTCTGGGGTAAATCAAAGAACCTTCTCCTTGAGAAACTAAACCAAAGGACAGAAACACCTAAAGAGATAAGTGGCACTGGATCGGGACTGAGCTAGCTCCAAGACCATCACCCTTCATTCCAGTCTCCCTCACCCCTGGGGAGATAAGATTAGGTGTGACTGCTGCCTTTGTGCCATGAGGAGGAGAGAGATGGCTTGAGAGATCCACAGCCACCCCTCACCCAACTCCCCCAGCCACCACCAGTGGGGGATGGTTCTCCCCCAATAAGGGAACTTTCCACAGTCAGATGATCACCCCCATCAGTCCTCTATAAAAGTATCTGCTGGTCTCCTGCTCTAGGAGATAAGTATCTCAGAGCCACGCTCTGTGCCATGCCTTCTCCCCGTAAGAAGAAATCCAAGGATTTCTCTCTTGGTTTCCTTTCCCCTAGCACCCTAAATAAACTATTATTTTATTCTAATTGGATTTGTGTGCAAGAGGGTGTAATTCTTTAAAGAGGAATTCCTAAGAACCCCTACCCCTTACCCTAACCCTATGCCAAAACCCCACCTAATTACCCCATAACACAAATTTTAAGTATGAGGGAAATTGACAAATACTGAGACCTGTTGATTGTCTAGACTTAAGTTATGGAGAAAATGTTAATAGTGCAGATTAAACTTAAAAGTGTTATCTTATGTACATCTGTGAGGGTAAGCCAGTTGTTAAATACTTACTAGCCCACCACTGTCTCCAGGGGGTGTGGCCAACCTTTCCTAAGCCAATGCCCATCTGCCCTTCCAATTCAATCAGAGAACTTCATTAAAAAAAAAAAAAAGAATGATAGGTTCACATCCCTGAATTTTGTTAGCATGTCAATACCAAGTTGTATGCCCTTCACTTTCAGTGATTATATCATCTAGCTATGGGAAGGGAGAGGAGGAGTTTGGAGAGCCAGGAGAGCTCACTTCACCTACTTATGTATACAATTGACAAGAAAACAAGAGAATGGGTTCCAGCATGTTGAGTGGATCACTTGTTTCAGATTGACACGAAGACATGAAAGTCACACAGAATGGGCAGGAAGGAATATATTGCAAATGCATAATGTTGGAGGGAGATTCCTCTGCCCTGAGTTCCCAGATAGTACATATTTTCTTATATAGCTAAGTCATGAAATGGATATAATATAATAGGATGGTGGTAGAATGTGGAATGACACGTACTATTGACTAGCTATGACCTTGGGAAAATCACTCTCCCTCCTTTGAACCTGAGTTTCCTCATCTGTCAGACATGAACGGTTGGTTTAGAGGATCTTTGACTTTCTAGAATGAAATTCTGTGAATGGAATAGTTCTGGAATATAATGGGATGGGATACAATGGAATGGACTTGAACAGTGGGAAGATTTGAGACATGTCAGATGAACAACCCTCACCCAACATTGGGGACAGGAACCAAGACTGGGAAAGGGTAAACCCTGAAAAGCCCCTTTCTTTCATCTCACCCACAGCACCTCCAAAAGGGCTGAGGACAGGGGCCAGGGAAAGAAAAGTGAGCAGTGCAAAGGGCATTTAGGAGACATTATGGTGATAATGATTAAGAAGGGAGTGGAGGAAAGAGTCTGATGGAGGTAGCTATTGATTCTTGGGCATTTTATTTCCTTTCCCTTGTTCCTACTGACCCTGTTTGTGTTTTTTTTTTTTAAGTTCGTTCGTGTTAAAAATAAATCCTGTTCTGTTTTGAGGGAGGCTGCCAGTCTCCTTTCTTGCCCCAATATTGCAGTGAGCCGCTTAGCTAACACTCCCCAATTAAAAATTGGTAGAGCAGGGGCGGCTAGGTGGCGCAGTGGATAAAGCACCGGCCCTGGATTCAGGAATACGTGAGTTCAAATCCGGCCTCAGACACTTGACACTTACTAGCTGTGTGACCCTGGGCAAGTCACTTAACCCCCGTTGCCCCGCAAAAAAAAAAAAAAAAAAAAAATCGGTAGAGCAGAAAGAACAAAAGATTGGAGCGAAGCATGTTGGGTCCTACTCCTAGCTTTGTCACTTACCTGGCTGGTGACTTTGAGCAAGTCACTTCTCTGGGCCTCAGTGTCCTCATCTATAAAACAAGGGATTTGGAACATAGTTTCTTCCAGTTTGTGTTTCTGTATATGTCCATGTCAACACTAGAGGGCAGCAAAGGCCAGGGGACTGCATACCAGTATACTACCAGAGGAAAGGGGGCATCCAGGAAGGAGGGTTTGGACCTCCTTTGCTCCAGTCTTTATACCTCTTCTGAAAGTAAGATGGGGCTCCTTCCCTGAAGCATGGATGTGGAGTAGGGAATGAACCCCTATCTCCATAATCCTGAAGGATTTGGGGTGGGGAAAATGTTGCCCGATGTCAGGAGTGGGGTGAAGAGGGACTCACTGCATACCCAGTGGGGGTAAGGCTGGGGTGGAGTGGGATATACAGTCTCTTGAGGCCCTACCCCCATTTCTTAGTGTGGGATATCTGATGGGGAATAGCAAGAGATGAGTCTTCATCCTTCCCACTCAAGAGTATGTTGGAGAAACACAAACCAACTTACCTGTAGATAATTGTTAAATTTTCAGTGTAAACATTTACACCTCAGAAATAAACAAATACTACAAATCAGGCCTGATTTATTATTTTATTGATTGTCTCAACTTAAAGTGATGGACAAATGTTAATAATGCATATTAAACTTTTTAAAAATGTATTTTATTTAATTAAATATCTCTCACAGATAAAAATTTTTAACATTCATTCTTTAAAAATTCTGAATTCCAAATTCTCTCCCTTCCTCTGTGAGAAGACAAGCAATATGATATTGATTATACACGTGGTCATGAAAAGCATATTTTCATATTAGCCATGTATGCAGATTAAACTTAAAAGTGTATTATATGAACATTCCCCTCCCCCTGGAAATCTGGTTGTTAAACATTTACCACCACACCATAGTTCCCACTTCAAGATTTCTCTCCATTCTAAGAAGTAGGGAGGAGTCTGAAGTAAATGTGGACTAAAGTGACTGCTCCCTCCTCTAGCTTATCCAGCACAGTGGGAAGTGGGGACCTGGAAGAGGAAAAGAAGGATCTAAGAGGAAGGAGCCCCCTGAATCATGCCCTAAAGGATGGGCGGAGCTGAACATCCAGTTGTCATGGATCTGTTGGCTGTGGCAAGCTAATGATAAGGGTTGGGGCTGCCTATCTGTAAAAAAGTGCCCAGCCTCCCTCCCTCCTCACCCACTACCCATTAGATCTGCACATTGTCCTTTTCACATATTCCATCTAAGTCAGGACACCCCATCTTCCATCTCCATTCCTTTTTACTGCCTGTCCACCATGCCTGGAATACATTCCCTCCTCAGCTCAGTCTTTTGGAATCCTTGGTTTCCTTCAAGACTGTATCAAATTTGGGGCAGCTAGGTGATGCAATGGATAAAGCACCAGCCCTGAATTCAGGAGGACCCAAGCTCAAATCCGACCTTAGACACTTGACACTAGCTGTGCGACCCTAGGCAAGTCACTTAACCCCAATTGCCTCACCAAAAAAAAAAAAGAAGAAGATAGATAGATAGATGATAGATAAATGAATGGATAGATAGACAGACCGATAGACAGATAGAGAATTAAATCCACTATCACTCCTTCTAAATATTTTTTACCTCCCTTGGTTTCTGTGATATTCCACTTTCTGGTTTCTCCTTCTTCCTGTCTGACTCTTCCTCTCAGTCTCCTTTGCTTGCCCATCCTCCTCCCAAGTGTGGTCATGTCCTACAGCTGTGTCCTTGCCCCTCTTCTTATCTCTTTCTACCTTCTCATCTTTGGCAATTCCATTGACCTTTTTATTTTTTTGCAGAACAATGAGGGTTAAGTGATTTGCTCAGGGTCACACAGCTAGTAAGTGTCAAGTGTCTGAGGCCAGATTTGAACTCAGGTCTTCCTGAATCCCAGGGCTGGTGCTTTATCCACTTCGCCACCTAGCTGTCCCCCAATCCCATTAACTTTCAGAGCTTCTGTGATTGCCATTATGCAACAACTTCCAAATCAGTCTCAGTCTCTCTTGAGTTCAAGTCCTGTGTTTCTAACAGCTTTCTGGACATTTCCATGTTGGTATCCCACTGAAACCTCTCTTGGAATATGTCCAAAAAGGGATTCATCATCTTCCCCCACACCAACTATCTTATTTCTGTTGATGGCACCACCCAAGTTATCTATCTATCTTTCTATTAGAATGTAAGCCTCTCGAGGACAAGGAGTGTTTCAATTTTATATCTATATCCCTAATGCCTACATGGTGCTTGGCAAAAAATGTAAACACTTGATAAATACTTGCTGATAGATTTATTGATCCTTATTCAATTTTATTCAATTTTATTTTTTTTTTTGTTTTGTTTGGCGGGGCAATGAGAGTTAAGTGACTTGCCCAGGGTCACACAGTTAGTGTCAAGTGTCTGAGACCAGATCTGAACTCAGGTCCTCCTGAATCCAAGGCCAGTGCTTTATCCTACTGTACCACCTAGCTGCCCCTATTCAATTTTATTTAATTAGATTTTCCCTAACATTCTAGCTGGTCAAGATCTTTTTGGATCTTGATTTTAAATGAATTTTAATTTAATGAATAACAACAAAGATGGCGGAGGAAAGGCAGTGAGCTCCCAAACTCATGATACGATCGCTCCAAAAAACATCCAAATGACGCCATAGGAAAATGCCCGGAACAGAAAAACTCAAAGAAGAATGTGCTGAAATCATCTTCTAACCAAGAACGGCTTGGAAGGTCAGAAGGAGGGAGCTGCTGTGCTGATACAGGAGTCAGGCCCAACCCCACAGTCACCCTGACACAGATCCAATTCCAGGAAGGCCTCACCAGAGAAGCAGACCCCCAGAGCCTCTGAATCAGCTGAAGCACCAGTGTTGTCTGGAACTAAGCTCACAGTCTGGTGAGTGGGCTGAGCCCTGGGCAGGGGGGAGACTACAGGGGTCTATGCTGGTGCTAAGGCAGAACTTGGATTTTACACCCCTGCTGAGAACCAGGAGGTAGGCTTGAGTAGCAGTGGCCCAGGTGTGGGAGGGGCATAGGCTTGTCGGAGCTAACAACCACAACACACAAAGCTGGTTGATTAGCAAGTTGGTCTGGAATCATCTAAGGAGCAGGAAACAGGCCAGGCAAGGGAAGAACCTGATTCTCCTTAAATCATACCACCTGGGACTTCTTAAGCTTGGGCTACTGCAGCCTGGAAACAGTGCCCCACCTTAAGGAGCTAAAAGTCTAGTAAAAGAAAGGCAAGATGAGCCTACAGAGAAAGGTGAGGACCATAGAAAGTTTCTTCAGTAACAAGAAAGACCAAGGGGCACCCTCAGAGGAAGATGTCAACATCAGGGCCCCTATATCTAAAGCTTCCAAGAAAAATATGAATTGATCTCAGGCCATAGAAGTGCTCAAAAAGGACTTTGAAGATAAAGTTAGAGAGGTAGAGGAAAAAATGGAAAGAGAAATGAGGGTGATGCAGGAAAGACATGAGAAAAAAGTCAACAGCTTGAAAAGTCAAATTGGCCAAATGGAAAAGGAGGTACAAAAGCTCTCTGATGAAAATAATTGCCTAAGAATTAGGATTGAACAAATGGAAGCTAGTGACTTTGTGAGAAACCAAGACACAATAAAGCAAATCCAAATGAATGAAAAAATGGAGGGCAATGTGAAATATCTTCTGGGAGGAACTGCTGACTTGGAAAATAGGTCCAGGAGAGATAATTTGAAAATTATTGTTCTACCTGAAAACCATGATCAGGGAAAGAGCTTAGACACCATCTTCCAAGATATTCTCAGGGAAAATTACCCTGAAATTCTAGAAGAAGAAGCTAAAATAGAAATTGAGAGAATCCACCGAGCACCTCCAGAAAGAGATCCCAAAAGGAAAACTCCTAGGAATGTTATAGCCAAAATCCGGAGCTCTCAGGTTAGGGAGAGGGTATTGCAGGCTGCCAGAGGGAAGGAATTCAAGTGCTGTGGAGCCCTGGTAGGGATGGCACAGGATCTGGCGGCTTCTGCATTGAAGGACCGGAGAGCATGGAATGTGATGTTCCAGGGGGCAGGGGAAATGGGATTGCGGCCAGGAATTGCCTACCCAGCAAAACTCAGCATTGTCTTTCGGTGGAAAAAGTGGGACTTTGATGGAGGGGAGGACTTTCAGATATTTGTGGTGGAGGGACCTGAACTGAATGGCAGGTTTGACTTTCAAATTTTACTGGAGAACCATGGAAAATTGGAACTGGGGGATATACCTGGGGTCGTATAGTGGGAGACTGTCTTGTGTCTGAGGCCGGGTTTTGGCTGGGATCCCCCTGGGTCCAGGGGTGATGCTTTGCCCACTGTGTCACTTGGCTAGGTGATGACATCTTTAGGGTTAAATTGAGGGGTAAAAGGAATTCACTGGTGGAGGGGGAGGGGGAAGGGCAGAAGTGAAATCCTACATAAAAGTAACAGGAAAAGGCTTATGGAGTGGAGGAAGAGATGGGAGAGGAGCAGGACAGTAAATGAATTTTACACTCATCAGAAAAGGCTCAAAGACCTTAAACTCATCTGAGCTGCCTCAAGGAGGGACTAACAGACACACACCCAACTGGGTGGAGTCATCTGTTTAATCTGGGCAGTAAATGAGCCTAACACTCATCAGAATTGGGTCAAAGACCTCAATCTCATTAGAATTGGCTCAAGGAGGGAATCATGCACACACTTAAATGAATAACAACAATATCTACCTCCATTTGAAAAATAACATGAAATAAAGTGTGAGGAGTTATTGATTCTGCCCACATAAGCTATGTTTGGTACCAAAGATCCCTTGACATAATTCCAGAGTTTTTCCAGAGTTTGTGGCCCATAGGTTGGGAATGACTAGACTAGATGGTCTCCAAATTCCTTTTTCATTCTATCGGTTTATAAGATTATTATGATCCCCCCTTTGCTATACAATTCTATGATTTTAAATTGATAGTGCCAAATCAGCAGAATGGAGAAGTGGGGAACAGATAAAAGAAAAGGTACCAGTGTTCCTAATAGCTAGGAAAGTTCTAAATTCTACTTCTCATAGAATCAAAAGGATTTGAACCTGGACCAGTAAGATTCTAGGTTTAATATGAGCAACTTCCCTCTGGTGATTATTTCTGATTTATCCTGTATATACCTTGTTTGTACGTAGTAGTTTGCATGTTTTCTTCCCCATTAGATGGTGACCTTCTTGAGGGTAGAGACTCTTTTGCTTTTCTTTGCATCCCTAGGGCTTAGCATAGTGCCCAGAATATAATTGTTGTTTTTGTTGTTTGTCCTTCTGTTCTTGAAGAAAACTGTGACATCAAGGAGGTGATGTCACCACTTGCAGTGAACTGGATTTAGGTGAGGGAGGGCTGTGCAAAGTCACCAGCCTCACACTCTCCTCCAGAGCCAGCTGGGCCAAGTGGTAAGATATACATCAGGATGAGTGGAGGTGGCCCTGGACGTTTAAGACAATTGGGGTTAAGTGACTTGCCTAGGGTTACACAGCTAGTAAGTGTCTGAGGCTATATTTGAACTCAGGTTCTCCCAACTTCAGGGCCAGTACTCTATCCACTGTACCACCTAGCTGCCCCCTGTCATATAATAGG
Organism: Dromiciops gliroides; assembly: GCF_019393635.1. NCBI lineage: Eukaryota > Metazoa > Chordata > Mammalia > Microbiotheria > Microbiotheriidae > Dromiciops > Dromiciops gliroides. The sequence continues at coordinate 242,554,298 of NC_057864.1, forward strand.
CTCTTTTTTTTTTTTTAAGTGAGGCAATTGGGGTTAAGTGACTTGTCCAGGGTCACACAGCTGGTAAGTGTTAAGTGTCTGAGGTCGGATTTGAACTCAGGTCCTCCTGACTCCAGGGCCGGTGCTCTATCCACTGCTGGATATCACTGAGCTGCCCCATATAATAGGCTCTTAATAAATGCATATTGAGTGATTGGATTCAGGTCCAGACGAGAGGTAGGTTTATGCACTAAAGACAACTGGCCTGATTACTAGAGAGAGAAAATTTAAGGTCAAAGCTAGAATGGGATACTAATTTCATTCTGAATCCTTCTGTTGTTGTTGAGTCATTTCAGTCATGAATGACTCTTCTTGACCCATTTTGGGGATATCCTGGCAAAGATACTAGAATGGTTTTCCATTTGATTCTCCAGCTCATTTTATAGATAAAGAAACTGAGGCAAAGGACAACTAGGTGTCACAGTGGATAAAAGCACTGGCCTTGGATTCAGGAGGACCTGAGTTCAAATCCAGCCTCAGACACGTGACACTTATTAGCTGTGTGACCCTGGGCAAGTCACTTAACCCTCATTGCCCTGAAAAAAAACAACCAGAAAACAAAATAAAAACAAACAAAAAAAGAAAGGGAGGCAAACAGGGTGGAGTGACTTGTCCAGGGACACATAACTAGTAAGTGTCTGAAACTGCATTTGAACTCAGGGTCTCCTGACTTCAAGCCCAGTACTCTATCCACTGCACCACCTACCTGGCCTATACTGAATCTTTGGCAGAATTTTTGGAAAAGTAAATGACTCTTTCCCTCTTTAGTAGAGAGCTCAATAACCAATTCCAGATAGGATAGGGCAAAGATGGAAGAAGGGATTATTATAATCACTATCATAAGAGGGAAAGTAACCTGGATGATCCAACTGGGCCCATGTACAAGTGGAAGGGGAAAGGGGGAAGGAACAAGAGTTTATTAAGTTCCTACTATGTGCCAGACACTATACTAAGCACTCTACAAACATTATCTTGTGGCTTGTATCTCATATTACTGTTGTTGTTCAGTTGTATCTGACTTTTCATGACCCCATTTGGGTTTTTCCCCCCTTTTAAATAGGATTTTATTTTATTTTATTTTCCAATTTACATGTCAAGATAGTTTTCAACATTCATTTTTGGAAGATTTTGAGTTTCAAATTTTTCTCCCTCCCTCTTTCTCTTCCCTCCCCCTCCTGAATTCAGCAAGCAATCTGATATAGGATATACATTACAATCATGTTAAATAAATGTATTTCCACATTAGTCATGTTGTGAGAGGAAAATCAGAACCAAAGGGGGGGGAAAAACATAAGAAAGAAGAAACAAAAAACACAACAACAAAGTAAAAATAGTATGCTTGAGTCTGCATTCAGACTCCATAGTTCTTTCTCTGGCTGTGGAGAGCATTTTCCACGATGAGTCATTTAGAATTGTCTTGGATTAATGTATTGCTGAGAAGAACTAAGTCTATCACTGTTGATCATCACACAATGTTGCTGCTACTGTGTAGAATGTTCTCTTGGTTCTGCTCACTTCACTCAGAATCAGTTCATGTAAGTCTTTCTAGGTTTTTCTGAAATCTGCCTGTTCATCATTTCTTACAGCACAATGATATTCCATTACATTAATATAACACAACTTGTTCAGCCATTCCCCAATTGAGGTGTACTCTAAATTTCCAATTCTTTGCATTTGGGGTTTTCTTGGCAAAATTACTGGTGTGGCTTGCCATTTCCTTCTCTAGCTCATTTTACAAATGAAGAAACTGAAGCAAAGAGAGTTAAGGGATTTACCCAGGGTCACACAGTGTGGTAAAAATTATTTGTGGTAAAGATTAATATTGAAAATATTAGGGGCAGCTAGGTGGCGCAGTGGATAAAGCACCGGCCCTGGAGTCAGGAGTACCTGAGTTCAAATCCGGCCATAGACACTTAACACTTACTAGCTGTGTGACCCTGGGCAAGTCAACCCCAATTGCCTAACAAAAAAAGAAAGTATTAGCTGAATCATTTGGGAGGGGCCACACGTGGCCCACCCTGAGATTATGTATTCTACTGAGAAGGGCCTCCCCTTTTGGGGGAGGAAAATGGGACACCAGACCTCTTTTGGGGGAGGAAAAAACGAAACAAGACCAGAAGGGAGGGAACTTCTGGGAGGAGGGGTGTGTTCAAAGAGCTCTTGCTCTTTCGGCCTGGCAATCAGTCTGGTGGCAGTCCTTGGACCTGCAGACCCACGTGTTTTGCTCCATTTCAGGTGACTGCGTTTTTCTAACGAGCAACTGTAAACTGACTGGGGTTGGTGAGTTTAACCCTAAATTCCTTTGAACTAGCTTAATTGGGAATGCTCTGGGATTGCATAGGCTAAGCTTAGAGTTAAGACTATCTATCTTTATTTTCTACTTCCTTATTTCCTTAATTGGTTTCACCTTTGTGGTTTAATTAATTCCCAAGTAATAAAACCTGATCCTTTATGAACTAAAGCTCAGAGGTTCCTTTTCTTATTGGCCTGGGAGGAATATATAAAAAAGGAAAGTTCGAAGGGAAGATTAAACCTAAAAGAGTCCCTCATACTTCCGGGACCCCAATATTAAGGCGAGTCGCCCTAATAATGCTCCATATATCACATTTTGGCCCTCACAACAGCTAGTAAGTGTCACAGGCCAGATTTTAATTCAGGAAGATGAATCTTCCTGACTCCAGGCCCATCACTCTATCCACTGCCCCACCTAAATGGCCATCTCATATTATAGCCTGGGATGAATATTTAGAAGTGAAATGTTAGATTCTAAGTTTCTGGAAGGCAAGGACTGTCTTTTGTCTCCCTTTGTAACACTGATGCTTCCTGGCATTAATAAATATTGATTGATTGATATAGAGGGAGCTGAAACATCCAACAAGCATGAAGAAATGAGACAATGCTAAATAAGCCCTCACAAGTCATACCTGTAAAAAAAAATCCCACACCTTCAACTTTTACCATGTAATAATACCAAACCCCTATATTAATATAGTACTTTTAGCCTTTCAAACCATTTTCAAACACATTGTCTCTTTTTGTCCACCCCTCAGCACTGCGACAGAGGTAAGGTTGATATATTTAGCTCTGTTTGGCATGAGAAGCTGAGGCCTGGAAGTAACTCACCTGAGGTCATGGAACAATTTAGTGGCTTATCTAAGAATAGAACTCATGTTTTCAGACCCACTACTTCTTGATAAGCTATAGCACCATGGTTTTTCAGCTACCTCCTTTAGGGGTTAGATTTAAGATTTCATTGACCTAGGAAAACCCTGATAAGAAAACTTCCTACACCAATGCTGATCAGTATTTATTCTCTGGTGGCTAGGTGGGTTATGTCATGACTTGAGCTGAATTGGATTTAAGTGAAGGAGGTCTGTGCAAAATCACCAACCTCACTGTCTCCTCCAGAACCATCTGGGTCCACTGGCAAGATATAGATCAGGACAACTGGAGGTGGCCCCAGATGTTTAAGACATTTGGGGTCAAGTGACTTGTCCAGGGTCACACAGCTAGTAAGATTCTGAGGTGAGATTTGAACTCAGGTCCTCCAGACTTCAGGGCCAGTGCTCTATCCACTGCACCACTTAGCTGCCCCAATGTAGGAAGGCATGGAGGGCAATGGAATGGTTAAGTTCAAGGAACCCAGTGGGATGAACACAGTGAATATGAAGGAGAGGAATATGAAATAAGACTAGAAAGACAATCTGAGGACTCTCTGTGTTGTTGTTGTTGTTGTTTGTTTTTCATTCTCAAAAGAGGACCATGACATTGGAGCGATGTCATGACTCTCAGTGAATTAGATTTAAGTGTGGCAGGGCTGTGCAAGGTCACCAACCTCACTCTCTCTACTCCAGAGCCATCTGGGTCCAGTGGCAAGATATGCATCAGGACGATTGGAGAGGGCCCTGGATGTTTAATCAGTTGGAGTTAAGTGACTTGCCCAAGATCACACAGCTAGTGTCAGAGGACAAATTTGAACTCAGGTCCTCTTGACTCCAGGGCCAGAGCTCTATCCATTGCGCCACCTAGCTGCCCCTCTGTGTAAGCGGCATAGTACATAGAACACTGGACCTAGAGTCAAAAAGACCTGAGTTCAAATCCTAAGTCAGACACTTCCTGGACAAATTTTGCAATCTTTTATTAGCCTCATCTGTAAAATGGGGATAATAATAGCACGTATTTCCCAAGGATGTTGTGAAGATAAAGTGAGATAAAAGCCCTTGACAAACCTTACATAGCTATATAAATGTTAGCGGCTGTTGCTGTCATTCTCCTGCAGTCAAAAGGGAAACACTGAAGTTTTTGAGCAAGGAAAGAAGAAGCAAGATTATTGTGACAGTTTTTCTTAATAATTACAAATTGTACCTAATAATTACAAATAATTTCAAAATATTACAAAAATTTTCAAAAGCTTTCCTTCTCATATGGTTTAGCATTATGTTGTTTCAAATTCACAAGGTTCACACTTAGCGTGTTCATAAGGCTTTTCTCTCACAGTGAATTCTCTGATGCAGCCTACCTGTAATCTATCTAAATGCTTTCTCCCAATCATGACACTTAATTAAGGTCTCAACATTGTTCTTGGAGGCTTTGCCACATGTCTTTCATTCATGGAGTTTTCTCCCTATATGGATTCTCTACTGATCTATCTCTAAGGATTGTATTCCTATAGTGAAGGCTTTCTCACACTTCTTCCACTCTTAGAGTTTCCCCCATGTGGATTCTGAAATGACTAATATGAACTATATTTCTAGTAAAAAGCTTTACCACTGTTTATATTCATAGGATTTCTCTCTTGGGTAGGATCTGATGGAAAGTAAAAACTGAGTTATAACTTGAGGCTTTTCCATACTTCTCATACTCAGCATTTCTTTTAGGTATGAAGGTTTGAACCTACAATAACATGTGGCAGTCCCAGAGGTTACTTGCATATTTGGCAATAACAGCCCCCCACAAGGTGGAGAAAGATAAAGAGAAGACAGCACATATGTGTGTGTGTGTGTGTGTGTGTGTGTGTGTTTATAAGAAGCTTTTATTTGTCCAGTGAGATTCTATCAATCTGAGCTCTGACCCAAGAGATTTCTGGAGATCCTGATACTTTAATGATTCTTAGAAGAGGCAGTTGGTGACATTAAACTACTTGGAGTATTGGTTTATAAAGATGTTTTCATTATATTTAGGAAGTCAGAAGAACAGAAAGAGAAAGAAAGTATTCCATTAGCTAGAAGCTGCTAATCTAAAGCTGTCAATTAAATCCTGCCAAACTCCTGTCACATATATGTGTAGCAGCCTTCACCCCCTTTCCCAACCCCCTACTCATATGGGGCAGGGCAGGTCTTCAGAGGGCAGTTTGTTGCCTATTGCTCCCCTCAAAGTCCTAGGCTTGACTCCGTGGGGCTGGGCATTCTTTTTTTTTTTTTTTTTTTTTTGCAGGCAATGGGGGTTAAGTGACTTGCCCAGGGTCACACAGCTAGTAAGTGTCAAGTGTCTGAGGCCAGATTTGAACTCAGGTACTCCTGAATTCAGGGCTGGTGCTTTAACCACTGCGCCATCTAGCTGCCCTGCAAGGGCTGGGCATTCTAGCACTGTTCCTCACCAGTTCCCGCCCCCCCACATTGTGCTCCCCACTGGTTATCAGTTAGCCAGCTAGAGTTAATTAGTTTTTAGAAACATGTTTTTACTAAATTGGTATAATAAGAACATTGCAATCCTTTCCTCCTCACCCCCAAGGCAATTCCTTCTATCAAAACTTGATCTACTTGCTGTTGAAAATATTTTGTGTGTGTGTGTGAGAGAGGCAATTGGGGTTAAGTGACTTGCCCAGGGTCACACAGCTAGTAAGTGTCGTGTCTGAGGCCAGATTTGAACTCAGGTCCTCCTGAATCCAGGGCTGGTACTCTATCCACTGCGCCACCTAGCTGCCCCCGCTGTTGAAATTTTCAGCTAGAAAGTTCTTGCTGGAATTAGCCTGCTAAATTCCTCTACTCTGAACTAGCCCAGTGTCATATAAATAGGCCCAGTAGTGGGTCCAGTTCCTTCAAAAAGTTTCCCATATATTTCCTGTTTGTCTTCCAATGGTCAAAGTATTTACCACATTGACAAATAATTGTTCACACCTTGTTTTTATTTTTGATCATTGATTCATTAGGAGTTATTCATACCTAGTTTATAGATTTAAGTGATTAATTGAAGTCCTCTGGGCCTCCTTTGTTTATATTAAGTGGAGTACCCCTTTCCACTTACACATGGTTCACATAGTATCTGAGCAGAGAATACTGAGCCTGAGGAAATGAAGTATTCTTCACTTGCTCACATTTGCAGAATTATCAGGAATTGGAGATGTTTCTGGGGTTTGATGGTATCCAGAAAGTTTTTTAATTTTAAAAATCACTAGCTGTGTGACTCTGGGCAAGTCACTTAACCCTCATTGCCCCGCAAAAAAAAAAAATCAATTAATCAAACCAAGACATACCTTTTTACCATATCCTACTCTCAATTGAGAAGACAAGAAAAACAAAACACATTAAAGCAGGTCCATATTGACCATGTAAAAAAAAGATGTTTGTGACTAATGCAGAAATATGTTTAATGTTATTATATATATATATACATATATATACATACATATATATATATGTAACGATTGGAATGACACCACCTGCTGTAGACCTCCTGTAGAAGAGTTCCACCCATGAAGCGAAGGTCTTTGAGGGCAAGACCAGGAGTCTTTTCTTTGGCGTCAGGAAGTGACGCGGTCTAGTGGGAGGAGGAAGGAAGAGACTGGCGCTGACTCTGGGGCTCTTTCCTTTGGACTCTGGTGGAGAGCGGAGCTAGAAATGTGCTCTCCCTTTAATAGATAGGAATCTAGGCCTTTCTCTCTCTCTTTACCAAATTCTTATTCTCCTTAATAAATGCTTAAAAGTCTAACTCTTGCTAAAGCTTATAATTTATTGGCGACCACTCATTAGATATTTTAGACAGTTTAGCTAGAATTTTAGCCCTTAACATATACATACACACACACACACACACACACACACACACACACACATACACACACACATATATATATATATAAAACCTATATCAGATTACCTACTGTCTAGGGGAGGGGGGAGGGAAGGAAGGGAGAAAAATTTGAAATTGGAAATCTTATATAAACAAATATTGAAAACTATCTCTACATGTAACTGGAAAATAATAAAATACCTTTACTTTAAAAAAAAAGATGTTTGTATCATCCTGCATTCTGAGTCCTTCACCTCTCTGTCAGGAAGTGGGTAGCATGTTTCATCATCAGTCCTCTGGTAAGAGTTCAGCACAGTAAAAACTCCAACACACGTATATGTTGTAGCTTGTTAATTTATTCCTTAAGTTACAGGCACCCCCTCAGATTCCTTTTATTTACCACCTCAAAAAGAGGCAGATTTTTGTACATCCTTAGAGTTTATTTTATTTAGGACTGATCCTTCCCTTAATAGGCTCTCTCTCTAATTCCTGCTTTTTTCTTCTCCCCTTTCCCTTCTATTTTTCTGTTTAGTGAAATGTATTTCTGTACCCAAATGAGTGTGTTTGTATGTATGTGTGTGTATATATTCTTCCTTCTTTTGACCAGTTTAGATGAAAATGACCTTCAAGTATCAGTCACTCCCCTCACTCCTCCTCTTTGTATAGGTGTTTACTTATGCACCTTGATAAAGTGAGACAATTTCCCCTAACCTTCCCTTTATTCTCACCCTCCTCTCTGTTACCTAATGTATTCCTCTCCCTTTCTCTTCCCATTCTTTTCTTAAGATCACCAAGATATAACAGAACTACTCCCTTGTCTAACTGGACTCTCTTCATGAATTCTGATGCTAGGCTTCTGAGGGGATATATGTATCATCTCCCCATATTTGAATGCAGTTTATCTTTATCACTGTTCATTCACGATTATCTTTTTATGTTTCTCTTAATTTTTGTGTTTGTGCTACAAGTTTCTACACAGCTTTGGTTTTTTCTTGAGGAATGCTTGAAAGTCTCCCATGCCTGGAATACTCTCCTTTCTCTGCTGTGACTACTGACCTCCCTGGCTTCCTTTAAGTCTCAACTAAAATCCCATCTCCTACAGGAAGCCTTTTCCAACCCCTAATCACTCAAATGACTTCCCTCTGCTAATGATTTCCTATTTATCCTGTATATAGCTTGCTTTGTATATATTTGCTTTCATGTTGTTTCCCCCATTAGATTGTAAGTTCCTTAAGAATAGGCACTGTCCTTTTTTTTTTTTTTTTTTGGGTGGGGCAATGAGGGTTAAGTCACTTAGCCAGGATCACACAGCTAGTAAGTGTCAAGTGTCTGAGGCTGGATTTGAACTCATGTCCTCCTGAATCCAGGGCTGGTGCTTTATCCACTGTGCCACCTAGCTGCCCTGGCACTGTCTTTTGCCATTTTTTTTTACATCCCCAGTGCTTAGCACAGTGCCTGGCATATAGTAGTCACTTAATAAATGTTTATTGATTGATTGATTAAAAATCCTTTATTTCATTAAAGTTCTGTTTCTTCCCCAGTACCATTATACTCAATTTTGCTGGGTAAATTATTCTTAATTGTAAGTCTTTATCTTTCTATAGCCTTTTATAACCTATAGTCATCTAGAATATCATATTCCAAGGTCTCCTTTCCTTCACAGTGCTTGATGTTAAATCATTTGTGATCCTAACTATGGCTCCTTGGTACTTGTATTCTTCCTTTCTTTCTGCTTGCAATATTTTTTTGCTTTGACTTAGAAGCTCTCAATGTTTGTGAGTTTTCATTTTGGAATTTCTTTTAAGAGGTTACTAGTAGATTCTATTTCCACTTTGCTCTTTGGTTCTAAGAGATTTGGGCAGTTTTCTTTTAAGATTTCTTGAAATGATGAATAGACTCTTTTTTTTTGTTCATGGCATTCAGATAGTCTGATGATTCTTACATTTTTCCTCCTTGATCTGTTTTCCAGGCTATGAGATACCTTGTTTTCTTTTCTTTCTTTTTTCCCCAATCTTTGACATTTTTCAATATTTCTTTTTTTTGTTTTGTTTTTTGTTTTTTGTGGGGCTATGAGGGTTAAGTGATTTGCCCAGGGTCACACAGCTAGTAAGTGTCAAGTGTCTGAAACCGGATTTAAACTCAGGTCCTCCTGACTCCAGGGCCAGTGTTCTATCCACTGCGCCACCTAGCTGCCCCTCAATATTTCTTATTGCCTCATTGGGTAATTGGCATCTATTTTGTCCATTCTAATTTTCAGTGAGTTTATTGCTTGGGCCAAGCTGTTAATGCCCATTGCAAGTCTTTTTTAAAATAACTCTTATTTTTTTCCCAATTTTTTTCCTCAAGTGCTCTTTGTTCGTTAATAAGAACAATTGTAAGTCTTTTTTAAATTCTTGCTTCACTTCTCCTAGGAATTCTAGTTGAATTTGTCCCCATGTTGAATATTTCTCTGAGGCTTTGCTTGTAGATGTTTTGGGGGTCATTCTCTTCTGTGTCTTAAGCATATCTACTACTATAATGGGTCATTATAGTGTGGTTCTTTTTTGTTTACACATTTTTTCAGACTACTTCCTGACTTTGGACTTGATGTTAGGGCTGGGTTCTGTCACTTTCCTGGAGGCAAGTTTTGGGCTGGTCTTGTCGCTGCTTTCTTGGGGGTATTAAGTGTTGTTATTTCAGGAGTGCAGAGGTAGGCTGGGGACCTATAAGCTTTCAAGGCTCCCAAAGTGGCCTGATGCAGGGTAAAGTCTGATTGCTGCTCTCTATGTCCATCCCCGGTCTAAGCTCTGCAAATTCCTGGCCTGGATTTGAATTTGAGCAAGAATAGGCTACTGTTGGATTTAGACCCTATCAGTCATCTGGAAAGCTCTATTGGTTTAGAGTGGCAGAACTGTAGGTTCGCCTGTGGTCTGAGATTCCTGCCCTGATTATTAATTTGCAGTGTGGGGTAGATGGTTGGGAATTCTGCCACATTGCTTCTTCTATTGCTGCTACTGGCTTCTGAACTTCCTCCTTTCTCAGTATACTTCTCAAGGCCCTTCTTTCTACCCAGGAACATCACTTCCCTACTCTAGTCTTCTTCTTTAGGGTCTTCTCTGCTTACATTTCTTTTTTTTTTTCTTTTTTTTTGGGGGGGGATGAGGCAATTGGGGGTTAAATGGCTTGCCCAAGGTCACACAGCTAGTAAGTGTCAAGTGTCTGAGGCTGGATTTGAACTCAGGTCCTCCTGAATCCAGGGCCAGTGCTCTATCCACTGCTCCACCAAGCTGCTCAGGTCTTCTTCTTACTCTGGATATGTGACACTGGGCAGTGAGTGAAAAAGCTGCCAGTTGGTACCTATCCCCATTGTAATGCCCTAGTATGGGTCTAGGGGTGCCCTATATGGGTCTGGAAGCTCCTCTTGCTCAAGTGCACAGCCTTTCCTGAGCACTGGAGTACTCATCTTGGCACGTTCCTATCCCAACCCAATCCTCAGTTTCTGCAGACACTTTGTCTGTCTCCCTATCCTGATCTGGGTTGGAAAAAATTACTCCGATTTTTTCTGGATTTTCCCAATCAGGAATCAATTGGTCTGATACACTTTCTAGGTCTATCTGGGTCTCACTACACTACTTCCTATAACTTCAGCATTTGGCTCTGCCATCCTTCATCCTCGTGGGAAATTTGTGAAGGACTTTGCCACCAGAGTTCTAAAGTCTTTTGGTGTTATAAAACCTTTAAACGATCTCAGTTTTGGATATGTGACTGAGAAGAGCCATAGGTAGTAGAGAAGAGGAGGGGAAACTTAGCCTCAACTCACCTAGTTGGAACTTTTTGGAGGTCACTGGAATGAGAAGAGTGACTAGATCCCTTAAGGTTTGATTAGTCGCAACACACATGCTCTGGGGTTGGCTTTTGCAGATGCAAACAATTCCTTCTTGCCACATACTGACAGCGTCCTGGAAGGGCTAGGATTGGGGCTTTTGGGGGGGATGGGGAGGTTGGCCAGAAAATAGACTACCAGTGGCTTATTATATTTGCTAGTAGGAGACTAGCAAATACAATAACAGTGAGACGTAGTGTCCCGTCCACAAGTTGAGGTTCTCTAAATTTCATGATTATGGGTACGGAGCTTGATTTCAAGCATTGATGGACAACAAGCACTGAGACACATGTACATTCACATATGGGTGTGTGTGTGTGTATATATGTGTATATGTATCTATTTATTCATCTATCCATCTATCTATCTATCTATCTATCTATCTATCTATCTATCTATCTATCTATCTATCTATCTATCAATGTCCTTAAAGGCCCTAAGTAGTATGCCACCAGCAAAAAATGGGTTGCTATTGTGTTCCATCATGAGTTTGCCATGTATTATTAGTCATGGAGAGCCAACATAAATGTGTATACCCAGTTCCTTAGGTCCCTGACATCAGAAGTCATAATGATTTCACTGAGGGGATGAAGGCAATCTGTGACACAAAAGGGTCAGGGTCACTAATATAGAAAAGTACAGAGTCACTAATGTAAGCACAGCCAAGAGTCTGGGGCTTCCTCCGGAAATCAGGCCATCTGGGGAAGTGATTTTTGTAGCCTGGAGCCAATCTTCCCAGCCTAACTTGCCTGTGGATTACTGGTGGCAAGCCTAGTATCCAGCTGAAGTTATATTGACAATCAGACTTTACCCTGCATCAGGCCACTCTGGGTGGCAAGAGAAAGGATTGACCCTCAGGGATTAAAATTCAGCTCTTCTGAAGATACACTACCAGTTGGGGGAGTGGCAGAAGTTGGGTTTCTAGCACGGTGTTCTGTTTTGGACTCTAACTGATCCAGCCTGAGGTATGAGGAAGCAATTAGTGTAGCCAAAGCCTGCTAATCAATGGTTATAAAAGCCCATCTTGATGAATTTGTACGTGGGTCAAAGGCAAACTCTAAAGCTGATGTGGAAAAGTTCTGGAATAACAGGAGATGTATATAAAAAGTCTGAGCCCTGTGGCTTACTTATTCAAAGGAAAGTACTACTGCTTTTTGTAGTAACAAAGGACTAAAAGGAAAGTGGGCATCTAATGAGTGGGGTATGTTTGAACAAAGTATGCTATATAAACATCATGAAAGATTATTGCACAGGGCCTGGTATGTACCTGGTATCACCTAAGAGGATGATTTGATGCTAAAAGAAATGGGGTGGGGGGAGCAGCTAGGTGGTACAGTGGATAAAGCACTGGCCCTGGATTCAGGAGGACCTGAGCTCAAATCTGGCCTCAGACACTTGACACTTACTAGCTGTGTGACCCTGGGCAAGTCACTTAACCCTCATTGCCCCACAAAAAAAAGAAAGAAAGAAAGAAAGAAAGAAAGAAAAAAGAAAAAAAGGAAATGAGGAGTATGAGAAATTCAGAGAAGACGTGTGAACTAATGCAAAGAGAAGAAAGCAGATCTAGGAGAATTATTGATAGGATGAACACAATAACATAAAGAAAAACAATACTGAAAGATTTCAGAAGTCTGATCAATGCACAGTAGTAACTGGTTATGACTTTAGAAAATGGGTCGTGAAGTATGCTTGGTAAAGTAGTGCACTATAGATGCAGAATTAGGCATACATGTTCAGACATGGTCAATGTATTGATTTAGTTTGCTAAACAGTGGTTTTTGTTTTGTTTTAAAATTTTTTATTGATTTTTTGATTTTTTTCTTTGATCTCTATTTTTAAACATATTCACCTCCCCTTTCCTCCCCCAGAAAGCCCAGGCCCCCTTTTCAGTACACTCTTCATCTGTGACCCTGAATTGGGTAGTAGATGACAAAGCTGGTGGTTGGCACCTGTCCCCATTGCAATGCCATGATATGAGTCTAGCAGTCCAGATTATAACTCAATATTAAGTTATAACAAAAGAGAGACAGAGGCAAGGAGGAGGAGAAATACAAAGGAGAGGAAGAGAAGGAGAAGGGAGAGAGAGACAAGGGAGAGAAGAGAAAGGAGGGAAGGAGAAGAGGAGAAGGGAGAAATTGGAGAGAGAGGGAGAAGAAGGAGGAAGAGGAAAGTAATAGAGAATGAGAGTTATAGACAAGAGAAAGGAAGAAGAAAGGAGGGAGGAGAGAAAATAAAGAGGGAAGGAGAAAGAGAAGGGAGGGGAGAAATTGGAGAGAGAGGGAGGGGGAGGAGGAAGAGGAAAGAGAGAGAGAGAGGAGACTAATTTCAGAGTTAACCCTTTCTGAGCTTCCAGCTTTGGAGATACCAAGGGAACAAAGGTAACCTATAGAGAGTAGTTCTCAAAATATGGTCCCTAGACTCCCACGGAGGGGTGGAGGGGGTGGTGTCTCCAAGATGCTTTCAGGGAATCCAACAAATCAAAACTATTTCATAATTATACCAAGGTATTTTAATTTCTAATGCTGTAAATATCGGCAACTATAACCCACATTAAAAAAAGTTCTTTGGTGGGGGTGGGGGTGGGGTGGGGTGTTCTTCAATAAGTAAGAGTTTGAAGGTCTTGAGACCCAAAAGTTTGAGAATCACTTCTATACAGTCTGACCTTTTAGAGGCTTCAGAAAGCTTCATTTGGTCTCAATCTTCACAGTCCTGGAATTAGAACTGCATTTCAATGGCTGTGAGAAAATTCACAGAGGATGGGGAGACCCAAGTGGTCCAAAGTGACAGGTCACAATACAAGTTCTCAAATTATCTAACCAGTGACTAAGCTGACATGAAATACTTTAGTACAATGATGGACAGTGTCACTCATGTAGCCAGGCAGTGCTTGCTGGTACAGTGCCTTTGGGAACTAAAGACAGAAATATTAAAGACATATATGGAATCTACTTTGAATAAACTGACCATGTGACCAATATATGCAGTAGTGTTAAACTCAAATAGAATCAGATTCCTGTGGGCCACATATTGACTTAGAAAACCACAAATCAACATTATCTATCTTATATTGTATTTTAATTCCCTCAAGTTTGACACCTCTGATATATAGTATTTACCTAAATCCAGTGCTTTGCACATGGCAGGAATTTAAGTATTTGTTGACTGACTGGCTAAATATATCTGTGTAAGTCACATGCAACATAACTTTGTGGAATCCAAGAATCAAAAAGAAAGCTGTATAGGTCCAATTGAGCTAAGACCAGAACTCAACATTAATGAGAACACTTTGGAGGATGGATATTCTCCGTGTGGGATTATAGGTAGGAAGGAAAGAAAAATGGAAGAAAGGAAGGAAGGAAATAAGGAAGGAAAGAAGGAAGGAAGGAAGGAAGGAAGGAAGGAAGGAAGGAAGGAAGGAAGGAAGGAAGGAAGGAAGGAAGGAAGGAAGGAAGGAAGGAAGGAAGGAATTCCTGTCGTAGCCCCAAAGACAATGCAACCACTTGGCATGGAGCACATAGATTGCTAGATCTATTTTTTAAAAATAGATCTTGGGAGGGGCAGCTAGGTGGTGCAGTGGATAGAGCACCGGCCCTGGAGTCAGGAGTACCTGAGTTCAAATCCTGCCTCAGACACTTAACACTTACTAGCTATGTGACCCTGGGCAAGTCATTTAACCCCAATTGCCTCACTAAAAAAAAAAAAAAGATCTTGGGGCAGCTAGGTGGTGCAGTGGATAAAGCACTGGCCCTGGAGTCAGGAGGACCTGAGTTCAAAACTGGCCTCAGACACTAGCTGTGTGACCCTGGGCAAGTCACTTAACCCTCATTGCCCTGTCCCCCCCCTCCAAAATAGATCTTTATTGATACTTTTTGTTCTTATATCCCCAGATTTTCCCTATATTCCCATTTGAACTCAGTGGTATAGTGAATAGAGTGCCAGGCCTAGAGTCAGGAGGACCTGAGTTCAAAACTGGCCTCAGACACTAGCTGTATGACCCTGGGCAAGTCACTTCACCCTGTTTGCCTCAGTTTCTTCATCTGTCAAATGAGCTGGAAAAGCAAATGACAAAAAACTCCTGCATCTTTGCCAAGAAAACCCCAAATGGGGTCACAGAGAGTTAGACCCAAATGAAACAACTGAACAACAACAACTTTGTGACTCTACGACCAGCACTCTATCCACTATGCCACTTAGCCCCCATCATCATATTTATGTAGCACAATTTGTTTAACCATTCACCAGTCATTGGACTGCATCTATTTCAAAACTGGATGCGAATTAGCCTGCTAGGTAAAAACCAACCAATCAATATTTATTAAACACTGTGCTAGATGCTGAGAATTCAAAAACAAAAATTAAGTAATACCTGCCCTCAAAGAGCTTACATTCGGGGCAGCTAGGTGGCACAGTGGATAGAGCACCGGCCCTGGAGTCAGGAGGACCTGAGTTCAAATCTGACCTCAGACACTTAACACTTACTAGCTGTGTGACCCTGGGCAAATCACTTAACCCCAATTGCCTCACCAAAAAAAAAAAAAAAAAGAGAGAGAGAGAGAGCTTACATTCTATCAGAAGAGAGAACATGCAGACAAAAAGAATATGTAGAATAAGTACAAAATGGTTTTTGGGAGCAGGCACTAACAAATGAGGGGATCATGGGAAATAGGGAAATGCCCCATGAAAAAGGTGGTGTTTGAATTTAGCTTTGAAGAAACTAGGGATTCTAAGAGTCGGAGGTGAAGAGGAAATACAGCCCACGAATGAGGTGAAGAAACAGTCAAGAGGTCAATTTGGCTATATTGGAGAATGTGTGAAGGAAAGTCTGTATAATGAGCCTGGAGAGGCAGACTGAAGCCAGATTGTAAAAGCCTTTAACCGACAGTGGAGTTTGTGCTGGATTCTAGAGGAAATAGGGAATCACTAGGAGGGAGGAACAAGATTAGCCCTGTGCTTTAGGAAAATCACTTCCACAGCTGTAAGGAAGATGGATTAAAGAAGGAAGAGACTTGAAGCAGAGATAGCAATTAGGAGGCTATTCTAATAGGCAGACAGGATGTGGTGAAAGCCTAGGATACAGTGGTGGTCAAGTGGCCAGAGAAAAGGAGACCGATGCAAGAAGTGTTATGGAGGGAGAACAGAAAAGATTTGACAACTGGATGGCCATGTGGTATGAGGGAGAATGAGACAGAGTCATGGATGCCTCCAAGATTGGGACTTGAGAGGACTAGAAGGATGGTATTTTTCCACAAAGATAGAAAAGATCAGAAGGGTGGACTAGAGAGGAAGGATGAGTTCTGGAACTTCCAGTTAAGATGGTGACATGAAAGGTCTCAGTCAACACAAACCCTCTGACAAACAACTCAACAAAGATTTAAGAGTGCCGGATAAAGCAATGATCAACACAACTAAAGGAAAACACCAAAAAGTACTTCCATCCAGTCTAGGACTATACAAGAAGATGGTGGTCACTGAATGAAAATGCAGCAAGGGACCAAGGCAGCTCTGGATAGGGCAATGCATCAAAAGACCAAGAGAGCTTCACAATGGGCAGTGCACACACAACTCCTGGATCTCCAGGACCATATCTTGTCAGAGTTACAACAATAAACAAAGTCAGGTCCTTGTAGGAGATTTGCCTTGGGCAACTGCTGCTGCAGCCCATACAGGAAGGATGGGTGGGGCCTGGAAGTAGCATGATTTCTGATATCTATTTGGGGCTGTAAGGGCCAAACCAGAGGTTAAAGTCAACTCCAAGTTCATGGTTACATAAGGAGTCAGAGACAAGGCTAGTACCTTTAATGGACTACTAGGAGGAGGTAGAAGCCAGGATTTGTGATTTGGAAAGGGGGTATGATTCTATGCCATCTTCAGTAGATAGAACACTGGACCCAGAATCAGGAAGACCTGAGTTCATATTCAGTGTCAGATACTTGCTAGCTGTGTGACTCTGGACAAGTTATTTGACCTGTTTGCTTCAGTTACCTCAATCATAAAAATGAGGATAATATTAGGATCTATCTCAGTGTTGTTATGAGGATCAAATAAGGTAATATTTGTGAAGTATTTAGCAAAATGCCTGGCCCATTGTAGGCCCTATATAAAATTTCTTACCTTTGTTATTATTATCATCGTTCTTTATTGTTATTATTTTAAATTGTGGCACAAGAGTAGCAGAAGGATATCATACCACTGTTCAAGAAGCTTCCATGGCTCCTATTGACTAATAAAAGACAAACTCTTCCATTTGGCATCTAAAACTCTTCATAATACCATTCCAACCTATCTTTCTAGACTTAGCAAATTGCCCCCTCCTGAATAAACTGTCTTGTTGTAGCAGAGGGGCTTATGTAGCTCAATGAAAATATGAGCAATGCCATGCAGGCTTACCCAAGACAGACAGATCATAGTGGAGAGTTCTGACAAAAGGTGATCCACCAGAGAAGGAAATGACAAACCATTCCAGTATTTTTGCCAAGAAAAACTCATGGACAATAGTAAAATGATAAAAGAGATGACATCAGAATGCCATGGTCTACATGGCAGTGGTCTACAGGGTCATGAAGAGATGATATCTGTAAAGCACCTGGAACCATTCCCAACACATAGTAGGTGCTTAACAAATGCTTAGTCTCTTCCCTTCCTTTCTCTTGCCTGCCATGCCATGCCTGGAATGCTCTCCCTACTCACTATTATTTCTTGTAATTCCTAGTGACCTTCAAGGCTCAACTTAAGTGTCCCTTTTTATATAGGCCTTCCCAGAGAGCCCCAGTTGTTAGTTTGGGTTACTTATCTGCCTTCATGTTCTGCCCTCCCCTCCCGTCCCCTCTTTTCATCTAAGCTTCTCTTTTTTAAGTAATAAACATTTTTATTTATAGTTTTGAGTTCCAATTTTTATCCCTCCTTCCCTCCCTCCCCTTTCCCCTCCCTGATGTGGTAATCAATCAGATATGGGTTATACATATACGATTATGTAAAACATGACCCTATTAGTCATTTTGTACAAGAAAACTTGGATGAAAGAAAAAATGAAAGAAAGTGAAAAATCGCATGCTTCGGTCTGTCTTCCATCAATAGCAGTTCTTTCTCTGGAGGTGGATAGTATGCTTCATCAATAGTTCTTTGGGACTTAGATCATTGTATTGCTGAGAATAGTTGTCATTCACAGTTCTCCATCAAACAATAGTGCTGTCTCTGTGCACAGTGTTGTCTTGGTTCTGCTCACTTCACTATACATCAATTCATACAAGTCTTTCCAGGCTTTTCTGAAAGCATCCTGTTGTCCTAATGAGGAATTGTTAAAGGAACTATAATTGCTTGGCCAGGAGAAGAGAAGGGGGATGGGATGGGGACAACACTGGGTAATTGTCTCTAGGTATCTGTTGTTCATTTCTGCCCCACTCTACATGACCCCATGGACTCCATGGGGTTTTATTGGCAAGAATACTGGAATGGTTTGCCATTTCCTTCTCCAGTGTGTTTCCATTTCACAGATGAGGAACTTGAGGCAAATAGGAGTTAAGTGACTTGACCAGAGTCACACAGCTAGTTAAGTGTCTAAGACTGGATTTGAACTCATATTTTCCTGACTCCTGGCCCCCTTGCTCTATCCACCTTGTTGCCCCTAATACAATAATGTAATAGCAGTCCCCAAATCAGTGTAACCAACTTAATTCTCACAAAAGTATATTTATTAATCATGCTGGTCACTAATCAGTTTTGATCAAGTCAATGATAATACTTACATTTAACAAACTAAACTATTTTGTAGAGTCGTGGGGTATATTCAGAAAGGCACATCTCAATTCTGACTCTGGGTTTCTATCACAGATAGTGGCTCTCAGCTTTGACTTGAGTGGATTCATGAACTTTCATAGACCCAGGTGAACCCCAAAGTCATGAAGTTTCAGGTACTTAAGCACAGCTGGCATTTTACTCTACAGGTCAAATTCAGACCTGATCAGGAAGTTCCAGTGGTATCCTGTTACATCTGGGATAAAATATAAAGTTTTCTGGCTTTTAAAGTCCTTTACGATCTGACTCTAACATTTTTTTATAGACCAGGGGTTCTTGGCCAGGCATTTTTGAACTTAAAAAAAATTTTTTTTAGATAACTATGTTCCTTTTCTTTTTTTTTAAAAAGTATTTTATTATTTACAGTTACATATAAGGATAGTTTTCAACATTTGTTTTCACAGGATTTTAGTTCCAAATTTTTTTCTTCCACCCTCCCTTCTCTCCCTCTTCCCCAAGACAGAAAGTAGTCTGATATGTTGCATATGTACAATCACATTAAACATATTTCTACATTAGTCTTCTTGTGAAAGAATCAGAGCACAAGGGGAAAACCTCAAAAAATAAGGAAAAAAACAGTCCAAAAGTAGAAACAGTATGATTCAATCTGCATTCATAATTCACAGGGTTTTTTTTTTTTCTGGATGTTGAGAACATTTTCTATCATGAGTTCTTTGAAATTGTTTTGGATCATTGCATTGCTGAGAAGAGCCAAGTCTATCCCCATTGTTCATCACACAATGTTGCTGTTACTGTGTACAGTGTTCTCCTGGTTCTGCTCCTCTCAGTCAGCATCAGTTCATGTAAGTCCTTCTAGGTTTCTCTGAACTCCTCCTGTTCATCATTTCTTACAGCAAAATAATATTCCATTACATTCATATACCACAACTTGTTTACCCATTCCTATTGATGGGCATTCCCATGATTTCCAATTCTTTGCCACCACAAAGAGAGATGCTATAAATATTTTTGTACAAGTGGGTCCTTTTCCCTTTTCTATGGTCTCTTTGGGATATAGGCGTAGCAGTGGTACCACTGGGTCAAAGGGTATGAACAGTCCCATAGCCCTTTGGGCATAGTTCCAAATTGCTCTCCAGAATGGAGAGCATTAGTGTTCCAATTTTTCCACAACTTCTCCAACATTTATTGTTTTCCTTTTTTGTCATATTAGCCAATCTGATAGGTACCTCAGAGTTGTTTTAATTTGCATTTCCCTGATCAATAGTGATTTTGAACATTTTTTTTCATATGGCAAAAGATAACTTTGACTTCATCAGAAAACTGCCTGTTCATATCCTTTGACCATTTCTCAACTGGGGAATGACTTGTATTCTTATAAATTTGATTTAGTTCCTGATATATCAGAAATGCTTGCTGTAAAAATTGTTTCCCAGTTTTCTGCCTCCCTTCTTTTTTTTTTTTTTTAGTGAGGCAATTGGGGTTAAGTGACTTGCCCAGGGTCACACAGCTAGTTAAGTATTAAGTGTCTGAGGCCGGATTTGAACTCAGGTACTCCTGACTCCAGAGCCGGTGCTCTATCCACTGCGCCATCTAGCTGCCCTATTCTGCCTCCCTTCTAATTTTGCCTGCATTGCTTCTGTTTGTACAAAACCTTTTTAATTTAATGTAATCAAAGTCTTCCATCTTGCATTTCATAATATTCCCTATCTCTTGATTGGACATAAATTGTTTTCCTTTCCATAGATCTGAGAGGTAAACTATTCCTTTCTCTCCTAATTTATCTATGGCATCAGCCTTT
Source organism: Dromiciops gliroides (assembly GCF_019393635.1). Taxonomy (NCBI): domain Eukaryota; kingdom Metazoa; phylum Chordata; class Mammalia; order Microbiotheria; family Microbiotheriidae; genus Dromiciops; species Dromiciops gliroides. Next base: position 242,574,757 of record NC_057864.1, read on the forward strand.
ATGTCTAAATCTTGAACCCATTTTGACCTTATTTTTGTATAATGTATAAGATGTTGGTCTATGCCTAGTTTCTGCCATACTATCTCCCAGTTTTTCCAGCAGTTTTTGTCAAATACTGAGTTCCTATCCCAGAAGCTGGAGTCTTTGAGTTTATCAAACAGTAGACTATAGCAATTTACTACTGTGTCTCCTGTGCCTAACCTATTCCATTGATCCACCACTCTATTTCTTAGGCAGTACCAAATAGTTTTGATGACTGTCACTTTATAATATAGCTTCAAATTTGATATGGCTAGCCCACCTTCCTGTGTATGGTTTTCATTAGTTCCCTTGATATTCTTGACTTTGTTTTTCCAGATGAATTTTGTTATTTTTTTCTAACTCTATAAAATAATTTTTAGGTACTCTGATTGGTATGGCACTGAATAGGTCAATTAATTTAGGTAGAATTGTCATTTTTATTATATTAGCTTAGCCTATCCATGAGCAATTGATATTTTTCCAATTACACAGATCTGATTTTATTTGTGTGAAAAGTGTTTTGTAATTGTGTTCATAGAGTTCTTGGGTTTGTCTTGTCAGGTAGACTTCCAAGTATTTTATATTGTCTACCATTACTTTAAATGGAATTTCTCTTTCTATCTCTTGCTGCTGAGCTTTGTTGGTCATGTATAGAAACGCTGATGATTTATGTGGGTTTATTTTATATCCTCCAATTTTGCTAAAGTTAATTGTTTCAAGCAGTTTTTTAGTTGATTCTTTAGGATTCTCTAAGTATACCATCATATCATCTGGAAAGATTGAAAGTTTTGTTTCCTCCTTGCCTATTCTAATTCCTTTAATTCCTTTTTCTTCTCTTATTGCTAAAGTTAACATTTCTAGTACAATATTAAATAATAGAGGTGATAATGGACATCCCTGTTTCACCCCTAATCTTATTGAGAATGCCTCTAACTTATCCCTGTTACATAGAATGTTTGCTGATGGTTTTAGGTAGATACTGCTTATTATTTTAAGGAAAGCTCCACCTGTTCCTATGCTCTCTAGTGTTTTTAATCGAAATTAGTGTTGTATTTTGTCAAAAGCTTTCTCTGCATCTATTGAGATAATCATGTGATTATGGTTAGTTTTGTTATTCATGTGGTTGATTATATTAATAGTTTTTCTTTTTTTCTTTCTTTTTTTTTTTTTGCAGGGCAATGGGGGTTAAGTGACTTGCCCAAGGTCACACAGCTAGTAACTGTCAAGTGTCTGAGGCCAGATTTGAACTCAGGTACTCCTGAATCCAGGGCCGGTGCTTTATCCACTGCACCACCTAGCTGCCCCTTTTAATAATTTTTCTAATGTTGAACCATCCTTGCATTCCTGGTATAACTCCCATCTGGTCACAGTGTATTATCCTGGTGATCACTTGCTGTAATCTCCTTGCTAATATTTTATTTAAGATTTTTGTATCGATATTCATTAGGGAAATTGGTCTATAATTTTCTTTCTCTGTTTTGGGTCTGCTAGGTTTAGGTATTGTGAGAAACAAATTGTGAGAAACAAAATTGTGAGAAACCCCATTTAAAAATTTCTGGGACTCAGTGTTGGAGAAGTATCGAAGGCCTTTATTTATACATTTGAGCATGAATGGGCCAGCTTCCTAATGGAAATAGGACTCAGGAGCCCTTTTATCTCTTAACAGGCTGGCTCCACCCTTCTTCCTCAGTTACAATCTTCCTGCCAAGACACTGGCACCAAATGCTAGCCAATTGGAATACAATATAGTCAAAGGGGCAGCCCTCTAAACTCTTCTCCCATGTGACCAGCTCTGGGTCTCTCTCATCACGTGAACCTGATTGCTGGGGAGGGAGAGGAAAGGAGTCATTGGTAAGCACCCTTCTCCCAGCTGAAATTCACCTTCCAGACATTCCCCAGACAACTTCAACCAGCTTTTGAGGAGGGCCCTTATTTTCCCATAGGTATCAATACCATATTTGTGTCATAAAAGGAATTTGGTAGAACTTCTTCTTCACCCATTTTTCCAAAAGTTTGTATAGTATTGGAATTAATTGTTCTTTAAATGTTTGGTAGAATTTTTGTAAACCCATCTGGCCCTGGAGATTTTTTCTTAGGGAGTTCATTAATGGCTTGTTCAATTTCTTTTTCTAAAATGGGCCTATTTAAGGATTTTATTTCCTCTTCAGTTAACCTGGGCAATTTGTATTTTTGTAAATATTCATCCATTTCATTTAGATTGTCAAATTTATTGGCATACAATTGGGCAAAATAGCTCCTAATTATTGCTTTAATTTCCACTTCATCGGTGGTGAAATCACCCCTTTCATTTTTTTTGTTTGTTTTTGTTGTTGTTGTTTTGCAGGGCAATGGGGGTTAAGTGACTTGCCCAAGGTCACACAGCTAGTAAGTGTCAAGTGTCTGAGGCCGGATTTGAACTCACATATTCCTGAATCCAGGGTCAATGCTTTATCCACCACTTAGCATCCCCCACCCCTTTCATTTTTGAAAACGGTAATTTGGTTTTCTTTCTTTTTTTTAACCAAATGAACAAAAGGTTTATCTATTTTTTTTTCATAAAACCAGCTCTTAGTTTTATTGATTAATTCTATAATTTTCTTGCTTTCAATTTTATTAATTTCTCCTTTGATTTTCAGGATTTCTAATTTAGTATTTAGTTGGGGATTTTAAATTTGTTCTTTCTCTAGCTTTTTTAGTTGCAGGCCCAATTCATTGATCTCCTCTTTCTCTTTTTTATTCATGTAAGCATTTATAGACATAAAATTTCCCCTAAGCACTGCTTTGGCTGCATCCCATAGGTTTTCATATGTTGTCTCATTATTGTCATTTTCTTGGATTAAGTTATTGCTTCTATGATTTGTTGTTTGACCCACTCATTCTTTAGGATGAGATTGTTTAGTTTCTAATTAATTTTTAGTTTCCCTTTCCATGACTCTTTATTATATGTAATTTTTATTGCATCATGATCTGAGAAGGATACATTTACTATTTCTGCCTTTCTACATTTGTGCCCTAATACATGGTCAATTTTTGAATATGTGCCATGTACTGCTGAGAAAAAGTATATTCCTTTCTATCCCCATTCAGTTTTCTCCAGATACATATCATATCTAACTTTTCTAATATTCTATTCATGCCTTTAACTTCTTTCTTATGTATTTTGTGGTTAGATTTATCTAATTCTGAGAGGGGAAGGTCTATTTCCTCTTGTAACTCATTTAACTTCTCCCCTAAGAATTTGGATGCTATACCACTTGGTGCATACATGTTTAGTATTGATATTACTTCATTATCTATCATACCTTTTAGCAAGATATAGTTTCCTTCCTTATCTCTCTTTTTTTGTGTGTGGGGCAATTGGGGTTAAGTGACTTGCCCAGGGTCACACAGCTAGTAAGTGTCAAGTGTCTGAGGCTGGATTTTAACTCAGGTCCTCCTGAATCCAGGGCTGGTGCTTTATCCATTGCGCCACCTAGCTGCCCTCTTCCTTATCTCTTGTAATTAGATATATTTTTGCTTTTGTTTCTCTGAGACAAGAATTGCTACCCCTGCTTTTTTTATTTCAGCTGAAGCATAATATATTTTGGTCCAACCTTTTACCTTTACTCTGTGTGTATCTCTCTTCTTCAAATGTGTTTCTTGTAAACATATTGTAGGATTCTGATTTTTAATCCACTTTGCTATTCGCTTCCCTTTTATGGGAGAGTTCATTCCATTCACATTCACAGTTAAGATTATTAACTGTTTATTTCCCTCCATCCTCTTTTCCCCTTTGTTTGTACTCTTTTCCCTTCTTTCACCCTATTCCTCTTGACCAGTGTTTTACTTCTGACCACTGCCTCCCTCAATCTGTCCTCCCTTTTATCAGCTGCCCTTCTTTCCCCACCTTCTGCCCTCCCTTCTATCAATACCACCCCTTTCCCCTTCCCCTTTTGTTTCCTTAAAAAGTAAGCCAGGGGGCAGCTAGGTGGTATAGTGGATAAAGCACCAGTCCTGGATTCAGGAGGACCTGAGTTCAAATCCAGCCTCAGACACTTGATACTTACTAGCTGTGTGACCTTGGACAAGTCACTTAACCCTCATTGCCCTGCAAAAACAAACAAACAAAAGAGTAAGCTAAATTCCTTTATACAAATGGGAGTGTATTTTATTCCCTCCCTGAACCAAATATGATCAGTAAGGTTGAAACAATGCTCACCCCTCCCTTCTTTCCCTCTATTGTAATGGGTTCTTTTGTGACTCTTCATATGATGTAATTAACCCTATTCCACCTTCCCCTTCCTCTCTTCCCCCTAGTCTTCTTTTATTCTGCCCCTTAAGTTTCTATATATCATCACATCAAAGTCAATTTAATAACAATACCTTAACAGAGACACAGATCCCAAGAGTTAAAAGTACTAGCCTCCCTCATAGGAATGCAAGCAGTTTAACATCATTGAACAACCCCCCCCCCCCCTTGTTTACCTCTTTATATTTCTCTTGAGTCTTGTATTTGGAGATACAAGTTTCTGTTCAGTTCTGGTCTTTTTCTCAGGAAGCCTTGGAAGTCCCCTATTTTATTTAATTTAATTAATTTTTTTTTTGGTGGGGCAATGGGGGTTAAGTGACTTACCCAAGGTCACACAGCTAGTAAATGTCAAGTGTCTGAGGCCGGATTTGAACTCAGGTACTCCTGACTCCAGGGCCGGTGCTTTATCCACTGTGCCACCTAGCTGCCCCTCCCCTATTTTATTGAATGTCCATCTTTTCCTCTGAAAGAAAATGCTCAGTTTTGCTGGGTACTTGATTATGGGTTGTAACCCAAGCTCCTTTGCCTTCCTGAATATCATATTCCAAGTCCTTCAATCCTTTAATGTTGAAGCTGCCAGGTCCTGTGCAATCCTCACTGTGGCTCCATGATATTTAAATGGTTTCTTTCTAGTTGCTTGGAGTATTTTCTCCTTCACCTTATAATTCTGGAGTTTGACTACTATATTCCTTGAAGTTTTCCTTTTGGGATCTCTTTCAGGAGGTCATTGATGGATTCTTTCAATTATGATTTTTTTCTCTGATTCTACAATTTCAGGGCAGTTATCCTTGATAATTTCCTGGAATATGGTGTCTATACTCTTTTCTTGATCATGGCTTTCAGGTAGTCTAATAATTCTCAGATTATCTCTCCTGGATTTATTTTCCAGATCAATTGTTTTTCCAATGAGGTATTTCACATTTTCTTCTATTTTTTCAGTCTTTTGATTCTGCTCAACAGATTCTTGATGTCTCATGGAGTTATTAGCTTCCATCTGCCCAATTTTAATTTTTAAGGCATTATTTTTTTCAGTAAGCTTTTGCACCTCTTTTTCCATTTGGCCAAGTTTTTCTCCCATTTGGTCAATTTTTTTCCTCCCATTTGGCCATTTTTTTTCTCTCATTTGACCAATTATATTTTTTAAAGAATTGTTTTCCTCAGTCAATTTTTGTGCTTCTTTTTGTAATATAACTCTCATTTCTCTCATTTCTTCTTCCATTTTTTCTTCTATCTCTCTCATTTAGTTTTTAAAAACCTTTTTGAGCTCTTCAAAAAAGGTTTTTTGGTCTTGAGACGAGATCATTTTCCCACTTGAGTCTTCACTTAAAGGCATTTTGACAAACTTATCTGAGTTTGGGTTTTGGAAAGGGTCCTCTTTTTGTTTCTTGTTCATGTTGTAGCCTATTTTTAAACTTATAAGTTGAAGTCTGGGGGCAGCTAGGTGGCACAGTGGATAGAGCACCGGCTCTGGAATCAGGAGTACCTGAGTTCAAATCCAGCCTCAGACACTTAACACTTACTAGCTGTGTGACCCTGGGCAAGTCACTTAACCCCAATTGCCTCACTAAAAAAAAAAAATTAAGTTGAAGTCTGCTCCTGGGGCACAGGGTTCACTGTAGCAAGCTTCTTACTGCTCTCAGATGTCCCACTCTCAGCTGTGTTGAGTTGAAGCAGTGTTGAGCTGCCCACTGAGCTGAGCTGCCAGCAAAGTGCTGAGCCACCCTCACCTTTTACGAAGGTGACACAGAGCTTTCCTGAAGTCTTCTAAATTATCCCAAGTAGGAGGATTGTGTCTCTCTTTTTGTAGGTTCTGTAGTTCCAGAATCTGTTTAGAGGCTTGATTTAATGTTGTTTTTGAGGGAAATATGGGAAAGCTTAGGCAACTTCCTGGCTTCTCTCCACCATCAAGATAACTATATTTCAATTTAAAAGGAAATGACAGGGGCAGCTAGGTGGTGCAGTGGATAGAGCACTGGCCCTGGAGTCAGGAGGACCTGAGTTCAAATCCGGACTCAGACACTTAACACTTACTAGCTGTGTGACCCTGGGCAAGTCACTTAACTCCAATTGCCTCACCAAAAAACAAAAAATAAAATAAAATAAAAGGAAATGACAAAACACTCCAGTATCTGATCTAAATCTCTTAAATCTCTTGCTCTGGGCCTGGATTGGGGAAGATATGGGTTCAAATGTGACCCCAGACACTTACTAGCTGTGTGCCCCTGGGCAAGTTACAACCTCTGTTTGCCTTAATTCACTGGAGAAGGAAATGGCAAATCAGTTCATTATCTTTGCCAAGAAAACCCCATGGACTGCATTAATGTACTGTGGTCCGTGGGGTCATGATGAGTTGGATTGAACAACAACAGCAACATTTCAATATAATTGGCTTCCTTTGCCATCTTTTGTTTTATTTCATGCATTTCAAAACATCATTCTGAGAATAGGTCCACAGGCTTTCAAAAAGATGCATACAACATAAAAGGTAAGAACTAGATTGTTAAGTTCTAGACTGATTTCCCATCAATCTTTGTTCCATTCAAACTGGCATACTATCTGGTCACTGTATACAATATTCTTTTTGCACAGGTTCTCCCTCATACCTGGGACACTCCTTCTTAGTTTCCTTATCTTGGAATCTCGTGGTGGTGGTGGTGCAGTCATGTCTGACTCTTCAAGACCCCATTTGGGTTTTTCCTGGCAAAGATGTTGGAATGGTTTGCCATTTCCTTCTCCAGCTCATTTGACAAGTGAGGAAACTGAGGCAAACAGGGTGAAATGACTTGCCCAGGGTCACACAGCTAGTAAGTGTCAGAGGTCACATTTGAACTCAGGGCTTCCTGACTCCAGGTCGGAGCTCTATCCACTGCCACTTAGCTCCTTTCATAGCTCAAGACAAATTCCAACTTTTACATGTAACCCCTGTCCCAAAGCCCATTGGTATAGGACTCTCTCCTTATTCGTTGGAGCCTGAGGAACAGGTGGAGTTGGCCAGAGGCCAGAGTCTCAGTTCTCAGCCAGTCCTGTGCCCCCCTCCTCCCCTTCTCCTCCACTTTGGAATCCTTCAAGCAGGAATACTCCTTCAGGACTCTCCTAGCCAGTCTCCTGGCATAGGGTCAAGACAACTTCCAGCTTGGAGAGAGAAGATGAAGGAGGTCACCCCCTTCACTCCCTATTCCCAATTTGCTGTTCTAGAGACTTCACGGGGTTTTCCCTTGGGTGAGATCAAAGACAATCTCTTGACCTAGCTGAGTTATCTCGCTCCTAAGAGAGCTCCTCGTTATTGTCGGGTACACGTTCTTCTGTGCATACCTTCTCTGATTTATATAAATGGGCTTTGCTATTTATTCCCTATGTGTGTTCATTGTGGAGCCAGTATTAGGTCGGCAGGGGGTCAAGCCTTGGATATAGGGCTTGGGATCCTCCTCCCCTCCTAACATTACAAAAAGTTATATATCCACTAAACCTTCGCCCCAGAATTTACTTGTATATATTCTGTATAAATGCAACCTCCATTTGCGGCATTTTTTCCCTTTTCTGCATTTTCCTTCCATTTCTAGGCGGCGGAAAAAAGTATGAAGTTTAATAAAATGGAGCATTTAGCTGAAAGGCAGCTGCCTAAGGTTTTTATGCAGTCGCACTTTCATAGTGTATTTGAAGAGAATCAGAGACCTTTAACTAAAAACACCAAGATGTCAGAACCAAGAACAGAACGTATGATACCAGAGGTGTAAAGGATCGTCAGCTAGTCCATTTTACAAAGTTGAAAACTGAGGCCCCGAAAAGTGATTCTCTAGAGGCCACAAAGGAAGTCATCGGCTGCCCTTCCGGACCAGTACCCCGGGCGAGAGTTTCGTGGCACCTAATGGATGGGTGGCACTTCTTTTTCGTCCTCTCTGGGGGCTTCAGGGGCGTTTTAATGGTTCACCTCCCAATGCCCCTCACATGAATTCACCTCTTTTGATCTTTTTGAAAAAGCCGAAACGTTCGCGTCCTCTCTAGGATGCCTCGAGGACTTGGCGCCATTTGCAAGCACAGAAGAGCCTCCCCCTTCTTCCCCCACCTCCGTCCCTCGTCCCTCGTCCTCCCACCACTGTCCATTTAACTAGAGAGAGAGAGAGACCTCTCCGCTCCCCAGCCCCAACACAGGGGCAATCCCTTGGTCCTCAGCTCCTCTCCCTTCCTCCTCCTCTTCCCAGTCTTCCTCTCCCACTCGCTCCGCCCACAACCCTCAATTCTATCCGATTCATCCAACCACAAGGTAGGCTGCAGGACCCAGTGAGGTGGTGCTTTGATATTGGGGAGTTGCTAGAAGAGTGATTAGTGTAATGGGAGTGGGGTGGCGAGGAGGGACAAGTGCACAAATAGCGACGATAGAAAGTAAACAGCTAAGGGCAAAAGAGAGATCCGGGCAAAACCCAGTGAAAGCTGAGTGGAACAGATCACTTACCATAGGGGCTGTGGAGCGGAGGAGAGAGTATTGAAGGCTTCTAGGCGGAGGCAGCGTGTCGATAGCTTGAGGCAGCGTGTCGATATCCGGAAGGGAAGGACTTTGATTTAGATGGACTGGGTGGGGTGGGAGTGGGGGAGCGGGCAGAACAGTCACTGCCAAGGAGTTGGGGCAAAATGATCCAATGCTGAGAGAATGAGAGAAGACGGGGAGAGTGGAGGACAGAGAGTAGACCAATTCAGCCGGAATGGAAAGGAAATAATAGAGATAAAGCTGGGTAGCTATCCATCCACAAGCATTTATCAAGTACCTACTATGGGCCAGGGCCTATGTCTAGAGATATAAATAAAAAAGGGATCCCTGCGCTCAAAAAACCTTACGGTCTATTGGGAAACAACACGTCCACATAGAGGTATATACAGAATAAATTCTGGGTCTTGGAGTTGGAGGTCGGAGGAGGGCGGCGGCGAGGAACTCTGGCATCTGGAGGGAATCTAGAAAAGATTCAGGCAAAAAGCCAGATTACAAAGAAATTCACTGGACAGATTTAAAAGTTGGAGTTTTTCCACTGAAAAGGGGGAGCTGTTGAAGGCTTTTGAGCATGAGTGACAAGATTTGCAACTTTTCACATCCAAGAGGTCCGATTTTTCTTTCTCCCCAGTACCCTGTGGGCTTGTTTAGGGCTAGCTAGGCTGTGGGGAATAAGACAAATACATGAATGACTATAATATAAAGGTAAGCCGGGGCAGCTAAGTGGCGCAGTGGATAGAGCACCGGCCCTGGAGTCAGGAGTACCTGAGTTCAAATCCGGCCTCAGACACTTGACACTTACTAGCTGTGTGACCCTGGGCAAGTCACTTAACCCCAATTGCCTCACTAAAAAAAAAACAGAAAGAAAGAAAAGGTAAGCAAGGTAAGGAGGAGGAGAGTTAAAGTGCTCTGGCTTCCTGGGGAGACCAAGATCACAGCTAGTTGTTGGGCCATCACGGTACCCCCCCCCCATAAAAGTGCTAACTTTGCACATTAAAGGCAATGAATAAGTACTGCTTGAGCTCAATACAATCCTTGAGTGTACTACAGGCCTGACAGGAGTCATTCCCATAGCTGCTGCTCAACAAATATTTATTGAATGTGTAAGAGGATGCTAGAGGTCAAAAACTAGGGAAATTCCCAGCATCCCCCTCCTCCAGCCCCTGGGAAGTTGTCCTGCCCTGTCCTGACCAGGCCAGAGTTTGAAGAATAAGCTACCCCCTTCTATCCTGCCAGTCATTGTGTGTGTGTGTGGGGGGGGCAATGAGGGTTAAGTGACTTGCCCAGGGTCACACAGCTAGTAAGTAAATGTCAAGTGTCTGAGGCTGGATTTGAACTCAGGTCCTCCTGAATCCAGGGCGGGTGCTTTATCCACTGCCACCTAGCTGCTCCCCTAGCCCCTCCTATTCTAAAGGAAAAGAAAGGGCAAAAGTCATGGAGAAGAGAGCAAGAATCCAGAGCATGACAGAAGCACCAGAGCAGGTGGCACCCCAGGAAGCAGCCCCAATAAGCATCAGCCCAGAAAGGAATGAGAGGGTGGATATCATAAAAGCAGGAGGGGAGCTGAAACCTTAAGGTCACCAGCAGCAGACTCCTTCACAGGCAAAGAGGATCTCTGCTTGGTGACTTCACCCAGAGGGTGACACTGATGATTTCTCGTTCCTCATCTTCCCCTTCTCAGAAGAACTTGAGTCTGGTCCCCCAAATCAGCCCTATTTTCTTAATGTGTACCTTCCTGCTCACCTTGTCTTTTTGTGTGTGTGTGTGTGTGAGGCAATTGGGGTTAAGTGACTTGCCCAGGGTCACACAGCTAGTAAGCGTTAAGTGTCTGAGGCTGGATTTGAACTCAGGTACTCCTGACTCCAGGGCTGGTGCTCTATCCACTGCACCACCTAGCTGCCCCTCACCTTGTCTTTAAGTTTGATTTTCTAAGATCTATGCTTTTCATTACCCAAATGAGGCAGAGAAAAAGTAATGGAAGAGAGACACACAGAAACACAGAGAGTCAGAGACAAAGTGAAACTGACAGACAGACAGACGGACATAGAGAAAGACAAAGAGAGACAGTGAAATTTTTACATTTTTAAATAAAGTTCCCTGGCTGGGGGGACTCAGAACTGTGAAAAGAATTTGTGATTCAATTTTCTAGTTCCTCAGAATAAAGAGAAAAACAGTTCAAGAGTTTCTAGGTAATGAATCAGCAACTTTGGTTGAGTAAAACTCATGAACTGGGACTGGTATGAGAACTAGGCCTTGGCCATTTTTTCTTCCCAACTTTAGGAAGCTGGTTTTGAAAGGAAAGCCATTCCTCCAGAGCTGGGGAGCTGAGGGAAGAAGGAGAAGAAACAGTCACAACCAATGGGAGGAGTTGATATAGGCACAAATGAAAAGGAAGGACAGCTCTGTTCACCATCAGACTGTAGCATCGTATTACCATCACCACAGCAAGAAATGAGTCATTTTCTTCCTCTTTTCCTCGCCATGCAACAAAAAATAGCACATCCTGTTACTCTCAGGCTCATGATGATAGAGAAGATTTATTTTTTTATGGTCCTTGTTTAAAGTAATTCTGCACTTGGAAATGTAGTTATGAAATGATTCCTACTCCATTCCCCCCCCCCCCCAACACACATAAAAATTCTCTAATAGCCAAGGATTAGGAAAGATCTGTCTGTCTCATGTGGCCTCCTCCTGCCACAACTCCTGCTCCTCTCCTTTGACTTGAATCGAATGCCCACCATTAAACAAGTCATGTACCTTCAAGGTTGTCTATTTAGAAGTCACCTCTCAGGGGCAGCTAGGTGGTGCAGTGGATAGAGCACCAGCTCTGGATTCAGGAGTACCTGAGTTCAAATCCGGCCTCTGACACTTAACACTTACTAGCTGTGTGACCCTGGGCAAGTCACTTAACCCCAATTGCCTTACTTTAAAAAAAAAAAGAAGAAGAAGTAAGGGGAGAGGGGGCACCGGCCCTGGATTCAGGAGGACCTGAGTTCAAATGTGACCTCAGACACTTGACACTTACCAGCTGTGTGACCCTGGGCAAGTCACTTAACCCAGATTGCCTCACAAAAAAAAAAAAAAGAAGAAGAAGAAGTAAGGGGGGCAGCTAGGTGGCACAGTGGCTAAAGCACTGGCCCTGGATTCAGGAGGACCTGAGTTCAAATCTGGCCTCAGATACTTGATACTTACTAGCTGTGTGACCCTGAGCAAGTCACTTAAACCCTCATTGCCCTGCCCCCCCCCAAAAAAAAAGGAACAAATTTTTATTTTCATTTTAACCAAAGAAACAAAAAGAAAAAAAAGGGAAGGGGAGATTAAATTCTGTAGAAGGATAGAAAGAAAGTCAGTTAGGTACGGCTACTACCTGAGCTAGGAGACTGAGATGATAACTCCAGAGGTCAGGACTATCACTCCAAAAGAACCCCCACCCCCTAACTCTCAGGAATCTTTTCCCACCCTATCCCCAAAAGGAACTCTCTATTGTCAGGTGATTGTTCACCCCATCTGTGGTCTATAAAAGCTTTTGCCTTTCTTCTCTTGGAGGAGGAAAGTATCTCTAAGATATCTCCTCCCCTGGAGGGAAATCTCTTGGTCACTTTCTCTAAGCATCCAAATAAAAGACTATTTTATTCTAATTGGATTGTGTGAGAAGAGGTGTAATTAAAAAGGAAAGGGGGGGGGCAGCTAGATGGCAGTGGATAGAGCACCGGCCCTGGAGTCAGGAGTATCTGAGTTCAAATCCAGGCCTCAGACACTTAACACTTACTAGCTGTGTGACCCTGGGCAAATCACTTAACCCCAATTGCCCTGCAAACGAAACAAAACAAAACAAAACAAAACAAAAAAACAAATAAAGAGGAATACCTAAGAATCCTCACCTCTGTCCCTGTGACAGACTTCATGGAGGAGATAGTGTTTGAACTGATCTTTGAAGGAAGGAGGAGGAGGGAAGGGGTTTCAGGCATAGGGAAAAGCCTTGGCAAAAATCGAGAGATGCCAAAAATACTGGTTATTTGGGGAAACAGAAATATTTTCTTTTGTGGCAGGGAAGGCCATCAGTGGCTGCCACTCTCTACCACTTCCCTTCCCCCGTCTTCTTGTGATATCTCTTTCTTTCCTTCTCTCTCTCCCTTCTCCTTTTCTCTCTCCCCTAACATCTCTCTGTCTCTGTCTCCTATCTCTCAACACTAAGGATCTCTGGCTTCCTTTAAGTCTTAGCTAAAAATCTTGCCCAGGGTCACACAACTAATAAGTGTGAGGTCTGATTTAAATGCAGGAAAATGAGTCTTGCTGACTTGAGGATCAGCACTCTATCTATTGTACCCCCTAGTTGCCTACCTTCCTTTACAGAGGGCAGACACCAGACTTGGCTCACATGGATCATGCTGCCCCATCTGGTTTCAGCACCATCAAACAAGATTCTCCTCTACTGAGTAACCCCCTGGTCTCCCATCTCCCCCCACTTTCCTGCCTCCTTTTATATTATCTCCCCCTTTAGATCGTAAGTTCCTTGACAGCAGGAATTGTCTTTCTTTTTATTAATTCTATCCCCAACATTTAGCAAAATGCCTGTCACAAAGTAGGCATTTAATAAATGTTTATTGGATTGATACCCCTTTAAGTCCTCGTTTGGCATGACTAAGATCTTTCACATCACTCTCTCAAACAAGTCAACCATATGGTCAGGATGCATGTGTACTGCATTCTGAGTGATGGAAAAGGTAAATGGACTCCATTTGCCCTAACTTACCAGAAGAGTATTAAGTTGGAGACCTTTGGCTGAAGAGAATGAGTCAAGGTCTCTAGAAGATGGTGATAGTTTTCTTTCTTTCTTCCTTCCTTTCTTTTTTTTTTTTTTTTTTTTTGCAGGACAAGGAGGTTTAAGTGACTTGCCCAGGGTCACACAGCTAGTAAGTGTCAAGTGTCTGAGGCTGAATTTGAACTCAGGTCCTCCTGAATCCAAGGCTGGTACTTTATCCACCACACCACCTAGCTGCCCCATGATAGTTTTCTAAGATGAAAATGGGAATCCTAATTGTCAGTGCTTGCCTCTCACAGGTTGTTAGGAAAGTACTTTGTAAATCTTAATCTGGAAGCAAAGTAGAATGACTGGAGTAGAGCTGTCTGATCCTTGGATGGTCACTGCTGAAGAGACAGGTCAGGCACTCTGAACTAGAAGTTCTTGCTGTCCCTAGGTATGGTGTGCCCTCAACGGATCTGCAGCTGAACCCTTTTAATGTTGCTATTCTTGTTTGGGCATTAATACTTGTTGTTGTTCAGCCATGTCCTTCATGCCCCCATTTGAGGTTTTCTAAGCAAAGATGCTGGAACGGTTTACCATTTCCTTCTCCAGCTCATTTAACAGGTGAGGAAACTGAGGAAAATAGGGTGAAGTGACTTTCCTAGGGTACAACTGCTAAGTGTCTGAGGCCAGATTTGAACTCAGGAAGATGAGTCTTCCTGACTCCAGGCCAAGCACTCTATCCACTGCACCCTACAAGAAAAATTATCAGTGAGATATAGCAGAAAGAACCTTCGGCTTGGGAACCTGGACAATTTAGGTTTAGTCTTGGCCCTTAACCCACCACCTTGGGTGTCAGTCTCCTCTCTTGTAAAATGAATGGGTTGAGCTAGATGAGCTCTAAGGTTCCCTTCCTATTTGAATTTCCTATGAAGTAGGAGAGACCCTCCTGGTTTTTCATTTAAAGTAGGGCCTTTCTAACCCTTCATTCAGAGAAAAGTTGGTAGGCCAAACCAGTGATCTAAGTCTTCCTAGTCTTGTTGAAGTGAGCAATCTACGTGATTTAGTGTAAAAAACCCTGGATTTGTAGTCAGGATTTTTAGAATGAGAAGGAAATTTAGATATCATGTGATCCAATCTGTTATGGGAATGTAGTGGGACCCCAAGAAACTTAAAGATTCCCCCCCACCCCCCAAGGAATCCTTGAACTCTCCCAGGGGAGGGGCAGCTCTGCCTCTCACCTTGGGAATGGGTGTTGCCAAGTAAGAGGCTGATACACTGATATGCAAGATATGGATGGGTGTTGAATCTCTTACTGTATCTGGGAAAAAGCCAAGAAGACAGTCTTGGGCTCATCTAGGGTAGGGTCTTGGCTCAGCTTCCCCATTGTGTTCCTGCTGAACAGGAAATGTTTCCCACCTGGCTATTCCTGAATCTATCTGGCTATTTCTGCATGACTGGTGGTTGCTTGTGACTCTTACCTGAAATCAAACAGAGCTAAGGATGCTTTATCCTGGCTGTTATAATCATGTCCCTTATTTTTCTTTTATAGCAGATTCCTATAATCAGAGCAAGTAGTCTGTAGAAGAAATGAGCACAATGCAAGTATGTAAGATCTTACTGTTTTCAGTCTAAATGTATGGTCACTTCAATGAGAAAGAGGTCTTTCAGGCATTTGTGATGAAAAGACCTGAACTGAATAGAAAATTTGACTTTCAAATACAAGACCCTGGAGAAGCATAAAAAGGTAAACAGGAAAAAGACTTCATGAGGGATATTAAAAGATCAAACTGTTTACATTCCTACATGGGAAGATAATACTTCGAACTCATAAGAACTATCTCAGTAAGGAATTCACAGAAGACACAGGTCTGAACTGAATATGAAGGGATGATATCTGTAAAGCATTTATGTTTCATTCTTTGTGGGGCAGACAGGGTGGGGTGTCTTATGTCTGGGGCTGGATTTGGGCTTGGGGCCTCCTGGGTCCAGGGCTGGTGATTTGTCCACTGTGCTACCTAACTAACCCATGATGACATCATTAAAATAGGGTTGAGGTTGGGCATGCAACTTAAAAGGCTAGAAAAAGAACAAATTAGAAATTCCCAATTAGATACTAAATTAGAGATCCTGAAAATCAAAGGAGAAATTAATAAGATTGAAAGCAAAAAAACTATAGAATTAATCAATAAAACTAAGAGCTGGTTTTATGAAAAAAACAATAAAATAGATAAAATATTGGTTAATTTGATTAAAAGAAAGAAAGAAGAAAACCAAATTACCAGTATCAAAAATGAAAAAGGGGATGTTACCACCAATGAAGTGGAAATTAAATCAATAATTAAGAATTATTTTGCCCAACTGTATGCCAATAAATTTGATGATCTAAATGAAATGGATGAATATTTACAAAAATACAAACTGCCCAGGTTAACTGAAGAGGAAATAAAATCCTTAAATAAACCCATATTAAAATAGGGTTGAGGTGTAGGAGGACTAGACTGGAGGAGGGAGAAGGGGAGAGATGGTCTAGGGAGAGGTAGTTCACATGAAGGAAATAAGAAAAAAGCTTATGGAGGGGAAGAGAAGAGGGGGAAGGAGTTGGGGAGTGAGTGAACCTTAATATCATCAGAATTGGCTCAAAGAAGGACTAACATACATACTCAAGTAGGTATAGTAATATATTTTTGCCCTGAGGGAGGGGAGGGAGATAAGGGGGGGGGAGAAGGGAAAGAGGGAAGGGCAGATTGGGGGAGAGAGCAGTAAAAAGCAAAACACTTTCAAGGAAGATGAAGATGTTCTGCATTACTGCATAAGTATGACATATTGAATTGCTTGATCTCATAGGGAGGGTTGAGGAGGGAGGGAGGAAGAAAAATTTAGAACCAAGAATTAGCTCAGGGACCCTGATCTCATCAGAGTGGGCTCATGGAGGGAATAGCATTCATACCCAATTGGGAGGAGTAATCTATTTAACCCTGCAGGAAAGCAGGAGGGGAGGAGGATAAGGAAGGAAGGGTGAAAAAAGGGAGTGCAGAGCAGGGAAGAGGATAGTCAGAAGTAAAACACTTTTGAGGAGGAATAGGTTAAAAGAAGATAGAGTAAATGTCATGGGAAAGGAGTGGGATGGAGGGAAATAGTTATGATGATTGATTATAATGGCAAAATGTATGGTACCTACTTTGCTGGGCTTTTATGAAGAAAATTCTCTGTCAAGCTTAAGGTACTATATACAGGTTATGATGAACAGGATACTATCAGAAAAACCTGGAAAGACCTACATGAACTGAAGCAGAGTGAAACGTACTGTATACAAAATAACAGCAATAGTGTAAGATGATCTGCTGGGAAGCATGTGGTTATTTTCAGCAAGGCAATGATCCAAAATAACCCTGAAAGACTTATGAAGATTGCAGCCCATCTGCAGAGAAAGAACTGATAGTATCTGAAAACAGATGGAAACACATTAAAAAAATTTTTTTTTTCTTTTCCTCTTTGACAATTCCTTAATCTGAAGTTTGGGTTTTTTTTTTTTTTTACTGTTTCCTCTCACAACTAGCTAATATGGGAATTTTTCCATGACTAGTCATGCATAACTTATTTTGAATTGCTTGAGTTCTTGTGGGCAGCAGGTAGGAATGGAGGGAGGAAGAAAAGTTGGAACGCAAAGTTTTAAAAAATTGATGTTAAAACTTGTTTTTACATATATTTTGGAAAATAAAATTCTATTAAAAAAATGTATGGTCACTTGATATGCCAAACAACTAGGTACATTAATACTCAGGCTTGCCATCTGCCTGCTAATGCTTACCTGGTATTATTGAATGATGTGGGATGGGTTTAATTGATCAGATTGATCTTGAGGCATCCCAAAGAATTATAAGAGGTCCAATTTTTCTTTCTCCCCAGTACCCTGTGGGCTTGTTGAGGGCTAGCTAGGCTGTGGGGAATAAGATAAATACATGAATGACTATAATATGAAGGTAAGCTGGGGCAGCCAGGTGGCGCAGTGGATAGAGCACCGGCCCTGGAGTCAGGAGTACCTGAGTTCAAATCCGGCCTCAGACACTTAACACTTACTAGCTGTGTGACCCTGGGCAAGTCACTTAACCCCAATTGCCTCACTTAAAAAAAAATTATAAGACTCAGTGACTTGGTTTCCCAAGTTTTATTGCAATACTGTGAATGACCATAGGGAGGGCACCATGTAGGTATCTCTTGAATAGGGAAAGAGAAGACAGTTATATTTATAGTATGGAAAAATTGATTATCAATCTCATTATAATAATCTCCACTTTAGGAAGATACAGAGGAGGGTTTATCCTAATTTGGACTTCCTGGGGTCCCAAGCCAACCCCTGAGGTGGGTACCTTTTTCTGTGGAGGTGTGTTTTGGAGTTTTACACATCATAAGGTGAACTGGGGACAAATTTGGCTTTTTCTGCGAATGTTACCTCAACTTGCCAAATTCAGAGTGTCCATATGTTTTTCATTCCCAGGCCTAGTTTCTGGGCGTTAACATTTATCAATTAGGATTTCTACAGCCTCTGTCTCTATGTTTTTGTTGTAGAGTCTCTGTGACCTGCCTCTTTATGTTCTTGTTATGAGTGGTGATTAATGTGGGTAACAAGAACCTAGGACCTGACTTGTATTAATGAAGGCCCAAGTCTTAAGTTATCCATTAATCCCTTTTGGAGCTGGGGTCTGTAAGTTATAGCCCCTCTTTGGTTTTTTTTACTTTTTGGGTTTTGGGTTTTTTTTGTGGGGCAATAAGGGTTAAGTGACTTGCCCAAGGTCACACAGTTATTAAGTGTCAAGTGTCTGAGTTCAGATTTGAACTCAGGTCCTGAATGCAGGGCCAGTGCTTTGTCCACTGTGCCACCCAGCTGCCCCCAGTTATAGCCCCTCTTGAAGCTCAGATCTAAATTAGAGCTCAGGTCTTAGGTTTTTCTGTTAACCCCTTTTAGGTACTATTGATAAGCTACTATTGATAGGTTATCTGTTAACCCTTTTAGCCTCCTCCATCATTATGATAAGTCTAAATTAACTGGGTATCTTCCTTTTAGTTTAGAAAAAAAAACACCCTGAAATTACTCCCCATTGCAAACACATTTTGATGAGAGGGAGAATGTTTACTAGGAGGAATTATTTATGTTATACAGATAGTTATGAATTTCATGTTTTGCATTTGGAATAAAAGAGAACTATTGACCTCAAAGAATTCTCCTAGAAAGGAGATTCTGGACCTACTTGAGGCCATAAACCTGCCCAGTCAGGTCTCTGTTATGCACTGCCAAGGGCACCAAGCTATCAACTCCATAGTACAAAGGAATCACAGGGCAGACCTTGCTGCTAGATCAGTTGCCAGGTCCATTCATCTGTCCACCCCAGCCCTGGCTCCTTTGCACCCTACTATGCCCCAAAGTATCTCCCCTTCCTATACCAAGAAGGAGACCAAACTGGCTAAAATTCAAGGTTTTGTTCTGGAGGATGTTGGTGTTCTCCTGGTTTGCTGCTCCTCCCTCCCCCCCCCCCCCCAGGAATATGACTTGGAAATTTGCAGTGGGCCTCCACAATTCCGCTCACCTGAGCAGGGAAGCTCTAACCACATTAACAAAGACTCTCTTTACGGGCAAGGGCCTCTGCATCGGTAGATAGATTTTACTCACTTACCACCTTATAAAAGAGTACTTTTAGTCTTTGTAGATCTTTTCTGGATGGGTAGAAGCCTTTCCCAGCCAAACAGAAAACGGGCAGGATGTAACAAAAGCCCTTCTCAATGAAAAAATCCCTAGTTTGGGCCTTCCCAAATCACTCCAGAGCGATAATCATCCTGCCTTCATCTCTCAGATTACCCAGGTGATTGACCCTTACCAAACTCTGTGAGGAAGCAAAATTGATTGGATTCTAGCACACACCTGAATTATGATGGCTCCCTCAGGGTTTATGAAAATCAAACCCTTCCTAAACTGTTACAGGAAGATTTGGCAGGAACCTCAACACCCAGCCCAGCCAGAGGACCTGGTATTTCTGAAAACTTGGGAAACTGAGGGAGAGAACCAACTAGTGCCTCCCCATCGAGTCATCCTATCAATACCCTCAGCAGTGAAGCTTAAGGGGCAGAATACGTGGACTCGTGTTTCTCCAATTAAACTCTTTGTCTGCTCAGAATCAAACAGTAGAAAAAAGAAGGTTCCTGTGAACCAGTGGTGAATCTCAAAGTTTCTCTTCTGCCAACAGACCCCCTAGAATGAGTATTCCTTCTGCTTTGTACCTTCATCTCTTACTTTTGACCCTTCTGCTCTTTGGGCCTCTGCGTTCTTACATTGCCTACTCTCTCAGGGACTGAAGCATCCCATCTCACTATCCTCTGGGTTCTCCCATATCTTTTGAATTATGCATTCTCAGCTACGTGGAGTGATAATGCCCAGTAGCTAAGGGGGCCCTTTTGACTGCTGGGTATGTAAGAGACACCCATAGAGAAGAAGAGAACTTTCTCAGTCCCTTAGCTCTTCCCCTTAATGCTTCCAGGCCATGTTCCTGTAGTTTCAAGGAAACACCCTATGTAGGCAGGCCTCAGATCTGGTACACTTGTCTCCCGCAACAATTCTTCTGAATAGGGGGCTAATGTTATTCCAGTGTTAAGGTCAACCAAGTCATCTATCTGTGCTCCTCCAGGATATAGGTTGATTTGTGGTCATTATACAGCACCACTGGCATCTTGGGCAGAGACACCATTCTTTACACTAGGATGGTCTCCTGAGAAAGCTTTTATGTCTGTGGTCCTAACCACTTCTTGTCTCAGCCCCTACATCAATTATTGTCAGTGCACCCTGGTTTGTACAGATCCTAATGTGTCCCTATATTAGAACCCTCTGAGCCCTCTCCCTCCTGTGGAAAGGCATAAGGCAAAAGGGGTCTTGGGACAATTTCCTGTGGTACATCTCTAAAACTGCGGCCCTTTCCATTCCTTTGGTGGGGTATGAAGCCCATGAGGCAATCCTGACTAATCTGACTTTAGCAAGTAAAAAGATTTCTAATGAAACTGCTTTAGGCCTTGAGGGCCTCCAAGAGTCCCAAGATTCTTTGGCCAATGTAGTAATGGACTGTAGGATAGCCTTAGACTATTTACTTCTGCTGAAGGTGGAGTAATATACTTTGTGCTGCATGTATATCATGGCAGACACTGACAGGTAATTGTTCTCCAGCTCTCCATCCTGGCCTTCATGGTTGTTTTCACACCTAGAATTTTTTAGGTGGGCGGGGCAATGAGGGTTAAGTGACTTGCCTAAGGTCACACAGCTAGTGTCAAGTGTCTGAGGCCAGATTTGAACTCAGGTCCTCCTGAATCCAGGGCCAGTGCTTTACCCACTGCAACACCTAGCTGCCCTCATACCTAGAATTTTGATCATTGCATGCATCTTGCTGTATGGACCTTGTATTTGTCATACTGTCATTTCTTTAGTTGCTTCTAGGATTAAGGTTTTCACTGAAGCCACAGCAATGCCCCTGTGAATCTTGGACTGTACCCATCAAACTTTTCACTCCCTCTCTCCTTAAAGACGGGGGCATCTCTATGCCCCATTTTACAGCCTTAAAGATGCTACTGAAGATGGACCTTTGACCCTTTCTCCCCAGAAATGAGAGGGGGGAATGTTATGGGAATGCAGCGGGACCCCAGGAAACCTAAAGATCCCACCCCCCCCCCCCAAGGAATCTTTGAATTCTCCTAGGGGAGGAGCAGCTCTGCCTCCCACCTAGGGAATGGGTATTGCCAAGTAAGACCCTAGTACACTGACATGCAAGATATGGATAGGTGCTGCATATCTTAATTATGCCCCATTATTCCAAAATCCCCTCCCTGTTGTCACATTACCCTCCCTTTTGTCTGGTAAAAATAGAAAAGACCAATCTTCTCTTACTCCAGCGGGACAGTCACCACGGTGATCTGTTCCCTGGCCATATATTCCTCTCCTAATAAATTCTCTTTTTATTTTACAAGATTTGTGATGTGCCTCCAATTCTTTGGGTGAGTTAGCCCCCCAATCCAGGCTGCAAGTCTCCCCCAAATACAATCCCCTTATTTTACAGAGCATTGTGCCTCAGTTTCCCCCTCTGTAAAGGACTTGCCCAAGGTCTCACAGGTCCTAAATGCAGAAGTAAGATTTGAGGGGCAGCTAGGTGGCACAGTGGATAGAGTACCGGCCCTGGAGTCAGGAGGACCCAAGTTCAAATCTGGCCTCAGACACTTAACACTTACTAGCTGTGTGACCCTGGGCAAGTCACTTAACTCCAAATACCTCATCAAAAAAAAAAAAAGAAGATTTGGACTCAGGTTTTTCTGCTGACTATAAATCCTGTGCTCTTACCATGATACCACACTGCTCATCACAAGACTTGAGTTTGAATTTCCCATCTGTTCCTTATAGTATCTGTGCTCCCAGACAAGTCCACTTTGAGTCTCATTTCTCTCTGTCAAATGAAGGGGCTCAATCGTATCTCTAATGCTCTCTTGAACTCAAGTATTTATGTACTTGTGGTCAGAAAGAAGTGGAGCCTCATCATCCCGGGGCCGGCTCCCCTAGGATCTTTGCCAGGGGTGGGTCTTCATGAATTTGAAGTGGGGTGAGGACGGTGGTGGAGGACAGCACAGGACTTGCAGGAGGGGTACTTGAGACAGGGATATAAAAACTGCAAAGCAGAGGTTGTGGGATTGTGCATTTATTATCAAATCGCCTTAAGATGCTCCTTAGGGCCACTCATATGGTAGACAGTCCAGAAGCACTTGCAGGGGGTGGGGGGGGGAGGGGAGGGCTGAGGTTTCAGTGTCCCCTACCTCCACCTCAGGTATTACACTGTGCCCTGGGCCAATCTGGCTCTTGTCTGGGGTTTGAAGGGGTACCCCACAAATTGTATATTAGTGTATAGTCCCACCTTCCACAGGTATGTAGAGATAGGATCAGGGCTGAGCTCCCAAAGGCAGCAGCCTTTGGCCTAAGTGGCCTGTATATAGTATCCTCTATATTCAAGTCCAAAGCCTGGCAAATATAGAGGCATGGCCAGGGTGGGGGCAGAGCAGGAAGAGAAGGACAGGGCAGTCCAATGGGTGGCAGTGGTAGGGTTTGGGTGAAGGTCAGCATGGGGGGGTAGGGTAGAGAATGGAACAATGAGGAATACAGGGCTAGAGCAAGCTAGATAAAAGGTTACCAAGGAAGCAAGCTGGACCTGGGGGGGGGGGGGTCTCCTTTTTGGGGAGGTAGAGTCCCCACAGGCCCAAGAAACCTGAGAGAATGGCTGACTACAGGAGCAGCCTGATTGGAGCTGGAGAAAAGCAGAGTAAGGAGGACCTTCAGTTATCCTTCAGTTTCTGCTTTAAAATGAAGACATTAGGGGGCAGCTAGGTGGGGGGGGGGGAGCTAGGTGGCGCAGTGGATAAAGCACCGGCCCTGGATTCAGGAGGACCTGAGTTCAAATCCAGCCTCAGACACTTGACACTTACTAGCTGTGTGACCCTGGGCAAGTCACTTAACCCCCATTGCCCTGCAAAAAAAAAAAAAAAAAAGAATAAAATGAAGACATTGGACTAGATGTTGTCTAAAGTACCTCAGCTCTGCCCCTTTGAGTCTGTGAATCTAGTCCTGGCTCTAACACTAAACTTACTATGAGAGTAAGTTACTTCCCTTCTCCTATTTCCCCCTCTGTCAAATGAGGTTAGATTGAACTGACTCCAAGGTGCCTTCCAATTTTAACACATCTATAAATCTGAGTTCTGCCACTAACTCTCTATGAGACCATGACTAAATCAATTTCCTTCTTTGCCTCAGTTTCCCACCTTTTTAAAATGAGGGGGCTGGACTAGATGGTCACTAAGGTCCCTTTCAGCTCTAATACTTCAAATTCTAATCCTACTTTTCAAGCCCTCGGTGGAAGGGGTATTTCCAATTAGTATCTATACATAATAACTATTAGCTAACATGATACCCTCACCACCAAGAGTCATCCAGGCCTTGGGGAAGGGGAAGGCAAAAAGAATGGAAGGTAAGGAATTAAAAGCAATCTAAGCAATTATAAAAAACTAAAATAAAAAAAAAAACTCTTCTCAGAGATAAGTAGTTTTAACCTGCCTTCCTCCAGATGGATCAAGAAATTGGATACCCTATTTTGGAGTGTGTGTGTGTGTGTGTGTGTGTGTGTGTGTGTGTGTGTATACACACATAAAGGGATCTCTGGGATCTATATGTGTATATGTGTATGTATATGTATATAAATATATACATACATATACACACACGGATCTCTGGGATCCACGTATATGTATGTGTTGGGAGGGGGTTGGGGTCTGCAGTCACACAAATATGGCCTCTTCTTTGATGATAAGAATCCCAGAGAGAAGGGCCTGTTAGCACCACAAAGAGCTAGGGCAGGGTACCCTGTACCCTCTGGCCTCCAGGTAAGAAAGATGCCCGGAGACTTGGATGTCCATCTGGCTGGTGTATAGCGCAGGGCTGTCCTTTTTTATCCTGGAGGAAGAAGAGGTTGGGCTCAGGAGAAGAGGAATGATGGGGGAGGCGCTTAGGCCTTGTGTCTTCATGAAAGGCCTCCCCCTCCTGGAGTCAGGGTTGGAAGAATCTTCGGATAACAAATCGACCCAAAAGCACCATCCCAAAGATTGTCATCACGTACCAGATGGAGTTGTTAGAGAGGTTCAGGGCTGCCACCTAGGGATGAGACGGGCATCACAGAAGGTATAGGAACTCGTGGGGTAAGGGACAACATGAAAAGATAGAGGACCCCCTCCCTGGGCCCACCCGTCACTGTTCTATTCCCCTCTTCCCTCCCTACTCCCAGGGTCCCTGCTCACCCAGCCCCCATTCTGGGCAATCCATCGGGCAATGCAGTGTTGGAGCATGAAGTCAGCCACAAAGCGAGCCACACGGCCCAGGAAGCCAGTCAGGCCCCGCTGATAAACATGTAGTGCCAACCGGTAGCCGAAGCCCAGCAGTGCCACCACTCGGCCCCAGTTGATGCCGCTCTCAAACAGGCTATGGTGGGGGTAAAAACCTCAAGTTAGTGACTTCTCTTTTCACCCCTTTCCCCTGTTACCCCCTGACCCTAAGGGACTAGGTAAGGAAGCCCAGGTGTATGCCACAGCAGCCTGAAGGAAGTAAGTAAGGAACATCTTTTTAACCACCCAGGCTTCTCCCTGGGGTTGGGGAGATTGGGGTTGCCAATCCCTGGAGAGATGGAAGACCACCTATAGTGTGGGAGAGCAACACCTGCAGAGAGGTCCCCAAATAGGATGCTATCATCTCAATGTAGCAGTACTGGATCATTTGGGAGTGCAACCCAAGGTAGTCCAGATTCCCCCATTCATCCAAGTCCACTTAGCTTTAGGAAGAGTCCCATAGCTTAATCAAGCATTTATTAATTGCCCATTATTCACCAGGCACCCTGGATTCAAGTGAAAGGAAAGACACAATGCTTCCTTTCAATGGCTTTACATTTTAATAGAGTAAAACTCTGGGGCTGGCTCTCCAAGTGGGATACCATTTGGACTTGGTCTCCAAAGGGACCAAAAGCTAGGCACAACTGGACTACCTCCCAGGCTGGTTGTCAGAGACGTCTCTCCCCTCCACCCACTGCCATTCAACCTATAAGTCACTTCCAGGGCGGTGATGACTCCCACCACTCCTCCCAGCACAGAGTGTCCAACAGAGAGAACAGAAGAGGAGGTAGGAGAGCCTGAGGCATCAAGGGGGAAGGGGGTAGGGAATTTACCTGCAAGTCGAGGAACCACTGCTAGCCTGACATCCCGCAGGGAGAGCAGGGAGAGAGAGGACAGAAGAGGAGGTTAGGTCCTGGGAAGCTCAAGAGGGAATGAGGGCATTACCTCAGGGAATAGGGAATGGCTCACACTCAATCCCCTGCCCACCCCTGGAGTCTAGGCCACCACACAGCTTCTGTTCCCAATGTTAACTGGACTTTAACAGAAGAACAAGGCAGCCTTTTTGTTGTTCAGTCATTTTAGTAGTGTTCAACTCTTTATGACCCTATTTGAGGTTTTCTTGGCAAAGATACCAGAATGGTTGCCATTTCCTTCTTCAGCTCATTTTACCAATGAGGAAACTGAGGCAAACAGGGCTGAGGCCAGATTGGAACTCAGGGAGATGAGCCTAGCCCCAACTCTAATTGTAATGCTAACCTTAATCCAAGCATCCCACGCTCATGCCTCATCTCTATTTTTAGGAGATTGAGGGGTTTTTAGGGCCTGCTTTCTTTAGGGTTCAAACTCTCTTCCAACATGTGGTGGGGGACAAGGGAGGCTGGGCAAAGAGCAATTCTTTCTACTCCATCCTTATCCCACAAGTCCTGGAAGGAATTCTGTTGTTTAAAGGATCATGGGATTTAGAGCTAAATGAATGGAATCATCCAATTGGAATCATCCAGTCCAACCCTCTAATCTTACGAAGGAAGAAGCTGAGGGTTAGAAGTGGGGGGCAGCGCAGCGTGGGGTGGGGGGATGGAGTTGCTACATCACAATAGGAGGGCACATAAGCAACACAGGCAGACGAGTTGCCACTGAGACTCGGACAGGGCACAGAAAGGAAAAGAAGGAGAGGTTCTTTGAAAGTGACATTGGGAGAAGGAGGGGAGGGGGATACCTGGAGGCAATCTTAGTGAAGTACTCATAGGCGGTGTCTGGGGTGGGCTGCAAATGCTGCAGCATGGCCTTGAATTCTGAGTCATACCTCCGACTGATGTCATCGCCAATGACAGCTAGCTGTCGGCCCACCTGTTCCGTGGTGCTAGGGCGGTAACAGAAAAAACAGCGGAGGTCAGGAGTGCCCTTACCTTGTTCCCTCATCTTTGGGGGATGATTCCACACCCTAAACTGGAGGACCTGGATCTGCAAATAAATCCTTTGGAAGCCTAAGCTTTGAGAACAAGGCCCTAAAAATCAGCAGTGGAAGGGAAGGAAGTCGAGGGCAGAGGAGTTGTTACAGTTTTGCATGAATGAGAAGGGCAAAAATGGAAAAGGGACAAGAAATGGAGAGCAACTCAAAGAGGGGATGTGTCTATATGTAATTGAATGTGTGCAAAGACACAATGTGCAAAAGCCTTCCCAGTAGAACCTTGGTTACCAAGGCTGAGGCTCTCCTCACTCTCTGACAGCCTGGCACTTCTGGTCTACCAGGGCAGTGGCCCTCAGAAACATCCCCCATCCTCCCCTGTGGCTGCCACCAAGTCAGGCTCTTGGCTGGTCAGGCTCTTTGTGATAAAAAGCCTTCTTTCCCCCACTTCTTCTTTTTTTTTTTTTTGGCAGGGAAATGAGGGTTAAGTGATTTGCTCAGGGTCACACATCTAGTAAGTATCAAGTGGTGAGGCTGGATCTGAACTCAGGTGCTTCTGAATCCAGGGCCAGTATTTTATCTGATCCAGGACCGGTGCTTTATCTCCACCCCCCACCCCCCTTCTTCTTCTTCCTTTTTTTTTTTTTTTTTGCAGGGCAATGAGGGTTAAGTGACTTGCCCAGGGTCACACAACTAGTGTCAAGTGCCTGAGGCTGGATTTGAACTCAGGTCCTCCTGAATCCAGAGCCGGTACTTCATCCACTGCATCACCTAGCTGCCCAACCCCTCCCCCTCCCACCCCCCTACTTCTTAAAATCAAAGTATTCAGAGACTTCAGAAAAAGGGACTTCAGGGACAGCCTGGAGATGGCTGTACCTGTGACCACTTGTCTACCTGGACTGCAAACCAACTCCCTCCCTTTTCTGGCTTGAGTTCATCTATTCTACTCTACTCTCACTCTGTTCCTACCTGGTGATTCCAGTCCCTGACTCACTGGTAGGGACCAGGAGATATTTATGCCTTTCCCAGTGTCAATCTATCAGCTCTGTTTACCTCTCTGGGTTTTTTGGTACCTTCCTCCTAACCCTGCCCTTCTTCCCTACACGGTCCCTTTCTAGTGGCTTCTCTGCAAGCTTACAATTTAATAATGTTGTTGAGTCATTTCATCTGTGTCCTTCTCTTTGTGACACTTTCGGGGTTTTCTTGGCATAGGTACTGATGGGATTTGCCATTTCCTTCTCCAGCTCATTTTACATATGAGGAAACTGAGACAAACAGGGTGAAGAGATTTGCCCAGAGTCACACGGCGAGTAAGTGTCTGAGGTCAACTTTGAACTCAAGTCTTCCTGACTCCAGGCCTGCTGCTGGTATCCACTGTGCCAACTACCTGACCTATACCATTTAATAATACATACTGCAGGGGCAGCTAGGTGGTGCAGTGGATAAAGCACCAGCCCTGGATTCAGGAGGACCTGAGTTCAAATCCAGACTCAGACACTTGACGCTTACTAGCTGTGTGACCCTGGGCAAGTCACTTAACCCTCACTGCCCCACAAAATAATAATAATAATAATACAACAAATACTTTATATATTCAGTAAAAGCAACATAGAACTTCAATTAATAGCCAGGGAAGGGCCATTTCATCACTGAATGGTTGTCTGGGTGTACATGTGTGTGCATGTGTGTATGTATGTGTGTACACTTGTGTGGAAGGGTTTGCCTGTGTTTCTCCATACATATACCTGCTGAGCTCTTGGGGCAGGGTGTCCATCTCTGGGTCTGCAGGGGCAGCCTCTCCTTCAGCTTCCTGCTCTTGTTGGTGCCGGTAAAAGACATAGCTACGGAAAACCTCTTCGGTCTCTCGAGCTACCTGTTCCTCTGTAAACCAAACCCTCAGTATTAGGGCCAGGTGGGAGGTAGGACAGGGGCATCCTCTCCCCCATGTCACCCTTCTTCCCTCTCCTACCTTCCTCCCACAAGGGCCTAAAGCTATCCCTTTATCTTTTTTGGGTTTTTTTTGGTTGGGCAATGAGGGTTAAGTGACTTGCCCAGGGCCATACAGCTAGTAAGTGTCAAGTGTCTGAGGCCAGATTTGAATTCAGGTCCTCCTGAATCCAGGACTGGTGCTTTGTCCACTGCACCACCTAGCTGCCCCCACCACCCCCCATATCTTTTAGAGAACAAGTATGAAAACAGAACACAAAATGTCTGAGCTGGTGGAGAGCACCTAGCCCAAACCCTCTCCTTATACAGTCAAGGAAACAGGCTCAGAGAATCAAGGGAGAGATTTGTCTGTAGCAAGTGGCATTCAACTCTAGGATTTGACTCTAAATGCAGAGGGTATTTTCCCTCCACTTTGCTGCCTCCCATTTCCTCGCTGCCTCTCACCCCCTCGTTTCTTGGTCAGTTCATTTGCTCTCTCTCATCTTCATCTTGTCAATACTTCTCTAGAGAAGTCAGTCTGGAGAGGCAGAATTACCTCCTTTATCCCCAGGACTCTGATCCAGAAACAGCTCCACCGATTGTCCCTTCCTTCTTCCCAGAGACCATGGATGTGCATGACATAAGTGAAATCACAGCAGCATGGTGCTTCCCCACACAGAAGGGGCAAAAAGATAAACCCTAACTGCAGTTCCATCTTTACAACCCCACAGCCCCATCAATGGAGGGTAAACTGAAACTAATGAAACAGCACTCAAAGCAGGCTCCAAAAAAGCCAAGAGGAAGACTCCGCATCAGTCCCTACCCTCACCCCTAACTTCTGTCTCAACTCTCCTCCTTCCTAGAAGATATTCCTTAGAGCTATAAGATGGGAAGTGAATACTCTTACCTGCAGTAGATGAGGGGGCTCGAACCCGGCTCACTTGCCTAGAAGCCATGCTGTGAGTGATAGTGTCAGCCTGAGACAAGGGCGAGGGTGATGTTGGTAGAGGAAAAAAAAATACAGACAAGGGTGAGCAGCGGTGTCTGTCCCTCATTCAGAGATTTAGAACTGTTCACCAGGAGATGAGGTGGGCATCCTATCTCCAAGCACACACGGTAGCATACTGGGTAAAGTGTTAGATGAAGCAGCCCTGGTCCCCAGCCTAGCCCAGACCTTTCTGTGGCTCCTACATCACCATGCCTGGCAGGGCTTGGCTCCTTTCTCTGAACCTCCTAGTCAAGATCACCAGTAGTGTCAGAAGAGGGAGGGGAAGGATGTGTGTGTGTGTGTGTGTGTGTGTGTGTGTGTGTGTGTGTGTGTGTGTGTGTAAAGCATAGGGTCAAAGCATCTGGACTGAAAAGGACCAATTTAAGGGGTCCCCAAAAGTGCAGAGAAGTTAACTTCTTGGGACTTGCCCGTGGTCATGTAGGTGATAAGCAGCAGAACTAAGATTTGAATCCAATTCCTTGGATTCTAATTCCAGCTCTCTTTCCATGGCTTTGATCACACTTCAGCCCAGGTGAAATCTGGTAAACATCAAGGGTAGTGGGGGAGGACTGGAGGAAGCATGTAAGGACGGGGGAAGAGGAGCTCTGGTCCCTTAATGGGGCATGGGGGATGGGTGTGGGACTTGTTGCTACTAACCATGTACTTGTTGTGTTGTATCGAATTGCTGTGGCCTTCTCCACATCCTGCCTTGGGTCAGGGGGAAGTTCCACCCCTCTCTCTGACCCCCTCCCCCAAGGCTGGGACCACTGTGATAATCTGATCTCTTTCCTAGTGCTTTTTTTCTCTGTCCTTTTCATTGATAATAATGTCAGCTAGCTGCTTTAAGGTTTGCAAAAGAGTTTTACACACATCGTCTCCTTTTATCTTATAACAACCCTGGAAGATAAACCCTATTATTACTACTATTATTAATATTACAATAGGATATTTACTATTAAAATTTTATCATTTATAACTTATTTAATATATTTATTATCATTGTGAATATTATAATGCTAATATTGTTAAATTAATTTTACAGATTATTTTCCTGATGGGGAAACTGAGGGAGGCAGAGGTTAAGCCACTTGCTAATAAGTGTCTGAGGCAAGAATTGAATTCAGCTCTGTACTACCTAGCTGCCTTGATTAGTGTATAAATCTTTTATCCCATAAGGTTGAACTGATTACAGATTCCTTGAGAGTAGGGCCTACGCCCCATCTATCTTTGTTACTAGCAGGGTATACAGTAGCAAGTGCTCTTGATAAATGTTTGTTGAATCACTGAATGAATGATGCTCCATTGATACAAAGATAGTTATACTTGTGGGTTGTGGTTGGACCCTACCAAGGATGACTCAGTTTATAATCTACTTCCATCCGGCCCCCTAAAATGCTAGCACCCTCAGGATTGTCGATCTCATCACTAACAAGTTTATGGGACTTTGATTGGGAGGTTGAGTAAATTGCACCCCTCCTCCCCCGTGTATATATAACAAAACCCTTTATATACAATACCTCCCCAGGCCCTAGTTGACAGAGCAGGTATTATCATTTCCACTTTAAGGATAAGAAGCTTCAGGATAGGAAAGGAGGTTGAAGTTTTTTTGCCCAAGATCACACAGCCAACAAGTAGACAGGAATCTTCCCTCCCACAAAATCACCCACAGATATCTATCTCTATTGTACTGCCTGAATTCTGGGCTAAAGGTGAGGTGGGAAGACACATGAACAATCAGGACAAAATACACCCTTTCACCTCTATCTGGATGCTTGTGACCAACAGACCTACTCAGGTTCAAGTTTATATCCCATGTTTGTAATCAAAAAGGCTAATTATGAATAAATAATAAACAATAGTTTATATATAGATTATAGCATCTGTAAGGAACCTTAAATATCATCTCTCCCCCATTTTGCAGCTAGGTAGTGCAGTCATCTTCCTGAGTTCAAATCTGGCCTCAGACACTTACTAGCTGTGTGACCCTGGCTAAAGTCATTTAACCCCTGTTTGCCTCAGTTTCCTCATCTGTTAAAATGAGCTGGAGAAGGAAAAAAGCAAACCACTCAGGTATCTTTGCCAAGAAAACCCCAAATGGGGTCATGAAGAATATGACACGATTGAGATGACTCAACAATAACAACAAATTGAGACCCACAAAGGGGAAGTGACTTGTCCAAAACACGTATACTAAATTGCAAAGGCAGGATTTGAAGCGACCTCTGTTCTGACTCCAAATCTTAGTGTTCTTCCCAATTGATCACTCTTCCTTATCTATATCACTTTATGGCTCACAAATGCCTGTTTCACAATCACTCCATGCCACATGCAGGACAAATGTTATAATCACCCATTTTTTGGATGAGGAAACTGAGTCTCAGAGAGATGCCTTGGATCACATGGGTACTAAGTATCCTAGCTAGCTAGAGTTAGAACCCAGACTCTGATTACCAAATCCAGTAATTTCTTTCAGGCTTAAGGAAACAAGAAAAGCAACTGAGGGAAGAAGATCCTTGGGGTTCATGTGCCTCTTCCCTAATTCCTTGGAGAATCAATCCTCAATGAACCTCTGCCAGGCTTAAATATCCTATCATCCCCACCATCCTGGGTCACTTTGCCAGCCTGCTAATGAGAGGTTCAAAAGAGCAGCCCATGGAACCAGATCAGAGAATTTTTCTTTAGAGCCAGGAAGCCTTAAATGGAGTTGAGGGGAAGAACCCCTCGAAAACGCTTCTCTGGGCTCTCACAGTGCTGCCCCACCCTGCCTGGCCTGCTGATGTCACCCATCATGCACCTGTGCTACCACCTTGTCAACTTCCTGCTCACCACCTCCCCACTCAGCCCTGTGTTTCCTCTTCCCCCTCCCCTTGACTTTAAGCACCCTACTCTCTGGACCCCAAAGGGGGAAGGGACAGAATTTCCTGAAGTCGAGATGGTTTACTTTCAGTTTAGGTCTTTTCCTCAGTACCTTGCTTTGTGCCCCAGCAGCTGCCCTCACAGACTCCATCACCCCAAAGCCTCACCTCTCTCCTTCTACCTGTATCCTTAGGGGCAGATACATAGGAGGAACCCTGGGCCCCACCCCAATAAAGCCCTAATTCCTCAAGGTCTTTATTTCATGGGATCTTAAATTCAGAGCTGGCAAGAAACTAACCTCTTCATTTTACTGATCAGGAAACTGAAGCCCATAGAGTCTAAGGGATTTGCCCAAGGTCACATAGGTAGTCCCAGACTTGGGATCTGAACCCTGGTCCTCTTACTCCGTAGTAAATGGCTTTGTCTATTGCCTAAGCTAGCCTCCTTCAGGCCAAAGGCCATTTTAGGAGTCCCCTCTCGTTTCACCCACAAAGATAATCTAATTTAAGGGGCCAGGAACCTGGCCCCCCTTCCAATGACCACTTTTTCTCCTTGTCCAATGATCACTTTCTCCACCTTACCCAAACTAACCATAGATGTCAGTTGTGAAGTACATTGAGATTAGGGGAGTTATATCAGAGCCGGGCCTCATTAAAACAGACCTTTGCCTGGACCGCCCACCCCATTCTGTTCCAGAGAAGCTTATAACACCTTCTGATAAGGTTCCCTCTTGTCTCTCCTCCTCCCCAATATGCCAGCCTCTAAATCTGACACCCCATGAGGAGCAGAGCCTCCCCAGGATTCTGTACCATACTTTCACTCCCTTGGCCCTGGGACTCAGGACTCCATCAATGGGGTGGATTCAAAAGGAACACTTTCAGATCCAGTGGCTGCCTAGAACTACCACCCTTTCCTTGACCAGAGGCCTAGCTCTGATTTTTAAGTGTGTTTTGGGGGCCAGAGGAGCTGGGTAAGGTCTTGGCCCCAGGGTCTCCGAATGTCCCTCAGTAACAACACCTACACTTCTTTCTTCCCTTGGATTCAGAGCAGCTTAGGAAGAGAATTTGGGGAAGGATGCCCCACTAGGGGTGCTCAGCCCCCCACTAACCTGGACCTTCTGTGGCTATGAGAAAAGAACCT
This sequence comes from Dromiciops gliroides, assembly GCF_019393635.1. Lineage (NCBI taxonomy): Eukaryota > Metazoa > Chordata > Mammalia > Microbiotheria > Microbiotheriidae > Dromiciops > Dromiciops gliroides. Next base: position 242,608,050 of record NC_057864.1, read on the forward strand.
CAAGTTTCTTCTCTGCTTTTTCTTGTCTTCCCGCATCGAACAGACCCAGGAGACCTCAACTCTGAGAGCACCACACAAGTTTGGAGCCAGAGGGTATGAAAATCAGGCAGGTTGCCCAAGGGAACCCCCACTCAGTCCACAGCCCAGGCAGAGGATAGCCGGTGGCCAGGGCCAAGGCACAACCATGGGGTCAGCTGCACTGGCCCACCCTGGAGAGCTTCTCTCTGGGCCAGGGAGGAGTCATTCCAATATCCTGGCAGGGAGGTGGGGGGGGGGGGGGAATCTTCCACTCCAGCTCTCATGACCAGACAGAGATCCTGGACAGGGTGTGGACGGGACTCAAGCTCAGTGCCTACTGTCCCAGGTCCCAAAGAATTGGGGGTGGTGGGATCGAACTCACCCTGGGACCGCTGCTCCTGTGTCCCCAGGAACAGAAACCCTAAGGCCCCGGCTTCCAGGAACCGGCAGCAGCAGCAAGCGGCTACGGGTCAGTCCATCCCCCTGCTCCCAGACGCTTCTCTTTCCTGCTCAGCTCCAATCCAATCACAGAGTTGAGGCGGAGCTGAGCCAGGGGTGCTGGTGAGCTCCCTCTAGAGGCCTCTAGAGAGCAACCAGGCCTGATGGCTCTTGGCTTGCTTCCCCATTTGGAGGCTAGCCTTCAGCCTCCTATTTCAGTGTAGAGGCATCCGGAGTACTGGGAGGCTGAAGGCCCACCCAACCACCGGTCAGTAGCATCCCACCTCCCCCCACCCCCCCCAGCTCAGGACTTTGGGTCTGCTCATGGAAAACATCCAAGGGAATATGTGATTTTCACTGGCTTTGCTTTCTTAACCTGCCCCTTCTCCTTGTCCCAGCCCTGGCTTCTCCCTACTCAGTCCATCTCTAAACCTCTCCTCCTTTCAGGCAGTTAATAGATACAGGAGTATCCACGGAGCTTCCTCCGTGGGCAGGGGCTATGCCCGAGCTGTGTGGGGACACAAGTCTGAGTCCTTGCCTCCCCATTTTGGAGGGATAATAATAAAATAATAATAATAATAATAATAGCTAACACATATATTGCTCTAAGGTTTGTCATGTGCCATACATATATTATTTCATTTGAGGCATATATGAAATAAGTAAATGAGATATGCCCTCATTATGCATTATATAACAAAGTGTGGTATCATTTTGTAAGGGAAAAATAATAAGAATAGTGCTTTATTTTCTGTAGTGCTTTAAGGCTTACTAAGTGCTAAGAGAGGAGAGAGGTAGTGGGGGTAACTAGGTGTAGAAGTGGATAGGGCACTGGCCCTGGAATCAGGAGGACCTGAGTTCAAATGTGTCTTCCAGATACTTACTAACTGTATGACCCTAGGCAAGTCACTTAACCCCAATTACTGAGAGACAGACAGAGAGAGAGAGAGAGAGAGAGAGAGAGAGAGGGAGAGAGAGAGAGAGAGAGAGAGAGAGAGGATAGAGAGCTGATCTCAAAGCTAGGAGGGACCTGAGTTCAAGTCCCACCTCTGATACATACTGACTACATAACCCTGGGTAAGTCAGGCAACTATCACAATAATAGCCTTCCTGAAGCTGAATGAACCTTAGAGAACTCATCCTATTCTTCTGTTCTCCTGTTGGTATCAATCTACAAATAAGAAAAACGGGGAGAATTTTAAATGATTTGCCCCAAATCACATGGATAGTGGAAGGAGAGAGGGCCCCATATATGTAGTGGGACCCATCTGTGTTATATCTCCTAGATGAACAATATTTAAGGGCGTAGATAGATATCCTTCTAGCCTGGTACCCATCTAGGAGATATAATCAGGTCCGATATAATTTTTAATCAGTTTGTCCTTTGTTGTACATATATAACCTATATCAGATTGCTTGCTCTCTTGGGGAGAGGGAATGGAGGGAGGGAGAAAAATTTGGAACTAGAAATCTAATAAAAACAAATGTTGAAAACTATCTACATGTAACTAGAAAATAATAAAATACTTTTATGATAAAAAAAAATCAGTTTGTCCTTTGGGACAAAGGCAACCCCAAGTTCTATATCCAAGTTTTCACTTCTAGTTCCACAATGAACTCATGTAGCAAATAGCAAAAAAGCCAATTTATTCAAATTATAGCAAAACAGAAATCAAAGAAGATATACATGAATATATATATAATATATAGGGAGAGAGAAAGGAAGAAAGGAAGAATGAAAGAAAAAAAGAAAGAAAGAAAAAAAGAAAGAAAAAGAGAGAGGCGAATATATACCAGTCAATACAGAATGAAGGCACTCTCCCCCTGGCAGTGAAGTAATTCAGCCCAATCAAGAGAAAGGGTCCTGGATCTAACCCAAGGAAAGAATCCTCAAAGCTTCGCTCATGTCTTCCCGGAGTCTTTTCCTTCAGTAACTTGAAGTGGGGTTGACCTCTTCTATCTTTTCTCTCAGAGCTGGAAGTCAGAAGGGAGGGAAGCTACTCAATATTCCAAGACTTAGCTTGAGGAATCATCAAAGGGGGATTCAAGAAGGCTGGTGAAAGCTTGAGCTCTCTCACTTCTCACCAATCCAAATGCTCCTCATTCAGGGCAGTCACCATCTCCACCAGTAAGGAGAGAGTCCCATAGCAATGGGCTTTGGAACAGGGACTACATTCATAAAGTGGAACAGGATCTGGACGGGTGATTAACTAGTACAATAAACTCCCTCTATTATTGCATTCTAGCTTTTCTGTAATTTAGTTGGGAGTCACCTCGGGGCACTGAGAGGCTAATGAGTCATCCAGGGTCACACAGCCAGTAAGTGTCAGAGACTGGATTTGAACCCGTATTTTCTTCAGTTGGAGCACAGCTCTCTCTGCACTACTCTACACTTTCTCTCTAGTACAATGCATCCCTGATCACCCTTTCTGGCCAATTTCACATTTATTCAATTGCAGATTCTCCCAACAACTGGCTGTGGTTGGAGAATTGGGGAAACTTCTTGCTCCACACTGCCAATTGCACCATTACTCAGTAATATCTCCTCCTTTCAGGTTTATTCAATCCAAATTTATCCAATCAATACAGTGGCTGCCATTACCTACTGCCCCCCAAGACACTGGTTTATTGTTCTTGACATGGTCTTTCTCTCCAGCCCAATTCTGCACTCATGCTAGGGGACTTCATCATGATATTCCCTCAAATACCCTAATTTCCTATTTTCTCATTCTACCCAATCCCATTCCCATTCCACTTCCTCTATGCCATACAAAGATGAAGTGTTCCCCTCCCATGTTCATCTTCTTTCTTCTTGACTTCAGTGCCTTTAACACAGCTGATGATCCTTTTTTCCTAGATAGATTTTTCATGATACTGCTCTCACCTGATTCCTTTCCTCTATTCAGGTCACACCCACTAAGGTGTGGCCCTCAAGGCTCTGATCTCTTCTCCCTTCAACTCTCTCACTTGGTGATCTCATCAGCTTCCATGGGTTCAATGATCATCTCATTTCTATGATTCCAATCCCAAACTTCTCTTCAGAGCTCCAGGCTTGCATTGCCTACTACCTGTTGGATATCTAGAACTGGATGTGCAAAACAGAACTCATATTTTTCCCCCCAAACCTTCCCCTCTTCCCACCTTCCCTATTTCTGTTGAAAACACCACCATTTTCCCAGTCTTTCAAGCATGCTATCTCTGCATTCCCCTCAACTCCTCACACTCATCCCTCATATCCAATTTGTTGCCAAGTCTTGTTTCTTGTTCCACAATATCTCTTGTATATGTCCCTTTCTCTCTACCCACACAGCCACTGCCCTGGTGCAGGCTTTGCCACTTCAATTCTGGACTATTTAAATAGTCTTCTGGTTGCCCTCCCTGCTTCATATCTCTTTCTTTACTCCAATCCATCCCCCACTCTGCTGCAGAGTGATTTTCCTAAAGCACAGATATGATATCTCACCTCTCCCCCTCAATAAACTCCAGTGGCTCTCCATTATCCTCAGGATTAAATATAAAGTTCTCTGGCTTTTAAAGAAAGACCTTCACAACTCAGCCCCTTCTTACCATTCCAGTATTCTTCTTCTTCTTCTTTTCCCCGCATAGGGCAATGAGGGTTAAGTGACTTGCCCAGGGTCACTACAGTTAGTGTCAAAAGTCTGAAGCTGGATTTGAACTCAGGTCCTCCTGAATCCAGGGCTGGTGTTTTATCCACTGTGACACCTAGCTGCCTTTCCCCCCTCCCCCCCCCAGTCTTCTTACACTTTACTCCCTTCTACATATTCTTCAGGCAGCCAGGTGGCATTTGGAACCAGGAAGACTTACGTTCCTGAGTTCAAATCTGGTCTCAGACACTTACTAGTTTTGTGACCCTGGGCAAGTCACTTAACCCTGTTTGCCTCAGTTCCTCATCTGTAAAATGAACTGGAGAAGGAAATGGCAAACCACTCCAATATTTTTGCCAAGAAAATGGGGTCACAAAGAGTTGGACACAACTGAAACAATTGAATGTGTAAAAGTAGTTAGCACAATGCCTGGTGCATAGTAAGTACATAAACGCTTGTTTCCTTCAGTATACTCAGTGTATATCTTGTATGGACAATTTTTTACATGTGTCTCCCCCATTAAAATGTGAGTTCCTTGAAGTCAGGGACTGTGCTTTTGCTTCTTTGTATCCCCATCACTTAGCACAGTGCCTGGCACTTAGCAGGCACTTTATAAATGCTTATCAACTGACTAATAAGTAGGATAGATTGATTTGAGTACTCCAACTTCAAATCCAGCATTTGTTCCTTGGGAGTGTGCTTGCTGCCCTCCACGTTGCAAGTGGGTTTTCTCCCCATTTTATAGATGAGGGAAAAAGTTCTGAGGGGTCTGTGATATAGCTAAAATCCTATGGCTGGAGATAGAATAGTAGAAAGAAAACTATAATTTTTTTTTAAAGTAAAAGTAGGGGGCAGCTAGATGGCACAGTAGTTAAAGCACTGGCCCTGGATTCAGGAGTACCTGAGTTCAAATCTGGCCTCAGACACTTGACACTTACTAGCTGTGTGACCCTGGGCAAGTCACTTAACCCCCATTGCCTTAAAAAAAAAGTAAAAGTAAATTAAAAAACAAAGAAAATGAAAAAACAAAGCAACAACAACAACAACAAAACCCAAAAGAAGCCTGGATTTGGAGTCAAGGGAATCTGAATTAAAATCCTAATGATTTTGGTGCCTGTATGATTCAGAAAAGTCACTCTGCTCTAGTCTTCCTTTTTCTTATCTATGAAATAAGGAGATTGGACTAGCTAATCTCTGAGTCTTTTCTAGCTCTAAATCTATGACCTCATGAAAACTTTTTCTTTGTTATACCTGTTGTTTGTCCTTCATTCTCAAAGAGGACCATGACATTGGGGTGATGTCAGGACTTGCAGTGAATTGGATTTAAGTGAGGGAGGGCTGTGCAAGGCCACTCACTCTCCTTTAGAGCCATCTGTGTTTGTTGGCAAGATATACATCAGAACAACTGGAGATGGCCCCATATATTTTAAGGCAATTGGGGTTAAGCAACTTGCCCAGGGTCACACAGCTAAGAAGTGTCTGAGGTGAGATTTGAACTCAGGTCCTCCCAACTTCAGGGCCTGTGCTCTATCCACTATGTCACCTAGCTGCCCTTCATTTTCTATTTTTTTTTTAGCAACAAACATTTATTTTATTTTTTCTAGTTACATGTAAGGGTAGTTTTCAACATTCATTTTCATAAAATTTAGAGTTCCAAATTTTTCTCCCTCCCTCCCTCCCTCCCTCCCTCCCTTTCCTCCCCCTTCCACAAGATTGCAACCAGGTTATATATGTACAATCCACAAGTGTTCTTTTTATCAGTTCTTTCTATGGGGGTGGATAGTAAGCTTCTTCGTTGATTCCTTGGGATTGTCTTGGATCATTGCATTTCTGAGAGTAGTTAAGTCATTCATAATTGCTCACTGAACAATACTGCTGTTCACTATGCACACTGTCCTCCCAGCTCTGCTTACTTCACTACACATCAATGTTCATTAGTCTTTCCAGGTTTTTCTGGGATCATCCTGTTTGTCATTTCCTGTAGCACAAGACCATTCCACCACAATCATATAGCACACCTTCTTCCTTCATTCCTCAATTGATGGACATTCCCTTGATTCTCAATTCTTAGCCTCCACAAAGAGTTGCTATAAATATTTTTTGTACAATTTTCCTCCTTTTCTCTTTCTCATGATTACTATTGTTAACTGTTTCCCTTCCATTCTATTCCCTTACCCATAATATTTATTCTATTATCCATCTTCTTTCATCCTATCACTCTTCAAAAGGGGTTTGCTTCTGTCTGTCCCCTCCCCCACTCTGCCCTTCTTTTGCTCCTCTCTCTTTATCCCCTTCCCCATCTATTTTCCTGCAGGGTTAGAGAGATTACTCTACCCAATTGAGTGTGTACATTATTCCCTCCTTGAGCCAATTCTAATGAGACTGAGGCCTTTGAGCCAATTCTGATGAGTGTTAGGCTCATTTACTGCCCAGATTAAATAGATTACTCCACCCAATTGGGTGTGTGTGTTAGTCCCTCCTTGAGGTAGCTCTGATGAGTTTAAGGTCTTTGAGCCTTTTCTGATGAGTGTAAAATTCATTTACTGCCCTGCTCCTCTACCATCTCTTCCCCCACTCCATAAGCCTTTTCCTGTTTCTTTCATGTAGGATTTCACCTCTGCCCTTCCCCCTCCCCCAGTGAATTCCCCTCACCCCTCAATTCAACCCTAAAGATATCATCATGGGGCATCTAGGTGACACAGTGGACAAAGCATCACCCCTGGACCCAGGAGGATCCCAGCCAAAACCTGGCCTCAGATACAAGATAGTCGCTTGCTGTATGGCACCAGGCATGTCCCCCAACTCCAATTTTTTATAGTTTTCTAGGGTCTTATATTTGAAAGTCAAATTTGCCATTCAGTTCAGGTCTTTTCATCACAAATATCTGAAAGTCTAATTTTTCATTAAAGTCCCATTTTTTCCTCTGAAAGATTACGATGAGTTTTGCTGGGTTCTTGGTTGTAATCCCAATTCCTTTGCCCTCTGGAATATCATATTCCATGCCCTCCTGTCCTTTAATGTAGAAGCTGCTAGATCTTGTGTAATCCTGACTGGGGCTCCACAGTACTTGAATTTTTTCTTTTTGGCAGCTTGCAATATTTTCTTCTTGACCTGAGAGCTCTGGAATTTGGCTATAATATTCCTAGGAGTTTTCCTTTTGGGATCTCTTTCTGGAGGTGATCAGTGAATTCTTTCAATTTCTATTTTAGTTTCTTCTTCTAGAATTTCAGGGCAATTTCCCCTGAGAATATCTTAGAACTAGCTGCCCTTCATAACACCTATGTGATGCAGTTAGTACTAATGTTATAGTTGTACCTCCCACTTAACAGACAGGAAAACTGATTTTACCCAGGGTCATTAGGGAGTGGGGACAGGATTCAAACCCATGTCTCTTGATTCCAGATCCAGTGTTCTTCCTAATACATGATTCTATCATCTATTGATCAATGGATCAGTCCATCTGTCTATCCACCTATCTATCACCTATTCATCCATCCATCCATCATCTTTCTGTCTGTATCTATCCTTCCATCTCTCCATCTATCATCTCTTCATCCCTCCATTTCTCTAGTTATCATTTTTCTGTCTATGCTTTCATCCCTCTAATCTTCCACCTATCCATCTATATCTCTGATGCTTCTCTAAATTGCAGGTACTTCTCTTATGCTCCTCTGGCCTGTCCTTAACCTCTGATTCCTCCCCCTTCCCCACTCTCTGCCCCATGCCCTGGAACTTCTAGAATGCCTGGAAGGTTCCAGTTGGAGGTTTAAATTTGAAAACTCCCTCCTGTTCTTAAGCAGTTGGATCTGTGTGGCAGCAGTCAGTCACCCCTCAGCTCCTTCTCTTTGATTCAACCACTGTCTCATCTTCCCACCAGGGATGGAGCTGCCAGCCCCAGCAACTCCCAGCTCCAGCCGTTCCTCAGTGCTTCGATTCTTCCGAAGCCTAGTAGGGGGCAAAAGCAGTCACCAGGACTCTGACCAAGCCTTGGTCTTGGGCAGAGGCCAGGAACAGGATGTCATCCCACTAATGGGTACAGAAGATGCCTCAGGGTCTGGCCAGGAGGAGCTGGTTTTTCAGACCAAGATGTCCCATGCCCTTCACCTGCCAGGATCCAAGGGATCTCATCACCAGATGGACATAGCCGGGCTGGGGATGGGGGACTCTGGTGTCCATGCCCCTTCTGAGCTCCAAGAGGATGGAGTCCAGAGTGCTGAGGGGAAGCTGGCACCAGCAGTTGCTGGACAGGACCTACCCATTGACCTACTGGAGAAAGAGGAGGAGGAAGAAGCTGGAGAAGCCTCTGGAGATATGAGGACTGTGGGCAGGTAAGGAAGGGTCGAAAACTGGGGAGTCTGAGGGAATCCTAGTGGTCTGAGAAGAGAAGAGATTTGGAAATCAAGGGGATTGAGGCAACTGGCTATCAACGGGATAGGAATCACTGACTCTTAGCCTAAACCTCTCCATTCTCCCACCAGTTTTTCTTTGTTTCCTGAGTCTGCTGAAGCATATCCAACTCTAGCTAGCCCTACAATCCATTCTCTTTGACTTGTCATTGACAGCTCCTGAGGAGTGAAGTCTCAGGCCCCTCTTGGGTATGCCTTGACTTTACTTAACTATCCCTACTTATATCGTGATCTTTTCTGGGAATATTACACTCTTTTCAGCTCCCTGCTTTAAAAAAAAAAAAAAAGGACCTCACAGCAGACATGGACAAAGCAGGAATCTGGCTGGACTGCGTGGTTGTGGCCCTCACTGGGAGAATTTAGATTTCTTTTGATGCCTGTACCAAAGGCTTCAGAGATAGCCTCCTATAACCTTGGAGAAGGGAATATTTTTCAAGGGTTTTGGTGGATGAGATCTGTGTCTTCTCTGCTCCCCCCTCTCCATCCAGCCCACTCTGTCTTTTCATTATGACCCTCTATCCCCACTTCCATCCCGGCTTGCTAACTGTGCTTTGGGATCAGGGGGCATTTTGCCCAGGCCATGTGCGGGGAAGATGAAAGCCTCCCAATGGCCATGGGGTCCCTGGAGATCAGCCCCGAGGCCTTCACAGCGGAAGAGGAGAAGGAGTGTCTGCTCCAGAGTGAGTAGGGATAGCTGGTGGTGGGAGGGAGAGGAGATAAGGGCTAGTGCCACCTGCTTTGTGTCCCTCTTCCCCTGCCCCCCCCCACTGGGTTGAGGGGGAGGGGAGGGGGGGTCATGGCTGTCTCCCTAGTCCCAAGGATTTAATGCCAAAAGGTAAAAGATGCAGAAACCCAGCAATGGACAAATTATAGAAATCCCCCTTCTCATTTCCTAAATAATAGGAGTCCTGTCCTCTCAGGGGATTGGGGGAGGGGCATGGCTGGTGTAGAGAAACAAGGGATAACTAAATGATTTTTTTTTTTGGCGGGTCAATGAAGGTTAAGTGACTTGCTCAGGGTCACACAGCTAGTAAATGTCAAGTGTCTGAGGCTGGATTTGAACTCAGGTCCTCTTGACTCCAGCGCTGGTACTCTATCCACTATGCCACCTAGCTGCCCTGACTAACTGATTTTTTTAAAAAGGCAGGTAGATACAAGATCAATTTAAAGAACCTCTGTCTTTCCCAAGTAGGACTTAGTATAGGAGTTATGATCCTTTTTCTCCTATATCCCATGTCCCTGTCCCCTACTCCTTCCTTCAGCCCCTGGCTTAGGGCTATCCGTCTGTGACAGGCACTTCTCTCTGCAGAAGACCTTAGGCTGGGCTCACCAAAAGCTGAGGGAACCCCATGGAACCGACTTCTCAACATGTACAAGCAGCTTCGGAAACCAGCAGCAGCTAAGGTCTGAGGGGTGATAAATGGGCCCAAGTGGGAAATGGGGATGACTGGGCCTCAAGCCCTCTTCGTAACATCTATCCTCCCTGTGTTTACTCACATAGCTGTCTTGACCCCCATGATACTTGGTTTGAGTCCCAGGTCAAAGGTCACTCCTCAGGTTTTGATACTCAAGTCAACATTTATTAAGCCCCAACTGTAAACCTGGCACTTTTCATTCCTTCCTGCATGTATGGGGATTTGTCCTGTGAGCTGTCATTTCCTTGATGACTTAACATCCCAGTATCCGACTTTTCCTACCTCCAGCTTAGGGCCCCAGGAACACTATACCCCTCAGTTCTCCCCACAGGAAAGCCTGACCCATCAGGAAAATGAGGAGGATGTAGAAGTGGAGGAAGAAGAAGGAGAGGAAGAAGAGGATAGTTCTTTTAGTCTCAGTGTCCACGGCTTTGCTACTCTCCAGTCTCCATTGCACAAGACTTTCAAATCTACAGACACAGTGGGTAAGTATTCCCCTCCTCCTTTCTTTTCCTATCAGAGATTCCCTCATTTTACTAGTAGCGACCCAGAGGGCATTATCACACATGGCCCATGGAGACTCCCACCCTCTTCTCAATTTCCCATTTTTCCATCCTTGGCATGTACTTGGCATGTGGTGACAATATGGTGTAGTGGGAAGGGATTGGGAATCAAGGGGCCTGGGTCAAATCCTGGCTCTGATACTGCCTTGCTATGTAACTTCTGTCAACACCAGCATGTCACAAACCTTAAAACACTGGAGCCTCAGTTTCTTCATATGTTAAACCTCTAGACTGCACTAGGTCATAGACTGTCAGAGCTGAAATTGAGGTCCAGGTAGTAGGTAGTAAAGCTGAGATTAGAACCCCTGATTCCAAATCCAACACTCTTTCCATTGCTACATTGTTTCTTCAACTTTGGTAATATCTAAGAAGAGCAATTCACTTCTCCAATTTCCTCTCTGACTGACTTGTTGACGCTTTGTGACCCTATTTGGGGTTTTCTAGTATCTTTGTCAGATACTAGAATGGTTTTTCCAGTTTCTTCATCCAGTTTATTTTACAGATGAGGAAATGGAGGCAAACAGGGTTAAGTGACTTGCCCAAGGTCACACAGCTAGTAAATGTCTGAGGTCACATTTTAATTCAGGAAGATCAATCAGTCTTCCTGACTCCAGGCCCGGTGCTCTGTCCACTTTGCCACCTACCTAGACCTAACCAATCTTGTCTCTGTCTCTCTTCCTCACTAGCAGGATACGGTTATCCCTTCTACATCTCAGGGATGTAGATCTGGAAAATTCATGTAAAATATTTTGGCTTTCCCTAAGTCCCAGAGAAGAAGTCTGAATTATTATGGTATTCGAAGATAAAATATGTTGATATTATACAATACTACATATATGTGTGTATAGCATTTCTAAATTTCTAAATTGTATCATCTACTGGCCTTTGCATTTCATATGCAGCTTCTGCAAAACTCCCCCCAAATTCCCATTTAATTTCTTATGCAGACCCGCAATATATAGAAATTTGCAATGGAAAAAGTTGAGATGTGGAAGGGAAAACCATACTCATCAACAACTCCCTTCATTGATTTCTTCCAATCTGCTCTCCCTTCCCTATCCTAAGTACAAAGGAACTACAGATAAGGAAAATTACAGACTTGGTGTGGTCACTTCTAGCTCTGGGCCTTATTATAGGGACATATATTATTATATTATATATCCTCTCTTTGGATGAATGATGTTCAAGGGAATGCATGCTCACTAACCTGGAGAACACAGTTTCCTTCCATCCTACCACATCGCACTTCCCCACACCCCTTCACCTTGGGTAGTAGATAGGAACATGACATGAAGATCCTCAGCAGCCCCTCCCAAAGTGATTAGCCATGTCCACCAAACATTCCTGGGCTGTGAGGGCTGGAATGGGGTGGTGGTGTTTCCCATCCCATCCAATGCAGGCCCTCTGGGGGTCTCGAGTAATGCCAGGCAGGGTTCAGATTTCTCTGGGTCGACAGTGTGTAGGAATGGCAATTCCTCCCAGGGATTCAAGGGGGCAGTTTTAATGCCCACATCTAGGGCATGTGTGACCATATTTATGAAAGTGTGGCTTAAGTTTTTTCCACTTGTAACCCCTTTTCGCCTGAGAATTTTTTATGTGACCCCATGTATATAGGTATATAAAATAGGTATGCATAACTTTTTACTGTTACCAATTTTTTTGCAACCCCCACATTCAGTTATGTGACCCCCCATATAGGGTCAAGACCCACATTTAAGAAGATGGGCTCAAGGGGCAGCTAGGTGGCACAATGGATAGAGCACCGGCCCTGGAGTCAGGAGTACCTGAGTTCAAATCCGGCCTCAGACACTTAACACTTGCTAGCTGTGTGACCCTGGGCAAGTCACTTAACCCCAATTGCCTCACTTTAAAAAAAAAAAAAGATGGGCTCTATATTAGCCTTTCCCTCTAAGGGCTGTGCTATATTTGATGTAGCTTACCTGTGCTTGAGGAATCTGGTCTCTCCAAACAACCCCCCAACCAACCAATCAACAAGTATTTGTTAATTGCTTACTATGAACCAGACAACCAGGCTTTGTTCTAGTAATACAAAGAAAAAGCAGAAAACCAAAACGAAAAAAATAGTCCTTCCTCTCTGGAAGCTCACATTCTATTTTCTTTTCGGGGTGGGGTGGGGGGGCGGTGCTGGGGCAGTGAGGGTTAAGTAACTTGCCCAGGTTCACACAGCTAGTAATTGTCAAGTATCTGAGATCACATTTGAACTCAGGTCCTCCTGAATCCAGGGCCGGTGCTTTTATTCACTGCGCTACCTAGCTGCCATTGGAGCTTATATTCTAAATAAGTAAAAAGGAGAAAGATGCAGGATAGATGGAATACTGCTTCTTCAATTCAAATTTTACACTTGTGTGGCATGAATTCGACTAGAAGTCAGGACAGATGATGAAAGACAAGCCAAGAAGCTGCTAAAATTAGTATAAAACTCAAGAACTCCATGTGTTGGGACAAGGGTTTTGTGATGGGTTTCCATAACTCCTCTCCCCCACCCCAGGAAATTTGCAAGGCTCTAGAGGAGGGATTCTTCATTTGTGTGAGTGCAAAGGACCCCTTTGGCAGTCTGATGAAGCTTCTATGGACTCTCAATGCATAAAATATGAAGGATTACCAAGGAAACTGATTATATTGAAGTATAGTTATCAAAATTTTTTAAAAAGCTAACAATTTAAAAGCCATTTTTTAAAAGCCATTTCTTTAGCTAAGCCTTATCCCACAATGCACAAGAGCACTAGATTCTGAATTAAGTATTGAGTCATTTCTTATTGCTCTGGCTTGAGAAGAGAAACCTAGAAAAATGTATTCCTGATTCCCTCTTCCCCATATACTGAATCTCACTTCCCTTTTTTGAGCATGCAGTTCATAATAAAAGAAAATACTACATCACCTTTGAGAACTAAAAAAGGAACCATTCTCTTTCCAAGATCCAAAGTAATTCCCAGTCACTTACAAGTGATTATTGCTCTTAGGAAGCTCTTTCCTGGGTTACCTCACTCGTCCAAGGAATTGAAGAATATTTTCCTGAAGTTTCTTGATGCTCCTAGCAGGTTTCTACCAAAAAGAAAAAAAAGAAAGAGGAAGAGAGAAAGAAAAGAAAGAAAAAAGAAAAAGAAAAAGGCAAGGGCTGGGAAGTGGAGAGGAAGGATGATGCTCCTGCAATCTCGATGCTCCTATCAAGTGTCCTCCAAAAACATGTCAAGGCTTATTCTGTTGTAGCTCCTCTCTTCCACCAGCAGAGGCATCATCAGGATACTTGCTTGCCTTTTCTCTTGCATCAGTCATATTCTGGCAGATTCTAGTAGCCATATTGACCTGTTTCTTGGCCAGGTAAAGTCAAGACCTGCAAAACAAGGAGTCAATATTCCTCAGCCTTTGGACACAGAGGAGTAAAAATTCCAAAGTTTTCCCTGTTTGGGGAGGTACGGTTCTCTCTCTCTTTACAACCTCTGGCAGCACAAGAAGTTTTTCCAAGGAATAGAAAAATCTCCAACTTCCTGGGAGACCCTATCAAAGGCACAGATATAGCGTCTTCATATCTTGATGGCTTTTCTCCTTCTGAGGGAACTTGCTGGAGAGCCGAAAAGACCCCTCCAATTTCTACCTATCTGAGGCATGGTGACTAGAGATCTGGCCCAGAAGACCTGAGTTTGAGTCATGGTGGCTGTGTGATCTTGGGCAAGTCACTTAACTTCTCAGTAGCTCTCTTAAGGCTATAAGTACAGCAAAGGTGCCAACCTCTATTGGAAGAGGGGCTTTCCTCATGGGGGCAATTCCCTATATCAATGAAATCCCAAGGCCCTACCCTATCTTTCCTAAACACCCAGGCAGGATTATTCAAATCACCTAAGGTTTTTACTAATCCCCACCCAGAGTGGGTGATAGACAAGAGACCATAATTTATTATGTTTAATTCAATTTTATTTTATTTTCAGGTCTGCATGCTCTCCTTCCCCCCTCAACATTGAGAAAGCAAAGGACGGGGGGGGGGGGACCCAGTTTGGAACATGTATAGTCAAGTAAAAACAAATTCTCACATTGGCCATCCAAAAAGAACCATTTCAATCTGCATCTCGATCAGGAGAGTTTCTGATCATCAGTCCTTGGGAATGGGCTTGGTCCTTGTGTTGATCAGAGTTCCTAAATCTTTCAAAATTGTTTACAAATAAGAAGCTATACTTCCCAGATCTTCTGGTATGTCTTCCTTTGGGGACTACCACTTATCCTTTAAAGGGTGGGGAGATTCTCCAGAACCAATTAGACTAGAATGCTATCTCCCTGTTATCTAATTCTATTCTTCATTTGGTTGAGAGCTGAATAGAGGCAGGCAATACTCATCATTACCACAAGGTGTCACCAAACGACAAGATGAGGTGTGACTAGTATGTACATATGTGGGTTTTGGGGGTGGGAGTTGAATAGGATCTGGGAAGAATCTTTAATAAGTAGCTTATTGGCTAGGGTTAGGTTAGAAATGTGATTTGGGACTATTCGCCTTCTAACCTTAACCCAACCTTCTCCAGGAGCTGGTAGTTAGATGGGTGTGAATTATCGAGGTTCTTCTTTCTCCATCAATACTGTCCCTTCTCTTTGTCCAACATATGATCTACCAGGACAAGGATAACACAGGGGTCTATCTCATCCACCATATATTAGGCCCATTCTCTGGTTTTCCCACATGCTTAGGAGGCTTCTAGGGAAACCTTAGGAATGACTGAGTTTGCTGGTGTGATTTGGTGGCTTATTCCTAGAGGAGTCAAAGGTCACTGGTCAGGCAAGAACAATGGCTTTGTGTTCATGGTGAGGCAATGTAGTTATAAACCAGACCTGGAGGGCACAGACAATAATGGCCCCAAATCCCAGAATGACAGTGTTTGCCTGGGGACCCTGGATATAACAGTTTATTTTATACTTAATTCTGGAAGATTTTGGAGCACCTTGGTGTGTGTGTGTGTGTGTGTGTGTGTGTGTGTGTGTGTGTGTGTGTGTGTGTGACAGAAAGACAGACAAACAGACACATGAGGTGGGGGAGGGAATCTGAGTCACATGTACCCTGGTTTTCCAGAGATGGGGGGAACCGGGGTCTGCATACTTGTACAGACTCCCAAGCTTCCTCAATGGGTGTGGTCAAGAGAAGACAGGGAACCTTAGTTAGACATCTCAATGCACCCATTTTACACTTGAGGAGATGGCCTCAGAGAACAGGAGTGAGGGACCCGAATTCACAGAATGAGTCACCGGGCAGAGCTAACCCTTCAAACACAGGTTCTTTGATTCCCAATCCACCACTGTGCTCTCCACTTCTCTGATGAGCACAAGATAGGCTCATAAATACTTGTGGATTGGTTGAAAGGGGGGAGGGAGGCAGCAAAGAGACTGGTAAGGAGGGGTCATTAGGGACTTGAGCGAGCTTCTACAGCTTGGTGGCTTGTTCTAGGAGAGGTCAAAGGTCAAAGGGCAAGACCAGTAACTCCATACCAGTGTTAGGCAGGAAGGGAGGAAATAGCTGTTATGGCACAGAAAAAAATGGTCCAAACACCCACCCACCCCTCTCTGTGAAGAAAATCCCATACAGTTTTTGCCAGGCACCGTTAGCCTACTCCTCCTCAGTTCTTCGTCTTTTGTGGCTAGAGGAAGGTTTCCTAGGAGAGTTTGAAAGGAGAGTGGCAGAAGTGTGGGGAGACCAGAGAGGAGTTTGGGGCAGAGTAGCTAGCTTGAAGAGAGGAGGTGAATGTCTCTTAATCTCAGGATCACCACCAACTGCCCAGCTGTATTATCTCCCTCTAGCTCCAGGCTTCCAGGAGTAGAGAATGAGAGGGAACTTGTTGGAGTAATACCTGAACCAGAGGAAGGCATCTCTGAACCCTGAGGGGGAGACTTAGGAAGGGTGAGGGGGAGTGCCTCTCTGACACCTTTTCCATCTGTCACTGTTGAGTCCTAGGTCTCTAATCCCCAGCGTGGGGGTACAATATAAAAAGGACTCCATCTGGAGTCTGGAAACCTGGGTTTGGATTCCAGTTCAAGCACCATTATTACTGAGGGAATATCACTTCCTCTATGTCTCAGGTTCTCTAATCTATAAAAGAGATGAGGGCAGCTAGGTGGCACGGTGGATAAAGCACTGGCCCTAGATTCAGGAGGACCTGAGTTCAAATCTGGCCTCACATACTTGACACTTACCAACTATGTGACCATGGGCAAGTCACTTAACCCTCATTGCCCTGCCCCCCCCATGGGAATAATATTTACATAACTTGTCTTGTTATGGGGAAAGCACTTTGTAAATCAATGAGCTATAGAAATAGAAGTTGCTATGATTACTACTACTACTATTATGGGGCAGCTAGGTGGCACAGTGGATAGAGCATTGGCCTTGGAGTCAAAAGGGTCTGAGTTCAAATCTCACCTCAGGCACTCACTAGCTGTGTGACCCTGGGCAAGTCACTTAACTCCAATTGCTTCAAACATCTGGCGCCATCTCCAGTCATGCTGATGTCTATCTTGCCACTGGACTCAGTGAGGCTGGTGGCTTTACACAGCCCTCCCTCACTTAAATCCAATTCACAGCAAAGTCTCATGACATCACTTTCTGATGTCATGGTCCTCTAGGACCAACAACGATAAGAACTATTATCATCTTTCTCAGTGGAGTTCAGATAGAAATTATCTTGGTCACTTTGTCACTCTCACTATTAAATAAATAAATATACATTTATATATATGTATGCATATATACACATACACACATATATACATGCTTCATGGACCACCGGAGAGGTAGATAAGTTAACTCCTCTTTGTAGTTGGACAAAAATATTAGGGTATAAACTGACGATCAGGGTTTTGCTGAAAGTGTCCTTGATACAGTTTCACCAGCAGGCAGTTTAACAGGGAAGATATGTGCCCCATCCTATTTACACATGGTTTGGATTTCTAATACGGTTTCTATATTTTGAAAAGTTTTCATCCCACATAGCTTGGAAATCATGAGTATTGGGAATGGTAACATCTATTTAAAACCTTATTAAACTTTTATGGAAGGCTAGGTCCAAGTGACTGTAGGAAGAAATTTTGTCTGTGATAATGGTCAAGTTCTGGCCTCTCATATTGGCTGAGAACTACAGGTTATTTTGAGATTTGTATTTCTAATATGAGAATTTGTCATGTTCCATGAAATACAGTGAGCTTTAAAAACTATCACTCTAGTCACCCCGTCATTTCTTGCTAGGTATTTGGCAGGTGTTAACCTTTTACAGCCTGCAGTGATATGTTGTGCAATCTCTGCTGTTTCCTTCCTCTATTATCTGCATTGACAATTAAGTCTGGGCCCCTTAAAATAACCTCTTTGTAGTTTCTGGTGCTGGTGACCCAGTCCTGATATGCCATTATAAACTCTTCCATTTCCACAATCAAACCCACCAAATGACTTAGTCGTTTTTTCAATGCTTCTTTGTTAAAAGAGTGTTGGCTGGGGCGGCTAGGTGGCGCAGTGGATAAAGTACCGGCCCTGGATTCAGGAGTTCCAGAGTTCAAATCCGGCCTCAGACACTTGACACTTACTAGCTGTGTGACCCTGGGCAAGTCACTTAACCCCACTGCCCCGTAAAAAAAAAAAAAAAAAAAGAGTGTTGGCTGAGTTCATGCTAATGTCATCCAAGTGTGTGTGTGTGTGTTGGGGGGGGGGGAGCTTTGGACTCCACTCTTAGATCTTTGCCGTTCTGTTGGCTTCATTACTTCAAAGGTAAATCACTTTTGATTACATTCAGCATGGCATTCTAATGGCAAGGTTTTTGTCATGTGCTTAAAGAATCTCTATCAATCCTCTTTTTTTTAAAACTATTATCTCACTTTTCTCATTTTTCTCATTGAGATTCTGATAGAAACAGTTCTGATGCAAGCAGCTATCCTACTCGTTATTCTTTTAAGTTTTTTGTCCTCCAGAAAGGATAATCCGTTGTCCTTTGCAAAGGAAAAAGGCTGTCCAGTCCTTTTTCCAATATACCATTTTGTTTCTTTATTTCTTTTTTTGCGGGGAAGGGGAAGGGGGGGGCAATGAGGGTTAAGTGACTTGCCCAGGGTCACACAGCTAGTAAGTGTCAAGTGTCTGAGGCTGGATTTGAACTCAGGTCCTCCTGAATCCAGGGCCAGTGCTTTATCCACTGCACCACCAAGCTGTCCCCCCAATATACCATTTTGATAGGGGTGGGATAGAGGTGAGGGGGGAGTCTGAGAATCCAAAGAAACATGTGTGGAATAATCCTGAAAACTCAATTTTCCAAAGAAAAAGCAGCTATTTTGTGCAAGAGGGTAAAATAGCTGCTTTTTCTAGTTGCATACAAAGTACTAGACTCATAAGTTCATTCTCTGCAGACTCATTGAGAGAATCCAGCTCTAGCTCTACCAGCAGACAACAGGAGTCATATGTAATCTCATCTTGTTCCCATGTGATTGTGATCTTTTGGCCATGTCTCCTTATAGTAAGAGCTATACATTCCATGCAGCTTGGAACTTTTGAGTACTGAGGATTGGTGATATCATAAATCTCTTATGAATCATTGTTATGTCCAGGTAATTGTGGGTAGGTCTGTACTAATCATCTGGTTTCAGTATAATATCTTTTTTTGGTCGTTATTGTGTAGCTATTGCTAATCTCCCTTTTCTCCCTCCAATTAACTGAGAGTAAGTATAGTCAAACAAAACAAATCTATACAGAGGCCATATCCAAAACTGTTTGGATACATTGCACACATTGTGTCCATCACCTCTCTGTCAGGAGATAGGTATAATGCGGCTACCCAGGTCCTTTGGAGACATACTCATTGCATTTAAAAGTTCTTGTCTCTAAAAGTTGCTTTTCTTCACAATGATGTTGACCTGGTCCAAATTGTTCTCTTGATTCTGCCCACTTTGCTCTGGATCAATTCACATCATCCAGGATTTTCTGAAATAATCTTTTTCATCATTATGGAACAATAATATTTCATTATATTCATATACAATTTGTTCAACCATTCCCTAATTGTTTAACTATTGATCTGCGCTACTTGCTTAGATTCTAGTTCTTTTCCTGTTTTCCTCCCTTTTAATTCTCCTTCAGGATTAAGGAAGTTTGTTTTGCTTAAAGCTTTCCCTCCCTTGTATTATCCTCCATCTTAATCATTCTTCCATCACTGATTGTTTCTCTTTTGAGTTGGATATATTTTTACATTCCTATACCATTTTATCAGTATGCATATTCAATTCTCCTCTGTTTCAGATAAGAATGAGGTTCTTACTTCTGCTCTTTCCGCCATAATTGCATACTCTTTTCACATACCCCAATAATCCAATCTACAATATTTTTTTTCTATAATATTTTTTATCCTTCCTTCTTTTCTTAAGCTATCAGAACAGAATCAATCAATGCTCCCTCCCCAATCAGGATGTCTGTTTCTCTTATTTATCTCCCTCACTATCTTTTGAAGTTATTCAGGCTCTGGAGGGACATTTATTTCTTTTCCTCTTATTAGAATGTTAGTACTATATCATCTTATAGCTTCCTCCGTATCATTCTAGGTTTTTCTGGATTCTTGTGTTTGTATTTCAAAGTTCCTATTCACTTTCCATGAAAGATCCTTCCCCACCTTTTTTCTCCCCCTCCCCCCCAGGATTATACTCAGCTTCACAGGGCAAGTTATTTTTTATTTTATTTACTTACTTACTTAATTAATTAATTAATTTTTGCAGGGCAATGAGGGTTAAGTGACTTGCCCAGGGTCACAGAGCTAGTAAATGTCAAGTGTCTGAGGCCAGATTTGAACTCAAGTCCTCCTGAATCCAGGGCTGGTGCTTTATCCACTTTGCCACCTAGCTGCCCCCGACAAGTTATTTTTTGTTATAAGCCTATATCTTTTGCCTTCTGGGATATTATATACCAAGGTTTCCTCTGGTGTTTGGTAAAAGCTTTTAGGTTTTGTGTGATCTTGAATATATTTTCTGGGTTCTTTCTGAATGCTTGCAGCATTAAAAAAAATTTCTTTAATGAGAGGTGTCTGGATTTTGGCTATTATGTTCCTGGCAGTTTTCCTTTTGGGTTTCCCTTCAGAAAGTGATTGGTGGGCTCTAGCTTTATTTCACCCTCTGGCTCTAATAGATCTGGGAAGTTTTTATTTATGATTTTTTGAAATATAGTGTCTAGGCATTTTTAGCCATAGTTTTCAGTGGATCCAATAATTCTTAAATGAGCTCTCCTTGACCTATACCTATACCCATACCCATACCCATACCCATACCCATACCCATACCCATACCCATACCCATACCCATACCCATACCCATACCCATACCCATACCCATACCCATACCCATACCTACACCTACACCTATACCTATACCTATACTTATACATAAAGCAATAGTTAGAGTGCTGGGACTGTATTCAGAAAGACTCATCTCCCTAAGTTCAAATCCAGACTCAGACATGTACTAACTGCATGACCCCACACAAATCATTTAACCTTTAGTTTTGCTTTAGTTTCCTCAACTGTAAAATGGGGTATTACAACAGCATTTATCATGCAGGATTGTTGGAGGCTCAAATGAGGTAATATTTGTAATGTGCTTATTGACACAGTGCCTAGCACATAATAGACGCATGAATGCTTATTCCCTCTCTTGTTTTCTAGGTCAGTTTTTTTTTGGATATCAGATATTTTATATTTTCTTCTGTTTTTCAGTCTCTGGATTTTGTTCTAAATTTTGTTTGTGTGTGCTTGCTTATGCAGTCAGTGATTTCTATTTGCTCTATTAATTGTCAAGGAGTCCATTTCTTAGGTAAAAATCAACCATTTTTTTCTTCTAAGTTATTTATTTTCCTTCCTGTTATTTCCTTTAGCGTTTTTATTTAATTTTTTGAATCTCTTGCTTCATTTCTTCTAGTTATTAATGTATTCATTCCTTGTAGAAGATCCACCTTTTTCCTTTGAATTGCTGCTTGAAGTTTTTATGAAGCTGGATTTGAAATAAATTTTTGATACTGAATGATTTTTTAAAAAATGTACTCATTTCTCCTGCTTTAGTTCCTGAAACAGGACCAGGTTCCACCCACTGCTATACTCTTGGGTATTGTGATCTACCCTGCTTGTTCTTGCCCTGGATCCCTTGTATCTTTCTCTAACCTCTACCTACCCAGGGTCTTATATTGTACAGATCTTCCTGGTTTCTCAAAACAGAATGTTAGGGAGCTCAGAACCTCTAGACCCATACTATCCATATCTAAGCACTATGGCACTACACTTGTCTAAACCCTAGCTTTTTTTTTTTTTTTTTTTTTTGGTGAGGCAATTGAGGTTAAGTGACTTGCCTACAGTCACGCAGCTAGTAAGTGTTAAGTGTCTGAGTCCGGATTTGAACTCAGGTCCACCTGACTCCAGGGTCAGTGCTCTATCCACTGTGCCACCTAGCTGCCCCTAAACTCTAGCTTCTTAAACTGTGGATTGCGACCCCATGTGGAGTTGCATAACTAACTGAATGTGGGGGTCACAAAAAATTTGGCAATGGTAAAAGGTTATGTATATCTATTTTATATACCTAAAAACCTGGGGTTGTATAAAAAATTCTTGGGCAAAAAGGGGTTGCTAGTGGAAAAAGTTTAAGAAGCTGTGGTCTAGGGGGCAGCTAAGGTGGTGCAGTAGATAAAGCACCGGCTCTGGATTCAGGAGTACCTGAGTTCAAATCTGGCCTCAGACACCTGGCACTTACTAGCTGTGTGACCCTGGGCAAATCACTTAACTCCTATTGCCCTGCAAAAAAAAATGAGATGTGGTCTAGCCAACATAGCCCTGGTTCTGGCTGCTTCCTGCTGCAATTCCCTAAGGCTTCCAAGATACCCATTCTGGGGCTTTCTGACCACCCATAGGTGGCCTAGTGGATAGA
The DNA here is from genome assembly GCF_019393635.1 of Dromiciops gliroides. Lineage (NCBI taxonomy): Eukaryota > Metazoa > Chordata > Mammalia > Microbiotheria > Microbiotheriidae > Dromiciops > Dromiciops gliroides. The sequence continues at coordinate 242,630,417 of NC_057864.1, forward strand.
ACACTGGACCTAGAGTCAGGAAGAACTGAGTTCAAATTTGACATCAGACACTTACTAGCTATGTGGGCAAGTAAGTCACTTAGCCTCTGTCTACCTCAGTTTCTGCAGTTGTAAAGTGGAGAAAATAATAGCATCTAACTCCCAAGGGTGTTGTGAAGATCAAAAGAGATATTTGTAAATTACTGCAGTGCTTGTTACATAGTATTTATTTTGTTGTTTTTGTTGTTAAGTTGTTTCAGTTGTATCTGCTTCTTCCTGAGAAGAGTCTTTGTAATCCCATTTGGGGTTTTCTTGGCAAAGATACAGGAGTGGATTGCCATTTTCTTCTCCAGCTCATTTTACGAATGAAGAACCGAGGCAAACAGGATTAGGTGACTTGCTCAGGGTCATACATCTAATAAGTGTCTGAGGCTAGATTTGAACTTGTAAAGTTGAGTCTTTCTGATTCCAAGTCCAGTGCTCTACCCCCAGCACCACTTAGCTGCCCTAGTAGGTACTTAACAAATGCTTTTTCCATCTATTCACCCTGAGGCTTAAACCCTGCAAGCTACCATCTTTATGGGAAGATTACCCCCATAGGGTTAGCTCTGTGTGTGTGTGTGTGTGTGTGTGTGTGTGTGTGTGTGTGTTTGTCTGTGCACATGCCTATGCTCTCTCGATGGGCTGGGGGGCTCACTTTTTGGGCTCTCTAAGGTAAATGGTAGTTTCTCAATCATTTCTTGGTCATTATTCAGTTTGGCATGAACTTTTGGGTTTTGTTGGAGTGGGTATTTTGGACATGAGTGACCCGCCTTCTTCTGGAGTGGCCATCTTGTCTAGAAATCCAAGATGATATTGGTGGTGATGATGGTGCTGGTAATGATCACAATGGTGGTGATTGTTTTCCTCCAGGCTTTGTGGAGACTGAGCTGAAGAAGGTACTGGCGGTTCAGAGGGAGTCCCGGCTCTGGAAGACAGGTGGTAAGGAAGGTCGAGAACTTCTGATCCAGCCTGAAGTCACTTTGGAAGAGGCAGGCATTGTGGATGGCCAGGTATGGTCTTGTGCAATGGCCCAGTTGCCTTCTAGACATCAAGGAAACTAGGATGTCAGGAATACCAGAATCCTAACATATTAGAGATGAAAGGAACCTTAGTGGTCCTTTGGTCCAACCTACTAATGCTTTAGCCAAGGTGGGGAAGATCTTTACCAAGAAGAACCCATCCCAGCTTCTTCCAGCTTAGCCTTTCCTTCCTGAGGCTCTTTCTCTCTCTATTGGCTCCTCGGCCATTCTGAGAAGAGAATTCTTCTTTCTGGGGGAGCTGTTGTATCTCCAAAGGGTCCTGCTCTAGCATGCCCTTTCATCCTCACTTATATCCTTCCTAACACATAAACACTTTTACATATAACCTAATAGCTCCTTTACTCCCCCCAGAGTTTGTGGAGAGCATGTTGTGGGTGGCTAAGCATTTATAGAGGGATCGAGTTCTGATTCTTTGAGTTGAGGGTGACCAAATTCATTTCATTTTGTTACTGTTCAAGTCAGTAAGTCAATAAGCATTTATTAAGTGCCAACCATGTGCTAAGCCTTGTGCCTTAGCATACTCCACACCTTCATGTATTCCCATGCAAGAAAGATAGAAATTGGGGCAGCTAGGTGGTCCAATGAATAAAAGCACCGACCCTGGATTCAGGAGAAACTGAGTTCAAATCCATCCTCAAACACTTAACACTTACTAGCTGTGTGACCCTGGGCAAGTCACTTAACCCTCATTGCCCCCCCCCCCAAAAGACAAGAAAGATAGAAATTGCCATGAGTCAGACTCATGGTCCGTTTGGTCCATGGTTCCATTGCCAACAGGGATCCCAAGGGAGTGACCATAGGAAAGCTTGGTTGTGCCCCTTGATATCAACCTTAAGGATTAGATGGAGTTTAGTTTTTCTCTTAAAAGGTTATTTATAGTTTTAACTCATAGATAGATAGATGGATCTATATAGATATACATATATAGCATATAGGATGATAGTATCCTGAATTTAGAAATGAAAGATACTTTAAAGGCTATGATATCCAACTCCTTCATTTTATAGATGAAGACACTGGAACACAGAGCCTTTAAGTGAGTTGCCCAGGATTATATAGCTAGCTAGCTAGTATCTGAGGCAGGATTTTAACTCAGGTCTTCCTAACAGTGCCCCACTATGCCATGCTGTTAAAACCTTTTTCAAGCTCATTAATACTCCTTTCAGCATCCATCCATCCATCCATCCATCCATCCATCCATCCATCCATCCATCCATCCATCCATCCATCCATCCATCCATCCATCCATCCATTCTTTCAACAAATACCTATTTCTGTCTGTATAACCCCTTTGGCATAATGGGGGCTGAATACATTTAATAACAGGTATGTGAAGTGAAGGAGAAGCTTCTTTCATTTGTCTTAAAATTACCTCCCTAAAATATCAAAAAGGGCCTCCCCCCCTAAAAAAGGGGCCTCCCATTCCAGTTTTAGGGATTAAGTCCCCATTCACCTTGTTCACACTGTTGATGAGTTTTTAGATTTCAATCATGCTCTCTCTGGAAGGCAGCTGCACTGTAATAGAAAGAGCCCTGGACTGAGAGACAGGGCACCAGGGTTTTCATCATGCTTTTACTAGCTATATGACCTTGGTGACACTCCTTTCCCCCCAGGGGCCTCAGTTTACTCCTTTGTAAAATGTGTGGTTTGAACAAAATAAGTCTTCTTCTACTGCAAAAGTTTTATGATTCTATTGTTTTCTAATAACAACTCTAATTAGTTGGTTTGGACAAAATGAGACCTCTTCTACTGCTAAAGTTTTATGATTCCATTGTTTTCTAATAACAACTCACAATTAGGTAGCAATAAGATTTTCACTTTCACACACATTAACCTTTGCAGAAAGTCTCAAAATCTCTCTCTCTCTCACACACACACACACATACACATACACATCACATCCACAGACATGAACATCTCATATTCACTCACAAACCATAAATCTACCTCAAAATGCCATTGCCATTCAGGGAGCTGGACTGGACCCAGAACTGAAACTAGGGATAGGTGACAAAGGCTTTGTCTTCAGACAGCAAAGTCTAAAGGGGGCAAAGTATGGTGGTTATAATGCTAATTCACTCTTTTTTGTTTTGTTTTGGTTTTTTGTTTTGTTTTGTGGGGCAATGAGGTTTAAGTGATTTGCTCAGGGTCATACAGCTAGTAAGTCTCAAATGTCTAAGGCCAGGTTTGAACTCAGGTCCTCCTGACTCCAGGGCTGGTGCTCTATCCACTGTGCCATCTAGCTGCCCCCCTAATTTACTCTCAACTGAATTAATTATATTATTTTTGTATTGTGAATCACTTGCAAAGTTGATTGGCACCCAGAACCCAAACTTTCTAGTTATGGCTCTGTTGTGACCCTTCCTTCTCAAGCCAATTCTCTTCCCAATTTTAGCCATTCATTACACCTTCAAAAATAATTCTTACTCTTCATCTGAAGAATCTGACCAGAGTTCTAAGGAGATAACACCTTCCTCCTTCCAGCCTATAATGCCTAACATTTTGACATTGGTCAAGTGTATGTGCTTGGGTGAAGTTCAGTCATTACGAGAGCCTCTCCCCCAACCCCCTGACCCCAACCCCCACTTTAAGAATCAGAACTAAGGTCCAAGGAGTTATGCTAAGCCAATGGATGGGAGGTCAGGTATCTTATGGTATTAATTGGGTAGGAAAGGTACTAGATGAGTGTGGATAAAAAGCCTAACTTCGAATAGATAGAATAGTGGCTTTGGGTGATAGGGCCACCTCAGGAACATCTTGGGAGGCCTTTAAAAGTGTGTTGTCAGGGGCAGCTAGATGGCGCAGTGGATAGAGCACCGGCCCTGGAGTCAGGAGTACCTGAGTTCAAATCCGACCTCAGACACTTAACACTTTCTAGCTGTGTGACCCTGGGCAAGTCACTTAACCCCAATTGCCTCACTAAAAAAAAAAAAAAGTGTTGTCCTCATCTCCTTCTACCCGTAGAGACACCAGGAAGTGGAGGGGTAGGATGGTTCTCAGCTTTAGGAGCATACTGGGGACCTTAGAGAGGAAGTGGCTTCCCTTTGCTTCCCACTAAAAGGCAGGAGAGGCAGCCTGGGTGTCAAGGGCAGGATAGCTTCCCCTGTGCCTACTTTGGCTCCCTGCTCCTAGCAATGAGGTAAGATTGAGAGTCAGGGTAATTAAGGTGGAGAAATGGGCCATGGAGTAGGTAAGGAGTCATCCACATTGTGTCTCATATCCCAACAGAGGCCTCTCTCTCTCTCTCTCTCTCTCTCTCTCTCTCTCTCTCTCTCTCTCTCTCTCTCTCTCCATCCATCTATCCATCCATCCATCCATCCATCCATCTATCAGTTTAAACCTTTTCTTTTGGCTCTGTGCTGTGTGAGTTCTGGGCTTGGAGTTAGAAATCCAATCCCGCCTTTGAATCCTGCCTCTGATATTTACTAGTTACATGACCTTGGACAAGTCACAATCTCCTTGATTAAGTTTTTTCATCTGTAAAAGGGATAATAAGAAACCAAAGTATTTAGTTACTTATGTTTCTAACCTTAATTCTATTTCTTACCCTAATCCTAACTCACAGGGTGGTTGTGAAGCTCAAATGAGAGCATATATAGAGTGCTTTGTCAACTTTAAATTGATATATAAATGTCAGTTTTTATTATTATTATTCAGATTCCTACATGTCTGGGAGAGGAGCCATTTCCCTCCATAAAATTGGGTAGTTTAGAATCAGAAGGCAGCAGGAAAACAGGGGGGTTGGGCTGGCAGTTAGGGCTAGGAAGGAGCAGAATTGGGGGCCATAACTTGGGGGGAGCTAGATTGGAGGAGGCAAGCAAGGAGAAGTGAGGAGTTGGTCGGAGGGGCATGTGGCAATTAAGTGATGGCCAAGTTGAGATTATTGACCTTTCTGCCTTTTCTCGGCCCCACCAGCACCTGCTCCTGGAAGAGATGGATGAAATGGGAAATTGGCCCCCAGACTGAAACCTGGTCGTGGTTGCACTGAGTCTGCTCTCTCCCTCTGCAGACACCTCAGATGGGGGAGGAATGGAGAGGTAGAGAGGGCATCCCTCTCCCCATCTCGTACTTCCATGAAGATGGTGTCGTGGGTTTGGCTGTTTTCCCATGTCTGTGTGATGGGCTTGGGTGGCACAGTTCATTTGTCCTCCCATCTGGAGCACATGACTGATATTGCTGTTCCTCATGCCCAGAAGGTGCCCCTCACCAAGCAGACTCAGTCACTATTATTAAAAGTCCATATTGACTTTGCATATCATCTCTTGATTTCTGATCCCCTTCCCTTATTCTTGGCTCCTGAAACAGAGCTGGTCCATGGGGAAATTCTTGCTTAGTTTATTGGTCTTGTCCTTAAGGGAGTTGTCAAGTCTTCCTGATGCCTACAGAGCCCAGGGAGGAATGTAGGTACTCAATGTATTACTCAGGTAGGGAAGAAGCAGGAGATATGGAGACTATGAACAGGGATATGGGGAAGAGGGAGCAAGAAGGCTGGGTATAATGGTAAGAGGCCTAGCTGAAGGGACAGAAGGCCTGCATTCATGTCCTAGCTCTACAATTTACTAGCCCTGAACCTTGAATCTCCTCTTCTGAAAAATGAGGTGGTTGCAATGGATGACCTCTAAAGTTCCTTCCAACTCCAGAATTTTGTGATTCAGAAAATAAACAATGGCAAACCAGGCAGGCAGCCCCCACCCACCATCAAGGACCTCCCCCTGGGAAGCCTGTCCCTAAGGTGTTGTGTCCCAGACCTTCCACAGGGGACCCTGCCTTACACTCCTAGTTTCTTCTGGTCACAGCAGACAGGTGGGGCCAGGAGGATCCGGGAATTCTCCAGCAGGAAGTTCCTGCCCAGGCAGAGCTGAGACAAAGCCAGGAAAACCTCCCTGGGCCCCCGGAGAATAGGCTGGGGCTATTTTTCAGGACCCCTGCCCACTGTGAGGGGGTTCTAAGTGGGAAGATTGTGGGAACCCTGAATTATTGGGGTGGAAGGGGAGGATATAACCCCACAACGTGGAAGTAGAGGCTTTCTGCCTGTTGTGGTGCTGGTCTTTCTCAGGCCCATGGACCCGGAATGGGAAAGGGACATCTAAGCCAGTGGCAAGGAGGCAGACCAGAGAGCCTCAGCTCCTTGGCCTCTCCTGGGAGCTTTATAATAAGGAAGCTGGTTGGGTGCTGTGTGCTTTCCCTGAACTTCAGTTTCTTCAAGAGAGAGGGACCTTCATCCTGACCCAAGTAGGGGGAAGGTAGAAAGTCACTCCAGGGACCAGTAGAGTCACAGATATCAGTGATAGCCACCTTGCTATAGAGACACGTAAACAAAGGCACAGAGGGATGAAGTGATTTACTCAGGATCACATTAGGCCTCTGAGATGGGGAAGGGGATAAGCATTAAGAGCCTATTATGGCACAGTGGATAGAGCATTGGCCTTGGATTCAGGAGGACCTGAGTTCAAATCTGGCCTCAGACACTTGACACTTACTAGCTGTGTGACCCTGGGCAAGTTACTTAACCCTCACTGCCCCACAAAAAAAAAAAAAAGCGCCTATTATGAGGGGCAGCTAGGTGGCACAGTGGATAGATAGAGCACTGGCCCTGGATTCAGGAGGACCTGAGTTCAAATTTGGCCTCAGACACTTGACACTTACTAGCTGTGTGACCCTGGCAAGTCACTTAACCCTCATTGCCCCGAAAAAAAAAAAGAGCCTATTATGAGCCTATGCTAAACTAAGCACTAAGCACTATGCAAATACTGGATGAGGATTTGAACCTAGGTTTTCCTAATTCCAAGTCCAGCTCCTTGTCCAGGGAGATTGCCTCCAGATTCCTTCTGCCTGGATGGGCAGCCCTCCTCTCCACACTATTCCCACTCTGGACACCAGGAGGTTTTGCAGTTTGCTCCATTGGTACCAGTGATGATGTGAGGCAGGTTCACTCCAGTCTGGATCACTTCTGAATACCACCTTTTCTACCACATCCTGGCCTAAAGTCCTAAGATCGCTGATGCCTGATTGATTCATCAGTCCCCTGCTTCAGGGAGAGACTGTTCACTGAGCCAATAGAGATGGGACAAAAGGGTTGATTTGGGGTTGGAGAGAGAGATACCCACTGGGAGGGTAAAAGAGTCGCTCTTCTCCCCACCCTCTTCCAACCCCACTCTCAAGAGCCTGGATGTTTGGGGTTTTGGGTTTTTTTTTTCAGTTGGCCAAGAAGGGAAGGGATTTGATAAGCTGTGCTAACAACCTCTGTCTGTAATGGTTCCCAGATGCTCACACCTGCCAACTGAGAGGGCTGTATGATTGCATTGGGATGGCTCTCTATTAGTCAATGGGGCCACTCCCCTCCCTGCCCTACCCTACCCGGCCTGGGATCTCCCAGCCCCGTGACCAGATGACTCAGAGCTGCACCCTAATTGCCTGGCTGGCTAATTATTATTCTCTTTTTCCCTTGTTGGAAAGAGAAAGCTGGAGGTGGGGTGTTAAGAGGGGGATATAGGGACTCCTCGCCGCAATCCTCTTTCCCCTTTCCCTGCCCACTCTGCCTTGTTTTCTACTGACACCCCCCAGAGGAGGGGAATTTTCCTATGGTCCTGGCCCAGTGCTGGCTCCGGGCTTCTCGTGCCCAGGCTGGTGTAGGGATTAGGTGGGGAATACCCATGCCCAGAACCCTTGTCAGAATAGCTCGAAGACCTGTGGAATTGGGGTAAGGCCAGCTCTGCAGCTATCGCTTAGGCTGGGCCTTCCTCAGGCACAAGCCTGGCTCACGTCAGTGCCATTAAGGAAGGGTTGGGTCCTGGACTGAGAGCTAAGAGTCCTGGAGTGCTGGTGGTGCAGCAGAGAGAGTACTGGGTCTAGAGTCAAAACCTGAATTCAAATCCAGCCTCAGACACTTACTGGCTGTATGACTCTGGGCAAGTCCTTTAACCTCTGTTTGCCTCAGTTTCCTCATCTATAAAATGGAGATAATAATACCACACACCTTCCAGGGTTATTGTGAGGACTAAATGATCAAACACAAGAACTGTCAAGTGTTTTTAACACAGTGCCTGGCGTGTAGTAAGTGCTAGATAAACATCAGCTGCTATTATCAGGACACCAAGTCATCTGATCTTTAGGCAAATGGTCAATTACTTTCTCTGGGCTTTGATTCTGCCATCCACCAATAATATAAAGAGGGAGCAAGAAGAAGGAGGGAGATTTCAGGGACCGCCCGGGTGGAAGTGGAGCCAGTCAGTGAGGGGCAGCAGGACCAGCAGCTGGTGGGAAATCAAGAGATGGGATCCTGTCCTGATCCCACCAGGGGCCAGCTGGGTGACTTAGGGAAAACTACTCTCTCTCTCTCTCTCTCTCTCTCTCTCTCTCTCTCTCTCTCTCTCTCTCTCTCTCTCTCTCTCTCTCTCTTTCTCTCCTGGCCTTACTTTCTTCATTAAATGTCAATGTTAATAATAATACCTGTCCTGCCTGCCTGACAGGACCAAGCTGAGGTAATGGAGATGAAAGTACCTTGGAAAACAGAAAGTGTTTTACAAATGGGAGGTAGAGGGGCGGCTAGGTGGTGCAGTGGATAAAGCACTGGCCCTGGATTCAGGAGTTCCTGAGTTCAAATCTGGCCTCAGACACTTGACACTTACTAGCTGTGTGACCTTGGGCAAGTCACTTAAGCCCAATTGCCCCGAAAAAAAAACAACAACAACAACAAAAAAACAAACAAATGGGAGGTAGCTTTGTAATGGAACAGAAGAGTTGTCATTTGCAGGAGCAGTGCTGGGGGTCCTTTGGCTCTGCCCCCTTTCTGGGCCTACAGAGACTGGGCTCTAAAAGCTCCAGCAAAAGCAATTCTCTTTTTCCTTTATTTTTTAAAGTCAATTTTTAGAGCTATCTTTTGTTTATATTGCCTAGAATTCTATCTCTCTGTCTCTGTGTGTCTGTGTCTCTCTCCCTCTCTCCCTCCCTTTCTCTCTATCTCTTCTCCCTTTCCTTTCCTCCTTCCAAAGAGCCATCCCATATAATAAAGAATATTTTTTAAGGAAAAAATAAAAAGGAAAAAAAGAGAAAAATATTCAGCCAGTCAGTTGGGTGGAACTATCCTCTAACCTGTGAATGATCAGAGTGGAACAGAGCAGGCTGGAGACAGGAGAGTCAGGAATCAAATAGTTTAATTGCTTTAAAAAAATCTTAATAAACATTTTTATTTAAAGGTTTGAGTTCTAAATTCTATCCCTCCCTCCCTTCCCTCTCCCCTCCCTAAGCAATGAGATATAGGTTATACATGTGCAATTATGTAAAACATTACCATATTAGCCATTTTGTATTAAAAAACTCAAATAAAAGAAAAAAAATGAAAGAAAGTGAAAAATATCATGCTTCAGGAGTTTAATTTCAAAGTGAGGGAAATGGCTTGCAAACAAGGAGAGACTATTGACACATGTGCAGGGGCCCTGCCCCACTCCTACTGGGGGGACCCGGTACTTGTGTCTGTAGCCCCTTCTTGCTTGCAAGCCATTTCCCTCACTTTGAAATTAAACCTGATTAATTCCCGATTCACCTATCTCTAGCCTGTTCTGTTTGGCTCTGACCATCCTCAGGTTAGAGGCCTGTTCTGATCCATTTGACAAAATCAAACTATATAATAACTACAGTTGTTCAGTTGCGTTCCATTATTCATGACCCCATGGACACCAATATGGAGTTTTCCTGGCAAAGATACAGAAGTGGCTTGACATTTCTTTCTCCAACTGATTTTACAGATGAGGAAACTGAAGCAAACAGGGTTAAGTGACTTGCCCAGGGTCACACAGCTGGTAAAAGTGTCTGAGGCCACATTTGAAATCAGGTCTTCCTGACTCCAAGCCCAGTACTCTATCCACTGAGCCTCAAATATGCCTATATCTTATATCTATATATCTGACATTATATACAATGCTCCACACCCATTGGCTTTCAACATTTGGCAGGGTTACCTTTATATAAAGATGGAATAGACATCGAAAACTACTACAACCTCTCCCCACAACTAAAAATGGGTATGTATGTATGTATATATGTGTGTGTGTGTGTGTGTGTGTCTCTCTCTCTCTCTCTCTCATCTATCTATCTATCTATCTATCTAAACAGGTATTACCTGGGAGAATTGAGACAGTAAACCATTAACAAGGATTAGTGTATCAGATTAGCTGCTGGCTGTATTCTCTTAGAGACAAGAACCAGAACCCTGAAGGGAAGGACAGGGACAAATAGAACTGGGGAGAGATCTGGGGCATACCTCAGTAGGGTAGACCATGGAAGACCACAGTAGGGGCTCCTAGGGAGCAGGAAAGGGTAAGACAGAGGGAGAGAGGGAGACAGACAGAGAGACAGAGACAGAGAGGGGGAGAGAGAATGCAGGTAACAAACTGCTTTCACAACAGACCCCAAGAGGACTTTGATTTCCATGGGCTTCCTTTTCTCTAATTATGGAAAGGCTCAGTAACCTCCCTAATAGAGCTGTCCAAAGTGCTTCAACAGAGCAGTGAATTCTCCATCACTGAGTTTGGAGGGTGGGAAGGGCAGACAGAGGATGTCTTTGTCTTTCATGAAAAGCTGGATAGCTATTTGTTGGGGCAGGTGTTTCCTATTCAGGTATCATTTGGACTGTTGTTGTTTGTCCTTCCTTCTTCTTCTTCTTCTTCTTCTTCTTCTTCTTCTTCTTCTTCTTCTTCTTCTTCTTCTTTTTTTTGATGGGGCGATGAGGGTTAAGGGACTTGCCCAAGGTCACACAGCTAGTTAAGTGTCAAGTGTCTGAGCCAGGATTTGAACTCAGGTCCTCCTGAATCCAAGGCAGGTACTTTATCCACTTCGCCACCTAGCTGCCCCTGTCCTTCATTCTTGAAGAGGACCATGACATAGGAGTGATGTCATGACTTGCACTAAGTTGTATTTTAAGTAAGGAAGGGCTGTGCAAGGTCACCAACCTCACTCTCTCCTCCAGAGCCATCTGGGTCCAGTGGCAAAATATACATCAGGACCCCTGGAGACTTAAGGCAATTGGGGTTAGGTGACTTGCCCAGGGTCACACAGCTAGTGTCTGAAGTGAGATTTGAACTCAGGTCCTCCTGACTCCAGGACCAGTGCTCTATCCACTGTGCCACCTAGCTGCCCCCAGCATTTGGATTAGTTGACTTCTGAGGTCCCTTCCAGCTGTGAGATTCCATGATTCTATAACCCCCTGGAGGAAGCTTCCTTTGAAAGGCAGTCTTCCCAAGGGCCCAAAAGAAACCAGGCAGTGATCTTAAAGGCTCTGGATAGAAGGCAGATGGGGCCCAAATGAATGAGATTCAACTCCTTTTCTTCCCAGCTTCATGTAGGTTTTGTGATTTCCCCTGTGGTCCTGCAGCTCATACATACTTGTTACCCAGGTCTAACCACTACACGGCAGGTGTTCTTTTTTTTTTTTTTTTTTTTTTGGTGAGGCAATTGGGGTTAAGTGACTTGCCCAGGGTCACACAGCTAGTAAGTGTCAAGTGTCTGAGGGCGGATTTGAGCTCAGGTCCTCCTGAAGGGGCCGGTGCTCTATTCACTGTGCCACCTAACTGCCCCTGGCAGGTGTTCTTTTAATGATGGCTCTGTTAATATTGATGCTATTTATATATCTTGCACTGTGAGAAAGTGGGAGAGGAAGGGGATAAGGGGGCAGAGGCGAAGAAAGGGAGGGCAGACTGGGGGAGGGGACAGTAAAGAGCAAAACACTTCTGAGGAGGAATAGGGTGAAAGAAGATAGAAAATAGAGTAAACATCAAGGGGAGGGGATAGGATGGAGGGTAATACAGTTGGCAATAGTAACTGTGAAAAAGTGATGAGGGAAGGGACAGCTGGGTGGTGCAGTGGATAGAGCACCGGCCCTGGAGTCAGGAGTACCTGAGTTCAAATCCGGCCTCAGACACTTAACACTTACTAGCTGTGTGACCCTGGGCAAGTCACTTAACCCCAATTGCCTCACTTAAAAAAAAAACAAAAACAAAAAGTGATGAGGGGGCAACTAGGTGGCACAGTGGATAAAGCACCGGCCCTGGATTCAGGAGGACCTGAGTTCAAATCCAGCCTCAGACACTCGACACTTACTAGCTGTGTGACCCTGGGCAAGTCACTTAACCCTCATTGCCCTGAAAAGAAAGAAGGAAAGAAAGGAAGAAAGGAGGGAAAAAATGATGAGTAGGATGCTATCAGAAGGACTTATGAAAAATGCAATCCATCTAGAGAGAAAGAACTGGTGGTATCTGAATACAGATTGGAGTATAATTTCTTTTCCTGTTAGTTCTTCTTTCTAAGTTATTTTGTCAATTTTCTTTTACAACCTGACTAATGTGGAGATGTTTTGCATGACTGCACATGTATAACATATTGAATTGCTTGATTTTTTAGCAGGGGTGGGGAGGGAAGGAGGAAGAGAATTAGGAACACAAAGTTTTAAAAAATCAATGTGAAAAACTTGTTTTTACATGTAACTTGGGGGAAATTCTAAGTAAATAAATTTATTATTATTATTTAAAAATATTGATGCTATTTGGGATGAAAGGAGCAATGGGGTCCCCTCTAGCCCTTAGCCAGTGAGGATGAGTTTATCCCCTTGGAAGGTTCAGAGAGCCTGACCCTGATGGGCTGAGATACAGGACACATACATTTTAGAGGGAAAAGTTGAGCACCACAGTGTCAGGCTCTGGGATTTAAGGAAGGCATTGGACTAAGGGGAACAGTTGGAGTTGGGCTGTAACATGTAGAGGGTAATGAAGACACATTTCTCTCACTCTACAATTTTGTTTAGGGCTAGGTTGCCTCTCCAATTTCCTCAAGTCTCCTTTTTCTCTATTCTCTCTCTCTCTCTCTCTCTCTCTCTCTCACCATCATCACCACCAATAAGGGTTAGGTGACTTGCCCAAGGTCACAGGGCCCAAATCTGAGGCCAGATTTGAACTCACCTTCTCCTGACTCCAAGGGCCAGGGTTCAATCCACTGTGTAGCCTAACTGCCCCTCCATTATCTCTTACAAGGTTCTGACCTCTTAGATTTTTCCCTCTTTCTCCTTGGGGACATTAGAAGAGGTTCCATGCTTCTCTCAAGACAAGCAGAACACCATGTAGCTAGGAACAGCTTGTGGACTTGTGGCTGGGAAGGACAGGGGTCCTTGAGAATGGGCATATCCTAGTTCTCCAATGCTTTACCCAGACTCTAACCATTTCTAGGCTCTCTAGGTTTTATACAAGGACCTAGAAGGCTCTGCTCCTACTTATTTCTGCTACCCCTCATTCCCACCTGCCCAAGGCCAGGATGATGGTGCTTTCTGCACTGGGACCTCCTGCTTGCCAACCACAGGCAGCATGCCTAGCTTATGTCCTGTTCATTTCCTCTGATAAAATGCTTGCTGCCTCCTCTTACAGGCATGTGGAGCAAGATGTGTCTGGTTAGTCTTAGAAACTATTGGTAGAGGGGGCAGCTAGGTGGCACAGTGGATAAAGCACCGCCCCTAGATTCAGGAGGACCTGAGTTCAAATCCAGCCTCAGACACTTGATGCTTACTAGCTATGTGACCTTGGGCAAGTCACTTAACCCTCATTGCCCAGCCCCACCCCTAGAGAGAGAGAGAGAGAGAGAGAGAGAAACTATTGGTAGAACTGGATAGGGCACTTCAAAGCAGGGAGAGGGTAGGGACTTTTGTATTCTTGGCAGCAACCTAGTAGAAAGGAGATGCTGAGACTCAAGAAAGAAGGAACAGAGACCAGCTCCAACCCTTGCCCAGTCCTGCCAAACACACACACACACACACACACACACACACACACACACACACACACACACACATGCAAAATATACACATATAATAATACATGATGTCCCCTGCCCTTTGAGGAGGCAGGAAGTTCACAGGTGTTATACATGGCACAAGTTTTTGGACTTTTTCAATATATTGATCAGTTGTACTGATTTTCTTTCCTCTCTTAAAAATACTATTTGTTATATGGGATAGCTTTTTGGCATGGGGTGGGGTTGGGGGAGGAAACTAGGTAGCCCAGTGGATAGAATACTGGACATGGAGTCAGAAAGATTCATCTTCCTGAGTTCAAATCTGGCTTCAGACACTTACTATCTGTGTGACACTGGGTAAGTCACTTCACCCTGTTTACCTCAGTTTCCTCATCTATAAAATGAACTGGAGATGGAAATGATGAAGCACTTGAGTATCTCTGTCAGAAAAACCCCAAATGGGGTCACAAAGAGTTGTACAACAACAAATTCTGGGAGGATGAGGGGAAAGGATACTTGGGATAACTATGAGGATATAAGAAACAGAAAATATCAATAAAGTTATTTAAAACAAATATATATATAATATATACATAAATGTATATGTATATACTATACCTATATAGTATCCCCAAAATCTTAGGGTAGCTTTAAGCTAACCTAAGACTTCTGGTTCACTACCTATCTTCATCTCCCCTGATGCTAGAGGATCTGATGGGTGGAACACTAGTTTATTGATCAGGTTGGATAGGTTTGAACCAGATGTCCTCTAAGGCAGAGGTATCAAACACTCAACACTTCTTGGTGAGGCTTGTGGGAAGTATTTTTGAAAAGAAATAAAAATACAATTGAACATAGATAATGTTAATATGTACTTTTCTAAGTCAGCATGTGGTTTGCAGGAATCCTTATGTACCTACTCCCATTCCTATTTGAGTTTGACATCACTGTTCTAAGTCCCCCTTCCAATTGTAGACTTTACTTTGTCTAAAAACCCATGAAATCACAGGGGGGGAAAAAGAGTATGAGACGGTAAAAGCACAAAGAACTTCTTCCAGGTGTAGATTTAGAACTAAAATTAACCTTGTATTAACTCCAGGGATGGTCCAATAGGAAAGCAGAGAGTGCAAGTTTCTGTGAGTAAAGCCCCCAGACCTTGCAGAGGACAGGAAGATAGCTCTACAACATCCTTCAAATCTACTCCTTTCTAACAATTCTGGAGAGCAATTTGGAACTATGCCAAAAGGACTATAAAATTATGTATCCTCTTTGGCCCAGCAATAACACTATTAGGTTCTGTATCCCACAGAAATAAAAAAGGAAAAGAACCTATTTGTACAAAAATATAGCGGCTCTTTTTATGGTGGCAAAGAATTGAGGAGGTGCCTATCAGTTAGGGAATGGCTAAACTAGTGGTATATGATTGTGCTGGAATACTATTGTGCTATAAGAAATGATGAACATCATGGTTTTAGAAAAAATTAGGCAGACATAGGAATTGATACAAAGTGAAGTGAGCAGAACCAGGAGAACATTGTAAATAGTAATAACATTATGTGACTTAGCTCTTCTGATAAATACAATGATCCAAGACAATTACAAAGGATGCTATCTACCTCCAGAGAAAGAACTTATGGAGTCTGAATGTAGATTGAAGCATGTTTTTAAAATTTTATTTTTCTTGGTTTTTTTTTTTTGGGGGGGGTTCCCGTGTTTTCTTTTGTAATATGGCTAAGATGGAAATATGTTTTGCATGACTTCACATGCATAATCTTTACTAAATTGCTTGCCTCTCCAAGGATGGGGAAGGATGAGAGGGAGGGAATGACAAAATTTGGAACTCAAAATTTTAAAAAATGAATGTTGAAAAATGTAATTGAGAAAATTACATTAAGTTTAAAAAATCTGCCCCCTACTGTTCACACTTGCACAGGCACCACCCTAGTTCAAGCTCCTATCCAACATTTAGCACAGTGCCTGGCATACAGTAGGCATCTAATACATTTTTATTGATTGATTCATTGGTCTTCCAGCCTCAAATCTCTCCCCTGTCCAAACTACCTTCCACATTGATTCCAAAGTAATATTTCTAAAGTTCTGGTCTAACCATGTCACTACTCTGCTCATTACATCTAGGGTTAAATGCAAAACTCACTTTGGCATTTAAACCTTTCACAACCTGATCCCTACTTAACTCTCCACGCTTAGTCACTCTATTCCTTTTCAAGCATTCTATGGTCCAGTCAAGCAGGCTATGACTCAGACAGTGCGTGGTACTCCATTTCCAATTTTCAGACCTTTGCACAGCTCTCCCCAGTGTCTGGAATGAACCCCCTCCTCACCTCCCCATCTAGAATTGTTGGTCTTCTGCAAGACTTAGCTCAAGAGCCATTTTCTACATGAGACCTTTCCTGAACTGCCCAGCTATGCCTTACCAATTCTGTATATACCTACTGAGGGGTATGCTGGCAAAAATGTAACAAATGGTTCTCCAGGGGGAGACACTTTTCAAAATCTAGACAATCAGCAAAAGAAGAGCTGATTTCTGTAGCTTCTGATTTCATGCTTATACTGAAAATTTAAGGATGGCTTCTGGCTCTAGCACACCCCGGCACCTATCTATAGATACACCTTGTTTCCTGCAGTAAAATGTAAACTCCTTGAGGGTAGAGACTATTTCCCATTTGTCATTGTATATATCAGGCAGCTAGGTGGCTCAATGGATGGAGCACCAGGCCTAGAATCAGGAAGACTTCTCTTCCTGAGTTCAAGTCTGGCTTCAGACACTATCTGTGTGACCTTGGACAAGTGGCTCCAGCAGCACAATCAGTTAACGTGTAGTACTTAATAAAGCAATACTAATGGGTGAGGAATGCAGAATTTGTCATTTCTTTTTTTTCTTTTTTTCTGAATAGAATTTTATTTTCCAAAATATATGTAACAACAAATTTTGAAGCATTGCCTTTTGGGCAGCTAGGTGGCACAGTGGATAGAGCACTGGCCCTGAAGTTGGAAGGACCTGAGTTCAAATTTTACCTCAGACACTCACTAGCTGTGTGACCTTGGGCAAATCGCTTAACTCCAATTGCTTAAACATCGGGGCCACCTCCAGTTGTCCTGATGTATATCTTGCCACTGGCCCCAGATGGCTCTGGAGGAGAGAGTGAGGCTGGTGACTTTGCACAGCCCTCCCTCACTTAAATCCAATTCACTGCAAGTCATGACATTACCTCCTTGATTTCATGGTTGTCTTTGAGAACAACAAACAACAGGTGGCACAATAGATTAAGTCCTGGACCTGGAGTCAGGAATACTTATCTTCCTGAGTTCAAATCTGCCCTCAGACACTAGCTGTGTGATTCTGGGCAAGCCACTTAACCCTGTTTGCCTCAGTTTCCTCATCTGTAAAATGAACTGGACAAGGAAATGGTAAACCACTCCTGTATCTTTGCCAAGAAAACCCCAAATAGGGTCAAAAAGAATGAATCGCAAAGGAACATTGTATTCACAGTACTGAGCACATAGTAGCCACTTAATAAATGCTTATTGATTGATTAGAATTCCCAGTTTCCCTAAACCTCTGATCAAGCATAACCTCATTCATGAAGACTTTACTGATTGCCTCAACTGTCTTCCTCAAATTACCTCTTTTTTTAGTATTTAAATTTTTTTCAAATTAAATTTTTTTCAATCTGCAAAAATCCACCTTTTTTCCTTCTCACCCCCACCCTCAATTAAAAAAAAAGACCCCCTGATATAAACATGTATAATATTGGGAAATTACTTAGCCCAGAGATCCTGAGATCCTCTTGGAGAGTAATTCCTCCCACCCAGCTCCTCAGGACCAGGGCTTCTTAAAACTTTTTCCACTCACCACCCTTTTTCTCCTGAGAAATTTTTATGTGACCCCAAGTATAAAGTTATATAAAATAAGTACACATAACCTTTTACTGTTGCCAAATTTTTCACAACCCCCACATTTAGTTACATGACCCAGTATGGAGTCGCAAACCATGTTTAAGAAGGATTGCTCTAGGGGCAGCTAGGTGGCACAGTGGATAAAACACTGGCCCTGGATTCAGGAGGACCTGAGTTCAAATCCAGCCTCAGACACTTGACACTTATTAGCTGTATGACCCTGGGCAAGTCACTTAACCCTCATTGCCCCGGAAGAAGAAGAAGAAGAAGAAGAAGAAGAAGAAGAAGAAGAAGAAGAAGAAGAAGAAGAAGAAAGAAGCATTGCTCTAGACCGGAGGTCAATAAATCAAGAAGCAAGGTTAGAAGATTTAAAAGTTTAATTAGTAGCAGTGGATGGGCAGTTGCCTGGTAGCAATAGCCACTTCAGAGAGCAGAGGGAGGGCTTTAGCGTAGGCACTGAAAGGATTCTTTCAGGTGATTGGGGGGGGGTGGATATAGGGAAAATGTCTTAACTTTGGAGTAACCTCGGTGTCTTCCAAATCAGGTCTGTTCCAGTAGAAATGTTTCCCCCTAAATAATCTCATCAGATCATCTTGGTGTTATTGGAAGTCTCTCCTTAATTTCATCAGAATGACTGGGTGGGACCCAAGTGGAGGCCTGCTTTTGAGATAGGATCAGCACCACCCTGAAAGCTTCATTTCTTTGACCTCTAAGGTCCCTCTTTCTGGGAAGATGTTGTCCCCCCAACTCACAGCACAAAGGTTTTATACATTTCCTTCAATGACAGTCAAGCAAAATGGATTTCTGCATTGGCCACATACCTCCAAAAATATGTTTTAATATTCGCTCACTTCTGGTGAGATAGGTAGCATGTATCATCATTAGTCCTCTGAATTCAATGCTGATCAGAGTTCCCAGTGCTTTCATTGCCCATCTTTACTATATTATTGTCATTGTATAAATTATTCCCCTAGTTTCTCTCACTTCACTCTGAATCCATTCAAACAATTTATTATTATTATTTTTTGGAGCTGTCTCCTCCATCATTTCTTACAGACCAATAGTATTCCAACACATTTATAAATTGTAACTTGTTTAGCCATCCCTCAATTGATGGGTACCCTCTTAGCTTCCAATTCTTAGCCATCACAAAAAAGTAATAAATATTTTTGTACATTCTTTCAATAGGTTTTGCTTACTACTAAATCCTTCTCTCAATCTCCCTTCCTTCCAATCCCCTCTTTTCCCTACTTCCTTTTCCTTCCTATTTCCATATATTTCTGTGTGTGTGTGTGTGTGTGTGTGTGGTCATCTGAGCAGTTCACATGAGACTGAGGTTCAGGTGTGACTGTCCCCCCCAAACTACATCTTCCTTGTTTATATTGTTTATATAGACTTCTACTTATGTACCTTATGTGAGATGATTTCCCCTAATCTTCTTCTCTCCCCACCCCCATCATTTCCATTCTTCTTTTTTCTTTTTCTTTTTTTTTTTTTAGTGAGGCAATTGGGGTTAAGTGACTTGCCCAGGGTCACACAGCTAGTAAGTGTTAAGTGTCCAAGGCCGGATTTGAACTCAGGTACTCCTGAATCCAGGGCCGGTGCTCTATCCACTGCGCCACCTAGCTGCCCCTCCATTCTTTTTTTAAGATCGTCAAGACCTAACAGAACAATTTCCAGAACATCTGTCTAATTAGGCTCCTTCTGTGAGGGTTAAGTGACTTGTCCAGGGTCACACAACTTATAAGTGTCAAGTGCCTGAGGCTGGATTTGAACTCAGGTCCTCCTGAATCCAGGGCCGTACTTTATCCACTGCACCACCTAGCTGCCCCCGCCTGCTTCATTTTTGTCTTTATATCTCTAGTGCCTAGCTCAATGCCTGGCACCCAGTGGGGACTTATTAGTGGATTGATTGTGGTCCTCTAGGCTTGGGTCTCCTTTCAGCTTTTAACTTCCCTCAAGAGTTAAAGGGACCAATGCCAAAGCATCAGCAGTGGCTTCCACTGCTGAAGAATGTGGCATAGGCCTGGTGCTCAACTTCCCTCTGAAGCCCTTCAGGCCCCACTCCCTCCCCCTTCCTTCAGTATTGACCCTGTGACCTCAGCCCTCCACCCCAGCTGCTCCACACAGCTCCCAATTGTTCCTTTCTTCCTCAGTACACACTTGATCTCAGCTCTCTGCTCCTGTATTCTTTCCTCTCTGATTCAATAGCTTGGCTTTCCCTGGGGGTGGGAGCTAGTGGCAGGCAAGTGTTCCAGAACTGAACAGGCTCTTTCTAATTCACCATGATAACCCTTTCAGTGCCAGCATGGTGTACTTATGTTCCAAATCAGATATCCAGGCCTGCTCACAAACACATTCAAGGGAGATAAGACATGCAAAGCGCTTTACACACCTTAAAGTCTACAAAATGCTAGTTCTCATTATCTTCCCCTTCTTCTCTTCCTTCTTTCTTCTTTTCTTCTTCTTTTCTCTCTTCCTCCTCCTCCTCCTCCTCCCTCTGTTCTCCCCCACACACATAATCTTGTTAACAAATTTAGTAGGTACCTCTTATGTGTAAATCACTGAAGGTAAGACCTTCTGGTAGCAAGGTGTATTGGCATGAACCTATCGGTAGTCAAAAGGACTCAGTTCAAATTCCAGCTCTACCACTTACTACCTTTAGGACCTTAGGCAAGTCACTTGACTTTTCTGGGCCTATCATAGAGAAGGTTAGTCTAGATGGGAGAAGACAAGGGGAGGGAATAAGCATTTATATAGAATTTACTACATGCCAGGCATTGTGCTAAGTGCTTTGCAGATATTTGATCCTTACAGCAACCCTGACATTATCTTCATTTTACAGTTGGGGAAACTGAGGCAACCAGTGGTTAAGTGACTTGATCAGGGTCACACAACTAAGTGTGTCTGAGTAAGTGTCTGAGGCTAGATTTGAACTCTGGTCTTTCTGACGCCTGGCCCAGAGCTCTCCAGCACTATGCTACCTAGGTAGCTGCTTCAGAGCCTTTCTAGCTCTAAATCTATGCTCCTATTCCTCATATTTCTTTAGTGTATTAAGGATCGAAGAGAATGGTCTCAGCAACCTTGTGAATGTTCTTATTTCTTCATTTAAGAAAATCTATCAAATGATTTACCTTGGTCACATGGCTGAAAAATGTGGTTGTTGCAACTAAAATCCCATCTTCTACAGGAAAAACCTTTCCCAATTTCTCTCTCTCTCTCTCTCTCTCTCTCTCTCTCTCTCTCTCTCTCTCTCTCTCTCTCACTATCTCTCTGCAGGGCAATGAGGTCTAAGTGACTTGATCAGGATCACACAGCTAGTAAGTGTTAAGTGTCTGAGGCCGGATTTGAACTCAGGTCCTCCTGAATCCAGGGCTGGCGCTTTATCCACTGCACCACCTAGCTGCCCCCTCCAATTTCTCTTAATACTAAAGCCTTCCTGGGGCAGCTAGGTGGCGCAGTGGATAAAGCGCCAGCCCTGGATTCAGGAGGACCTGAGTTCAAATCCGACCTCAGACACTTAACACTTACTAGCTGTGTGATCCTGATCAAGTCACTTAACCCCAATTGCCTCACTTAAAAAAAAAAAAGAAGGCTATTGAAATAGTCTATAAAATAGGGAGGTTTATTTGCATTATTCCCCTCAAAGTATATGTGTGTGGGGGGGGTGCTACTGTAAAGATAGCACTCCCTAAACTACATAGTACTATAGAAATGGGAATTAATCCCTGGGAGAGAAATCTCGACAAATAGGTTGGAGCCAAATTTAATGGCACATATTTGCAAATACTCTTATCCAATCATACAGTATTTTCTCTTTCACTGGTAAGCTTCCCGGCTTCTTTAGTTATAATTCCCACTCATGTTCTGGAAACAAGACTGGTTCTCAATTTTAGCTCAGTCTGAGCAGCTAGGTGGCATAGTGGGTAGAGCGATGGGTCTGGAGGCAGTAAGACTCATCTTCCTGAGTTCTAAGTTGACCTCAGACACTTATTAGCTGTGTGACCCTGGCCAAGTCACTTCACTCTGTTTACCTCAGATTCCTCATCTGTAAAATGAGCTGGAGAGCTGGAAATAGCAAACCACCCCAATGTCCTTGCCAAGAAAACCCCAAAAAGGGTCATGAAGAGTTGGACAGAACTGAAACAACTGAACAACAGCAACAATCCTCAGTCTACCAACCTTGCTGCCCCACTGCTATCTAATTAATTAGTTAATGAAGCAAGCAAGAATTTAGCAGGTACCTATTCTGTACCAGGAATGGATGAAAATAAGAACTGTGTAGTGCCATTGTGTTCCCTGCCCTCAGTAGGCACCCTTTCCCCCCTCCCCAAACTGTTTTTATATGTTGTCTTCACCTTGTGGAATGTAAGCAGAGAGACTTTCTTGTTTGTATCTGTATTCCCAGAGCTTAACATGGTGTTTGGCTTAACAAATTAAATAAGCACTTAATAAACATTCTCTTTCTTTTTCTACCTTCTATCTATCTACCTAACCAGTAGGTATCTAGGTGGTACATTGGATTGAATCCTGGGCCTAGCTTCCGGAAGACCTGAGTTCAAATTCAGGCACTTAATAACTGTGTGACCCTGGGAAAGTTACTTAACCTCTGTCAGCCTCAGTTCCTCAAGGGGATAATAATAGCACCTTCCTCTTAGAGTTGTTGTGAGGATCAAATGGGATAATAATTGTAAAGCACATAACACAAAGTGCTATATACTCTGATTTCTGTACTGTGGGAAGGGTTTTGAAATGATTCTTAGTGTATGTTGCATGTATGTGCGTGGGAATTATTCTATGTCTCTCAAAAATGCCCTGTGCTTTCCAACTTCCTTCTGCCTGAGATGCCCTCCCCCCTACCTCTTTGAATGTTTTAAAACCCAGCTCAATTGCTACCATCTTCATTAAGCTTTCCCTATCTCTGACCCACACCCCATATACCTCTCTCAGCATTTTGCTTTGTCCTTCTGCAACTCACTTATTTTTTACTATTTTTTTTGGTGGGGGGCCAATGAGGGTTAAGTGACTTGCCCAGGGTCACACAGCTAGTTAAGTGTCAAGTGTCTGAGGCTGGATTTTGAACTCAGGTGCTCCTGAATCCAGGGCCGGTGCTTTATCCACTGAGCCACCTAGATGCCCCCCAACTCACTTATTTTTGATCATAAAAGTATTTTGTTCTTTTCGAGTTATATGTAAAGATAGTTTTCAACATTTATTTTTTTATAACATTTTGAGTTCCAAATTTTGCTCCATTCCTTCCCTTCCTCTCTCCTCCCCAAGACAAAAAGCAATCTGATATAGGTTATACACATACAATCACATTAAACATATTTCTGCATGTAACTTACTTTTTTGTTTGTTTGTTTTGTTTTGTTTTGTTTTGTGGGGCAATAGGGGTTAAGTGACTTGCCCAGGGTCACACAGCTAGTAAGTGTTAAGTGTCTGAGGCTGGATTTGAACTCAGGTACTCCTGACTCCAGGGCCGGTGCTTTAACCACTGTGCCATCTGGCTGCCCCATGTAACTTACTTTTAATGGAATATTGTTTATTCTACCTCCCCCACTCCCCTTAACTCCAGGAAGGGAGGAACCTTGATTTATTTAAACTTTTTATCAGCTCCCAGACCTGGCAGAGTGTTTTGAATACAGTAGGAAATTAATAAATGTTTGCTGAACTGAGCTGAACTGCACACTTGGCTCTCACCCCTCCTGAAAGCTCAGTCTGTAGCTCCAGATTTTCCCACCAGTCCTGCAAATGGGACAGCTGGCTAGGCCGGGCCCTGTGCCCTAAAGTGAACCCTAGAGGCCAGCCCTTCAGGCAGAAGGAAACTCCTAGTCTGTTTTCAGGGCCTCTCTCCCTCCCCTATTTCTGGGGCAGATGCTTGTGCTGAGGCCCAGCCCCAGCTTCTCCTCCCTTCGAGGCCTCCCATAGAAATGAAGAATTTTGGAACTAAGAGGGGTCTCGGAGGTCATCCAATCCAACCTGTACCCGATCAAACATTCCTTCTACAAAATAACTGATTGATAAGCAATCATCCAACATCTGCTTGAACAACTCATCATCTTCTCCTCCCTCTTTGAGGTTCAGAAATTGTCTTATCCAGCAGACTCTAAACCATCTGCACACCAGACCAATGGGGACTTGAGATGGGGAGAAAGGAGGAGGCTCGGAGGTGCGAGTGATACCTTGTTTCTTCCATCTGCTATCGTCTGATGAAGGACCCTCCTCCCTTCCCTTCTTCTTCCCCTTTCACTGGCCTCTCCATAGTCATGGAGTTAGCCCAGTCAATTCAATTCAAATCAAGAGGTATTCATTGATTACCTAATAGAGGAGCTAGGTGGGGCAGTGGATGAAGTGCAGGGCCTGGAATCAGAAGGACCTGGGTTCAACTCTGGCCTCAGACACTTAGTAGTTGTGTGACTCTGGGCAAGTCACTCAATCCTGTTTGCCTCGGTTTCCTCATCTGTTAAATGATCTGGAGAAGGAAATGGCAAACCACTTTCCCAAGAAAAGCCCACATGGGGTCATGAAGAGTTGGACATAACAACAACAATGAGGACAATGACTACTACACTGGGGATAGAAATACAAGCAAAAAGATAAATAATCCCTCCCCTCAGGGAGTTTACAGTCTAAGGGAGAGGGAAGACAATACCTGGAAAGGAGCAGTGAGAGAAGGTACCAGCTAGGGGTATGATAACAGAAGTACAGAGAGTCAGAAGCACAGCCAGGAGGGGAACGAAGCATGCCCAATCTGGGCTCCATTTCCCAAAATGGAGTTCTCCCCCCCACCCTGAAAAAACTCACCAATAAGGGAAAGGGGCTAGAAAGTAGAGAGAAGTTTCAGGGTGAGAAGGCCAGTGAGAATCACAGGGAATAGAGGAGCACAATTGATTGGGGGGGGGGCAGTGAGAATTAAGTGACTTGCCCAGGGTCACACAGCTAGTACATGTCAAGTGTCTGAAGCCAGATTTGAACTCAGGTCCTCCTGAATCCAGGGCTGGTGCTTTATCCCCTGTGCCACCTAGCTGCCCCTAACATGATTGATTATTAACCCCCAGTTGTATGCTAGCCATTGCGCTATAGGCTAAGGATACTAAGACAGAAATAGAACATTCCCTGCTCTCAAGGAGGTATGAAAACAAGTAGCATATAAAAAGATTCAGAATACATAAAAAAAGATGCAAAGACCTCATCTCTAAGGAGACAGCTCACAGTCTAAACAGGGAGACTACACACATACACACACACACACACACACACACACACACACACACAAGAAAGAACAAGAGAAATCAATTAAATAACAATTGATAAATTAAAATACCATATAAGTGGGCAGCTAGGTAGCGCAGTGGATAAAGCAATGGCCCTGGATTCTGGAGTATCTGAGTTCAAATCCGGCCTCAGACACTTGACACTTACTAGCTGTGTGACCCTGGGCAAGTCACTTAACCCCATTGCCCTGCAAAAAAAAATACCATATAAGCAAATGCTAAAATGTCTAATCAATAAATTCTGGAGTTGTCAGGGGAGGCATCACGGAGGAGGTGGAACCTGATATGGGGCAGGAAAAATAGGTGAAAGCAAGTGAGGTCATGAGCATGAGCTCCTAGGAGGGGAGAGAGTTTTCCAGTGTTTGGGAATCCATCATTATAACCCCTTTCTTTTCTTCCCCAAGCCCTTATGCTGTGGACACTGAGTAGCAGAAATGAGGTCAGAATTGGGCCTCCTGGGAAATTGGTTGAGTGTTCAGCAATAATAATAGCATTGCTCACAGTTTTACAAAGTTCTGGGCTTTAGCAGAGCACTTTTACGACCCAGGTTTCATTTGGTCATCCAAAAAAAATCTTGTAAGATAGAGAAGGCAAATACCCTTACTTTACAGGGGGGTAAACTGATGCTAAGGAGTGGAGTGACCTGCCAATAGTCACATTAATAACCAATAAATGGCCATCACTTGAACTAGAACTTAGATCTCCTGACTCCAAGATCAGTATTCTTTCCGATGCATTATAGCTGTCTCTATACCTCAGAGGTTTCCTTTAAAATAACTCCATGGGGGCAGCTAGGTGGCACAATAGGTAGAGCACCAGCCCTGGATTCAGGAGGACCTCAGTTCAAATCCGACCTCAGACACTTGACACTCACTAACTGTGTGACCCTGGGCAAGTCACTTAACCCTCATTGCCCCACAAATAAAATAAAACAAAACAAAATAACTCCATAACCCTCTGATGTTATCCCTCCCTGTATCTCAGGTCCTTGGCAACCTGAGCTTTCTTCCTAATATCTAACCTCCACCCTTCCTCCTGTACCCAGTATTCTGTTCAGCAGGCCCTTACTCAGCATATGTGAAATATAATGAAAAATGAATGAATTAGGGTTACTGCAATTAGAGGCAACTCTGGTATTCAGGGCAAGCGCCCACAGGAGATACATGAGCAGATTCTTGAATCCACCAATTAGATCCCTTCCTGGGGGAGGAGAGGCAAGACCAGGCCCTACAATAGCTGCTTAGCAGTCAGACCCACCCTATTTGGGTGGGAGGAAAACAGAGGATGTCACCCCCACTGCTCTCACCCTGCCCTAGCTGATGGGGAGAGAGGGAAGAGGCTGAGGGGACTGTGTGGGTTGAAGAGAAAGCCGGGAAGAGTTAGGGAGAATATGAGGATGGGAAGGGAGGAGAGAAAGGTGGGGCTGGGGGAAGGAAAGAGACAAGGGAGGGCCAGGGTGTGCTGGAATGAGGAACTGGAGGAAAGATCTTCACTGCAGTTGTGGGGATGGGTGGAGAGGAGGGCGGGAGCCTGGCAAAAGCCTGCAAAGAGACTCTGGCCCTTGTCAGGAGGAGCACCCAGCTCTTCTAGTCTCTGATAGTCTGTTCATCAAATTCAGGCATACACAGATCAGAGTTCTGGCTAGGGATGAGAAGCACCCCGGGATGGCTAGTGCCTCTTCCTATTCATTGTGGTCCCTGACTTCAAAGGCATGGTGACCTTCCAACCAATCAGAAATAACTGCAGGCAGGGTCATATTTTTCTCCCAGTCCATAGTGATTTCTCTCTTTTTCTTTTTTAAATATTTTTTTGAGTGACTTGCACAAGGTCACACAGCTGGTGTCTGAGACTGGTTTTGAACTCAGGTCCTCAGGGCTAGTGCTCTATCCGCTACACCACCTAGCTTTTTCAACAAGAGGGCATTAAGTATCTTATGTCACTTGTTTGTTCTTTGTTATCAAACACATGGGAGATGATGTCTTGGAATGAATTGGATTTAAGTGAGGAGGGGCTGTGCAAGGTCACCAACCTTATTCATTCTTCCAGAGCCATCTGGGTCCAGTGGCAAGATACACATCAGGATGACTGGAGATGGCCCCAGATATTTTTTTGTTTGTTTTTTTGTGGGGCAATGAGGGTTGAGTGACTTGCCCAGCGTCACACAGCTAGTAAATATCAAGTGTCTGATGCCTGATTTGAACTCAGGTCCTCCTGAATCCAAGGCCAGTGCTTTATCCACTGCTCCACCCTAGCTGCCCCCCACCCTTTTTAAAGGCAGTTGGTGTCAAGTCACACAGCTAGTAAATGTCTAAGGTGAGATTTGAACTCAGGTCTACCTAGCTGTGTCTGTATTTCCTGTCTCCAGTTAGATTGTAACTTATCTCCTTGACGAAAAGGACCAGGCTCCAAATATCTTGTGCTACTTTCCACAGCACTTGGCCCACAAGCCAAGGAACATAGCAGGTGTTTGATGAGAAGTGTGGTCCAGTATAAGTGGACTTGGAGTCATGAGACCTGAATTACTCTGTGACCCTGGGTAAGTTAATTTAGTCTCTTTTCTTTTTTTTCTTTTGCGGGGCAATGGGGGTTAAGTGACTTGCCCAGGGTCACACAGCTAGTAAGTGTCAAGTGTCTGAAGTCATATTTGAACTCAGGTGCTCCTGAATCCAGGGCCGGTGCTCTATCCACTGTGCCACCTAGCTGCCCCTAATTTCTTTTCTTATCTGTAAAATAGGAATAATTAAAATTGCACTGCCTATCTTCCTCTAGGATTTTAGTGAGGAAAGTACTTTTCTACCCTTAAAATACTATAGAAATAAAATTTACTTTCAGTAAAGAGTGACTAATGAGTTCTGCCACCGATTTCTGTCATTCACTATCACTCTTCAAGACTCAAGGTAAGGAAACACCCAAATTAGCTACAAAAGACCCGTGAAGGAAGACACTATCTACATCCAAAGAAAGAACTGATAAATAAAATTATATATAGAATGATTTTACATACATTTACATATCTGTGTCTAATGGTAGCCATCTCTAAGGAGGGAGGGTAAGGAAGAGGAAAGAAGAAAAGGGAAAAAAGATATTTACATGATAACTTTATTATATATAAAAGGAATAGCAAGCTGTACATAATAGATTTGCAATTTCATGTGCAATCTTTTTTTTTTGGCCTTTTTTTGGTGGGGGTGAAGCAATTGGGGTTAAATGACTTGCCCAGGGTCACACAGCTAGTAAGTGTTAAGTGTCTGAGGTCGTATTTGAACTCAGGTCCTCCTGACTCCAGGGCTGGTGCTCTATCCACTGTGCCACCTAGCTGCCCCTCCAATCATCTTTTTTTTTTTTTCAATTATGTTATGGAAATGCTTGTTTCATTTCATAAATGAAAAATGAAATTAAAAAAAGACTCAAGGTAAGGAAAAAAGGGGTTTCTAAATCTTTTGGGATCACAGATAAAGAGTTGAAAGGGGCCTCAGAGACCATCTAATTCAACACTCTAGTTTTACATATGAGGAAACTGAGTGAGATGAGGTGACGGGCCTTATAGCTAATAAGTTTCAACAAATATTTATTTTATTTTTTTCCAGTTACATGTAAGGGTAGTTTTCAACATTCATTTTCATAAGATTTAGAGTTCCAAATTTTTCTCCCTCCTTTTCCTCCCCCCTCCACAAGACAGCAAACAATTTGGAATAGGTTAAATATGTTCAATCTACAAGTGCTCTTTTTATCAGTTCTTTCTATGGGAGTGGATAGTATGCTTCATCATTAGTCCCTTGGGAGGCAACAAGTTTCAAAAATATGATTTGAACCCAGGTCTTCTAACTCCACAGTCAGTGGTCTTTCCATGGTACCATGGTGCTCCATTTACCTTTGACTCCTTTAGGCAAGATTGTGAAATAGGCAAAATCTTTGGTGTTCTGGTTTCCCATTTCTTCTCTCTCTCTCTTAGCCCACCTCCCTTCCTTCCTTTGCCCTAGGTGTCCCTACTCTCTACCCTCATCTTCTATCCCAGAAAGCCCTCTGTAGTGTCTCTGAACCACTCAATGTCCAAGCCAGAAGGGTCCCTAGATATCATTTAGTCACATCCCTTCCTTGAAATGGAGAAAGAAATCGAGGCCTAGAGAAAGAAAGGGAGTTGTTCAATGCCTCATAACTAGTAATTAGATTTGAATTTGTTCTCTTATTCCAACCCCTTCCTTTTATAGAAAAGGGAAATGAGGCCCACAGAAGAGATTTGCCCAAGGTCACCTACCCACACCAGGTTGAGTCATTCATTCCCTTTGACCACAGTCCCATTGGGGATGGGAGTGGTGTAGGGAACTGAGGATTTAGGGTGACTGTTGGGTGGCTCAGTGGATAGAGTGCCAGGCCTGGAGGCAGGAAGACTCATCTTCCTGAGTCTAAATTTGGCCTTTGACACTCAATAGCTGTGTGACCCTGGACAAGTCACTTCACCCTGTTTGCCTAAGTTTCCTCATCTGTAACATCTGGATGTCATGGGGTGCAGAGCACCCCAGAAATTCCCTGGGGCACATCAAGGAACCTTCTCCTTGAGAAACTAAACCAGAGGACAGATAACACCTAGAAGAGATAAGCTGAACCAAATCAGACTGAGCTAGTTTGGGATTCCTACCCTTCATTCTGGTCTCCCTTACCCTGGGGAGATAAATTTGGGTGTGGCTTCGGCCTTTGGTTCTGAAGAGGGATCTGTAGCCACCCCTCACCCAATTCCTCTAGTCACTACCAGTGGGGGATGGTCCTCCACTCCTCACCCAATTCCCCCAGCTACCACCAGTGGGGGATGGTCCTCTCTCACTAAAGGAACTTTTCACGGGCAGATGGTCCACCCCCATCAGGCCTCTACAAAAGTACCTTCCAGTCTCCTGTTCGAGGAGATTTGGTACCTCTGAGCCATGTGCTTTATGCCAAATCTCCCCATGAAAACTTCAAGGATTTCTTTCATGGTTTCCCTCCCCCCACCCTTCCCTTCCCTTGCTCCTAAATAAACTATCACCTTATTCTAACTACGTTTTGTGTGCAAGAGGGTGTAATTCTTTAAAGAGGAATTCCTAAGAACCCCAATCCCTAACACAACCCGTACCCCATTTCCCACCATATCACCGACAAGAAAATGGCAAACCACTTCAGTATCTTTGCTAAGAAAGCCCCAAACAGGATCATAAAGAGTCAGGCACAACTGAAACAAGTAGATAACAACAACCACAGGGAGGTTTCATAAAAGAGCTCGAATGGCCATTAGCCTCCAATAGAGGCTGAGACCTGCCTAAGCTAACCTCCTGAGGTCTATTTCTGGAGTCTCCTGGCCTTTTCCTCTGATGCCCCTTAGCCTAGATACAGGACCCCTGCCTAAGATAGCAAGATCTTGCTGACTGTTGGGGAGATGGTGCTCTGAGATTCTGGAATTGTTGATCCTGTTAGAACCCATTAGGATGTTAAAGACTTAATGAGTTACCCCTTCCTAGAGTATTCCAGACATAGCTTGAAAAGTATTGATATCAAAAGACTTGAATTAAAGTGAGGGTTCCCATGACTACTAACAGTTTGCCTCCAGGCAAATCTCTTAAACCTTCTGAGACTCCGTTTCCTCGTTTGTAAAAATAGAGTTAATAAGACTTGTGTTCCATTATAAGATTGTTGTCTGAAAAGTATTTTTAAATTTCAAAGTGGTATATATGGGTGAGACATTATTATTATTATTCATTTACAAGTGGGCCAGCCAGAGAGGCTCATGTCCAACCTAAGGAACAAGTTGTTAATGGTGGCCTTTCAAGCAGCATCTGGGAAGATACCTGGGAAAGACCCTCCCATCTGGGAGAGACCCTCCCATCTCGGAGAAACCCTCCCATCTGGGAGAAACCCTCCCAAGTGCCCCTCAAATCATTCAGGGGCTCCTTCACAGAGCCCCGACCAAGGCTCTCTAGTTTTTCCTTTAATTCTTTTTCCTCTTCCCTCCTCAAAAGTCCCTTCATCTTTCTATAAGCCCATGATTCTATGACATCTACATGAAAAGTAGCATTTACACCTCTTCCTCTTGGTTAACTACACCCTGTCTTGGTCTCTCAGGGCAGGGCAGGAGAGAACCAAAGATGAGGTGGGGAAATCTTCTAGACCATGTATAAACTGTAGTTTTTCTTAGAGATGAAATAATTGAGGCAGCTAGATGGTGCAGTGGATAAAGCACCGGCCCTGGATTCAGGAGGACCTGAGTTCAAATCCAGCCTCAGACACTTAACACTTACTAGCTGTGTGACCCTGGGCAAGTCACTTAATCCCCATTGCCTTGCAAAAAAAAAGAGAGGGGGGGGGAATAATCTGTCTATTCTACTATTCTCTTCTCCTACCCAGGAAATCAGTGGAGAATATTGTGGATTTCCCTTGGATTTCAGGGAAATCCTCAAAATTCTGGGAAAGCTCCACCTTTATTCTGGTCCACAGTACCCTGGAAGAACAAATTAATTTAATGATTTAATGCAATTTCTTAGGGTTCAGGTCAGATTGAGAAAGTCCTGGGTCAGGGGAACTTGGAATGATGAGTGATATGGGGGAGAGGGGTAACCGGGGCCCATAACCCTCCCATGACATGAGGAAGAAATAGGGGAATGACTGAGTGAAACTCTCAGTCCCACTGAACAATGTTCCAAACCTATTTCTCCCCCCTCCCACTTGGATGAGTGATTCCCATTCCTGCTTTTCCAGAGCCAGCTCATAAGGAGTGTCTTCTATTAGGCTATAATGATAATATTGGTCCCCATCAAACATTTCTCTCCCTTGAACCACTTTAACACTTGATAATAATTCATATTTCTAGAGTGATTCAAGTTTTACAAACCACCCAGTGGGGGGCAGCTAGATGGCACAGTGGGTAAAGCAACAGCCCTGGATTCAGGAGGACCTGAGTTCAAAATCGGCCTGAGACACTTGACACTTACTAGCTGTGTGACCCTGGCCAAGTCACCTAACCCTCATTGCCCTGCAAAAAAAAAAAAGAAAAAGAAAAAAAAAAAGAAACCACCCAGTGGGATTGATACTACCACCCTCACCCCACTCCTTTACAGATGAAGAAACTGAGGATCAGGTAAGTAACTTGCCCAAGGTCATGCAAGTGTGGCACCATCAGGACTTGAATCCAAGACACCAGGCTTCAAATCCTAGCTCTTCTTACTACTTCTCATTTTCTGTACTTCATCACCTGTGATTCATCTGCTTTCTCACCCTGAAACTGCCCTCAGTGCGTGGAGCCTTCTCCCATTGGCACCTCTCTCTACCAGCTGGTTCCCTTCTCCCATTGGTGGGTTCCTACCATGCCCTCTATCTTGGGGACAGCCCAGGATATTTGTGCTTCTTCATTCTCTTCTTAGCTGTGCTTCTGATTCTTCAGATGTAACACCATGCCTCGGCTGCAGTTTCACCCCGGGGAAATCTCCCTCAGTACCTGGGGTATCCTCAATTTGAAACATTCTTCTACCATGCTAGACCCCCTTTTCCCATGAGCAAGTCCCTTCTAGGCCCTCCATTTTGGGGAGCGCCCCAGGCTAGCCACACTTCAGTCTGCTCTAGGCTCTGCTTCTGACTTTCCAGACTTCAATACCATTTGCGCCCATTTTTTAGCTTCCCTTTGGGAGTTGTTTTCCCCCATTAAACTGTAAGCTCCTTGAGGACAGGGGCTAAAATAAGTCTTTAATAAATCCTTCTAAAGAGGCAGTTAGATTGCTTTATCCGGAGGCAGCTAGGTGGTGCACTGGCCTTGGATTCAGGAGGACTTGAGTTAAAACAGATTTGAATTTAGACACTTGACACTTACTAGCTGTGTGACCCTGGGCAAGTCACTTAACCCTCCTTGCCTTCCTCCCCCCCCCCCAAAAAAAAAGAACTTTATCCAATGGGAGCTTTGGACTTGGAGTCAGGAAGGCTCATCTTTCTGAGTTCAAATCTGGCCTCAGACACTTACTAGCTGTGAGACCCTGGGAAAGTCACTTAACCTTTTTCTGCCCCACTTTCCTCATTTGCAAAATGGGGATAATAATAGGTCCTACCTCCCAGGGATTTTGTGAGGATCAAATGAGATCAGATTTGTAAAGACTACTTGGCACAATGCCTGGCACATAGTAAACACTATATCAATGTTAGCTCTTATTATTTTTGAACCTCATCTATGATTTCATTAGTTCAGGGAGCTGCTAATAAGGAAGGGCTTCTGCAAGGCAGATTATCTGGTCTGTAACTGGTTTTTGAGAGTTGCTTAAGGCACTGAGAGATTGTGCCCAGCATATAGGCCAGTAGTTGTCAGAGGATTGGAACTCAGGTCTTCCTAACTTCAAGACCAGCTTTTTATGCATTCTGCCACAGCTGCTGCCTCTCTGGCATGGGCCAGTCTCTCATTACAATTGGTAATTATCTTTTCCTGTGTATTTTGTGTTTCATAATCTGTAGGTGTGTGGTTTGTAGCCAATGGAGAGAGTGTGGAGCTAAGGTGTAAATGACAGAGAGATATGGCTAAGACAATGATAAAATTAAATGGATTAAGAATGACCATAACTGGGGGCAGCTAGGTGGCCAGTGGATAAAACACTGGTCCTGGAGTCAGGGGGACCTGAGTTCAAATCCGACCTCAGACACTTAACACTTACTAGCTGTGTGACCCTGGGCAAGTCACTTAACCCCAATTGCCTCACCCCCCCCCAAAAAAAAGAATGACCATAACCAAAGAATGATGGGAAATGAAGGAACAGAAACCTCCTTTGGAGGCCCCCAGTGCTCTCTTGTTAGCTTTTCATTCACCATTTTTTACCAGTGATTTGGATGAAAGCCAAGATGGTGTACTTATCAAATTTGGAGACAAGGCTCAACTGTGAGGGAAGGCTAATTCGCTGAATGACAAATATCGAGGCCCAAAGGTATCTCCATATCCTGGAGTGATGTGCCAAATCTAATAAGAAGGAATTTAACAGAAATAAATGTAAAATGTTATATATGAATTCCAAAAATCAACCACACAAGGACGAGATGTTCTTGTTAGGAATGTTGTAGAGGTCTCTTGTTCAGGTACAGGTTGGACTAGATGACTTCTTACCTCTTTTCTAGCTCTAAGATTCTCTGATATAAAGCTGGTGAAAGTAAGTAAAGAAGCATTCATTAATCACCTGTTTGCTACGCACTAGTCACTCTACTAAGTGCTGAAATAAAAGAAAAAAAAAGGCAAAAATACTCCCTGTCCTCAAGGAATTTACAGTCTAACTGGGGAAACAAAATTCAAATATGTTAAAACATATTATTGTGCTATAAGAAATGACAGGCAGGATGATTTTAGAAAGGCCTGGAAAGGGGCAGTTAGGTGCCGCAGTGGATAAAGCACTGGCCCTGGATTCAGGAGGACCTGAGTTCAAATTCAGCCTCAGACACTTGACACTAGCTGTGTGACCCTGGGCAAGTCACTTAAGCCTCATTGCCCTGCAAATAAAACAAACAAACAAAAACAGAAAGGCCTGGAAAGACTTTTATGAACTGACGTATAGTGAAGTGAGCAGAACCAGGAGAATGTTGTGCACAGTGACAGCAATATTGTTCCATGAACTGTGAATGACTTAACTATTCTCAACAATACAATGATCCAAGACAATCCCAAAGGACTAATGCTGAAACATATTATCCACCTCCAAAGAAAGAACTGATATTGATGGAACATGGACTGAAGCATGCTGTTTTTCACTTTCATTTTTTTCTTTTATTCAAGTTTTCTTGTACAAAATGATGAATATGATAATGCTTTACATAATTGTACATGCATAACCTATATCTGTTTGCTTACTGCCCCAGGGAGGGGTTAGGGGAGGGAGGAAAGAATAGAATTTGGAACTGAAAACTTTAAATAAAAATGTTTATTATTATTTAAAAAAACCCAAATCTATTCAAACAAGATGTATACAGGATAAACTGGAAACGATGCTGTTGTCCTTTGATTCAAAGAAAACCATTAACTTCAGGAGGTGATGAATTGGATTTAAATGAGGCAAAGTGGTACAAAGTTGTCAGCCTCACTCTCTCTTCCAGAGCCATCAAAGTTCAGTGTCAGGACAAAAGTCAGGACAACTGGCCCAGGATGCGGGGGTGGGGCTTGTGAGGATGATCTTGTCATCTTCCACGTCTGACAAGCTCTAAGCTTCCACGGCCCCTGCTTCAGCTACTCTCATGGCCATTGGAACTAATTGTTCTCATCTGCCCATTCTGCCAGAGAAGTCTTCACATGCTTGCGGTAGAAATTATCCATTGGTTATCCTCAACCTGGTTTAGCCCATCTGCTGAGAAAGTTTATCCAGGTGTGGCTGCTGTGCATGCTCCAGCTTTGGGGAGGGACAATTTTCTTTTCTTTCTTTCTTTTTGTTTTTGTGGGGCAATGAGGGTTAAGTGACTTGCCCAGAGTCACACAGCTAGTGTCAAGTGTTCGAGGCCGGATTTGAACTCAGGTCCTCCTGAATCCAAGGCTGGTGCTTTATCCACTGTGACACCTAGCTGCCCCCCCCAAACTCCAATTTTAATCATGCCCATTATTTCTCTACTGAGCTTTCAATTAGCATTATGGGCCTTGGGGACTTGTTTTTCTATTTCTTTGAAAATGTTCCCCCCTTCCACTTTTTCCTCCATGTACTTACAGCTTATCTCCCCCATCAGACTTGGAGCTCTCCCAGCCCAGGGGAGAGACTGTATCTCCTCAATCAGACTGGAGTACTCTGGAGGTGGGGGTGGGGGGCGGACTGTGTCCCTTCTATCTGACTGCCAGGGGAAGGGTAGGGAATTCCTCCGGGGCATGCCCTATATCTCCTTTATTGGAGGGGGGGGAGGGAGGCAGTTCTCCAGGGCAAGGACTGTCTCTCTATCACACAGAAGAACTTCCCCCTTGCTGAGAGAACCCCAGCTCACTTTTTAATGACCCGAAACTCAGGGGTTTGAGCCTTTGAAATGTAGCTGTGCGCTCAGCCCTTGGAGGCTCTGTAGAGAATCATCGAGGGCATACAGGTGGAGAATTTTCTAGGAGGGAAGGGGTATATGGGGAGAAGAAGCAGATCTCAGGAACTCCTCCCCCTCTATCTGGAGCTGCTGCCTCCCCCTTTTAGCCTGCCCCAGGACAAGGGCCTCAGTGTCTCTTCGGATCCAAAGGGAACAGCGGTCCTTTCTCTCCCTCCCTGTCCCTGCAGAATTGCCTGTGCCCTGGCCAGCCTGGGGGTGGGGGGAGGGACAGACACCGAGTCTGGCTCTTGGGGTGGCATCTCATATTCTTCCCCCCTCCGGATAATACAGACAGACAGAGGGAGGATTAGGGAGTAGGCCAGGGGAGAAACTTCGCAAATTTCCTAAGTTTTCTTACTGTTGCTGGGGACTTTGGAGCTCATCTCGTCCAACCCCCTTATGTTATGGATTAGGAAACTGAGCACCAAAGAATGTTTTGTTTTTTAACCAAAGTGTTTTATGACAGCAGGCTCATCATTACTGTCAAACCAAACTCGTGTCCTGTTTGCCTTTCCCCATTTCCACTGTGATTCCTTCATGGCCTGACACATGTGCATGAATTTTTACCATTAGATATTCATTCCTTTTCTACTTTACAACGCTGTTGTGAGAAAAGTACTTAGTATACTTTAAAGTGGTACAGAAGTCAAATGTTATTCTTACTATAGAAAGATTTTCTGTATCCCCAAAAAAGGGAAATATATGTTATCAACTACCACTGGTGGAGGGAGAGATTCTGATAATCGGCTATCAGATGGAAAGGCCGGATGGTGCTGAAGTGGAGGAAGGAAGGCAAAAGCCTTTTTTTTTTTAGTGAGGCAATTGGGGTTAAGTGACTTGCCCAGGGTCACACAGCTAGTAAGTGTTAAGTCTCTGAGGCCGGATCTGAACTCCTGACTCCAGGGCCGGTGCTCTATCCACTGTGCCATCTAGCCGCCCCGGCAAAAGCCTTTAATAAGGGCCTACACTGTGCTAAGGGCTTTACAAATATCCCATTTGATCCTCATACCAACCCTGGGGGGTAGGTGCTATTATTATTATTTTTTTGGTGCTATTATTTTTTATTTATCCCCTTTCCAGTTGAAAAAAATGGAGGTTAGGTGACATGCCCAGGGTCACACATTTAGTACAAGTCTAGAACTGGATTTGCACTCAGATCGTCTTGACTCTAAGGCCCAGTGCTCTAACTACTGTGCCTCATGAAGGGGAGGGGAAAAAGCTCCCCAGGCTTGATCAGCTCTGGTTGGAGGAGTAGGCTGGTCTTTGCAATCATCAAAGCATAGACCTATCTCATTGGATTTAGAGTTGAAAGGGACCCCAATTCCAAGGTCACATAGTTCAACTGCTTCATTTTACAGATAAGGAAATTAAGGCTCCAAGAGAAAGTGACTGGCCCAGTGTTACCCAAGAGCTAGGGATCTTTCCACAGCACCACACCGAGAGGTGGTGTCTATGGGCTTGGATATTTGCCTGCCTGCCTGCCGGCTCTGGGTCTCTTATGGCATAAGGAAGGAATTCTCTGGGAGCCCAAGTCCGAGGTCTGGGCTGGAACCCCACCCACCAGTGCTGGCTGGGGATGACTGGCTGCTGGCTGCTGGCTGCTATTGCACTGAGTCACTGGGTGCTCTGGCCTTCCCGTGACTCCAGCCTGGACAATGCTGAGCCAGGGAAAGAGGGATGGAATGCATTCATTAAGTGCCTACTATATGCCAGATACTGTGCTTTACAAATATCTCATTCGATCCTCACAATAACCCTGGGAGGTAGGTACTATTATTATCCCCACCCCAACCCCTCCAGTTGAGGAAACTGAGAGAGACAGAGGTTAAGTGACTTGCCCAGGATCACACAGCTAGTAAGTCTTTGAGACTGAATTTGAACCCAGATCTTTTTGACTCAAGACCCAGTACTCTTATCCACTGTGTCTCATGAAGGGGAAGAAAAAGAGTTCCACATTTATAGCTTTCCCCAAGTTACATCTGCTCCAAGCCACAGGAGTACCTGGCTGTTGGGCATAAAGGGAAGGGAGGAACAAATCTAAGCCCACTAGCACCCCAGAGCAGAGTACTAGGTTAGCCCTGCACCAGGGAAAAAAAGGGGTGAATGGGGACAGAAGCAGAGACAGCCTGACCAACAAAATGGAAGTCAGAGCAAGTAGAGGAAACATGCAGGCAGGATATGAGGAGGGGATAAGAAGAGCTACCACTTTAGAATTGACACTTCCCACGACTTAGCCTCTCTCACAGCCCTCCCCACACCAGTGATGCTGATGTGGGATGGAATGAATTGATCAGATTGATCATGAGTGGTCCCAAAAGAATTACAAGACTCAGTGACTCAGTTTCCCAAGTTTTATTGAAAGACTGTCGAACACAGGGAGAGAACCAGGAAAAAAAATATGGAAAGGTATCTCTTGAATAGGGAAAGAAAAGATAGTTATATTTATAGTATGGATAAATTGATTATCAGTCTCATTATAATAATCTCCACTTTAGGGAGGTACGGGGGAGGGCCTATCCTAATTTGGACTTCCTGGGGTTCTAGGCCAACCCCCGAGGCAGGTACCTTTTTCCATGGAGGTGTATTTTTGGGGTTTACATGTTATAAGGTGAATCTGGGGACAAACTTGGCCTTTTCTGCCTGAGCCAAGGGGCCAGGGGCTGGCTTTCAAAGCCAATCTCTCTTTTCTTGATGCTTAGGAGAATGATGGACTTGAAGTCCGGAAGATCTGGGGTCAGATTCTGTCTCTAGCACCTGCTGGCTGGGTGGCCTTGGGCAAGTGACTTTATCTCTTTGAGTTTCAGTTCTCCCGGTCCATAAAATGGGGATAATATTCACCCTAGCCACCTCAAAGGATTATTTTGGGAATATGCAAATGAATCTTCAATCTCATCTGTTTGGATATTTCCTCCAATGATGAATCTGGTAGGGCTTTGTCTCGTGTCCTCCTATAAATTAGTTTCCCATGGGGAGGGGGTTTACCCAACTGGGATGGGGTGCTGGGGGCCACTGTGAACATGCTGGGGGAGTGTTTTGGCTGGCCACTAATCTCTCTTTCTTGCTATGCTGCTTAGCCTCTCTTTTCTCACTCACCCATTTTCTTTATGATACTTTTGCTGATAAATTACTTATTTGCTATTGCTACAACCTGCTCACACCATGCATCTCTCCACCATCCAAATTAATTGTCACTACTTTGGACACTGGTTCCTTCCTGGTCATTTGAACTTTCCCCTATAAGGTTATCTTGCTTCTATTCTGCATATGCCTATCTTGACTGTACCTATTTATCAATAGGTTTATGATTGTTAACTTAATGAGGGTGGAGGCTCTTTGGGCTTTTTTTTTTTAATCTCCAGCATAGTGCCTGGCACACAGTAAATGCTTAATAAGGGCTAATTGATCACTGTGGTCCATGACCTACCACTATATACATTATTAGTAGAAAATTGGGATTAAAAAGAGGGGCCTGAGGGCAGCTAGGTGGCACCGTGGATAAAGCACCAGCCCTGGATTCAGGAGGACCTGAGTTCAAATCCGAACTCAGATGCTTGACACTTTCTAGCTGTGTGACCCTGGGCAAGTCACTTAACCCTCATTACCCTGCAAAAAAAAAAAAAGAGAGAGAGAGGCCTTAGTTTTTCAGTGAAGTTTGGGCTCATCAAAGGGGCTCTGCAATTTCCTGAAGGCAGTCCTAAAGCCTGCCTGTTTTCCTTCTCCAGTTATAACCATAGGACATTGCAAACTTTAAGGTGCTAGAGAAATGTGTTTGTATTGTGCTTCCCTTAGGGAGCAGGCATAAGTTACTTGTCTGTGGGACCCTTTAGTCTTGGGGGAGGGGAGAAAGTCATTATTAGTCATAAGCTCTTTAAAGATGACATCTGACATATATATGACTGAAAAAGGAAGGTGGCAAAGTTACATGTTGAAAAGGAAGGAGAGCCCATGGATAGCAAAGGGGAAAAGCCAGGTGCCAGGTGCTGTGCTAAGCTCCTCACAAATATTCTCTCATTTGATCCTCACAACAACCCTAGGAGGTAGGGGCTATTATTATCTCTATTTCGCAGTTGAGGAAACTGAGGCAGAGTGAAGTTATATGACTTGTCCAGGGTTACACAGCTCATGGGTGTCTAAGGCTAGATTTGAACTCAGATCTTCCCAACTCTGAGTCTAGCAATCTATCTGTGACACCATCTGGCTGACACTGAGCCCACTAAGTGCTCTAATGGAGTCCATGTAATGTCAAGAGATGTGAAGGAAGGCCTCCAGCTAATTGGATGGAATTTCCTGGGAGAGCCTAGACCCGAGGATATGAGGGCTGCAATTTGCACTGTTGGAGGGAACGCCCACATCAATGAGTACTGAAGGTCTGAAAAAGCACTTAATGTACATCATCTCATTTAATCTTCCCAATAATCCTGTGAATGATTTATATCATCTCCGTTTGAGGAACCTGAAGTTCACCGAGGCCAAGTGATTTGCCCAGTATCACACAATCTTTTGTGTCAGTCATGGGAATTCAAACCGAGCTCTCTCCTAAGTCTGAGTTCATTGTCCTCTCCAACATGTAATGTTTGGGGGGCCTTTGCTGCTTTCCTAGGTTTGGGGAGGCATTTGGATTTTCTGGATACCTCTATGCACTTCCCCCTCCAACCCCCCCACATCAGTGACAATAATAACAACGTGGATGCATACCTCTGCCCCCTTGGCTTATTTCAGGTCAAGGGTAGCCCTGGATCCCAGTGTGGTTGCCTTCCTCTTGAGAGGGGAGGTGGGGCTGGTGAGCAGGGGTGGGGGGCCCTTTAGCTCAAAGAGTCATGAAGTCAAAGAACTTCGGAGCTGAAATCGATCTCAGAGACCATCTAGTTCAAGCCCTACCTCAATATAAATTCCCCCTACATTCCTAACAAACACCTGTTTGGATATTTTCAGTGATGGGGAACTCACTCTTCCATGAGGCAACCTATTCATTTGGGGCATCTCTAAATGTTAAGATATTTTCCCCTGTAACCAGGACATGCCTCTGACTGGAGGTAGACACTATTCCTCTCCCCCTTCCTTCCAACCTAGAAGCCTAGAAACAAACTTCCTATCAAGGTGTGGTAGACACCTGACACATAACTACTTTCTTTCCTTATGTTTGATCTACTTTTCTCCACCCCTGCTATTTCTCCTTGTTATAATTTATATAAATAAGAAATTATTAAGTGACAGTGATGTATGTTACACCATGAAGCTGCTGGGGGAGATACAAAGTTAAAAGAAACATTATCTCTGCCCTCAAGTTCTTATTGTTCAGTTGTATCTGACTCTCCCTGACTCCATTTGGGGTTTCCTTGACAAAGATACTAAAATGGCTTGCCATTTTCTTCTCCAGATCATTTGACAGATGAGGAAACTGAGGCAAGGAGGGTCAAATGACTTGCCCAGGGTCACACAGCCAGGAAGCATCTGAGGCCACATTTGAACTCAGGAAGATGAGTCTTCCTGACTCCAGGTCTAGTGCTCTATTCACTGCTCCACCTGGCTGCCCTCCAAGTAGTTACACTCTAATCAGAAAATGAGACAGGTCTGTGAATAGCTAAAGCGCAAGTTAGAATAAGATAAGCAGATATCAGAAGAGCAAACAAGCTTGACTTCTCACCTCCTGTTTTCTCATCCCTTTCTTCCTCAATCTTCCTCATGTCCTACTGCTAACCTACTCACCCTTTCCACTTCGCCTGCAGGAATTTCCATTCCACTGTGAACAAACTTCCCTTCATTCCAGTCTGCTTTCTCTTACTAACCTCCCCTCTACCAGCCCTTACTGCGACCTGGCTGACTCCTGCCTCTCATGACACTACATCTCCAACTCTCCATCACAGCCCCCAACATACTCATCCTGGCTAGAGCAGATGGAGAACTCTTTGCTCCCCACAGCTCCTCTCAGACTCCCTCCTTCCTGCTTTTACTCAGAAACCTGTCCTTCTTTGGTGTTCACAACGTCTAACATTTTGCATTCAATTCAGATCATGAGAGCTGTCATGTATAAGCTCCCCCAGGTCACTTTCCCTCCTTTATCAAGGAGTTCAGCTACTAGCTCACCATTTTCCTCTTCTCCCCAACTCCTCCTTTTATATGAAGTGAATTCAACATTCATGTTGATGCTCCCTAAAATTCCCTTATCTCTCAATTCCAGATTGCAACTGTAATTATTCCCTTTCTAATCCTCCTCCTTTTTTCCATCTATTGGTTCTTTCCCTACTGCCTTCAGAAATGTCTGTCTCCCTCATCCTAACAACAAGAAACCTTAACTAGACCCGACCCTGCTTTTGTCCCTTTCACAGTCAAAACTTCTAGAAAAGCCTGTCTCTACTCACTGCCTCCACTTCCTCTCCTCTCACTCACTTATCAAACCTTTGAAATCTGGCTTCCGAATGCATCACTTGACTCAAACTGCTCTCTCCAAAGTTACCAAGTCTCTCAATGTCAAATCAGGTTTGGTGTTTTCTCCCCCCTTCAGTCCTCATCTTTCCCAATCTATCTACTGTGTTTGACATTGTGGACCACCTTTTCCTCCTGGATCCTCTCTCCTCTCTGGATTTTGTGATACTCCTCTCTCCTGATTTTCCTTACTTGGCTAAACTGCTCCTTCTCAGTCTCTTTTGCTGGTTCATGATTCATATCAACCCCCTACCCCCAACTATGGGTGTTCTTCAAAAGCTCTAGCTAAGCCTACTTTTCTTCTCCTTCCATATCTTTCAGTAACCTCATCTGCTCTCTTAGGTGTAACTATCATCTCTATGCTGCTGACGCACAGATCTATATCTCTA
This sequence comes from Dromiciops gliroides, assembly GCF_019393635.1. Classification (NCBI taxonomy): domain Eukaryota; kingdom Metazoa; phylum Chordata; class Mammalia; order Microbiotheria; family Microbiotheriidae; genus Dromiciops; species Dromiciops gliroides. Next base: position 242,673,281 of record NC_057864.1, read on the forward strand.
GTCTCTGTCAATTCTGAATTTTAATCTGGCATCACCAATTGCCTATTGGCTATTTGAAATTGGATGTCCAGTGATCAACAGTAAAAGACTTAGCTACTCTGATCAAGATGATGAGCCAAGACAACTCCAGGGGACCCATGATGAAAAATTCTATCCACCTCCAGAGAAAGAACAGATGAATTCTGAGGATAGATTGAAGCATACTTACAAATTTCTTTCTCTTTCCTTCTTCCTTTCTGTGTGTTTTCTTTCTTTCTTTCTTTCTTTCTTTCTTTCTTTCTTTCTTTCTTTCTTTCTTTCTTTTTTAGTGAGGCAATTGGGGGTTAAGTGACTTGCCCAGGGTCACACAGCTAGTAAGTGTTAAGTGTCTGAGGCTGGATTTGAACTCAGGTACTCCTGACTCCAGGGCCGGTGCTCTATCCACTGTGCCATCTAGCTGCCCCCTGTGTGTTTTCTTTTGCAACATGGCTATGTGTAATCATTATCATACTGCTTGCCTTCTCAATGGGTGGGGGAGGGTTTGGAATGTAATATTTTAAAAATTAATGGTGAGGGGCAGCTAGGTGGCACAGTGGATAGAGCACGGGCCCTGGATTCAGGAGTACCTGAGTTCAAATCTGGCCTCAGACACTTAACACTTACTAGTTGTGTGACCCTGGGCAAGTCACTTAACCCTAATTGCCTCACCCCCCCCAAAAAAAAATTAATGGTGAAAACTATGCATAGTGGGGACATATTTCATGAAATAAATACAAAATACATTTAAAATATCTTTAAAAAGAAACTGAATGTCCAGAAGACATAAACTTGACATGTCCAAAAGAGAACTTGTCTTTCCCCCCAGAGCTACTCTTCTTATAAACTTCCCTATTTCTGTCAAAGGCAAGTCTTCCAGATTTGCAGCCTTGGTGTTATCCTTGATTCCTGATGTTCCCTATCCCCATATATGCAACCCACAGCTGCTCAATCTTGCCATTTCTATCTTTACAATATGTCTCACATCCAAACCCTTCTTTCTCTTCATACAACTACCACATTAGTTCAGGCCCTTATCGCTTTATTACCTAAATTATTATAATGGCTTCCTAACTGGGCTCCATGCCTCAAATCTGTCCCCCATTCTAGTCTAACCTCCGCAGGAATGCCAAAGTGATTTTCTTTAAGTGCAGATATAACCATGTGTTCTGTTTAGCTTTTAATGCTCTTTACAACCTAGTTCCAAACTATCTTTCCAGAATCATTGTACATTACTGTCCCTCCCATACTGCCATCCAGAAAAACTGGCCTTCTCTTTGGCAGTGTCTTGCTGTAGCTGTGTCCCATGCCTAGAATGCCCTCCCTTTTCATCTCTGCCTCATAGAATCTCTCTCTTCAAAGCTTTAAGGTGTAGTTTAAGCATCATCTTTTTTTTCCCTAATCACCTATTGCTTTCCCTCCCAAACTACCTTGTATCGAATGACTTTGTATTTATTTTGCATAGTTATATATGTACTTGTGGCTTATCCCATTGGAATGCAAGTTTCTTTTGAGTTGGGGTTGCTTTATTCTTTGTCTTTGTATTGACAAAACCTAGTACAGTGCTTGGCACGTAGAAGGTTCTTAAGAAATACTTGTTGAGGGGACAGCTAGGTGGCGCAGTGGATAAAGCACTGGCCTTGGATTCAGGAAGACCTGAGTTCAAATCTGACCGCAGACACTTGACACTTACTAGCTGTGTGATTCTGGGAAAGTCACTTAACTCTCATTGCCCCACCAAAAAGAAAGAAAGAAAGAAAGACAGACTTGTTGATTGATTGGAGAAGGATGATCGACTTGGGGGAGAGAGGGATTAATTCTACCTGGAATGGGGGGGGGGGTGAATCAGAAAAATTTTCATGGAGGAAGTGACTTCTCAAGGTGATTCCAGTTAGTGTCAGAGCTAGGATTCAAACTCTTATTTTTCTGTACTCTAATATGGACATTCTTTCCAGTCTTTTTTAAAGCCTAATTTTATATTTCTCCCACAAAGCTCTCCTTTCTCCCCCTTTCCCTCCCTTCCCAACTACCTCTAGTGGTACTCAGAACCAAGAAGTCAGTCCTACCTATTGCCTCCCTTTTAGGCCCTACCCAATCTGAGAAGTCACCTACTGTGCCATTTCCACAGGGTCTTGCTCAGAGGTTGCTTAAGTTACTTGCAGTTGTGCTCTTTAAAGCTGACATTTGGAAAGAGGATTCAGATACAATGAGAATCAGTGAGGGAGATATTTTTGGAGAGGCTTCCCAGACTCTAATATAGCATCAGTGAAGGCCAAATAACCCTATTCCTATCAGCTTTAGTATATATCCTTTTTTTTAATGATATTTTTTTTTGGTGGGGCAACGAGGGTTAAGTGACTTGCCCACGGTCACACAGCTAGTAAGTGTCAAGTGTCTGAGGCGTATTTGAATTCAGGTCCTCCTGAATCCGGGGCCAGTGCTTTATCCACTGTGCCACCTACCTGCCCCTTCTGTCAGCTTTAGTAAAGCTGAACCTGTGGGTATCCAAACTGCCAAGTATCCCAATCTCAAATCTAAAACAGGAAGAGCCTGAGAATAACCTGGGTGAGTGGAAAGACATTGAACTGGAATCTAGGCTCCAGTCCCAGATTTCCACTGACTATATCTGGGACTACAGGCAATGGAAAATCATTTCCCACTTCTCAGCCTCAGTTTCTCCACCTGTAAAATGAGGAGGTGGGACTAGATGGTATCTCAAGTCCCTTCCAGGATTGACAATCTTTGTCAAGCAGAGGACTCCTCTAAAGGCCTCTCTCAAGTTCACCACCTTGCCTTCATCTTTTCTCTTTTGGAAGGGAGCTTCCTTCCAAACTGTCCCGTAATTCTGGGGGAGCCCCATCCACCTATCCTCTTCCTCATTCAGAATCCTCCTCCACAGTGCTCCCTCTTTCTTAGTAGGTGAGCTTCCCCGGGGGCAGAAAGAGGTGAATTCGGGGCAAGTCGCCCATCTAGTAGTTATCCCGCCTCAGGAGGTCAAATAAGAGGAAAATAAACACCAAAGTACAGAAAACAAAGCTAAGTGATTCTAAGCTCCCCCTACAGAGCGATGGGTACGCGTGCGTGGTGCACAAACTTGTGAGTGTGTGTGTGTGTGTGTGTGTTCGAGAATGTGTGTGTATATTTGTATGTGTGTGCTCTCTCGCACAGCAAGTTCTGCCTTCTATCCCGGAGGGCAGGAACCCTGCAGTGCATGGGCTTAGTTTGTAGCACATTAATACTAAACAAAAAAGTAGTTTTCTTTTTCATTTAAAAAAAGAGAGAGAGTGCTCAAGAGCGGGGTGGGGGCGGGGAGCGGGGGCGGGGGGAGGAGCTGGGGAATTAAGAGCGAGGGAGAGTTTTCACCCGGCTGCAAGGAGAGGGAGAAGCTGAACAGATTCGAAAGTTGGATCCCTTTGCTTTGTGTAGAGGAATCTGGAGCGGAAAAAAAAATGCAGAGAACAAAACCCATCCTGTTGTTTTATTTCCCCTCCAGACCCTAAGACGGGGACTTTCTCTTTTGCAATGAAAGGCCTTTTCAGGTTTTTACCGAATGAAGCGATTTCCAGGGACCCGGCTAGCGCGCCCTGCCCAGTGGGGCGGTGCGGGACAGTGCTGGGCTGGGAGCGGGAGAAGGGAGTGCGTTCGAAGCAGTCCCGGGGCTGCCTGAAATAGAAGGATCCTGCGTTCTCTTGGGCGCGAGACACAAAATGAGAGGGCAAGAGTAGAGACTGGGAGGAGGCTGTGCTGACTTCTTTCCGCTTCTGGAGTCCGGTGGCTCCCCAAGACCGATACTCAAGGCAGGAGAAAGTGCCTTCTGCCCCCACCCCTGTTACTCAGTCCGGCACAATTCTCACAACCTCCCATTCCTGCCCAGAGATTGTAGCCCTTGGGAGTGGAGCTCGCCTCCACAGCTGGAAATCCAAACCAGCACTAGGGGTTGGGGGAAGGTTCACACTAACCCTGCTGCGTAATCGGGTGGGTGCGCCCTGGAAAGGGGTCTTCGTGTGGCTACGGGATTACTTCGCTCAGACTTCTCAGCTCCCTTCAACCCCTTTCTCTTCCTGCCCCCCCCCCCCAGCACCTTGTCTACAGCCCCCGGGCTGTGGTCTCGGATCTGGGCTGGAAGGGTAGGGCCCCGGAGTATTTGGAAGCGGGAACGTGCCACGTCTCGATCCCTTCCCCGCTCGGGTGATTGGGGAGCAGGGTCTCCTATCCCTCCACCTTCCTTAGCTTTGACATGGGCGCAGCCCGACTGGCCCCAGCCCGGGCGAGGGGGGTGTGGGGTGAGCCGGGGTGTGGCCTCCCCGCCTCCCGGGGCTGGATTTGCATGTGTGTGGCGGCCCCAGACTTCCTGCTCTCCCTCCATTGCAGGTAGCTAGCCGGGCGGGCAGTAGCCGGGCTCGGCTGGCGAGTGGGAGGGCGCGCGGAGACCTCGGGGCAGCCTTCCAGGAACAAACGCGTCCCTCCCCTCGGCCCGCGCTACTCTCAGGCGGAGCCCACCCTGGCCAAAGCTGACCGCGCTGCTCCGAGGTTTGGGGGGGCGCTCTTCCCCGCCCCCCTGAAAAGCTCTTTTACTCCTCACCCTCTCTAAGTGCGCCCCCTCGGGTGCCCAGGCTGCACGCCCGCCTGCAGCCATGAACGAAATGTCCAGCTTCCTCCACATCGGGGACATCGTCTCCCTGTACGCCGAGGGCTCGGTCAATGGCTTCATCAGTACCCTGGGGTGAGTGAGAAAGGGGGGGGGTCCGGGAGGGGGTGAGGGCTAGCGGGTCCCCCTTGCCCTCGTTGTGGGCAGTGCGCCTTCTTCCCCACGCCCACAGACGGAGAGTCCGAGGCTGCTCCAAACTCGGAGACTGCTGCCCCGGGTTAGTTAGGAAGGGGTGGGGGGAGGTGGAAATGCTTGCATATTTTTCTTTGAGAAAGGAAGTGAGTGTTTGCTCAGGTAGGAGGCGGGGGCCCCAATGAGGCTGGCTGGTTGTCCCCCGCCCCTGTTACCACTCCCCTCTTTTTGCTCCCCTGCAGAGTTTCAACTCTTCTGACTCCCCTTTCTCCTACTGTAGGGGGTAAAGGGAAGAGACTGAGCCCTTCTCCCTAAGCCCCACCCCCACTCCCTTCCCAGGTGTGAAAGAAACGGAAGGCTTGAGCTGCAGCTGGGTGAAGGGAGGATGGGTCGGGGGTCCCCGGGAAGAGAGTATAATGGGTGCTAGATTGGAGTAAGGATGTGAGTAAGGGCTCTCCCAGGGGCTTCTGCGGGCAGCACACACCAGTGTGTCCACCACTCTCGGGCTCTTAGCTCAGCATCTTTTCCCTCGGATTCCTTCATTTTGGACCAGACGGTCTCTAAGGTACTTCCCAGCTGTGAAATTCTGTTATTCTATGCTCGATACCGGAGCATCCAAATGGATACAAAGTTTTAACCTTTCCCTTCCACTTTTTACATCGAGGCTATGGTACCCCCCCCTTCCATTATTAAGAGCTAGCCGATCCTATTATCTCCCTTCTTCCCCAAGCCCCTCCTCTCACTCGGGCAGAGTCTGTCAACAAATCTGGCATCCACCTGGCGCCTCAGGGTCACCACCCCCTAGGTCTCCCTGAGCATTTTGCAAACATTAATTAATTCTCCACTGCAATCCCCTAGGTATAGAGGTTGATAAACAGCCGTATCTACTTATTGTCTGGGAAGCTAGGCGGAGGGGGGAAGAGGAGGGAGAGGACTGGAACCCAGAACTCAGAATTAAGGAGAGCGGATGCAAGACCTTGCTTTATTTGCAGGGGCATTGCAGACTGGGCATCAAGTGGCTTCACAGCTCTTCTGTGCCCCCCGTCCCCAACCTTAAACCCTAATTCATTAATCTTTGGAACTGGGAGCCTTTTGATGGAGCAAAACTCCTTGGAATAGTGACAAAAAACACTGGGTTTGCCATCCTCTGAACTAGCTTTGAATCCTGACTCTGAAATTTTCTTCCCCCTGTAAATGTGGGTAAGTCACTTAACTTCTTTTCTTCTATAAGATAAGGAATTTGGACTAAATGGTCTCTACATCTCTTCTTCTTCTTCTTCTTTTTTTTTTTGGCATGGGGCAATGAGGGTTAAGTAACTTGCCCAGGGTCACACAGCTAGTGTCAAGTGTCTGAGGCCGGAATGGAACTCAGGTCCTCCTGAAATCCAGGGCCGGTGCTTTATCCACTGCTCCACCTAGCTGCCCCTCTACATCTCTTCTAATTCTAAATCTTATTACCCCTTCGTGCCCCCGTCCTCCCCCCGTCCTTCCCTAGGAGCATGACCCGCAAATTCATACTTGCCCAGAATCTCTGTGCAATCCTATCTTATCTCATCTGTCAAATGAGGTGGTTGGACTAGATGACCTCCAAGGTCCTTTGCAGCATCAAGCCTGTGATGCTGTGAGCAGACATTACACCTACTCCACCTGTCTGGCAGTGTCCATTTCCCTTATCCAAACTCCATTTTCAATCCTTTCTGCAGAGAGAAGCACTTTCCATTCAGAAACCCATCCCTTCTTATAAACACCTGCCTCCCCCCCTCAAAGACCAGGATTAATGGTATTGGAATCTCTCCTGTTGTCTTATTTGTTAGGCAAAGACACTTCCTACCCTACCCTCTCCCTTTGTAGTTCCACTTGTACCTATTGTAGATTGAAAAGGGGGAATGGTGGGGATTATTCAATCAATCAACAAACATTTATCAAGCAAAAGTTATATGCAGGCCCTGTGAGATAGTGGCCTCCTCCCTGCTTTCTTCCCCCATTCCTCCCCTTTGGAGAGTTTCTTTCCGAGGAATCTTTTAAACCCAGTGAGTTTAACCTGAGAGGAGGCCCCCCCCTCCAGGGCAAATGTTGATCTAGAGTGAGCTGGTGACCATCCAACATAGCACCTGGACCTTAGTCTGAAAACGGGCAAAAGAGGATGTATTCATGGCTCAGGTCATATCTAATACCAATTGCTGGGGGTAGTGGAAACAAAATGCTAGATTTGGAATCCGAGAGCATGGGTTCAAATCCCAACTCTACCATTTGTGTGATCTTGGACAGGTCACTAAATCTCATAAATTCCTAGTTTCTACATTTGTAAAATGAGGGGATTGGACTAGATTGGATGTTTCAAACATGTGGTCCTGCAGCCCACAATACTCCCAAGTAATCCCTGAAACCAGATTAAAATGTAATTGGGAAAAAAAAATATATATATATATATATATTTTTTTTTTGCAGGGTAATGGGGGTTAAGTGACTTGCCCAGGGTCACAGAGCTAGTAAGTGTCAAATGTCTGAGGCCGGATTTGAACTCAGGTACTCCTGAATCCAGGGCTGGTGCTCTTTTCACTGTGCCACCTAGCTGCCAATTGGGAATTATTTAACAACATTAATAAAGTATAATAAAACATCGATAATGTTAATATGTGGTTTTCTCAGTCAATATGGAGTCCAAAAGGATCCTTATGTATGACTTAATGGCCCCTGTTTCTATTTGAGTTTGACACCATTGAACCAGATGACCTCCAAGGCTTTTTCCAACTCAAAATCCCCAGGATGCTAGGATCCTTGGGAGAGAGAGTTTTCTCTGGCTTCACAGTCATATCTCATGTGGTGGCTGGACCCCGGGCCAATTCTATAACAGTATTCCTATTAGATGCTCATTAAGTGTTTATTAATGATAAGAGCTCACAGTAATAAAAGTTTACTTAATTTTTTTTCAAGTACTAGGCCTTATGTTTTCTCACTTCCCTTGATTGGGAAAAAGAAAAGAAAAAAACAAAATCATATAATGAATATGGATAATAAAGCAAAAAAAAAATTCTCCTCATCAGCTTGTCCAAAACTATACATCTTATTCTGTGTCATGAGTCCATCACCTGTCTGCCAGGAGGTGGGCAGCATGCTTCATTGTTGGTCCTCTGAATTGTGGTTGGTTATTTACATTGATCAAAGTTCTTGCCTTTCAAAGTCGTTTGTCTTTACAATGTTGTAATAGCAGTTTACAAGAGTTTTTTTCCCCCGACAGCTCTATGAAGTAAATAGTAAAAGTATTTTTATTCCCCTTTTATAGATGAGGAAACTGAGTTCCAGAAAATTGATTTGCCCAAGGTCATGTAGTGTCAGACCAGACTCCAGGACAAGGCTTTTGACTCTAAGACCAATGTTTTTTGTACTAAGCCGAGGGTTCTTAACATTCTCTGTGCCATGGACCCCTTTGACAGCCTGGTGAAACCTCAGAATATTGCTTTTAAATGTATTAGGATCAGGGGCTAGGTGGCACATTGGATAGAACACTGGTTTGGAGTCAGGAGAACCTGAGTTCAAATCCTACCTTAGATACTAAGTGTAGGACCCTGGGCAAGTCACTTAACCCTGATTGCCTTAAAAAAAAAAGTATTAGGATTACAAAGGAAACCATTTATATTGAAATAGATGAAACTTTTTTTCCCATCCAAGGTCACAGGCCCCTTGAAACCTGTCTGTAGACCCCAGGTTAGGAACCTCTGCCCTAGGCCATTTAGCCTCATGAGGAAGAAGATTGGAAATCATGTATACTGTACAAGGCAAGATGAAACAGAGACAGACAAGGAGAGAAGAGAGACACAGTGACAGAAAGACGGGGGTGGGGGGGTGGGGGGGTGGGGGGGAGAGAGAGAGAGAGAGAGAGAGAGGGAGAGAGAGAGAGAGAGAATCTATAAGTATCTTGTCCATCTGGGTAGAGGTAGGACCTGTTATCTATCCTTTATAACTCTGTGCCTAGCATTGTGCTGAGGCACCCAGTAATTGAGCCTTCAGCTGAGAAGTCTCACCTATTGGGAACTGGAAGATACCTTAGAACTCCTCATTTTGCAGATGAGACCGCCCAAGGGAGTAAGCTGTAAGGACAGAATTTGGACCCTACTGCAGCCTGCCTGCAAGGTGCCTTTCTTCATTGTACTTGAGGTCAGGGATAGGTGCAGTGGATTGGTCAGAAGTCTCTTAATAGACCCTGGAAACCTCTAGTGCTCTTTCTTCTCAGCCAGGCCTTGTTTTCCTCCCACTTCCTTACCCTAAACCCAAGGGGTCAATTAGATTTCTCTGGTTAATTCGAGTACCTGTCAAAGATTGTACATTAACTCAGTGACAGGCAGGGAGGGGAGGAGTGCGGAGAATGGGGGAGTCGTGGGAGGGGGTGGACCAGGAGGAACAGGATCCTGCTTCAGGGGAGGCAAGCCTGCCTGCTACTGAAGAGGGAGAGGTTAGAAGCTGGGTGGGGCCAAAGCACCTGCCCCCCCCTCCCCTTTTCCCTTGGGAGGCCAGAGAGTACAATCCTGATCTTGGTAGCAACAACACCAGACAAAAGCAGCTCCAGAGGTTGAAAGCAGTCAGAGAGATCAGAGAGGGCTGATTAGAGAAGGCATCTCTCAGTGGTGGCTAAGTGTGAGAAGGAATTCTGACCCCTGGGAGTGGGGGGAGAGGTCCTCATTCTACCCTCTGGAGAGAGCCCACAGGAGTTGTGCCCTGTCCCTGACTCCATGGAGGAAAGCCAGAGGGAGCCTGCATGGGTGAACTACCTGGCTATCTTTGGAGGGAGGTATCTTGGTCTGATGGACAGAACAGTAAGATTTGGAGTCAGAGGACTTGGGTTCAAATTCTGGCTCTGTCACTCATTGTGTGACCAAAGGCAATCACTTAACCTCTCTGGGCTTCACTTACCTTACCTGTAAAATGTGAGGGAATTGAACTAGATGACTCACCTGTAAAATGAAGGGGTTTGGAATAGGTGACCATCTCTCTGTAGTCCCTTCCAATTCTAAATCTATGAATTATTATTTCTGGGTCCTAGAAATGGGTTTCCTGGGGGCAGCTAGGTGGTGCAGCGGATAAAGCACCGGCCCTGGATTCAGGAGGACCTGAGTTTAAATCCGGTTTCAGACACTTGACACTTACTAACTGTGTGACCCTGGGCAAGTCACTTAACCCTCATTGTCCCTCAAAAAAAAAAAAAGAAAAAAAGAAAAAAAAGAAAAAAAAAGAAATAGGCTTCCTGTGTAAGTTGGGCTTCAGCTCCCTTCTGCTGTTTCCCAAGCTTCCTATCACCCCTTCCTCCTCATCCCCTGGGGTCTTTTGACCATTTGGGCATGACATTGGCCAATTCCAGTGCCCCCTTATGCTGAGGGGAAGTCATTCTGTTTGACATTCTTTTTTTTTTGTGAGGCAATTGGGGTTAAGTGACTTGCTCAGGGTCACACAGCTATTTAAGTGTTAAGTGTCTGAGGTCGGATTTGAACTCAGATACTCCTGACTCCAGGGTCGGTGCTCTATCCACTGCGCCACCTAGCTGTCTCCTCTGTTTGACATTCTTAGGGAACAGAGGTAGAAGGGGCAGAAGGCCCCTGCCCATCCAGAAAGTCAGCCCATGCCTGTCCCAGCCAGACTGTGGAGAAAGAGAGGAGAGCCAGAAGTCTCTTCCTTTTGGCTCTTGACTCAGGGGCTCAGATTTCCCCAGTCTGGCCTAGGCTGGTCCTGCAGCTATTGAACTACATACATAGAACTGGGCAAGGGAAGGGGGAGGTGGGGCTGAGATCACTGTGGTAATGAAGGAGCCTCTAGAAGGGGGTTGGACCCATCCAGTGGCTGGACAATAGGCAAACAAGCTGAATTCTGCCACTGGACTTGAATGCATGGGGGAGGGTTGATAGTTTGACTTTAGGTAGACAGGGCCCAAGGAAAGACTCTTTCTTTCCTTTCTGCAGAGAATGTATGTGGGAGGACGGTTCTTGCCTATCATACCTATTGCCCCAGTAGCCTCATTCTGATGACTATATATGTCTCCATGAGATTGTAAGCAGGGACTGTCTTTTGCCTCTTTTTGTATTCCCAGTGCTTAATGTGGTGCCTGGCACATAGTAGGATTGTTTGTCTGCCATAACAACCTTGGCCCATCCTCACGGGCCATGCCTAATTTAACTATTTACTGAGTACCTAATATATGTTAAAGGCCTACAATAATACCTCCTAGTGGTGTGGTACAGAACCTAGTTTCTCAAATACTTAGGCGGGCAAGTTCTAATTGTTTTTTACCAGGCCGCAAAAGTCTTTAAGGAGGAATTCAGAGACAGATAGTATATGTCAGTCTTACTTCCAAGGGACAACCTAGATAAGTTCACCATAGGGAATGCAAAGATGTGTTAGGGAGCTCCACATTTATTAAATGCTTGCTATGTGTGAATCACTATGATACAAGCTAGGGATCGAACAACAAAAATGTTCCTGCCCTCAGGGTGCTTATATTCTATTGGGGATATGACATATAGATTGAGAGGTGAATGCAAGAGAATTTGAGGAGGTGAGAACACTTAACAATTAGGAGGATCACAAGAGATTTCTCACATGTGGTGGCAACTGAGCTGAGTCTCAACAGAAAATAAGGATTCTAAGATAGGAAAGGAAATCATGGGAAGTAAATCTGGACAGGAAGGTTGGGTCTCGCTGTAGAGGACTCTACATGGCAGGCTAACATGTTTTTATTTTATGGGAAGCAAAAGGTTTTTCAGCAGGGGAAGACACAGGCAAGCTTGTGCCTTAGGACAATTGTTTTGGTAGGTGTATGGAGAAAGGACTGGAGGGGCAAAGGTGGGAACCAGAGGCCATTTAAGAGACAGGTAGGTGGTTATGGTTGATACAGCAATGGAGGGGCACCTAGGTGGCACAGTGGATAGAGCACCGGCCCTGGAGTCAGGAGTACCTGAGTTCAAATCTGGCCTCAGACACTTAACATGTACTAGCTGTGTGACCCTGGACAAGTCACTTAACCCCAATTGCCTCACTAAAAAAAAAAAAAAGAAAGAAAGAAAGAAAGATACAGCAGTGGATCTAGAATCAGGAAGATGCTAGTTCAGATTCTGACTCAGACACTTAGCATGGTAGCTGCTCGCCCTTTGGTAGGTCATTGTAACCTCTCTAGCCTCAGTCTCCGCCTCTGTAAAAGGAAGGGGTTGGATTCCATGGCTTCTAAGGTCCCTTTCAGCTCCGACTCTATGACCTTAGGAATTGAGAGTTCAAGTGAGATGTTCTGAAGGCTTGAACTGTGGTGGAGGCTGTGGGAGACAGACGCATGTGTTGTTATTGAGGTATGGTCAATAAAGGAAAGCCAATCCCATAATTGGAGAGACCCTTGAATCAGCAAACGTTGTGGGCGGCATGATGTTAAAGTGCTTGCTATATCGAAAAACAAAAGCTAAAATGTCCTTGCCCTCCAGGAATGGATACCCACACATATGGAAAGCTGGGTGATGCTGCCAGGTGGTAGATACCCATTAAGTGCTCAGTGTGGTCCAGGAGCTCAATGAGGGTGAGATCATGGGGTGGTGGCAGTGGTCAAGGAAGGCTTCCTGGAGGGGGCAGACCTTGAAGGATCTATAGGATTCTGACTCTCTTCCTTTTCTCCTAGGGATCCCCAGATGGAATCCCCTCTTTGTTCCAATGATATTTCATCTCCTTAATTTGCGGCTGCCCCTTAATGGACTTTGCGACTGTGGGCAGATCCTTTCATCTCCTTGGGTCTCAGATCCCTTCTAGCTCTGATGGTCTATGAAGAACTGTGAATCAGGAGGATGAGCTTGGCAGTAGTATGAAAGATGGGTTGGAAAGGGGAGAGAGTGGAGATGGGAAGGTCCTGGAGGAGGCTGTTGGTGGCCAAGAGAGCCTCTACTGGGCTGGTAGGAGTGGGAACAGAGAGGAAGGAAGATCAGCATGACTGGGTAATTGATTAGGTATGAGGGTCAAGGGATGTCTTTCCAGGTCCAGCCAGCCATAATGCCTTCCACTATTTGGGAGTACCTTCCTCTCAAATACTCTATATCTTGAGTGTGTCGTTTGAAATATTTGGGGGAAGCCTGTCCCTGTTCTAAGGTTTTTGTTTGTTTGTTTTTGTTTTGTTTTTGTGGGGCAATGAGGGTTAAGTGACTTGCCCAGGGTCACACAGCTAATAAGTGTCAAGTGTCTGAGTCCGGATTTGAACTCAGGTCCTCCTGAATCCAGGGCAGGTGCTTTATCCACTGCGCTACCTAGCTGCCCTCCCTGTTCTAAGTTATTGGGGAACTTAGCTGGGGTTTCTAATGTATTACCACTTTTAAATTAGAGGCTAGTGCACCGGTTTTTGGCATTATTATTGGCATTTATTAATCATATTAAATGTTGGTAGAGAGAGCACATGGTTCCAAGTAGAGTTCAGAGGCCCTACATTATCTAGATAGGGAGGAGAGCAAGGGGGAACTCAAGGTTGCCTCCTCCAGTATCTCAGGCTAAGAGTGACGGGGAAGCATCCCACAGGTCACTGTTCCAAGCTAATTGGCTGGCATTATTCAAATCCATTTGTTGACAGGACCTGAGGGTGGTCCATATCAGAATGAACAGTGCCCTGCAGCTCTGGGTCTATGAAAAACAGACCCTCTGAGGGCAAAGCTTTTAGGTCAGACTCTATTCAAAGTCTGGCTTCCAACTTTATTGACTCTGGGATGGCCTTGAAAGAGATCAGACAAGGCTCCCCAGGTAAGCCCTTGAGGCAAAGAGGGTTCCTGTGTCCCCAAAAAGTCCATTATTAATAATAATCTTCTCATATGAGTATGTATATAGGTGTATATGTGTGTATATGTATATACGAGTGTGTATATATATGTATACACACATTTATATTTCATTTGCATGATCTATCCCCCATTCGAATGCAAGGGCATTCCAATTTTCCCCTTCATATTGCTAGTATTTAATCCAGTATCTGGCACATGGTAAGTGCTTAATAAATATTTGTTGATTGATTGGGTGAGATAACACCTAAGTTTTGAAAGTAAGATATATAGTAGTGCCACAGACAGAAATAATGAAATTGGGAGGAAGATCAGGTTGAGGGGAAAAGATAATTAACTGTGGTTGAGATATTGTGGCTGGTTCTTCTAACCACTGCCCCAGTCTGAGCCCATGTAGGAAAAACAGACTTGTGATACCATTGGGATGAATATCTGCTCCATTTGAAGCGTTTGGAAGGGAAAGAGGTAGTAGGCTGCCCTTCTCCTCATCCTTCCCTTTTGTGACTTTTTCTTTCCCTTTGTGGCTATCCTTGATGTTTATTTTTTCTTTTTAGGGGAAAAAATGCTAGAACTTTATTTTCATCAGTTCCTTAAACAAAGGATATTTCAAAGTTATTTAATATAGTTTGAGCTTATCACTCGTTCTTTTTTGTTGTTGTTGTTTTATTTTTTTCTTAGAATTTTATTTTATTTTCCAATTATATGTTTGTTTTTGTGAGGCAATTGGGGTTAAGTGGCTTGCCCAGGGTCACACAGCTAGTAAGTGTTAAGTGTCTGAGGTTGGATTTGAACTCAGGTCCTCCTGAATCCAGGGCTGGTGCTCTATCCACTGCACCACCCAACTGCCCCCAACATTTTGTAAGATTTTGAGTTCCAAATTTTTCTCCCATCCTCCTTTCTCTTCCCCTTCCCGAAGCCAGCAAACAATCTGATATAGGTTATATATTACATTCATGTTAAACATATTTCCATATTAGTCATATTGTGAGAGAAGAATCAGAACAAAAGGAAAAAAAAACACAAGAAAGAAGAAACAACAACCAAAAAAAAAATAACACCCTAAGTGAAAATAGTATGCTTCAATCTACATTCAGACTCCATCAGTTCTTTCTCTGGATGTGGAAAGCATTTTCCATCATGAATCTTTTGGTGTTGTCTTTGATCATCCTGTTGCTGAGAACTAAGTCTATCACAATTGAGCATCCACAATGTTGTTGATACTGTGTACAATGTTCTCTTGGTTCTGCTCATTTCACTCAGCATCTCTTCATGGAAGTCTTTCCAGGTTTTTCTAAAATCTGCCTGCTCATTTCTTAGAACACAGTAAAAACATTTTTTCATATGGCTGTATATAGCTTTAATTCTTCATCTGAAAACTGCCTGTTCATATCCTTTGACCATTTCTCAATTGGGGAATGACTTGTTCTTGATGTTCATTTTAATTTGGATCTCCTGTTTCCCCCTCCTTCCCCTGTGTTCAAGTGATGTGTGACCTTGGACAAGTCACACCCCTTTCTTAGTGTCCTCCTCTGGAAATAGGAATGATCATATTTTTACTAGGTTACTGGGACAACTAAATATCTCACATTTATATAACATTTGGGGTTTTACAGTGTGTGGTATAAATATTATTTCCCCCCTACTCTCTTGTTATTATTTATCATATCCAATTTGTGGATGAGAGAAACTGAGGCTCAAAAAAGGAAACGACTTGTCCAAGGACTAACATCTAATTAGTGGAAGTGGCAGAGGCAAAATCTGGTGTTCTGACTTCAAATTCACTGATTTCCCCCAAATACTGATATGGTTCTGCAAATGAGAGGACCTGTATGTATAGGAAAGGACTTTCAAAGTACTAGAGGTGGTACAGTGTACAGACCTCTGGCCCTGGAGTCAAAGACCTGAGTTCAAATGTGGACTCTAGCTGTGTAACCCTGGGCAAGTCACTTAACCTCTGTCTTCCTCAGAATGGGGAGTAGAATAAAATCTACCTCCCAGGTTTGATGAGGTTTATTATTCCTGTTCTTCCCTGGAGTTCCTTGTTGACAATATGTCTACACACCTAGCAGGTACCTCATCACTTTTTTTTTTAATTTTTTTTTTTTTTAGTGAGGCAATTGGGGTTAAGTGACTTGCCCAGGGTCACACAGCTAGTAAGTGTTAAGTGTCTGAGGTCAGATTTGAACTCAGGTACTCCCTGACTCCAGGGCCAGTGCTCTATCCACTGTGCCACCTAGCTGTCCCCTTGGCACCTTGTCACTTTTACTGCGAGACTACTTTTTAATTCTTTAGAGACAGTTATATTCTATGTCTCACTGCTAGTATGGAAATGAATGTTTACAAATGTGGGACCCATATGTTAATGGTAGCTGTTTGTGGTCCCTGGACCTGAGTGAGTTCAGTCAGTTCACAGGTTTCTTGTGACCCCCCCTTCAGATGCTGGGAACACTGTAGGGCTGGGGCAGCCTGGGACAACTTTCTGTATGGAAGCCTCTAGGGTAGGCAGTGATCTTGGAGGTGAGGCAGCCTTGGCTGTGTCTGTCTCATCTCCTGTTCTTCTTCCTCTTTCTCCACACCTCCCCTCCTCTCCGTTCCTATCCTGATTTCTCTAGGAGTGAGTGTGGGGCTGGGTTAGCTTAGCTCAGGGTTTCGGGGGAAATCTCCTCAAACTGCTGCATAGAAATATCAACTCATTATTATTATCGTTGCTGTTGTTATTGTTTTTGTTTTCCCAAATAAGTCCCTAGGCTTTCTTTCTAACATATTTATGGTCTGACACCTTACCACAGCCAAGAGGCAGGATTAATACAGCAGAAAGAACAGTCAGAGGACCTGGGTTCAAATCCTGCTTCTGCTGCTTTCTGTCCAAGTGATCTTGGGTAAACTATTTAACCCATCAAAACCTTGGTTCCCTCAGCAGTAAAACAAGCAAGGGGTAGTAGTGGTCTAAATTACCTCTAAGGCTCCTTTCAGCTTTCGGTCTATGACCCTTTAAAGAACCAGAAGGAGGGATGCAGGGCTCCATCCCACAGCCTCAACAATTCTCGGTAGACTTCATTTCCCGTTTCATTTGGGGGTAGAGTATCCCCAAGGGCAGGTTGTAAGTCTTCTTATCCCCATTTTGCAGATGATGTTCAGAGAGATGAGTCTGTGGTCACACAAGTAATTACATATAGGATTTATTACTGCAAGGACTGGTGCTCTTAGGCCTGCCTGTGTTCTGTAGTTCAGACTAGAGGTTAAGACTTTAGGGTTCAAAGAAGGGAGATCAGTTAAGAGCTGGCATCGTGGAGAAGATGGGGCTCTAGGTGGACCATGGAGTCATAGGATTTGGAAGGACAGAAATAAGGGAAAGGCTTCCCAGGCAGGATTTTTTTTTTTTGAGGTGGGGGTGAGCATATCCCATTCATAAGGCAGAGCAGGACCTGAGTGGATCCAAGAACAAGTGGCAAGAACAAGGTCACCCACATAGCCAGCGGCAGAGCTCTGGAGCCAAGGTCCTCTGATTCCAAACTTTTATGGAGTGGGTGTTGGGGAGTAGTGGTTGTCTCAGTAGGGTCGTGTCAGATGGTGGACAGGCCTTGAAAGCCAGCATGTAGTCTTGCCAAATTGTGCAGCAGAGGATCTTTGTGTTAGGGTGTGCTGTGATGGAAGCAGTGTTTTAGGAAGATTAATGTGAAGGTGGTGTATAGGAGGCAGTCACCTGGGGCAAACAAATACAAAGCCAGAGCTGTGTCGACATAGTGGGTCTGCCCCCGACTCCAGCACCTGCTTATTTGGTTAGCAAATTCTTTTCTCCATCTGTTCTTTCACTCTCCATCTTTCCCCCATCCATCCCTCTCTCCTCTGGCAAATCAGAGCCTACACTGAGTAAGGAGAAAGGGTCACAGATGAGAGAAAGTTCATAGTACTAGGGAGAGGGAGAATACGGGCTCAGGACCCTGTGTTCACATCTAAGATGGGCAAATGGAATCTTACAGGAGGCGTCCAAGCCCTGGCCTGAGGGGACTGGTCATAGCTGCACTGATATCAGCCTCCGGCTGTTTTGCCTACCTTTTTGGGCTTTGGGTTTCATATCTATAAAATGGGAGCAGCAGGTAGGTCCCCATTCTAAGGTCATGGAGGAACTAGAAAGAGCAAGAGGCGTATGGGTAAAGTCAGGGTCAGAGTTGTTGTTAAGGTTAAAGTTAGGGTCAAGGTGAGAATTTTTGTTAGGTTTGTGATTTGTATTGTAGGGGGTTTTGAGGTTGCAGTTTGGCATGAGGTTAGGTTTAGGGGTTTCTTTAAAAAAGTAATGATCCTGCTTATAAATAAGGAAGGGAATAAGTATTTATTAAGCCCCTACTGAGTGCAAGGAGCTGTTTTCTCATTTGAGCTTCACAACAACCCTGGGAGGTAGGTGCTATTATCCTCATTTTACAATAGAGGAAACTGAAGCAATCAGGGGTTAAGTGACTTGCCCAGGGTCATACAGTTAGCAAGTATCTGAGGCTGAATTTGAACTAGGGTCTTTCTCAGTCCAGGGCCACCTAGCCACCTCAGAAGGCTCCTAATAGGGGGAGCCATATTTACACAGGTAACTGATACAAGGCAGTATATGTTAAGTACAAAGGAGAAGTCCATAGAAAGGCCTGAAAGAGATCATTTGTGTCAGGAAAAGTTTCATAGAGGATATAGGAATGGAGCTGAGGCCTTGAAGGAAAAGAGGGATTTCTGAAGAGCATGAAAATCTTATCTGGAGCTCACAGTATGAGCAGTCTAGTCACAGATCATCTGGGCTGGCACTGCTTTGAAAGGGTACCTGCCCCTCTTCCTCTTGTTCCTCTCAACCCTGTTTGAGGATCATATTAGTACTAATACTTAATGTGATAATAATGACATTCATTTATGCAGTCTTTTTTTTTTTTTTGAGGCAATTGAGGTTAAGTGACTTGCCCAGGTTCACATAGCTAGTAAGAGTCTGAGACCAGATTTGAACTTAAGTCCTCCTGATTCCAGGGCTGGTGCTCTATCCATTGCACCATTTAGCTGTCCTTTATACAGAGTCTTAATGTTTATAAAATCTTGGCCTCCTTAAAGATTCCTCCCCTTCCTCTCCTCCTGGCCCCCCCCCCACCCCTTCACACCTTGATTTTACTAATACCCTCCTCTGCCCTGCTGACAGTTCCAAGGCTGTTGCACCCAGAAAGCCCTACCCTTATTTACAGTCCATTTCTGTGTCCAAGACAGTTCCCTCAGCCCTTCTCCCTTGCCTGTTGTGAAAGGTAATTTTGCCTTTATTTGAAACTAGGCTGTTCCAGTATCAACTCTGCTATTTATTTGATTTTTGCCCTTGGGGAAAGTAATTTTCTCTCTTTGTGCCTCAGTTTCTTCATCTGTGAAAGGAGTAAGTTTGAGTGAATGGTTTCTAGATTTGCTTCCTTTGATTTTTTTTTTTTTTAGTGAGGCAACTGGGGTTAAGTAACTTGCCCAGGGTCACACAGTTAGTAAGTGTTAAGTGTCTGAGGTCAGATTTGAACTCAGGTACTCCTGACTCCAGGGCCTGTGCTCTATCCACTGCGCCACCTAGCTGCCCCTTGATTTTTTTTTTTTTAACCAATCTAAGTCTGATCTTTGCTAAGCCAAGTGTTTGATTTCAGCCACCTCTAGTATCCCTGAGAAGATCTCAGGAATAACTGTGATTGGCTTTAACCATTATTTCCTCACATCCCCCCACCCCCACCACAGGCTGACTTTTTTCCCTTCCTCTACTCAGACCTAAGCTCCTTTTGAGGAGTTCTACTAAGTTCTGGTTTCAAGACTGGGGGAATTGTCTAGTTCTTTTTTTTCCTCCCTGGGGATAGGGTTTATTAAAGAACACGAGAGAATGTAGAAGGTATCAGAGTAGGATCAAAAGTCATCAAAATAGGATCATCATTGAGGAGTGGTGCTATCTTTTACCCAGTGAAGGTATGGGGGGTTCCCTTGTTGCATGGGCAATGCAATCACTTCAACCACTTCATATGGATGAACAGAACATCATCACCTCATTGTCTTCCTCAATCTTTCCTTTCCATTCATAGACAGATGTAATATGAGGTACCAAATTGACACAGGCAGCCAATCACTTCTCCACCATAGACCTGGCAATATTCTTGGTGATCTTGTCATTGGGGCAGGGGACGAAGATGACTGAGACGAAGCCAGTGATATAATCCGAGCCAGTGGGGGCCACAGTGTGGCCATGGAGAAGGCTCTGGGGAACAGCCACAGGTAGGAGTAGGTGGAGAGCAGAGAGTGTATTCACAGGAAGGCCAGGAACAAAGTAGCCACTCCGCCAAGCCAGACCTGGGGGCTCTGCCCTACCAACATGCAGCTTCTGCGGGGAAAAATAGGGGTTTGGGATCAAAGGTCACATCACACAGCCAGAGGAAAATATTCGAAAGCCTGACACAGAAAAACAGAGAAAGTGTACCTGTATGGCGACCACATGATAAGAAGACCCGAACCCTCACCTTAACACATGACAAAGGAAACTTAGTGCCCCCCCCACCTCCCTCCCATCCAGTGTTTTCAATTTGATTGTATGGTTCTTTTTCTTTTCTTTTTTTTGGGGGGCAGGGCAATGAGGGTTAAGTGACTTGCTCAGGGTCACACAGCTAGTAAGTGTCAAGTGTCCAAGGCCAAACTTGAACTCAGGTCCTCCCGAATCCAGGGCCGGTGCTTTATCTCCTGCTCCACCTAGCTGTTGATTGTATAGTTCTTGCTATTTTTTATCACCTCCCCCAATTTTCTTTCTTTCTTTAAATTGAAATTTTATTAATGACTTTTGTTTATATTGACATAGCCATCACATCTAAAAATGTATACAACATTCTAAATCCATAGTCCCTCACATCGCTGTGGAAAGGAAGGAGGTTCATTTTCTAATCTGTTCTCTTAGACCAAGATTGCTTATTACAGTTATGCAATACTTGGCTTACCTTTCTGTGTTCTTTTGGTTTAGATTATTGTAGTCCTTTTGCATATTATAGGATCATAGATTGAATATCTATTTCTGATTGTAAATCTGTGGTTTAGAGCTAGAAGGGACTTTAGAGGTTATCAAATCTTCCTTTTTCCCTCTCATTTTACAGATGGGAAAACTGAAGTCCAGAGGACAGAAGTAATTAGTCCAGGGTCATAGATTTAGGGATTGTGGGAGGCAGCATTCATTTTCAGGGCTTTCCGAGTCCAAGTCCAATACACCATCCACTGGTCTACCTACCTTACATAGCTGCCTGCTTTCCATGTTCTTCAATCCATATTAATCAGCTCACACAAGTCTTCCTGTGTTTCTCTGAATTCTTCATCTTCATTGTTTTTCATGGCACAATAATGTTCCATTACATCAAGGTACCAAAATTTGTTTAGCCATTCACCCACTTAAGTTTCCAGTTCTTTGCTACCATAAAAAGTGGAGGTATGAGTTTTTTGTTATATGGGGCTTTTCTTTCTTACTGCCTACTCATATTTTCTACCTCTGTCACTAGATTCCACAGTGAGTGATCAGGGGGTCCTTAGCATGAGAGTTCCAAAGACAGGAATCCCACAGCCTCCATCTATATTTTTTAAAATTTAGCTTTATTTATTTTCAATTAACAAAAATCAATTTTCTCCCCTTCCCATGTCCTTTCTATTGAAAAAGAAAAAAGAAAAAGATGACTCTTGTAACAAATATGCTTAGCTAAGAAAAATAAATTCCCTCATTGACTATGCAAAAAACCCACCCCCAACTCATTCTGTACCCCTGAGTCCATCACCTCACTGTCAGGAAGTGGGTAGTTTGTTTCATCATCAATCATGTGGAATTGTGGTTGATCATTATGTTGAACAGAGTTCTTAAGTCTTTCAAAGTTGCTTTTCTCTATAATGTTATTATTATATAAATTGTTCTTTTAGTTCTGTTTACTTCACTCTGCATTCATTCATTCAAGTCTTTGTAGGTTTCACTGAAATAGAGAAACTTTTTGTTTTTGTCTTTTATTTTACAACAAAACAATATTCTGTTGCATTCATACACCATATTTTGTTCAACCATTTTCCCAATGATGGGAACTCCCTTAGTTTCCAATTATTTTGCCACCATTAATAAAGGTGTTATTACATATGGGTCCTTTTCTTTTTTCTTTGGTGCTCCATTCCCTTTTATACAGTCCTGACATCTCCCCCAACCAAGAGTGCTCTTCATTTTTGACTAGCATAAATCAATCCTTCCTACTCTATAGTTCTGTTTCTGTCAGAGATGAGGAAGGTAACAATGAAGTCCTCAATCCCACCCCTTATGAGAATTCCCATGATCATCTCCAATATTTAGACCCCAGAGTACTTCCTCTCTTGGGAGTCTTTCTCCCTTATCTAATCTCCCTACTGCCCTACCCTGCCCCTGCCCCTGCCCCTTCCGTCATGCCTTTCTTAAGCTAAATCTCAAAGTCCACACTGGGCAGAGCAGGTCTAACTTCCTTGAGGTGGTGATTACTCTGAAATGCTCAAGGACTTGGGGGTATAAATGCTTCTGGTTAAGGTCTTGGGGGTACTGGTATAGGACCTTTCCATAGGACAGAATAAGGCAGCAGTAACTTTCACTGCTCAGCCCCACCATATCCTATCACTGTCAGCATCTTCAACATTTGTCTAGTGGCAGCTAGGTAGTGCAGTGAATTAGATGCCTGGGCCTGGAGTCAGGAAGACCCAAGTTCAAATCCAGCCACAAACATTTACTAGCTATGTGAACGTGGGCAAGTCACTTAATGTCTATCTGCCTTAGTTTCCTCAACTGTAAATGGGGTTAATAATAGCACCTACCTCTCAGAGTTGTTGTAAGGACCAAATGAGATACTATTTGTAAAGGGCTTAGTACAGTGCCTGGAACATAATAAATGCTTGTTCTCTTCTCTCTTTCCCCTTTGTCTGCCTGTCTGCCAGTTTATCACAAATTTATTAAAGGTCTACTTTGTTCAGAATGCCCTGATAGGCATACAGGGAGATTAAAAAAAAAGATCAGCTGAGAACCAGATGTTGCTCTGTGAGAGCTTATATCCTAATAGGACACAAGTAGCTATAACATGGAATACAAGTGTGTAAGGCACATGCAAGTCACATGCTTTCTAAGGTCTGAGGACCAAAAGACCATTTTCCATTGTAGAAGAGGATCAGAGAAGGCTTCTTGGAAGAGGTGGCATTTGAACTGGGTTTTGATTTCAGTAGCCCATGATAAAGGCAGAACATTCAGTGTGTAGTGAGGCTGTTGGAGATAGGAGATAATAAGTAGTCCAGCTTAGTGGAACATAGATTTTGCAGGGGCTGCAGTGGGAGATAAGGTTGGACTGGGAGGGTGATTTTTGGGTCTTGAATGTCAGACTGAAGGTTTGGGAAGTGATAAAGAATCCCTGAAGCTAATATAAGTGAAACAACAGTGGGTTTGGAGGCAGAAGACATGTTTTCAAAATAGGTCTGCTGTTACTTGAATCACATTGGGCAAAATTAACCTCTCTGGATCTTAGTTTCTTTCTCTGTAGAATAGGTGAGTTGAATTAGTCAATTTCCATGTTGTCTGGCTTCAAGTCCTCTGATGTTTTGGTTCAATACCATGGGAGATCAGAGAAGCGAAAGACGACTGTGGGTTAAAGTAGTAAATCAAGAAGGAGACAGTCTCAGAGGAGAAAGGGCATAAGCTGGATTTGAGAGGGGGGGATGGATCAAATTTAGAGAAGAGGGAAGAGCATTCCAGGGAGAAGAGCAGAACCAGAAGTGGAAATGAACCTTGTGTATGGACTGGATAGAAAAAGAGACCAGGCTGACTGGAGCAGAGGATTTGTACAGGAGGGTCATGGGAGATGGAGAGGTGCGTTGGGGCCCCTTGTTCAAGAAATAGGAGGAAAAGAGAGAGCTATGGGTAGTATTGTGGGGAAAGCCCTGGATTTGGAATCAGAGGACCTGGGTTCAAATGTTGACTCTACTCTGGTCCCTTCTAGCTTGGTGATGTATCTGTCCCTTCCCCTGAGTTTAGCTAGAGCCTATTTGAAGGGCAAGTGGCCATGGTGTTGTCCTAAATTCTTATGAGGTAACATGAGCTGATGCTGAATTTTTTTTTTTTTTTTAGGGAATGGCCTGTATGAATAGAGAATATAGGTCACAGGGCCAGGTGTGTGGGTACTTATGGACACCTGTGGGCTATGTTAGTTTAATAAATACAGATGCTTTTCCTCTCTCTCCCAAGGGTGAGGCTAGAGTGAATTCCTACCAAAGACTTAAACTCAGTCTTTAGAGGGGGTGATATAAGTGAATTCTACCAAACATTTAGATAACAATTAATCCCAATATTATATAAACTATTTGAGAAAATAAGTGAAGAAAGAGTCCTAGCAAATTCCTTTTAGGAGACAAACATGGTGCTGATACCCAAACCAGGAAGAGCCAAAACAGAGAAAGAAAATTATAAATCAATTTCCCTAATGAATATTGATGAAAAATTTAAATAAAATACTTGCAAAGAGATTACAGCAATATATCACAAGGATCATACACTATGACCAGGTGTGATTTATTTCAGGAATGCAGGGTTAGTTCAATATTAGAAAAACTATCACCACAATTGCCTATATCAATAACAAAACCAACAGAAATCATATGATTATCTTAATAGATGCAGAAAAAGCCTTTGACAAAATACAGCACCCATTCTTATTAAAAACATGAAAGAACACAGGAATAAATGGAGCTTACTTTAAAATGATAAATAATATTTATCCAAAACCCATCAGTGAGCATTATCTGTAATGGGAATAAACTAGAAGCCTTCTTAATACATGAAGGGGTGAAGCAAAGATGCCCATTATTTTTTTTAAAGATGCCCATTATAACCGCTATTATTTAATATTGTACTAGAAGTGTTAGCTATAGCAATAAGAGAAGAAAAAAGAAATTAAAGGAATTAGAATAGGTAATGAGGAAACAAAACTATCACTCTTTGCAGATATATTAGGTATAGCTAGAGAATCCTAGAGAATCAACTAAAAAACTACTTGAAATTATTAACAACTTTAGCAAAGTTGCAGGATAAAAATAAACCCACATAGAGGGGGTGATGATTGCTCAGGAGGAAGGGAGTAGAAACAATTCCTGGCAGTTCCCCTAAGTCCTACTGTGACTTTAGATGGAACTGTGATTGCTAGCCCTCTTCACTTGTCCAATACTTACCTACCTTTTAAAACCAACCCAGATGCCACCTTTGCCAAGAAGCCTTCCCTAGTTCCTTGCATTAATAAAGACCTCTCCCCTTGAAAATTGCATAGCACTTTGTTTTGGCCTTTCTGAGGTAATTGTTACATATAATTGTGTATTCTAATTAATTGTGGGTGTGTTTTGAAATGTATAATGCCCATATTGGAAGAATCCTTAAAGGTCATATGGTTCAAACTCCCCACCTTCCCCCATTTTATAGTAGAGGAAATTGAGACCCAGGGAGGCTAACCTGTCAGAGGTTGTATTTGAACCCAGGTCCTCTGACTCCAGGTATAATTTTAATCTTATGTAGTTTATTTTATGCCTTTAAAACATTATTCTGAGAAGGGGTCCATGGGCTTCAGGGGACAGCTAGGTGCCCCAGAGTCAGGAAGACTTGTCTTTCTGAGCTCATTTCTGGCCTCAGACACTTATTAGGTATGTGACCCTGGGCAAGTCACTTGACCCGGTTTGCCTCAGTTTACTCATTTGTAAAATGGAGCCACACTGGAGAAAGAAATGGCAAACCACTCCGGTATCTCTGCCAAGAAAATCCCAAATGGAGTTACCAAGAGTCAGACAAGACTTTAAAATAAAGACTGACTCCAGAGCCAGTCTACTTTCCACTGTACTACTATGTACACCATGATGACAGTGGGGAGTTTGTGCTTTCTCTAGTGCCTGGCATAGTACTTAGTACATAGTAGACATTAAACAAATGTTTGTTTAATTAGTTAATTAATCAACGAGAGACTTGAGGCATTAAAGGATTGTAGAGTCAGAACCAGAAGAGACCTCAGTTGTCGTATCCAACTGTCTCATTTTACAATTGGGGAAATTGAGGCCCAGAGCAATGCAGTCATTTGCTCAAAAGTAACACAGATAGTAAGTGATAAAGGAGGGGTTTGAGTATAGGTTCTCTGAATCCAGAGGCAGGTGTTTTGTTTTTTTTTTTAACCATACCATCTTTCTCCCAAGGAGGAGACTTGTATTAGGAATGACTTCTTTATCTTGGGTAGCCTTTAGGCCATGAGGGCTTTGATAGGAGTCTTATAAACCTCCCCATGGGAAAGGAGAGGGGGTATATCATGGTGGCATTCACAAGAAAAGGGGCTTGAGAAACAACTTACTCTGTCTTCTTCACTTGTCACCTGCCTCCAGGGTCTCTTGGGAACCCTGCATCTGTCCTGGAAGTAGGAGGGACTCCAAGGTTGGCAGCTGGGCAGGCCAAGGCTGTTTTTGCCATAGCAGAAGCAGCAGCAACAGCAACAACAGTAACAGTAGCAGCAGCAGAAATGGTAATAGTAGCAGTAGCAACAACAGTAACAATAACAGCAGCAACAATAACAGTAGAAGCAGCAGCAATAGTAACAGTAGCAGCAGCAGTAGCAACAGTAACAGCAATAGCAGTAACAGTAACAGTAGTAGTAGCAGCAGGAGCAGCAGCAGTAGCAGTAGCAGCAGCAGCAGCAGCAGCAGCAGTAGTAGTAGTAGTAGTAGTAGTAGTAGTAGTAGTAGTAGTAGTAGTAGTAGTAGTAGTAGCAGCAGCAGCAGCAACAGTAACAGTAGTAGCAACAACAGTAACAGTAGCAGCAGCAACAGTGACAGTAGCAGCGACAATAATAGTAATAGTAGCAGCAGTAGCAACAGTAACAGGAGCAGCAGCAGCAGGGGCCCTGAGGCTGCTGACCTGAATTTCACTTGTATGGGAGAGCCCTGGTGAAGTGGCAGGAGCTTCCTCCTTGTACCACTCCCCACTCCCTTTGAAAAGTGTGATGTTTCTCATTACTTGCATGCTGGCACAGAAGACGATAAGGGGCTCATGGCTGTGTGATTGTGGTGCTGGTGGTAGAGGGAAGTTGGGAGAATTTCTTGGGAGGATTTCATGACCACTGCAGTCCAGACCTCTGTTGGGGGAGGGGGAGGGGGGGCAATTTCTATGCTGACCTCTCACCCCTTGGGCATTCTGGAATTCTAAGACATTCGGTTCCTCCTCTCTTTAGGATCTGATCTCGACTCCCTCTTCTAGATTTACCTGTCTTGTGTCCCATCCCCTCTGGGCCTTACTCTGTGCTAGGTTACAGACTGATCTGATAAAGTGATTTCTGATAAAGTAATTCCTGCTAATCTCTTAGTGACTGATAATGGCTTAATGGGTTACTCCTCCCTGATGGTAAATGTAGGTCCCTGGCCCAGAGGAAGGAGCCAATATGTAGAAATTCCAGGTGCTATGGCTGACTGGGTGTGAGGATATTTTTAGGAAAGGGGCATCTTCAGGGAGGTCTCTTCACTCATACCATGAAGATGGCTGTTAGATTCTGCTGACCTTGCCTACAGCTACTATAGGTTGTTTTCAAATTCAGATATATACAGTTTGGTCTTTAGTCATCTGTTGGACCTACTGCCCTCCTCTCCTCCCCCTCTCCCTCATCAGTTCCTTTCTTTATTCTTCATTCCTGCGTAAATAGCAAACTCTGATCCCTTGCCCCTTACCTGCAGGTGTCTAGTTTTTCTCTCTCATCCATTGCTCACAGTGGGAAGAATGTTGGATTTGAACCCAGAGGATGTAGTTTTGAATCCTGGTTCTCTTAGTTACCAACTCTGTGACCTTGGGCAAGTCATGGGCTGCATCTCAGTTTCCTCATTTGTAAATTAAAAAGATTTGGGGGTGGCTAGGTGGCAAAGTGGATAGAGCACCGGCCCTGGAGTCAAGAGGACCTGAGTTCAAATCCGGCCTCAGATACTTAACACTTACTAGCTGTGTGACCCTGGGCAAGTCACTTAACCCCAATTGCCTCACAAAAAAAAAAAGAATAACGCTTACAGCAGTTATCAAATAGGATTGTTGGATCAAATAATATGTCAAGTCATTTGTGAATCCTAAAGTACTAAATAAATATCAACTTATAAAAAAAATTAAAAAGATTGGATTACATCAGGAGTTCTTAATTTTGTGTGTGTGTCATGGACCCCTCAGGCAGTCTAGTGAAGCCTGTGGTGGTGGTTGTTCAGTTATTTTCAGTTGTGTCTGATTCTTCATGACCTGATTTGGGGTTTTCTTGGGAAAGATACTGGAGTGGTTTGCCATTTTCTTCTCCAGCTCATTTTGTAGATGAAGAAACTGAGGCAAACAAGGTTAAGTGACTGGACAAGGTTCACACAGCTAGTTAGGATCAGAGGACAGATTTGAACTCAGGAAGGTGAGTCTTCTTGACTCCAGGTCTCATGCTCTATCTATGGCTTCACCTAGCTGCCCTCTGAAGCCTATGGATCCCTTTTTAGAATAACATTTTTAAAGGCATAAAATAAAATACAATAGGATTACAAAGGAATCTAATTATATTGAAATGTAGTGCGTGTATATGTGTGTGTGTGTGTGTGTGTGTGTGTGTGTGTGTGTGTGTACAGTTCATGAACCCTAGGTTAAAAACTCCTGGATTAATAGTCTTCAAAAAGCCCCTTCCAACTCTAGCTCCAATGATCTCTCCCTTCTTGGCTAATCTGTATCATTCTCCTTCTAAACCCTACTCAAAACCGAGGTCTTCCAGAGATTCATTTCCTCTCTTTTGCGTGTTACTTCTTAAGCATCCCCTTTTCACATCTGTGTGTCTCAGAATTGGGATTTGAGGGGACCAGGTAGGTTCCCTTGTCTCTTGGATTAGACCAGCAACTCCCCAAGAGCAAGGATTATGGAGGGATCTCTGAGAGAGGAGCAGCCTTGAATTTGAAATCCTTTAAATATCCTAGCACACTAGGTGTATTCAAGACAAAGAGATGACAACTTTACATCATTGTCTATCATTTCTTCTACCTTTTTATTTATCCCTAACACTGATGCTGTCACTGGACAAATGACAAATTACCTCTTTGGGTTGCTTCAGTTTCCCCCTCAGTAAAATGAGGACCAGATGACTTCTAAACACTTTTCAGCTCTAAATCTGATGCTGGAATTCTATCTAACTGAGGGGCTCTGGGCCATCTAAATTTTCCTTGGACAGTAGTAGTGTTGTGGGGAAGCTTAGGAGAACCAACTGATTCTAGGGTTTCTGAACTGATGAAATCCTGAGGGTTAACTTTAGGGTTGCTCTTCTAAGGTTCAAAGTAAGTAGGAGATATGAAGAGAGGACAGTCTCAGTCCCACTCCTTTTCTGCCAATTCAGTGAACAGTGTCAGTGTGACCTGGATAGTGGATGACTGGATTCATAGACTTCTCCACCCTGCTTCCACCCCTCTAAGATTAGACCCCAACCCCTGCAGGATGCCTTCTGTTGACAACTCTATCCCCCTGAAACTGAAGATGTGTATGTTTCTATTATGGGGGAGAGGAGAGGATGGAAGAAGCAAAAAAGGAGAGGAGGCAGGTCTAAGGGGCACCAGGGTAGTCACCTGAGGAGGGGGATATTGTTCAATGAATGAATGAAAAAATTGATGAAGTGCTTATTGTTTTCAAGGCATTGTGCTAAGCACTTAGGGATACATCTGGATTTAGAAGCTGGAAGGAGCCTTAGAGGTCATCTAGTCCATTTTAAAGACAAAGAAACTGAGGCCCAGAGAGTTTAAGTGACTCACCCAATATCAGACAGGTAGTGAGAGAGGTAGGATTTGAACTCTGATCCTCTTGGCCCAGAAGACAATGCCTTTTCCGGTGTCTCACAGTGTTTTTAGTAAGTTTTCATAGTTACACTGATAAAAACATAGAATGTCAGAGCTGGAAGGGACTTTAGGAATCATTCAGTCCAATCTCTTTATTCTACAGTGAGGTCCAAAGAGGAAGATCTTGTTTGTCTCTTGGGGGCTGTGAGACAACCAGCCAGCCAGCCAGCTGGATGGGCAGAAGGATAGGGAGCCACTCAGACAGATCTTGGTCCTGGGGCCCTCCTCATTCTGTCCCTAGAATAGGTATATCCACAGAGCAAAACAGTAGCTCTGTAAAACATCAGTAGGTTAGCTCTCACCCCAGCCGGTAAACAATAACAGTCCGTCATCCTGAGGTCTTCCTCTGTCTGTGCCCAACCTGGGGACAAAAACACACTTATCATGTATATGTTATTTATGTATAATCCGTCATGCGTAGGTCCAGTATGTGCTGGGAATCTTTCATTCTGAGAGTGTCTTTCTGTCCTCATGGATGGGGGGAGTCACCAATCATGGTGTTGGGAGCTATTCAGGAGGCCTACACAGGCACAGGGTTCAGGGCATGAATGCCAACCTGTGGTGTTAGAGGTAGTAATTCACAGTGGTGAAGTCTCCAATGAAAACTGGATTTCCTGCATTTTGTTTTCACTGAACACTCCCCCCCCCCATCATGAACCCTAATCCTGAGTTTTAATTGTCTCATGCTATGCTAGCTCCTTCTCTCTGAGGGGAAAATGATCTGGTAAACTCACTTTAAGGTATTAGGGACCTAAGGAATGACTCTTTCCCTGGGATATTTACATTTTAAAAGAAGAATCTGGAAAAAAGAGGTGCTTAACAGGAATTGATGAAACCCTAATGGAAATACTTAAGGGATCCTGAGGGAGTTCCTGTGTTTGTAGCCGAGTATGCTGGGGGGAATTTTCTGCTCTTCCCCCCATATCATACTACAGCTACATGAGGGGTTAGAGGGGAGGGAGTCTCTGGTGGGACAAGAGATGGAGGGTGGGGCTTTCTCTTTGCTGATATAGGACCATAGATTTAAGGGGCCTGCAAGGCCATTTAAGTTGAACACCTTCATTTTACAGATGAAGAAACTGAAGTTTACAGAGAGTAAATTAATTGCCCAAGGTTACCCACTCAGCAGCATAGCCAGGATTCAGACATATGTCCTTGGTCTAAAGCAATCTGTAACAATCTTGCTTCCTTTCTTCCTTCTTCATGAAACCTTTCCTGATCTTCCTACCTTAACTCCAATCCTGAAGGAATTTGAGGAGGTTTTAAGAAGTAATGGAGGGGGCAGCTAGGTGGCAAAGTAGTTAGAGCACCAGCCCTGGAGTCAGGAGGACCTGAGGTCAAATCCAGCTTCAGATAGATACTAGCTGTGTGAACCTGGACTGCCTCAAAAAAAAAAAAAAAGTAGTGGAGTTGGAAATTGAGGGGATGCCCATCAACTGGGGTATGGCTGAATAAGATGTGGTATGTGACTGTGCTGTAAGAAGTGACAAGCAGGTTGAATTTAGAAAAAAACATGGAAACACTTGTGTGAAATAATACAGAGTGAAATGAGCAGAAACAGGAGAATGTTGTAGCCGGTAACAGCAGTGTTGTTCAAAGAGTGACTGTGAATGACTAAGCTATTCTGAGGAATATGAATATTCAAATCAACTGCAAAGGATTTTAGGAAGGAAAATTCTATCCTCCTCCAGAGAAAGAACTGGTATATGGAAGTATATATTGTATGGTTACACACACACACACACAAACACACACACTGACCTTCTCTAATGGGGGGTTGGGTAGAGGGGAGGGAGGGAGACCTGTAGAACTCAAAATGTAACAAAATATTTTTTTTAAAAAAAGAAGTTGCATAGTATAGTAGAAACTGTTGGTTTTGGAGTCAGAGAGCTCTGTCTCTGACAGCCTGCCTCTGTCACTAACTGTGTGACCTTGGGCAAGTCACAACTTCTGGGCCTCAGTTTCCTTATCTGTAAAATGAACGGGTTCGATCCCGTGGCCTCTAAGGCTCCTTCCAGCTCTCAACCTACGATGCTATGATCTTTTTTTTTTTTTTTGTGAGGCAATTGGGGTTAAGTGACTTGCCCAGGGTCACACAGCTAGTAAATGTTAAGTGTCTGAGGCCGGATTTGAACTCAGGTACTCCTGACTCCAGGGCCAGTGCTCTATCCATTGCGCCATCTAGCTGCCCCAGATGCTATGATCTTACTCAAAGTTGAGTCTTCTACAATGCCATGCACATACAGCTAGAGGCACTCAGTAAAGTGTTTTTTGGGTTGAATTTGTTGTTGATGGGGCTGCTCTGTTTCACAGGCTGGTGGATGACCGCTGCGTGGTGGAGCCCGCCGCTGGTGATTTGGAAAACCCACCAAAGAAGTTCCGAGGTAAGTGTTTCAAGCAGTCTGCCCTGAATTGCAAGCAAATAGAATGAGCAGTAGGGGGAAGGGGGAGGCCATGTAGGGCATCTGTCTCTTGGTTTCTGCTTCTAGCTTGCCTTCATAAAATCAAAGAGGCTTGTCACTAGAACCCTCCTTCCCACCTCCTGGAGGTCACATTCCTCCATTGGCCCAGAATGGGTTCCTGGTTAGGACTCTTCATGAGTCTTTCTTTATTCCGAATCAGGAAGTCTTATCTTTATGAGTTCAAATCTGGCCTTAGACACTAGCTATTTGACCCTGGGGAAGTCACTTAACCCTCTTTGCCTCAGTTTCCTCATCTGTGAAATGAGCTGGAGAAGGAAATGGCAAACCACACCTAGAAAACCCCAAGTGGGATCATGAAGAGTAGGATGTGACAGAAAACTGAACAAGAAGGTAGGAAGGGAGGGGCTCTCCATATCATGAAGAGAAGACAGTGCAGGTGATGGAGAGTGTAGCAAATCATCCAGCCTTGGAAATCAGGAACCCTGGGTTTGTATCATGGCCCTGCCATTTTATGGACTAGTGAGTGTCTCTCCAACTTTTCTGGTACAAAGATCTCTTTTAATATCCCAAACCACTCCCCTCCCTCAATATACCCAGGATTGTGGTTGCACTATAGATATTCTTTGATTGAGAAAATATGTGACTGCACATGAATCCCTTAATACTAAGAATCATAAGGTCTGCTCTCCTGATTGGGGAGGCCCTGGACCAGAGTCTTTCTTGTAGGGCCAAGCTATGCTTACTTCATTCCTGAACAGCTTTCCTTCCACTTCCTTACCTGTGGCCTTTTCCCTTGAGGTGGAACCTTACTCTTCTGGGCCTCACCCCACCGCTCCCTCCAAAGTTTCTGTGAGGGGACATAAGAATTTACGCAGTTTGTTTTCTCTGTCTCTGTCCCACTGTCTCTCTATCTCTCTATTTCTATTTCTATCTTTGTCTCACTATCTCTCTAATAGCTTTCTCTGTCTCTGTCCCACTGTCTCTCTATCTCTCTATTTCTATTTCTTTGTCTCACTATCTCTCTAATAGCTTTCTCTGTCTCTGTCCCACTGTCTCTCTATCTATTTCTATTTCTATCTTTGTCTCACTATCTCTCTAATAGCTTTCTAACAGTTACAGAGGCTTAAAGATTTTCAAAGCATTTTTATATGATATCTCATTTGATCCTTCAAAACAATTCTATAGCCATTCCAGCCGACGACCCCCCCTCCACTGCAGGGATCTGAATCCACGGTTTGGGAATTTCTGATTTAGAATATGACCTCAGGCAAGTCATTTCTCCTCCATGGGCCTCAGTTCTTCACTTGGTGAAGCCCTGCCCTGCTTACCTCACCTGGATGTTGTGACATTCAGAGGAGATCATGTGCCTGAAAATGCTTTACACATTGAAGGTGTCATCCTCATTATTATTTTTTGTGACTGGGGATGGAAGGGAGAGCCAGACAGACAGATTCCTGGCGTGATGGGTGAGGCCATGTGGGGTGGAGTAAGGGTGCAGGCAGGAACACGCCAATCTTGCTTGCCACAGTGCTATTCCTGCCCACACTGGCTGCTTGGGGAGAGATTAGCCTAGAATTGCTCTCCCAAGGGATTTTGGGAGATTTGCAGATTTTAAGGAAATCCTGATGTCATTGCCAGGCATTTCCCCCCTCCCCACCAGCCAAGTTGGAAGGTGGGATGCAGTGTTGGTAGGGACGGTGCCTTCTGGATTTTGCTGCCAAATGACCTAGGACCCAAAAGGTCAGCAGGGAAAGAAAGATGGAGGTCATTCCTTTCCCTACCCCACACCTGATTCTTTGGTCCCTGGGGCCCAGGTTTTTCTAAAAAGACCCAACTATTCTCCCAGACCTTCTGCCCACTGCCATAGAGTTGAGGGGTGGGGAGAAATACTTAGATATAGAGGCCTGACTACCTGGGCATCTCCCCTGGGGACCTTATTCTGTTAAGAATTATTGTCTAGGGGCAGCTAGGTGGCACAGTGGATAGAGCACCGGCCCTGGAGTCAGGAGGACCTGAGTTCAAATCTGGCCTCAGACACTTAACACTTACTAGCTGTGTGACCCTGGGCAAGTCACTTAATTGGGGAATTGCCTCACCAAAAAAAAAAAAAAAGAAAGAAAAGAATTATTGTCTAGATAGAGGCTTTGTTGAGAAGGACCCAGAGAGGTGAGAGGCCTAAGTCCTCTCATGTCCTTACCAGGGCTGGCAGGTCTAAATGACTTAACCTAGAAAAACTCCCTATTAGGCCCAGAATTCGAGGAAATTTGTTTGGGCTTTATTGTGTTTGCAAATCCAATTGACCTTTCTCCTGTAATGGACCCCAAAGGTTAGAACTGTCAGGTACAAGAACAGAGACGTAAGGATGCCTTTCCAGGACCTATTCCTGTCACAGCCTGGACCCCTACATAGTTGGCAGATCCAAAGCTATGAAGATTTAGGTTAGACAGTGCTAGTAAGGACTTGCAAACAGAATTCCAGCAGAACACTTTGGGATTTCCTTCCCTAGAGTTCTGGCAGGATCATGAGATGGCCCTTCCTCCCTATAGGGAGGGGTCCCCTTGGGAATTTGGGATTCCTTCTAGGGTTTTCTTCTCTGGTCCCTGCTGAGAGGGTGGAATATGTGGAGGCGTGCGCGCGGCCTGCGTGTGTGTGTGTGTGTGTGTGTGTGTGTGTGTGTGTGTGTGTGTGTGTGTGTGTGTGTGTGAGAGAGAGAGAGAGAGAGAGAGAGAAACAGACACAGGAGAAAGAGAAGGAAGTGGGGTAAGAGGAGATTGGTGAGGTGGGGAGTAAAGAAAGATACAAAATGACCAAGAGAAAGAAAAAGAGAATGAGTAAGAGTGGGGGGGGGAGAGAGAGAGAGAGAGAGAGAGAGAGAGAGAGAGAGAGAGAGAGAGAGAAAGAGATGGGTAAGTCAGGGACAGAGACTAAAAGAGAGAAAGGGCATAGGAGAACACAGAGAGGAGGAGGAAAGAAAGAAAGAAAGAAAGAAAGAAAGAAAGAAAGAAAGAAAGAAAGAAAGAAAGAAAGAAAGAAAGAAAGAAAGAGAAAGAAAGAAAGAAAGAAAGAGAAAGAAGGAGGAGGACTATGTTGAAGGAAGGGTCTGTGTGTGAGGCTAGGTTATGTGTGCTTATGCACCTAAATGTCCAACTTGGATATGTTTGCTTCAGCAAGGGGATGTGTGTGTGTGTGTATGTGTGTGTGTGTGTGTGTGCTGGGGTTATGTCAGGAAGGTGGGTGTGGCAGAAGATTTGCCTGGGGGTTGGAGTTGAGAGTTTGAGGCCAATTTTCAAAAACAAAAAAACTACTTTGCTGAACAAATACTGCATTGACTCCCCCTCTCTACCCTCCCCCCCTCCTCCCCATTTCCCCAAAGCTAGGGAGTGGCACCATCCAGATCTGAGGCCAGACTAAGGGCTCTCCCCCCTCCCTCCTTCCAATATGTCCATACCAGGGGCCTGTATGCCCCCCTTCCAACTCTGAACAGTGCCAGATTCTGCCATCACCTTGGCATTAGTTCTCTCTACTGTGCTTTGAGATGGTGGTGGAGGGGAGGGAGCTGGCCTCCAACCCAGGGCCTATCTAGCCCTTGGGAGAAAGTGCCCTCTTCCCTCCCCCTTAGTCTGGTCTCTACAGCTTCTGGTCCTGCCTGGGGTGGGGCTGCCAAGGCTAGAGGCA
The DNA here is from genome assembly GCF_019393635.1 of Dromiciops gliroides. Classification (NCBI taxonomy): domain Eukaryota; kingdom Metazoa; phylum Chordata; class Mammalia; order Microbiotheria; family Microbiotheriidae; genus Dromiciops; species Dromiciops gliroides. Next base: position 242,708,848 of record NC_057864.1, read on the forward strand.
GTGCCAAATAGAGGTGGCGTGGTAGGGCGGGCAGAAGCGTCTCTGGACTCCTCTTCAACCCTTATTTGGAGCCAGGGGAATTGTCTGCCTGGCACAAAGAGGAACCATTGTTCCCTGGGTGGGGGGAAAGCTGGCTACCTGGCACCCTTGCCAGCCTGTGCCCACCTATCTCCTATTCTGACTGCTCAGCAGAGCTCCACTCTAATTTAGAAGTGGGATAGAGAAAGGGGTGATAAATACCAGGAGAAGTCACTGTATTTATTGGCTGGTACTAGTTTAGGGGCATCCCATCTATTCCCAGGAATATTTACCCTTACCACAAGGGCCTTCCCAGAACCCTGAGGCCTACAAAAGGGCATGGTTGGACAATCAGACAGATGGACAATAAATGAATAATGGCTAAATACTGTTATTCACATGCCCATTTAGCTCCTCTGGAGTTTTACTCCTCCTTCCCTCCCCCAGGGCCAACTCACAGAAGCTGGCTCTGCCTTGCCATCCCCTGGCCATCGGCCATTGGTGTCTGACTATCCCTGTGGCCAGTGGTGAAGTCATAGAGCACAGGCTGTTGAAGTTGGGAGGAGACCATATGATAAGCCCATCATTATATAGTTTTATATGAAATTGAGACCCAGAGCAAGATCCACCTTGTAAATGAGACCTTTCCGGATTCTCTCAATCATGAGTCCTGCTCCCCTCCCCCAAATTAGTTTATATTTCCTTTGTATTTTTGTACCTGCTTACTTGCCATCCCCCCTGCTCCTTGAGGACAGGGAGTATTTTACTTCTGTCTGTGTCCCTGTGCTTAGCACACAGTAGGACCTTAATCAATGCTTGTTAAGTGAATTGGTGGTAGAGCCAGGATGGTGTTCCAGAACTCTTAGAGAGCATGTTCTACCGACTACGAGCATTAGAGGGTGTGGGGATTTGGGCCATGACCTTGATGTACTGTAGCTGGATGACTCAAGCTCCAGGGAAAGGGCCCACAAGGCTGTCAGTACAACTCACCTTTTGATAGTATTTTAAGACGTTTACAAAATGTTCACCTGGCAAATAGGTGGTGGAAGGGATTATTTATCGAACCTTTACATAGGAAGAAGCTGAGGACTACAGAAGAGATGCATGGCCAAGGTTACTCAGCTAGTCAGTGTCAGGGTTGGGATTCAAATCTAGGTCTCCTGACTCTTCCCACTACATCACATAGGTATCAAGGGGATGTGCTTGGGGGAAGGTGTGTGTGGACAATTGGGGTGAGGGGCAGAGAAGAAGGAGGTGTTTTCTAGGCTTTCTCTTTTGCCCAGTTCCATTTCCTGACTCTTCCTCAGATGTTCTCTTCTTTCTCCCTTAAATCCCTCCCCCTCATCCGGGCCCAACACACACACACACACACACACACACACACACACACACACACACACCCTCTGGGTTTGTCAGGAGCTGTAATAAGTCCCATGTTCGATCTCCAGGCCTCAGGGGTTGTTAGCTCCTGCTTGGCTCTCTTTCCATTACAGCCTCTCCTCCAAGACCCAGCCCCAAGTCCTGACATGCTCAGAGTGGAGCTGAGATGCTGGAGCTCAGCACGTCTGGAATTGGGGCAGTCTGAGGTTCTGGCTTGCTTCCCTTGGTTACACATGGGTGGTATGTATGTGCAAACATATGTATGTGCGTGTTTGAGCGGGCAGTGAGATGTGCCCTGACTGGCTGCATCGCTCCATTATTTGCACTCTCTCTCCCCTTTCCCCCCCATCTTAACAGCCTTCTCTCCCTCCTTGTTTTAGGGTTTCTTGATTCTTGAATCTTCGTGTATTGCTGCCCTGAGCTGCCTCAGTGCTGTGTAGCCCTCCCAAAGGGGTCCCCTTCTGGAGCCCTACTTAAGACGTGACTACAGCAATTGGCACCCAAACATAACCCTTTCCCTTTATTCAACAATTCAGCAAATGTTCACTAAGCACTTACTGTGAGCAAAAAGCTAGGGACGTAAAGATAGACAAGAATCAGTCTGCCATGAAGGGGGGGCTACAACCCCTGCACAAGAAAGTAAGTAGAAAGTATACTGGTTCAACTTTAGGAAGAGTATCAACATCATCAACCACATCAGTCACAAAAGTAACCAAAAGCATATGGTTATCTCAATAGATGCAGCTTTTGATGAGATACAGCACTCATTCCTATTAAAACCACTAGAGAGCACAGGAATAAATGGAGCTTTCCTTAAAATGGTAAGCAGTATCTACCATCAGCAAACATTATATGTAATGGGGATGTTAGAGGCATTTCCAAAAAGATCAGGAGTGAAACAGGGATGTCCATTATCACTTCTGTTATTCAATATTGTACTAGAAATGTTAGCGTTAGCAATAAGAGAAGAAAAAGGAATTGAAGGAATTACAATAGGCAAGGAGGAAAGTATAGACCAAGTCATACAAAGTAATTTCCGAGATGGAGGGAGTGCTAATAATAGTGGGATCAGGAAAGGATTTAGATAAGGTGGCATCTGGGCTGTGCTTTAAAGGAAGTTAGGGGTTATGTGAGGAAGAGATGAAGGAGGAATGCATTCCAAAAATGGTGAGCAGCCTGGCCAAAGACACAGAGGCAGGGGATGGTGCATTACAGCTGGCAGGTCACTCTTTTTTTTTTTTTGAGTGGGACAATGAGGGTTAAGTGACTTGTCCAGGGTCACACAGCTAGTAAGTGTCAAGTGTCTGAGGCCGGATTTGAGCTCAGGTCCTCCTGAATCCAGGGCCAGTGCTTTATCCACTGTGTCACCTAGCTGCCCCAACGGCAGGTCACTCTTAAGGAGACTACAAGGAGAATGCCATGAAATGAGTCTTGAAGGGTAGCCATATGGTAGATGGCTATAAATACCAGGTTGAGGTGTGTTAACCTAGAAGCAGCAGGGAGCTATTGAAGATTGTTCAAGGAGGTGCAGCATGATATGGTCATAAGTGTTTTTTAGGAATATAGGATGGATGGGAAGGATTGGAGGCATGGAGACCAATTAGGAGGCTATTACAATGGTCTAAACAAGGAGAAATGAAGGCCTGAATGAACTAGGTGGTGGCTCTATGTGTATAGAGAAGGAGTCAGATGCAAGAAATATGTAGGTCAACAGAACATGGTAGGTGATTGGATATAGGGAGTGACAGAGAAGAGTCAAGAATGACTGTGTTTGTAAACTTGAGTCACTTCAAGAATGGTGGGGATTTTTATAGAAAGAGGGAAGTTTGGAAGAGGGATTGGGTTTGTTTGTTTTTTTAGAGAAATATAGCGAGCTCCCTTGTGGATGTGTTGAGTTTGAGACGTCTGCAGGCTTTCCAGATGAAGCTATCCAGCATGTGATTGGTAATATGAGACTAAAAGTCATTGGAGTGATTTGGGCTGATTGTATAGATTTGGTTGTCAACTGCATCGAGATGATAATTGAACTAATTAGAACAATTAGGACCCCAAGGGAGAGTGTGTATGTAGGAACAGTAGAGAATGGGACCTAGGACAGGGCCTTAGGGGGTGTCTGCATTTAATGGGTTGAAGGAAGATGGAAAAAAAAAGGAGAGTGAAAAATGAAGGGACAGAAAGGTAAAAACAGAATTAAAGGTAGCATTGCCACAGAAATTAAGGGAGGAGTGATTGTCTGGGAGTAGGGGGTGATTTACAATGTCAAAAACTACGGAGGCTCATGCTGAGGACTGAGAAAGGCCATTATATTTAAGATTTAGGAGATCCTTGGCTACCTTGGAGCAGCTGTTTCAATTGAGTGACATGGTCAGGAGCCAAACTACAAGGAATTGATGAGTGAAAGGAATGGAAATACATGGGAAATTGATGATCCTTTCTAGAAGTTTGTCTGTGCAAGGAAGAAGCAATACAGTGTTATAGCTTGAGGGAATGACAAAGCCAAGTGAAGGGTTTGGTTTTTTTCCAAGATCGGGGAGACCTGGGCATGTGTGTAGGCCTTGGGAGAGGAGCCAATGTATAGGAGAGAAGATGAGAGAGAGAGGGATTGATCAAGGGGCCAAGTCTCTGGAGGCAAACAGAATGGATGGGAATAAGAACATAAGAGATGGGGTTAGCCTTGGTAAAGAGAAGGCTTACATCTTCATCAGAGGGTAGAGCAAAAGCAGAGAGAATGGGGGATGATGAGCAAGGTTTTCAGGTGTGAAGTCAGGAAGACTAGAGAGCTTATGACAGATAGCAAAGGAGGAGAGAGAGAGAGTATTCTGAGAGGAAAGGTAGAAGAGGTGGTAGAGGGGATCTGAGGAGTGGGGAGAGGGTTCAGAAAAGCCACTGCTAAGAACATGATAGAGAAGAATAAATGGATAACTGTATGATAGTGAGGGCCCAATTAAGATTAAATGACATAAATTCCTGGTAAATACAGTTGCTATTTGGTCTCTGGGAGCATTCAGCAGAATTGGGAGTAGGAGAATAGAAGGTAGGTGGTGAGAGATTGGGATTTGTCTAGTGATAGGACAAGGAGACAAGGAATTAAAGGGTAGATGATAGTATAGGATTGAACTGGTCAACCAAAGGGTCAAGACTGTGAAGGAAGATAAATAAGGCTGTAGATGGAGTGATAGACTATGGTACAGGAAAGAAATAAAGAGAGAGAGAGGAGGGGGGGAAGAGAAGAGAGAGAGAGATAAAGACAGAGATTGATTGATTGATTGATTGATTGTGGGCCTCTATTAGGTTTCTGAAAGGCAGGGGCTAATCTCCCACCACATTTATATTGGAAGTACCCTGAGGGCAGAGGCTCTGTCTTCCCCCAGATACTGAAGTGTTCTCACTTCAAGGACTGTGTCCCACATCAGTGGTACCTATCAGTTGTCTTCAGGATTGCATAAACCTTGGGAAAGGAAGCTCTGGGAAGACGAGGGTTTAGGTAATCCTGAAGACAACTGAGGCTCCTTGGAACCTCCTTTCCCTCCAGGTATGCTTGGGCCTACCTTTGCTTGGGTTTTGCCTCTCCAAGAACATTTTGGAACATTGTTGAAAGGCAGCATGGTGTAGCAGGGAGAGTACTGGACCTGGAATCAGGAAGACCTGTTCAAACCTCACTCCACATACTTCCTTGCTATATGACCCTGGATAAGTCACATAACCAATGACTCAGTTTCCTTATCTGTAAAATGAAGGAGTTGGACACTAAATTCTCCTTTAGCTCTAAATCTAGGATGCCATGATCTCCTGTAGGCCAATGTCCTTGATTTGTCTTAAGACCTTTTGGTCTCATTCCACCTGAAACAGTAGTATTCTTCTCCTCCAGCTGGGCTGGTCTCCTAGCTACCACCCCTTCTCCTCACAAGTCATGACCCTTTTTGCCCATGCTGTGACTTTATTGGACAGCCTTTCTTCCTCAGTGGCTGTGAAAATACCGCTCATGAACCCAGGCCCAGCTGTAGTCATGCCTCCTCAGTGGACCCTTCCCAAACCACCCCAGGGTTCTCTCCTTGCTCTGAGCTCCTGGTACCTCAGACACCATTGTATCCAAATTTTACCTGACCAAGAATCTCCACTACTTTTCCATTAAATGGTCAGCTTTTCTCCCCTTGGCATCAAGCCAAAATTTGTTTTTTCTGAAACTTCTCCCCATCACTCCTGTATTTAGTTGTGCTCTGTTGGAATAAGCTGAACAGAGTTCTTAAGTCTTTCAAAGTTTTTTGTCTTTACAATGTTGTTGTTTTGGTATAAATGGTCCTCCCAGTTCTGCTCTTTTCACTCGGTATCAGTTCATACAAGTCTTTCTGGGTTTCTCTGAAACCATCGCCTTCATCATTTCTTTTCTTTTCTTTTCTTTTTTTAGTGAGGCAATTGGGGTTAAGTGACTTGCCCAGGGTCACACAGCTAGTAAGTGTTAAGTGTCTGAGGTCGGATTTGAACTCAGGTACTCCTGACTCCAAGGCCAGTGCTCTATCCACTGTACCACCTAGCTGTCCCCACCTTCATCATTTCTTACAGCACACTTTGTCACTCAGTTATTTCAGTCATGTCTGACTCTTCGTGACCCCTGTTAAGGGCTAAAATTCTAGCTAGTCTGTCTAAAATATCTAATGAGTGGTCGCCAATAAATTATAAGCTTTAGCAAGAGTTAGACTTTTAAGCATTTATTAAGGAAAACAAGAATTTGGTAAAGAGAGAGAGAAAGGCCTAGATTTCTATCTATTAAAGGGAGAGCACATTTTTAGCTCCCTTCTCCGCCAGCGTCCCCAGGAAAGAGAGCGAGACTGAGCGCCAGTCTCTTCCTTCCTCCTCCCACTAGCCCGCGTCACTTCCTGACTCCTGGTCTTGCCCTCAAAGACCTTCGCTTCATGGGCAGAACTCTTCTACAGTAAGTATCCAGCAGGTGGCGTTATTCCAATCGTTACACCCTTTGAGGTTTTCTTGGCAAAGATACTGGAGTGGTTTACCATTTCCTTCTCCAGCTCATTTTACAAATGAGGAACTGAGGCAAACAGGGTTAAGTGACTTTCCCAGAGTCACGTAGCTAGTGTCTGAGGCAAGATTCAATATCAGGAAGATGAGTTTTCCTAACTCCAGGCCCTATACTCTATCCACTGTGCCACCTAGCTGCCCCCACAGCACCATAGTATTGTTATATTTTTATATCATAATTTATTCAGCTCTTTTCCATTGATGGACACCCCCTTAGTTTCCAGTCTTTTTCTACCACAAAAGGAACTGCTAAAATATTTTTGTACCTATGAGTCATTTTCCTCTTTTTTGGATCCTTTTGGGGGTATAAAACCTAGTAGTGTCAGTGCTGGGTCAAAGGGTATGCACAGTTTGTTGACTTTGGGGATATAGCTCCAAACTGCTTTCCAGAAAGGCTAGCCCAATCCACAGCTCCACCAGCATGCATGAATGTGCATATTTTGTCCTCCAAAATTTGTCATTTGCTTTTTCTGTCAGCTTTGCCAATCCATGGGGGGGTGGGGAGGTGGGAAGCTCAGAGTTGCTTTACTTTGCATTTCTTTAATTATTAGTGATTTAGATCATTTTTCATAGGGCAATTAATTGATATTTTTGAATTTCTTCTCTTGAGAAAATACTCTTTTGTTTAACACCTTTTCATGGTTGCTAATCTTGTTTTCTCAACTGGACTGTGAGCTTCCCAGAGGGAGGGAATGGGTCTGACACATCCTTGTATGCTTGAGAGGGCTGTTCCCAAAGCCAGTTAGTGTCTTATCAGTAGAGTGAAATGAGCAATCCATTAGAGGCAGATCAGGCACATAATACTTGAAGAGGATAGAGAAGCAGAGGAAGAAAGGAGGAAGAATAGAGGGGTAAGACCCTAGCAAGAAGCCTCCTGAAGGCCCAGTTTCCTCTGATCCTGCTGGGATCTGCCTGCCTCACGGGCAAAGTGCCAGTAACTCATGAGCTGTTGTCCAGACCTGAGTCACACACCCGGCCTAGCAGTCTAGAATCAGAGGGTAAAGGCAGCTCCCACCCCACCCTCCCCTACCCCCCAAAAGGGAAAGGGGATTAAGGAGAGGAGGCTCCCAATATCCTTATGAACCCCACCCATGCTCTTTTTGGGCCTGCCTCCTCCCTTTCCAGCCTGTCTCAGTTTCCTCATCTGCAGAATGAGAGGGTTAGACTATCTGATCTCCGAGGTCCCTTCTAACTCTAAATCTTGTGCTTTTGCTTCTGAAATTTTGTTTACCTGGAATGTCCTGCCTGTCCAGCTCTCCCTCTTCATCTACTTCCTACATAGATTAGATGCCCCCCTCCTCCAGGAAGCCTTCCTTGACTCCCTCAGTGAGCTCTCCCCTTTCTTTGAACTACCCCACTTCCCTAGAACACTTTCATTGGCCAGATTCTATTCCATGTGATAATTATCTGTATAAATGTCTGATTCTTCCTACTCATGTGCAGTCTTCTTTTTCTTTTCTTTTCTTTTTTTTTTTTAGTGAGGCAATTGGGGCTAAGTGACTTGCCCAGGTCCACACAGCTAGTAAGTGTTAAGTGTTTGAGGCCGGATTTGAACTCAGGTCCTCCTGACTCCAGGGCCAGTGCTCTATCCACTGCACCCCCTAGCTGCCCCCATGTGCAGTCTTCTTGAAGGCAGGGGTTAATGTTAATTCATTTCACTTTCCCTCTCAGGTTGAGCACAAAAGCATTAATGAATTAATGAGATCGTAGCACCATAGATTTACTGAATTGAAATGAATGTTATTAGGACCAGACAATATCCTTCCCTAGGTAATTCATCACCCTGAGGCACAATATCTCATTCTATGTGCTTTCCCAGTCCCATTGTAATTTAGAGTCACCCAGTGTCAGAACTGGAAGGGACCACAGGTCAGTCACCTTTTATGAAGAAGGAAACAGGCTCAGAGAGGGGAAAATGACTTACTCAAAGATCATGCAGCAGAGTCTGGACTCGAACTCAGCCCTTCAGACTCCAAGACAAGGGCTCTTTTCACTAACCATGGCTTTCTAAGATAACACCTGTTGCCCTAAAAGTGTGAAGTATTCCTCCTAGTAGCCTCTTCTCTCTCCCTACCAGAAATGTTTCCCAATTTAAAGCACCATTTCCCTTTGTCCTCCCTCCCAGACTGCCTCTTCAAGGTATGTCCCATGAACCGATATTCAGCTCAGAAGCAGTACTGGAAAGCGAAGCAGACCAAGCAGGACAAAGAGAAGATCTCTGATGTTGTCCTACTACAGAAGCTCCAGGTGAGGGGGCGTAGGACCCCGGGGAGGGGCTGGGAGGGATCTCAGGACATAGAATGTTACAGCTCAGAGCACAGAATGTCAGAACTAGAAGCTATGCTAGCATATAGAATGTTAGAATGTAAAAATTCAGTGCTGGAAGGAAACTTGGAGACAAGACAGTACCAGCTTCTTGTTTCTTAGAGAGCCACTTGGGCCTGATGAGAAGTGACTTGTCCAAGGTCACATGGTGAACCAGTGCTGGAGCCCAGAGGTGTTGGCTCCTAGTCTAGATGTTGCCTCTGATTTTTACCTTTGACTAAAAGTGAATGCTGCAGGGAGCAGCTAGGTGGTTCAGTGGATAAAGCACTGGCCTTGAATTCAGGAGGACCTGAGTTCAAATCCAGCCACAGACACTTGACACTTACTAGCTGTGTGACTCTGAGCAAGTCACTTAACCCTTATTGCCCCACAAAACCCAACAACAAACAAACAACAAAAAAGAGTGGATGCTGTTAATCTTCATTGTCAACTATTCATTTTGTCTTCAGTGTGCAGAAATTCCCTGCTCCCTGTCTTCCTTGGCCCACATAGATCATTCTCTACTTCTCCAACCCTGCGCCCAGCTGACACTTGGCCCTACCCCCGCTCTTATTGCTCATTGTTCTGTCTGGACAAATGAGTGGTTGGACTTGACCTTGGAATGATGCTCTGGCCTTGAGGCTGTCCCCAACCTCATTTCCCAAGGCTCTCTTAAACCCACTTAATCCCCTCCCTTGCCTGGTTGCTATATAGCCTGAGCTAAAAGGATGGGCTTATGGGGGCCAAGGGGCAGGGAGGATCACCCCCCACCCCCTGCAGCTGCCTGGCAGATGTGAGCTGCACAGGAAGTGGGGGCGGGTGGTGGACTAATTGCCTGTCGCAGTGTTATAAATAACTTCAAGTGTGTCTCTTCCTGGCCAGGAGGGGGGAGCAGGGTGGCCTGTCTGTCACAAGGTTCTTTCCTACTCTGTGACAGGCAGAAGCTGTTCCATGCTGACTCAAACCCAGGTGTGTAAGGATACACTGTCACATATGCATGCACACACTCAGATGAGCATTTGCTCATTCACAGACATTTAGGAGTTAGTATGGTGCCTGACACACGGCAGGCACATCATAAATGCTTGTTGATACTTTGCACACTTAAAGCAGGGGTTCATAACCAGGGATTCAAACACATTAACAGACCTGGGGGGTGGTGGTCTATGAATGTGTTTGTTTATTTATTTATTTATTGGGCAGGGCAATGGGGGTTAAGTGACTTGCCCATGGTCACACAGCTAGTGTCAGGTGTCTGAGGCTGGATTTGAACTCAGGTCCTCCTGAATCCAGGGCCAGTGCTTTATCTACTGGGCCACCTAGCTGCCTCCTGAATGTGTTTATTTTTTTAAAAAATCTTTTTGGATAACTATTTCAATATAATTGATTTCTTTGGTCATTCTGTTGATTCTGTCTTATGCATTTACATTGGGGGGGGCGGGGCAATGAGGGTTAAGTGACTTGCCCAGGGTCACACAGCTAGTAAGTGTCAAGTGACTGAGGCCAAATTTGAACTCAGGTCCTCCTGAATCCAGGGCCGGCGCTTTATCCACTGCGCCACCAAGCTACCCCTTGTCTTATGCATTTAAGATTGAATATGGGGGGCAGCTTGGTGGCGCAGTGGATAAAGCGCCGGCCCTGGATTCAGGAGGACCTGAGTTCAAATTTGGCCTCAGTCACTTGACACTTACTAGCTGTGTGACCCTGGGCAAGTCACTTAACCTCCATTGCCCCGAAAAAGACAAAAAAACCAAAACCAAACCAAACCAAACAAAAAAAAGATTGAATATGGATCCATAGGTTTCACCAGATTGTCAAAGGAGTCCATAATCCCCCAAAAGTTAAGAACCCTTAACTTAGACTCACTGCTTAACATATAGTTACACAAATTCACATCCCTGGTGTGTTCTTTTGCATAAACGTAGTCACAGATGTAGGAAGCAGGATAGCATGCTGCAAAAAGCATTGGACACGAAGTTGGAGGACCTGAGTTTGAATTCTTGCTTTCATCTTACTAGCTGTGTAATCTTGGGTGAGTTGCCTCACCCCTCTGGGCTTTAGTTTCCTCATATATAAAATGAGTGTTGGACTTTGTGGTTTCTGGTGTGCCTTCTACCTCTGGCAGTCCATGATCTGTGGCCTATATGTTCATATCCATCTACTCACAAACTCTCTTATTCTGCTGCTTCATCATGGCAGTGGAGGTGACTCTGGGTTCTTGTTTGTTTTTTGTTTTTGTTTTTTTTGGTGGGGCAAGGAAGGTTAAGTGACTTGCCCAGGGTCACACAGCTAGTAAGTGTCAAGTGTCTGAGGCAGGATTTGAACTCAGGTCTTCCTGAATCCAGGGCCAGTGCTTTATCCACTGTACCACCTAGCTGCCCTTAGGGTTTTTTTGTTTGGTTTTTGTTGTTTTTTTCTTTTGGCGACTCTGGGTTCTTGAGGGCTTTACAAGCTGAGTTCAAGCTCTGGTAGGTTCTACCACGTGGGAAAGGCTCTGAATAGGGTCCTGGCAACAAACCAAGTCTGCTCTCAGCTAAGTATGGAGATTCTCATGACCAAGTGGCTAAACACATGCTGATTTTTGGCCATGGTAACCTATGAAACCAAAAACCAAAATGGCCCTTTCAGTCCTATGTGGGCCTATTTCTACTTCTGCAATGACAAGGGCAGAGTGTCAGAAAAGGGTCAGAGAGTGCTAAGAATCACAGCTTTTATATTTAGAGTAATCAGCCTAGCTGTTATTACTCTAAACGTAAGGTCCAGTGACCCCCATAGTGATCTGGACGCCAGGAATCAAAGCAGATTGATCTCGGTGTTCCAGCCATAAACCAAACCAGGAGAAAGTTGCTGGTAAAATGGTCTTGGGGGCAGCTAGGTGGCTCAGTGGATAAAGCACCGGCCCTGGATTCAGGACTCCCTGAGTTCAAATCCGGCCTCAGACACTTGACACTTAATAGCTGTGTAACCCTGGGCAAGTCACTTAACCCCCATTGCCCTGCAAAAAACAAACAAACAAACAAACAAAAACCACAAAAACCAAAACAAAAACCAAAATGGTCTCAGATTCTCCTTGGAGAGGCCAATAAGGGAATGTACAGAAATGGCTTTATCATGCACCCAGAGGCAACTAAATGCACCATTTCACGGGCCATTTGGTCGTCTTGTTCTTCAGTGCTCATGTGTGCTGCCATATGTACTTGTAAAAACATTACTCTGGAAATAATTGGCTGCCTAAACAGCCAATTGTTATAGAAGATGGGGAACTCAATCAGACCTTCCAAATTAAACCAACATATACTTGGATACTCAGTGACTTTAATCTGAAGGTGGAAAAGGTGAGGTAGGTGAAGAGGGTGAAAATAAAGTTGGGAGATACGTTCAGGAATAGGGAATGAGAGAGGACAGAGACTTGTAGCTTACACAGAAGCCTCACAACTATATATCATGGATTTTTTTTCTTTGAGAAAAGAATAAGGTAGGTTTGGAACTGGACAAATGCTGAATAACATCACACCCCAAAGTCAAATTGATTATCTATTTTTTTTTCGTGGCAATGAGGGTTAAGTGACTTGCCCAAGGTCACACAGCTAGCAAGTGTCAAGTGCCTGAGGCTGGATTTGAACTCAGGTCCTCCTGAATCCAGGGCTAGTGCTTTATCCACTGTACCACCTAGCTGCCCCTTGATTATCTATTAACAGAGAAGAAATTCCTCATTAAATGATGTGGGATCTATTCCTGAATCAGCTCATTGTGTTTAGTGAGACCATTGACTTTTTAGTGAATATAAAGTTAGAAGAAATAATAAAAATGAGGAAAAAACCCCACAAAATGTAATTAAAATGACTGCAACCTGACTTATCTAAACAATGTACCGATCTTTTAAAAAATGGACAGAAAAAAGGACTGGCACTGATGACAGCAATTTATTCAGAGGTTTAATTGACATCAGTGAAGAGACCAAAATAATTCAAGAAGCACTTTAGTCAGCAGATATCTATTTGACTTACATGCCAAGCCGAGACTGATGGCAGCCAAAGGCAACACTAGTTTAACATGTCGACTCATTTGTAAAATCTCACAGAGAAGGATGGTGGAAGACAATGAGCAATATCACCTCATAAAATAAAGAGCTGTGGAGGGTAACCGGTTTAAAGAAAGCCTGGCAAGGCGCCTTACTAGGCAGAGTCATACTGAGGATATTTAAGGATTAAACTGGAAGGAGGATAACAAGCAGAAGAAAGAGGGAAAAGATCAGCAAAGTGTTGTTGTTTTAAATAACAAACCCTTTTCTCCACTGAAGAAAGTAGAACTGCCTACTCTAACACTATTTGTTCTTGATCTTCCTCTAGAATATTATTATAGAATGGACTTTAACATTATAGTCCTGGATATTCTTTTTTTTTTTTCTTTTTTGCAGGGCAATGAGGGTTAAGGGACTTGCTCAGTGAACTCAGGACCTCCTGAATCCAGGGCCAGTGCTCTATCCACTGCGCCACCTAGCTGGCCTTGGATATTCTTATAGAAGTAGATATGGCATTAAAGAGATGGAGGAGGGGGACTGTGATGTCGACAGTGACAATGAGGGAAAATAAGAGTTAAGACAGAGAGTGAGAACAGTGAGAATGAAGACAGGGAAGGGTGAAATGAAGCTGGCTTTGATCTCAATGTCCCCAACCTTTGGTGATTCCTCTTTGGTCTCATCTCCCAGCTCCCTCTCCCATGGAACATGATTATTTGGAACAGGAAAATGGAGCAGTTTCTTTTCACCCTTGGAATGAGGTTTGGGTGGGGCCCATGCTACCCAATGTAGGGTGAAGTCCAGGCCTCAATTATCAGATCTTGTCATATATGCTTTCAGACTGTTTTGTCCTTGGTGAGCTCAGAGACTAAACTCATCACCACCATTCCCCTTTCAGAGACTTAGACTCAAAGACCCAGAGACTTGTCTAATGAGCAAAAGGAGAACTGGCCGAGCAAATGGAAAACTTATCTTCTAGTCCCGACTCTGCCACTGACTCACTGTGTGACTTTGGGTAAATTACTTCTCCTCTCTGGGTCTCAGTTTATATTTCTGTAAAATAAAGGGTTTGAAGCACTTGGAAGCTTATGGTCTCTTCCAGCTTTGGTAGTCTGTGGGTACATGTTCTGTGGTTAGGAAGTAGGAAACCTCTCTCTAGACATGGGGTAACAGTATCAAGAAATTTTAGATCTCAGGGCAGCTAGGTGGCGCAGAGGATAGAGAACCGGCCCTGGAGTCAGGAGTACCTGAGTTCAGGTCCGGCCTCAGACACTTAACGCTTACTAGCTGTGTGACCCTGGGCAAGTCACTTAACCCCAATTGCCTCACTAAGAAAAAAAAAAAAGAAATTTTAGATCTCAGTGGTCATCAGAGGATCATAGATTTATATCTGGAAGGGTCTTTAGGAGAGCAGCAATGTTGGCCAGGAGGGCTTGCTGGGTTTGGAGTCAGAACACTTGGGCTTGTATCTTGGTTCTGCCACTTATAACTCTAGACCTCAGCTTCCTCATCTGCAAAATAAGTGGGTTGGATCTGATGACTTCTTCTTTTTTTTTTTTAGTGAGGCAATTAGGGTTAAGTGACTTGCCCAGGGTCACACAGCTAGTAAGTGTTAAGTGTCTGAGGCTGGATTTGAAATTAGGTCCTCCTGAATCCAGGGGCGGTGCTCTATCCACTGAGCCGACTAGCTGCCCTGACTTCTTCTTCTTCTTCTTCTTCTTCTTCTTCTTCTTCTTCTTCTTCTTCTTCTTCTTCTTCTTCTTCTTCTTCTTCTTCTTCTTCTTCTTCTTCAGTATTTTATTATTTTCCAGTTACATGTAAGGATAGTTTTCAACATTTGTTTTCATAGGATTTTGAGTTCCAAAATTTTCTCCCACCCTCTCTTCCCTCCCTCCTCCCCAAGACAGAAAGCAATCTGATATAGGTTATATATGTACAATCACATTAAACATATTTCTGCATTAGTCATATTGTGAAAGAGCACATGGGAAAATCCTTAAAAAAGAAGGGGAAAAAAAGCAGCCCCAAAGTAGAAGCAGTATGGTTCAATCTACATTCATAATCCACAGTTCTTTTTTCTAGATGTTGAAAACATTTACTATCATGAGTTCTTTCAAATCATTTTGGATCATTGCGCTGCTGAGAAGAGCCAAGTCTATCACCATCATGATCTGATGACTTCTAAGGACCTTTCTGGCTCTAGATCTTTGATTGATTCTATGATCTAGTCTTAATGTTTAATACAGCGCCTGGCGCATAGTAGGAGCTTAATAAATGTTAATTGATTGACTTGTGTACCTCCCCTCCCCATTTTATAGATGAGTAAAGTGAGACCCAGATTAGGCAAGTAATTTACCCATTGTCATACTTGATACTAAGTAGCAGAACTGGGCCTAACATCTAGGCCACCTGACTCCAAATCATGTTCTTTCTACAACATCATAGGTCTCAGCTCTGCATTCCTGATCTGGACTTGGCCACCTACCCAGTGCCTGCCCCAGCTGGGCTGGTTTGGAGCTTGGGAGTCACTGACTCATTTTAGATACTCTCAGGGATAAGGGCATCCGGGAATCCCCTCAAGGGTGGCACCACTCCCACCCCCAGACATTAGGGAGCTGGGACATCTCTGGCCCCTCCCTGCCTTCCTGCCCTCCCCCTCTCTTCTCTCTTCTCTCTCCTCTTGACTCAGTCTGAGATAGTAAGTCTGCTGGGTTTTAGAGGGCCAGTGGGAGGAGGGGGTGGGGGCAGGAAGGACTGAAATTAGTAGAAAGGAATTCCTGACTAAGGTGTGAGGGAACGCCTAGGGGAGACTTTCTTCTTGAAAAAGGAAAACTGTAGAACTACCACTAAGTTTGAACTTTCCTTTGTGGTATAAATAATCACAGCTCATATTTATATAGCCTTGCCTTGTGGCGTACAAAGTGCCTTTCTTGAAATAGCCCCATGGATGGGTGGTACAAGTGTTTTTATCTTCATTGTGCAGATAAAGGGATCTAGGTAAAGGAGACTGTGGCTCAGGAGTTGGTGTCAGAGGTGGGGTCATAGGAGTTGGTGAGGAATCTAGGGTCGAGAAAAATAGAGTAAATTGCCCAAGGTCACACAGAGAGTAAATATCAAAACTGAGACGTTGGGAGCAGAGCTGGGATCCAAATCCATTGCCCTTTCCTGAGTCCACTGGGTACTCAGTGGCCCACAGTCAGAGGCAACAAGAGGTAGCATTGGAAGGGACATGCTAGGGGATGTGGGAGTAAAGAAAGGCATGAGGTATAACCTGGCCCAGGATGGAGGAGTGTACCTACAAAGCTTATGTTGGCAGAAGGTCCTGTGCTCTAACAAGGGGGTGTGAGAGACACTCAATCCAGCCGGGAAATCTCCTTCCCTTGGAGGATTTTAAGAATGGGTAGCCTGTAATAAAATGTTGGATTCTGTTCAGAACCTCAGGTCTCCTCTTGGAGCTGGCTCAGGGTAATTCACCTTCTTCAGGGTAAGGGCTTTCCTCTTTTGCCTCTAACTAAACATCCCCAATTCTTGAATCTTCAGCCTGAGGTTGGGGGATCATGTCCCTTTCCAGCTCCTGAGGTCAGAAATCTGCTGCATTTGATATAGGTATATATCAAATATATCCCCTTCCTATATCCCCCTTTCTCCACTGCTGTCTTCATCCCTGGTGGCTTGGGTTAAGCACCCACTTTCCTCTTTCCCTTCTACCCACTGTTTACCCACACTGAAGACCACAAGATTACTGTTTTTAGGAGTTTATTCATAAGGGAAAAGAGAGTATGTAGGTTAAGAAATAATATCCCAGACTTAGGTAACTAGAGAGGCAGCATGGTACAGTGGTTAGAGAGAGGGCTGGCTTCAGAGCTGGTAAGACCTGAATTCAAATCCTATTTCTAACACATATTTTCTGTGAGACCCTGGGCCAGTCACTTTCTTTCTTTTTTTTCCAATCACTTACTTTCTCAGAGCTACTTTCTAAGATTGTAAGTTACAAAGCAGGTGTATCAGTAGAGGGAATTTCCTCACTTTGAGTTCCTTAGTCTAATGAAATCACAGGTCCAGTACAGAAAAATGCTTAGAAGAGAAGTCTACTTGCTTCCAGATAATTGATAACTATAGTTCCCCAGGCCAAACCTGGTCTAGGAGTCTTCTTTGCCTGGGAGAGAGATGCTGTTGTATCCTCTGCTCTCATCATGGCCCTAGAAGAAAATAGCATTGTCTGTTTAGAGTAGGCCCTGGCTAGTTTTGTAATTTATTCACCCGGACTTTGTGGAATGCTACCATTGGTCCAATCTTCCAATCCAAAGCTCATCCTCAGCTAATCAGAAAGCCTCCAGGTGGGGTGGTGAGCCTGGAGTGCTTCACCCATATTACTTTGAGTCCTTCACAATCTGTTGCTCAACCTTCCTCTCTAACCTTATCTTGCACTAATCTACCCTGAAAGGTAGCTTGGCTTAATAGATAGGGAGCCTACTGAGGTCAGGAAGATCTGTGTTTGAGTCCCACCTTTAATTCATGTTGATTGTGTGACCTTGAGCAAGCTGCTTAACCTCTCAGTGCTGAAGAGAACTATCAATTGCAGAGTAGTGTGATCTGTTCTAGTGGAGGGAACTCTCTCACTGGGAGTTCCCTATAATAATGAAATCATGTGTCTGGCAAAAACACACAAGTGATTTATTGAACCAATTACCCCCCCCACCTTCACTGACCCCCAAAGGAAAAACAAGGCAATATAAAGCAATTTCCATAATCTTAAACGAATTAGTGCCCAACCTGACACATGCGTCACTCCCAAAAGTTCATGAACCAGATAGATTCCTCAGTTTCCCCTTTCTCTCCACTCTACTGTCTGGCTAGAAGAGGCTGCCTTTGGTTCTGGGATAGGGAAAGATGAGTTTCTGACCTAAAAAGTCTGTGATGTTCCCATGATAGCTTATTTAGGAAGTGTGTTTTGTCATAGGGACCAAGGTCCAGGGAGGGAGACATTTCTAATCCTTACCTCACCCCTCACTTTTCTCCCCAATTTGTATCTTTGTAGCATGCAGCCCAAATGGAACAGAAGCAGAATGAGACAGAAAACAAGAAAGTTCACGGGGATGTGGTGAAGTATGGCAGTGTCATACAGGTAGAGACTCACCTCCTAGATATTCCACCTGCCCCCCCCCCCCCATTGCATTCATTTCTTCCTCTATCCCCAACCTCGGCCTTCTGTCCTTCATGTCTCCCCTCATACACACCTACTTGGAAATGGGTGCCCTATGAAGAAGGCATGAACTTATTATCCCTCCTTTCCTTCTCTTCCTCCCCTCTTTCATCTGGAGGAAATTGGAAGGAAGGATGATATCAGGAGGGAACTTGAGCCACAAGGAAATGGTCTGGGGAAGATGACCTTGGGCTACCATCTTCTGGATGGTAAACTGACTCCTGGAACATAAGGCTATGTGTGGGTGTGGGGCTAGGTTGATTTGTCTCTTTGTGTTGTGATTTGTGTGCATGTGTGTGTTGGTATAAGAATGTGACTGTGAGACCTGGGTATGGTTTTGAATGTGTGAATTTCTAACTCTTTGGGTAGGACAATGACATTGGTAGGACTGTAAGACTTGGTGTTTTGTTTTTTTAGGTTTTCTTTTTGTTTTTTATTGGCGGTGCAATGAGGGTTAAGTGACTTGCTCAGGGTCACACAGCTAATACGTGTCTGAGGCCAGATTTGAACTCAGGTCCTCCTGAATTCAAGACCAGTGCTTTATCTGCTGTACCACCTAGCTACCCCCTTGGGTGTTATTTTTTAAGTATGTATCTGTGACTTTATGAGGCTAAGGTGTGAATTTGTGTGGCTATGGGTACAATTGTATTTGTGTGGTTTTGTGACAAAGTCACAAAGTCATTGCATACTGACTGAGGCTTGCTTGTCAGCTTTGATGGAGACTTTTTTTTTTCACTCCATGTACTTCATCTACGACTTAGCGGTTCTCACAGGATGTAGTGAACAAACAGAAAGGCATCTTGAAACTTAGGCTTGAAGGCTTCAACAGAGGACTGAGGGAACTGAACATTTCCCCAACAAGTTAATTATGTTATAAGATTAAGCATTAATTGGTTTTCCCCATTTGGGGCAGCAAACTAAGATCCTTTCCCCCAAATTAGTATAATAATAGCATGAGAGACTGGCTGAAAAGACAGGAGCTTTCAGAGGATACCTTGTGAGCCCTGATTTTGTATGTGATTGTGAATGTGTGTGATTGATAGGTGATAGATTAGAAATGTGTATTTTTTGGTGGCTGTGATTCTGTGTGTGACTGATGGCTGTGATTATGAATGTATTTTGGTGGGGGAGGGCAGTTAGGTGGCACAATGGATAGAGTGCCAGGCCTAGTCTCAGGAAGACTCATCTTTGTGAGTTCAAATCTGGTCTCAGATACTTTCTTGCTGTGTGACCTTGGGCAAGACACTCAACCCTATTTGTCTCAGTTTCCTCATCTGTAAAATGAGTTGCAGAAGAAAGTGACAAACCACCACTCCAGTATCTTTGGCAAGAAAACTTCCAGTGGGGTCACAAAGAGTCAGATGTGACTGAAAAATGAACTCCCATTTTTTGTAAATGTCACTGCATTTCTAACTGATTCTCTGTGTGACTGACAGGTATGATATAAATATGTGTGTTTGTGACTGTGAGATTGTACATGAACGTATCTGAGTAACTGTATGTAACTAGGTGAATGAGAAGGATTTGTGAGAGTCTCTGTGCATGTTTGTGACACAATGTATATGTGTGTGTCCCGAATTTGCTGCTGGCTCATCTCCTTTTAATTTTAATTTTTTGGGGGGGCTGGGCAATTGGGGTTAAGTGACTTGCTCAGGGTCACACAGCTAGTACATATTAAGTGTCTGAGGCTGGATTTGAACTCAGGTCCTCCTGAATCCAGGGCCGGTGCTCTATCCACCGTGCTACCTAGCTGCCCCGGCTCATCTCCTTTTGCTGGTACCTGGCCCAGGGTCTCACCCCTTGGGGTTGCCCATGACAACCTCCTGTCCCTGCTTCCATTTCTTTCTTTCTAGCTCCTTCACATGAAGAGCAACAAGTACTTGACAGTGAACAAGAGGCTTCCAGCTCTTTTGGAGAAAAATGCTATGAGGGTGACTCTGGATGCTACTGGCAATGAGGGATCTTGGCTCTTTATTCAGCCTTTCTGGAAGCTTCGGAGCAATGGGGACAACGTGAGTCCCAGGCTGGGAACTGAGGAGGGTTGGGAAGGATGGGACTTCCTCAAACACCAAAGGTCAAAGGGTCTTACTAGAGGCTAAAGCAGTGGCACTATTTCTCCCACATTTTTACTTCTGGTCCTTTTGGGGCATGGGCTGGGGTGAACATCTCCCCTCCAGCTTCACAGAGGAAGAGACCAAGGATTAGAGAGAAGGCTGGAAAGTCTGGAAGGAAAAGGCTCGATTTCTGGTCCTAAGGAAAGCCAGGTGACTAAAGGAAGAGAGTTCAGCCTTCTCTCCCTGCTCCTCATATTCTCCCCTGTTCTCCCCTACCCAGGTGGTTGTGGGGGACAAAGTGATCCTGAACCCTGTCAATGCTGGACAGCCCCTGCATGCCAGCAACTATGAGCTCAGTGACAATGCCGGCTGCAAAGAGGTGAGACCCAGAGAGTCTGGGAGGGCTGTCTGTCACCTTGGTTTTGTCCTTTTCTTGGCTCTTTGGGGACACAGCCATGTTACCTGGGCTGGTGAAGGATGCCTGCACGGTTTTTCCCATATCTCAGGATGTTGCTTATGTGGGCCACTCTTGGTGGAGAGGAAAGGGAGCAGTGAAGTGGGTGCCCTGGTTATAGGGTTTCTGGGTCCCAGTCCAGGACCTAACTGTTGGATATGGAGGGTGAATATTTCCATAAAATTGAGTGTCTTTTCCACTGTTCTCTGAGTGGGAGCAAGGGGAGGACCCTGCAGCTGTCCCTCTTCCAGCTCCTTGGCATATGACTCCTCAAGGCTCTCTCAGCCCCTACCTCCTTAGTCCCTTGGGACCTATGGGACCTCACAGGATTCATTTCCTTTCACCTAGGTCAACTCTGTCAACTGCAACACCAGCTGGAAAATCAACTTGTTCATGAAGTTCCGGGACCACCTGGAGGAGGTTTTGAAAGGGGTAAGAAAAAGCCCTAGACAGAGTCTTCAGGATAATATACTTTGGTATAAGCTTAGAATCCCTGCTATTTCAGAGTCTGAGGCTGGTGGCTCTCTGTAGAACAGGAGTTCTGAGCTTCAGTTGGCTAAGCCAATCAGGTGTCCCTACTAAGGTCAGCATCAAAATGATGAGTATCCAGGATCAGGGAACCACCAGGTTGCCTAAGTAGGGACAAATCAACATAGATTGGAAATGGAACAGGTCAAAGCTCTTGAGCTAATCAGTAATAGTTTCAGCTTGTGAGCATCCCTTGCACTCCAGCCTGGGGGAGGTAGGGAGACCCAGGCATGCTTTCTTTACTCTTTGCATCCTCTCCCATCCTCATCGTCACAGCCTTCCCATGCTTG
This sequence comes from Dromiciops gliroides, assembly GCF_019393635.1. Taxonomy (NCBI): domain Eukaryota; kingdom Metazoa; phylum Chordata; class Mammalia; order Microbiotheria; family Microbiotheriidae; genus Dromiciops; species Dromiciops gliroides. The sequence continues at coordinate 242,730,131 of NC_057864.1, forward strand.
GCCCACCTCTCTCCCCTTCAGTCCCCCTAGCCCTGTTTCCCTGTCCGATCCCTCCAGCTCTCTGGGGCAGCCCTCCCTTTCCCATCACCCCAGCTCTGCCTTCCCCACCTCATTCTGACTCTCCTTTGCACCTTTTAGCCTTTACTCTTCTCCCACTCACAGTTCTGCCTCCCAGTCCACTTCTTGGTGCCTGAACCTCACTTGCCCTTCCCAAACATTTCCATTTAGTCTTGAAGCCCTCCCTGAAACTCATTCCCCTATCCCATTTTTGTCTTCCATTTCTGTATCTTTATATTCTGTAATAATTCTGTGACTCTCCTAGGCCCCCTTACGTTCCCTCCCCAGTTTTGTCCCCTTTCTTTTCCTTGTTCAGTCAGTTTAGTTCTGTCTGACTCTTTGTGACCCTGTGGACCATACTGTCCATGAGATTTTCTTGGCAAAGATACCGGAGTGGTTTTCCAATTCCTTCTTCAGTGGATGAAGGCAAACAGAATTTAAGCGATTTGCCCAGGATATTATAACTGATAAGTGTCTGAGGCTGGATTTGAACTCGGGTTTTCCTGGTTCCAGACCCAGTGCTTTATCCACTGAGCCACCTAGATGCCTTTCTTTTCCTTAGTCTTCTTTCTATGCAAGTTTTTTGCACTTTGGGGTTCCCCTCCTTTTTACTTTGGTCTTCTCACTGCAGTTGACTAATATCACTTTCCTTCTTCCCCTACCCCCACCAATGACCTTATATCACATCTTGTGCCTTTTGCCCTGTGTCTTCTGTGGCAGAAAGCACCCTTTCCCACATGGATTTGGTAGCAACCCTGCCCAACTTGGGGAAGGAAGAATCATAATGGAAACTGGGCTTCAGATATGCTTATATTTGAACTAAGAGAGTTTTATTTGACAAGTGGGTGAGGTGACAATCCTTCCAGAAGAGTCCCAGAAGCATAAACTCTTCAGGAAGGGGAGTGGTCATGAATAAAGAAAAAAATAGAAACTTTTTAAAGAAATGATATCATACTGCCAAATGAGCTGATTGAAATGTAAATAAAAAAATTAAAAAAGGAAGCCAGATGCTTAGTAATGGGAATGCCCTATCTTAGCCGCTGAAAAGAGATGAGGAACCACCTTCCCCCTTTTGGTGGAGAGGTAGGGGACCATGGCTACGTAATGGTGTATACACTGCCAGGCAAGGTCATTGAGTCTGCTGGTTTTCCTTAATTGTTTTCCTTTGCTCCCGGAGAAGGCTCTGTTGGGAGTGGTGGCATAATCCATAAATGACTGTGATGTAAAAGTCAACAAAATGCTTAAATAATGGAATGGACTGATAGAGGCTTATGGGAGTGGCCATTAGAAAGTTTCAAAGAACAGGAAGAAAAGAGAGAGCCTGGCTGGGGGTGGGGGGTGGGGGAGGTGCGTTCTGTGAAGTTTCTTGGGAGGGTGGCACCACTATGTCGGGATTCAGGGTGACTTGTAAGGGGAGCTGATTTAAAGTGGAACTGAAGACTAGACCCAAGTAACCCAAGAATCCAGGCTAAAGGAGTAAACCAGCATCTGTGAAACCTACTTAACAGTCTGGAAAGGGAGGCTGATTGATGAGCTAAATTTCAACAAGTCAGTGTAAATAATTAACACACTCTAGCACAGTCACACTTTCATCACTTCTCCCACCCCTCATAGGTACCTGTTGCTTATAACCTCTTTTCTTGATCCCTCTGCTTTGCAGAGTTCTTCCCCATCAGGCCTTATCCTGCTGTATTCCCCAACACTGAGAGGTCCCAGATGCCTCTTTGTCTTCACACACCTTCAGTGATGATGATGATGGTGACACTGATGGCTATAATGAAATGCCTGGCATTTGTTTTGCATTGTAAAATTTGCAAAATGCTTTACAGTAATGATTATCTCATTTGATCCTCACAACAACCCTGGGAGAAAGTGGCTATCATTAGCCTCATTTTACAGATGAGTGATCTGAGGCAGACAGAGGTTAAGTGACTCACCCTGGGTCACATCGAACTAGTGAGTTCAGATTTGAACTGACTCCAGACCCAGCCCTCTATCCACTGCACCCTTTAGCTTCTTTTTTTTTTTTAATTTTTTTCTTTTAGTGAGGCAATTGGGGTTAAGTGACATGCCCAGGGTCATACAGCTAGTAAGTGTTAAGTGTCTGAGGCCGGATTTGAACTCAGGTCCTCCTGACTCCAGGGCCAGTGCTCTATCCACTGTGCCACCTAGCTGCCCCACCCTTTAGCTTCTAACCCCCCAGTTCTTGGAATCTCCAGCTACTTAAATTACTCCGAGCTTTCAGCTCAAACTCCATCTCTTCCATGAAGACTTTTCTGACCACTCACTTAATTTTTTCAGAGCATACATGGGATCCTACCAAGCAAATTAGTGCTGTTACATGCTGGGTTTTTTTTGGCAGTGCAGTGAGGGTTAAGTGACTTGCCCAAGGTCACAAAGCTAGTAAGTATCAAGTGTCTGAGGCTGGATTTGAATTCAGGTCCTTCTGAATCCAGGGCCAGTACTAAATCTATGTACCTGTCTCTCACTCTATTTTGAGTATATTCTGTGACCTCAGGAGTGTGAAAAACAGACCTTTCTCCTTTTGTTCCTAGAGAGTGTATGGTATAATCACGTGCTGGATTTCTGGAGTCTTAAAGTCCTAGGTTCAAATCCTGCCCTACACACTTACTAGCCATGTTACTGACCCTGGGAAAATCATCTAAACCCCCCAGGTTTGTTTCCTCATCTGTAAAATGAGAGGGTTGGATGTGATAACAACGTCCAAGGTCTCATTCATTTCTAAATTCATAATTTCTATACTTATTTAAAATTTTTTTTCTTTCTTTTTTTTAATCTCAACTTATTAAGTGGTACAGCTAGGTGGTACAGTGAATAGAGTGTTGGGCCCGGAGTCAGGAAGACTTCTCTTCCTGAGTTCAAATTTGGCCTCAGACACTTCCTAGTTGTGTGACTCCTGGGTGAGTCACTTAATACTGTTTGCCCCCACTTTCCTTATCTGTAAAATGGGCTGGAGAAGGAAATGGCAAACCACTCCAATATCTCTGCCAAGAAAACCCCAACTGGGTTCTTGAAGAGCTGGACATAACTGAAATGATGGAACATGAACTTCAGAGCAGGATTGGGAAGGGAGCCTCGAGTAGAGTGTGCTCTGGACAATAGAAGGGAAAAGGAGAGCTGTCATAGGATGGCTTACTCAACTCATGGGTCGTGACAGCTTGGGGGTCAGTGCAGCTCGGGTGTTCTATAGGGAGGAAAGGGCTCCTTTACTCAGGCCAGTCTGGTTTGTTTCCTACAAGGTCATAGGCAGAGAAGCACCAATCACCTAGGAAATTGGAAGCTTCTACCCTGGACTAGAAGATTCCCAGAAATGGGAGGTGCCAGGAAAGGGGCTGGGTAGAATGAAGGGGGTCCCAAGCAGTAGGCAGGGACGTGGTTAGCTAGCCAGCAGCCTGTTGGACAGAGGCCTAGAAAAACACAGGCCTGTGAGAGACATACAAGTGACTAATAAATGGTCTTTATTCTTCAGAAACTGACAATCCACCGTTGGGAATAAAGCGCTCTCACAAACATCCACAGTACATTGGGCAGAAAGTGATTAGTGTCATAAGAGAAACACAAACACAATACCGTGTGAACTCTGACAACAGCAAGGTCACTTCTGGCAAGAAATGTGCCATTTGAGCTGAGCTGGTTAGGGTTTCTGCAGACAGATGTGGGGTGGGTGCTTCCCATGGAGGAAATAATAGGGGCAACATTGAAGAGATTGTAAAATGTTCAACATATTTGGGAAATGGTGACTAGTCCAGCTTGACTAGATTCTAAGGTGCATAAAGGGAATTAGCATCTATGTTGTCTTACCTGGTCAAATATAAGCTTCCTGAATGTAGGGATCCTTATTTTTTTACCTTTGTATTCAGAGTGCCTAGTGCATAATAGGAGCTAAATGAATGCTTAGTGATATGAGTGATTGGACAGAGATATCTGCCTGGTCTCTCACCTCCTCCCCTGACCCTTTTCCTGCCTTCTTTTGTATATTCTTTTCCCAACCCCATTAGATTTTTAGAAAATATTTATTTTAGTGAGGCAATTGGGGTTAAGTGACTTGCCCAGGGTCACACAGCTAGTAAGTGTCAAGTGTCTGAGGCCGAATTTGAACTCAGGTACTCCTGACTCCAGGGCCTGTGCTCTATCCACTGCGCCACCTAGCTGCCCCCCCATTAGATTTTTCTTTTTTTTTTTTTTAATTTTTTTTTTTTTTAGTGAGGCAATTGGGTTAAGTGACTTGCCCAGGGTCACACAGCTAGTAAGTGTTAAGTGTCTGAGGCCAGATTTGAACTCAGGTAATCCTGACTCCAGGGCCAGTGCTCTATCCACTGCGCCACCTAGCTGCCCCCCCCCATTAGATTTTAAAGCTCCTTCTGGTGGGCAGGGACTGTTTGTCTTGTCTTGTCTTGCCCTGTCTTTTCTTTTTTTTCTTGTCTTGTCTTGTCTTATCCTGTCCTGTCCTGTCTTTTCTTTTCTTTCTTTTTTTTCTGGGCAGGGTAATGAGGGTTAAGTGACTTGCCCAGAGTCACACAGCTAGTAAGTGTCAAGTGCCTCAGGCCAGGTTTTTTTTTTTTTTTGGTTTTGTTTTTGCAGGGCAATGAGGGTTAAGTGACTTGCCCAGGGTCACACAGCTAGTAAGTGTCAAGTGTCTGAGGGCGGATTTGAACTCAGGTTCTCCTGATTCCACGGCAGGTGCTTTATCCACTGTGCCACCTAGTTGCCCCCTCAGGTCAGGTTTTTTTTTTTTTTTTTTGGACAGGCCAATGAGGGTTAAGTGACTTGCCCAGGGTCACACAGCTAGTGTCAGGTGTCTGAGGCTGGATTTGAACTCAGGCTCTCCTGAATCCAAGGCCAGTGCTTCATCCACTGTACAATCTAGCTGCCCCCATCCTGTCTTTTCTTGTCCTTTCTTGTCCTGTCTTTTCTCATTTCTCATTTCTCCTCTCTCCTCTCTCCTTCCCTCCCCTTCCCTCCCCTTCCCTCCCCTTCTCTTTCTTTTTTTTATTAATTGTATCCCACGTGCGTAGCACCATGCCTGGCACATAGTAGGTGCTTAATAAATGTTTACTGGATTGGATATCAGGAAAGGTTTCTTGGAGGAGTGGGTTGAGGCTGGCCTTTGCCAGGCAGAGATAGGAAGGAAGGAAGGGCATTCCAGCCATAGGTAAAAATGTGAACAAAAATGCTTAGGCTGGAGAGCACAGGGCCTGTTTGGAGTCCAGAAAGTCCTTTCAGTTTGGCTGGAAGATATGGTGGTGCTTGGTTGTGGAGAACCTGGAGCCACACTTTACTTGTTAGTGATCCACTGAATTTTATTAAACAGAGGACTGACTTTTTGAAAAAATTAATTTGATTTTTATTTTCAGTACCAAATTCTTTCTCCCTCCCTACCCTTATCCTATACATCAAGAAGGCAAGAAATACAATACCCTTTATATATGTGGAGTCATGTAGAACGTATTTATCCATTAGCTATGTTCTGAGGGAAAAAAAAAAACAAGAAAAAAGAATGAGAAAAAAATATGCTTCAATCAGCACTCAGAGCGCATCAGTTCTCTATCTGGAGGTGAATAGATTTTTCATTATGAATCCTTTGGAACTCTGTTATATAATTTTATTCTTCAGAGTTATTATTAAGTCTTTCCTAGTTGATTATGTTTATAGTATTACCGTTACTGTATAAATTGTTCTAGTTCTGCTCACCTCACTTTCCATCAGTCTGTATAAGTCTTCCTAGGTTATTATTTTTATGTATGTGTTTGGGGGTCAATGAGGGTTAAGTGATTTGCCCAGGGTCACACAGCTAGTAAGTGTCAAATGTCTGAGGTCGGATTTGAACTCAGGTCCTCCTGAATCCAGGGCTGGTGCTTTATCCACTGTGCCACCTAGCTGCACCCCCCCAAGGTTATTTTTGAAACCATCCTCTTCATCCTTTCTTATAGTGCAATAGTATTCTATCACATTCATATACCATAACTTATTCTGCCATTCCCCAATTGATGGGCATCTCTTCAGTTTCCATTTCTTTGCTACCATAAAAAGAGCTGCTACAAATGCTTTTGTATATATGAGTCAGTTTCCTTTTTCTTTTATCTTCTTGTGGTACATAGTAGTGGTATTGCTAAGTCAAAAGGTATGCATGGTTTTATAGTTTTGGGGGCATAGTTCCAAATGGCTCCCCAAAACATTTGGACCCACTCACAACTCTACCAACAGTGTATAAGGGTACCTCTTTTCCAACATCTGCTTCAGTGTTTGTCATTTTCCTTTTCTATCATCTTAGGCAATTTGATAGGTGTGAGGCAGTACCTCAGAGTTGTTTTAACTCACATTTCTCTAATTATTATTTACTTAGATCATTTTTCATTTGACTTAGATAGCTTTGATTTCTTCCTAGCAGAGGAGTGACTTAATCAGATCTGTTTCTTAGGAAGATTAGTCTGGCATTAGCATGAAAGACATATTGAATTTAAAAATGCATAGAAGAAAGCCAAAAAATACAGACAGGGTCACAGAACAATTTTATCACTACTTTATTAAATAATAGCTATGTTTTATCTATCTATACTGTCTCTGTCTGTCACAGTTTATTGGAATTGAGAGAGAAAAGAAATAGGAAGACTTCAAGAAAACTCTTGTCATCCTCTGGTTCAAGGGGATAGCAATGAGGGCCAGGGTCATTGTGGTAGCAGCTGGAATAGAGAAGAGGGAACAGATGTGAATAATTTTGCCAGGGTGAATTCAATAGGATTGATAACTGATTGGATGTGAGGAATGAGGGGATAAGATCAATCAGTTGGCCAAAGATAATACCTAAAATCACAAACATGGGAGACAGTAAATATAGGAAGAATCAAAGAATGGAAGGCCTCAAATACTGGGCTCAGAAGTCTGTGCCCCCAAGATTTTCTCATGGTGTGCTAGTGTAGTTTTTCTTGTAAATGCCTGGTTGAGTGGGTGTTGTTTCAAAGAGGCTCCCTGTGTTCATTTCTGGTCCCCATTGTTTAAGAACATTAATAAACTGGAGAATTTCCAGAGGAGGGCAGTAAGGATGTTTTAGGGCCCTGAGCCTTTGACTTATGAAGATGAATGGAAGGAACTGGGGTTGTATTTATCCAGAAGAAAAGACTCAGGGGACATAATAGCTGCTTTCAAGATTCTGCAGGGCTGATGTGTGAAAGAGGAAGTAGACTGATTCTATTTGGTCCTGGAGGCCAGAACCAGGAGCAATGGATGAAAATTGTGAAGGGGCCATGTTGGGTTTAGTGGGAAAAGCCTCCAAATAAATAGAGCTGCCCCAAGGGGGCTTCCAGAAGAGGTGGTGGGTCCCCCTCCTTGGAAGTCTTCAAGCAGAGGCTTGCTGACCACTTGCTTAATCGGTCACAGTTGGGATTCTTTTTCCAACAAGATGGTCCCTGAGCTGGTTTCCGATTCTAAAATTCTGTGATTCCATGAAGTATAGGGAGAAAGATTCCTAGACCACACAGATTATAGATGTATAGAAGGCACTGCCTCTTTCTTGGGGAGCTGCTTGTAGCAAGAAGCCTTTACAGTTGGGGGTTATGTTGGACCTATCCCATATTTCCCCTTTCTCTCTGCAGGGAGATGTGGTACGATTGTTCCATGCTGAGCAGGAGAAGTTTCTGACTTGTGATGAATACAAGGGCAAGCTACAGGTGTTCCTTCGTACCACCCTGCGCCAGTCTGCCACATCAGCCACCAGCTCCAATGCACTCTGGGAGGTGGAGGTGAGACCCTGACAGTGGAATTCCCTAGAGTTCCAGAGCCCAGTCCCTGACATCCATTCCCACTAATCTGACCCCCATGGCATTTGTATAAACTTCCTTTAATGTAAAGCATCACATCAATACCAGCAATAACCTCAGGGCTCCAGATCTACCTTGAGCCCCTAACTCCTGGGGCCAAACCCAACTCTGAATTTTTATTTTCTACCTCCAGCCCTTGAATCATTACTTCCTCTCCAAAATGCCCTCTCCAGCCCTTACCCCCTTTCCCATCTCCCACTCTAGTCTGCAACCCCTCTCCTTCATCAAGCCCCAGGTTCCTGACCCCTAATGCCCCTATCTCTTCTATAATCTGATGGGAGAAAAGCTAGTATCTCTCAAATTACTAGATGCCCTTCCAGGATCCCCGGGGATGAGAGGTGGAGTGTCTAAGCAATTCGACGTCCCCCTCCCCTACCTATGCCAGTCTTCACTTGGCCCTTGGCCCTCTTGGGCTTAGCTTCATCTTTTCCCATACCTCTTGGATTTGAGCACGCCCTGACACCTTTTGGTTCACGTGGGCTCTCCCATTCTCTCTTAGGTTGTCCACCATGACCCCTGCCGTGGAGGGGCTGGCCACTGGAATGGCTTGTACCGCTTCAAACACCTGGCCACGGGCAACTACCTGGCAGCAGAGGTGAGAACAGGAGAGAGGGGTGAATTGATGTGTGTGTGTGTGTGTGTGTGTGTGTGTTAACATGTGGATTCATTTATGAGCACATAGGTTGGATAGGTGGTATATGAATGCATGCATGCATTTATATGTACATCCAAGCATTCTGGCATGTGTGTGCAAGTGCACACATCTAAATGTATATGTAGCAGTGTAGAGTTGTGTATATATGTAGATGTAGCTGTATGTGTGCACATGTATACATGTTGTGAAGGAGTCTGGGAGATAGGACCTGGAAGGATACCTCTGTATTTCTCTGGTTTTCTCTCATTGCTCTGCCTTGTTAGGGGATGGGGGTGGGCGTGGGTTGGGAGGAAGTTGGGGGAACAATCTAATCTTATTACTAACAGTTTCGTCATCTGCAAAATGGGGGCTTAGACTAGATGATCCTTAAGGTCCCTTCTAAATCTCTGATTCCTTTTGGAAGCTGGAAGCACCCACAGCCAGTGCCCATGCTGACAGCTCTGGTTTAGAATAAGGGAGGCTAAGGAAGTACCTACCTTATCTCCTGGGGGCCAATAGATGTTTTCTCATCTTCCATTCCAGGGTAGTATGGGTATGGTTTGGTGCTTTAAAAAAAATACCACTTTAGAGCCTAGCTGGGGGATGGTACATAACATAGAGTGTTAGACTTAGAGTCAGAAGAGAGACCTGAGTTCCAATTCTGCCTTAGACATTTATCAGCTCTATGAGTCACTTAATTCCTCTCAGCCTTAGTTTCTTGCTCTGTAAAAAGCTTCAACCTCCTAGGGTTGTTATGATGATCAAGTGAATAACCGATTTAAAGTGCTTTGCAAACCTGGAAATGCTGTTATTTTCCTGAGGTTGATGGAGCAGGCCAGTTAATATCCTTTGTTCCTTTTCTAGGAAAACCCCAGCTACAAGGGTGATTCTGGAGAACCAAAAGCTACAGGAACCGTAAGTGGCTATGTGAGGGCAGAGATTGTCTCATTATTATTTTGTGGTTGGCTCAAGACAGTCCCTGGCATATAGTAGGTGCTTAATAAATGGTTGTTCAGTGATTAGAGTAGAGAGGGCTTCCATAGACAGGGGTTTGGGCCAAGCAGCTGGGGAGTTGGAAGGGAGCTGTAGACCCCCCTGAAGTGGTGGGGTACCCAAGGGAGACTAGAAGGTTCTGAATGGTTCTAATGCTGCTGCTGGGACCAGGAAGGGTTGAGGTCTTAGAAGGTCATATTTCCCTTAGGCATCCCAGGGAAGAACTGGCCGAAGAAATGCTGGTGAGAAAATCAAATACCGACTCGTGGCTGTACCTCATGGGAATGATATCGCTTCTCTCTTTGAGCTTGATCCTACCACGCTGCAGAAGACTGACTCTTTTGTGCCTAGGTTTGCATTCTTCCTCACTCTGACCCTCTCAGTCCTGACCCTGAGAAGGGGATCATAGGATCATCATAAGATTGGAGATTTAGAGCTGGAAAGGACCTTAGAGTCAAGACTGATGAGGAAAACTGAGACACAGGGGGCAAAATGACTTGCCCAAGGCCACACAGCTAGTATATTCCAGATATCTTGTATCTGAGGCAGTTTATACTGAAAACTTCTTGACTTCCAAGTCCAGTACCCTGTGCTAGAGATTCGGGGCAGGGGAGGTATATATGAATAATGGTGGTGGGACCTAGCTTTTCCATGGGGCTCCATGGGTACTGGGACATCCCTTACCCTGTATCATTCTCTGCTCTGTCCATAGTATGTGGTGGTTGTTAAGGACTTAAGTTGGGTTCTGGTGTTATCTCTGCCACCAAGTAGTTGTGTAACCTTGGAGGGGTCATTTCCATTTTTTAAACTTGTTTCCTTATCTATGAAACAGGCGTTGTGACATGGGTCCTCTCTACCTCATAGTTTACAGGGTTTTCTGGAAAATTAAAAATTGCTAGACACGAGTGTGGTTATACCACGGCCTACCATTCCTATGTCACTCTGCATCCCCCCCCCCCTTACCCCATGAGCTTCTGCCTATTTCCCAGGTGTCCTCTGACCTTTAGGTGACCACTGACCTCTCTGTGGTTCTTTTTGTTTGTTTGTTTTTTTGCGGGGCAATGGGGGTTAAGTGACTTGCCCAGGATCACACAGCTAGTAAGTGTCAAGTGTCTGAGGCTGGATTTGAACTCAGGTACTCCTGAATCCAGGGCTGGTGCTTTATCCACTGCACCACCTAGCTGCCCCCCTCTCTCTGATTCTTGACCTTTGTATGACCCCTGACTTCTCTTTGCCAGAAATTCCTATGTCCGGCTTCGCCATCTCTGCACCAACACCTGGATCCAAAGCACAAACGTTCCCATTGACATCGAGGAGGAGCGGCCCATCCGACTCATGGTACCTCCCAGCCTCTTAGGATAGGAGGGAAAGGGAGGGGGGGAGGGAGAGAAGGAGGAAAAGAAAGTAAGAATGACTCCTGAGGGGAGGTTGTAGAGGAGGGTGATGAGAAGGGGTCAGTCCGTGGTGGAAGAATGAGGCTCACTCAAGGTCCTCACAGCTGGGCACCTGCCCCACCAAAGAAGACAAAGAAGCCTTTGCTATCGTCTCTGTGCCCGTGTCTGAGATCCGAGACCTTGACTTTGCCAATGATGCCAGCTCTATGTTGGCCAGTGCTGTGGAGAAGCTCAATGAAGGTTTCATCAGCCAGAATGACCGCAGGTAGCCCCCTTGGGCACGGGGGTTATGGGTTCATTTCTTTCTTGCTTATTTAGTCAATAAGATGAATGTCCTCAATCCTAAAATCATCCTTCATGGATTAATGGAGATTACGAAGTTGAGGAGCCATTGATCCATTGAAGAGACAGGAATGTTTAGTCTGGGGAAGAGGAGACTCTTCAGAGGGACGTGACAACCGTCTTCAAGTATTTCAAGGCCAGCCCTAGGGAAGATAACAATTAGATTTGTTCTGCTTGGCTCTAATGGGGAGAACCAGGCAGTGACAGAGAGGTACATTTAGGCTGGATATAAGTGTAGCAGGCGTGATCAAGGAATCCCCATGAGTGGGAGCATGCTGGAGCCAGCTCTTACTAGCTCAAGGGATTCAGCCTGAGTATTCACACCTTAGAAATCAGCAAATGCTGCAAGTCAGGGCTTGATTTATTGTTTTATTAAATTTCTAGATTGAAGAAAGTGATAGAGAAAATTTTATTAATGAAGATTAAATTTAAAAGTGTGTGGTGGTTGTTTTTGAAAGCCACTTGTTAAATATTTACCAGAACACCTCTCTTCTAGAATCATCTTTGATTCTAACTTGTCCCTTACCTCTCATATCTAATCACCTGGGGGCAGCTAGGTGGCACAGTGGATAAAGCACCGGCCCTGGATTCAGGAGGACCTGAGTTCAAATCTGGGCTCTAACACTTGACACTTACTAGCTGTGTGACCCTGGGCAAGTCACTTAACCCCAATTGCCCCAAAAGAAAAAAGGAAAATAAATATCTAATCACCTGCCCCAGTTGTGAGAATTACAGATTTATGAGTTATTAGTATGATTTAAGTGGTATCATTGTTTAGTTGTTTTAGTCGTGTCCAACTCTTTGTAACCCCATTTGGGGGTTTCTTGGCAAAGATACTGGAGTGGTTTGCCATTTCCTTCTCCAACTCATTTTATAGATGAGGAAACTGAGGCAAACAGGGTTAAGTGATTTGCCCAGGGTCATACAGCCAGGAAGTGTCTGAGGCTGGATTTGAACTCAGGAAGATGAGTCTTCCTGATTCCAGGCCCAGCAGTCTATCTACTGCACCACCTGCTTCCCAATATGAACATAGAAAGTATTTAATAATTGATATACATACACACATACACACACATATATACTTAGCAGGGATTGACCCCATTGAGATTTATTTCACTGTTGTGTACAGATCATGAGCTACCCTCCAATAGATTGATTCTGAGGGGGGAGAAAGACCCTAGTGTTTTTTTAAGCACTGTTCTTTAACCTGCTCCCAGGTTTGTCATCCAGTTACTGGAGGATCTAGTGTTCTTTGTCAGTGATGTCCCCAACAATGGGCAGAGTGTTCTGGACATCATGGTGACCAAGCCCAACCGAGAGCGGCAGAAACTGATGCGGGAGCAGAATATACTCAAACAGGTGTGTATGTGTGCGTGTGGGGATGTGCTTGCACTTAGCCTCCTTGTCAGTCTTCCCCTCCTTGATCCCGGACCTTCCTACAGCAGGTAATCCTCAACCTGGAAGCCAGAACTAAAATAGAATGTCACATTTTAGTTGTAGACCAGCCTCCCTCTGGTGCCCAGGATGAGCTATTTCTCCTTCTCCAAATGTTTCTTTCTTCCTGAGAGAGTGAGCAAGACCTAGGGATGGGTATGGAGCAGTGTTAGACGGATCATGGGATCATCGATCTAAGGCTGGAAAGGACCTCAGAAAGCATCTAGTCTAGTCCTTTCATTTTACAGATGAGGAAACTGAGGCCAGGGATATTATGTGACTTTAGCGTCAGGAACGGAATTTGAAACCAAAGTCTCTGAGTCCAAAAGCAATTGGTTTTCCATTGTGAGAGTTACAGTTTAAGGAGAGGGTTCAATTTAAGATCCATGTTAAGGTAAGTACTGTGTTGAAGGGTTAGAATTAGGATTAAGGTTAGGAATAAACAGGGTTAAGCCAGTTTAGAGTTAGAAGTAAAATTGGGTGATGTTAGGGTTAGGACCAGGGATGTAACTAAATGGAACCTCCAAGGGCATCTAGTCTGATTGCTTCAATTTACAGATGAGAAAATTGAGGCTCTAGGAGGTTAAGTTCATTGTTCAAAGTCACAGAGGTAATAAAAATCAGGGGAAAGTTTAAATCCAGGTTTTCTGATTCCATAGTCCATGCTCTTTTTGTTGTATCAGGCTTTGGGACAGGGGAAAGAGTTTGTGTTAAAACCTTGGATCAGGAGCAGCTAGGTGGCGCAGTGGATAGAGCACGGGCCCTGGAGTCAGGAGTACCTGAGTTCAAATCCAGCCTCAGACACTTAACACTTACTAGCTGTGTGACCCTGGGCAAGTCACTTAACCCCAATTGCCTCCCCCCCAAAAAAACCAACCAGAAAAACCTTGGATCAGTTGAGAACTCTGATCAGTGCAAAGACCAACTATATAATTCATGTCACCTACCTCTTAAGAGAGAGGTGATAGATTCAGGATGCAGAATAAGAGAGAGATTTTTCAGACATGGCCAAGTAGGAGTTTGCTTTGTTGACTGTGTAGATTTGTTATAAGGGTTACTCTTTTTCCTTCCTTCCATCCATCCATTTGTATATCTATCTATCTCTCTATCTCCACCTATCTATCTATCCTTCCATCTATCCATCTGCCTATTTTTCCTTCCTCCCTTCCTCCCTCCCATCCGTCCGTCCGTCCATCTATCCATCCATCCATCATCTATCTATCTATCTATCTATCTATCTATCTATCTATCTATCTATCTATCTATCTATCTATCTATCTCCACCCATCTATTTTCCAGCTATCCATCTGTTTGTCTGAACTATCCTTCCTTCCTTCTTGGTGGTTGGTGAAAATCTGAGGGGGAATAGGATTTGGGTAATAAGAATAAAAAAAGGAAGAAAAAGGATCATTAAAGCATTTTTAAAAATGTAGAGTAGACAAGCCCAGAAAGAAGCGCAGATAGGACAGCTTTGAAAACTATGATTTAAGCTTATTAAATTTGTAAAAAAGAAAATTGAGCTGCACATAATAGAGAAGTGCTGTTTCATTTACAATCCTCTTTTTCATTTCTGCTATGTAGATGGAAATGCCTGTCTAATTTGGTGCTTATTAAGTTCAGATAAAAAAAAATGGAAAACAAGAATTTTAAGATTAGATTTAAAGTTCAGAGTAGGCTGAAGAATGGGATGTGGGTGGGACCTTGGGTTGGTTAAGGGTTAAGATTAGGATTTGGGGCTTCACTTTCTTCTCCTCCTGTCATCTGGGCTCCTAGATCTTTGGAATCCTGAAGGCCCCGTTCCGGGACAAGGGTGGTGAAGGCCCACTGGTGAGGCTGGAGGAGTTATCTGACCAGAAGAATGCCCCCTACCAACACATGTTCCGCCTCTGCTACCGTGTCCTGAGGCATTCCCAGGAGGACTACCGCAAGAACCAGGTGAGCTTGTTCTTCTCGATTTGACCCTGTTTCACCTGTCCCTTCTCTGGATCTAGTGCTCCCTGGGAATGGCCATGAGGGACTGGGACACTTTGGGCTCGAAGTAAAGCTTGCTGCCTCCTTGGCTAAGCTTATAATGTTTCTTGCTAAATAGATTCTCTCACTGGGACTATATAATTCACCAGATATCCCATATTTCTTTTCTTTTTCTTTTTTTCCTTGGGGGGGGCAGGGCAATGAGCGTTAAGTGACTTTCCCAGGGTCACACAGCTAGTAAGTGTCAAGCGTCTGAGGCCAGATTTGAACTCAGGTCCTCCTGAATCCAAGGCTAGTGCTTTATCCATTGCGACACCTTGCTGCCCCCTCCCATATTTATTTTCAATCCTTCCCTCTGCCCTCACCTCTTATATCCTAAGTATAATCAGTTACAGCTCTGTGGTCCCGCCTTCATCTGTCCTGTCCCCTCCATCACCACTGGCCTCACTTTAGGTCAGGCCCTTGTTGCCGCCTGTCTACACTGTTGCTTCTTTCAGGTCTTCTACCTTCTCTCTTGTATCCAGTTTCATGAACTGCTGGGGTAATCTTCCTGTGTACTTCTGGTCATGTCATCCCTCTGCTCAAAAATCTCATGGGATTGTAGATCTAGAAGAGTTGGAAGGGACCTTGTAGACCATCTGGTCCAACCCCCTCATTTCACAGATAAGGAAACTGAGACTCATTGAAGTTGTGATTTTCTGAAGGTCACACTGGTAGTAATTGTCAGAAGTGGGATTTGAACTCTGGCTCTCTCTGATTCAGGAGTCAATGTTCTTTCCACCATCACTCTAGATCTTCAATAGCTTCCTGTTGCCTCCTTGGTAAAGTTCAAACTCTTCTGTCTGGCCTTCAAGGCCAGGATCTGGGACAACTATCTCTTTCCTATAGATTAAGCCCTGTGTAGTCTTTGGTCTCTCTTCTGTTCCCTTCCCATCCATCTGCCCTTCCAGCCATTTGAGGGTTTGGGGAGAAAGGAGAATTGTGGGGCAGAATTAGGGAACCTGGTGTTGAGCTCTTTTTGATCTGTCCCCAATCCCATCCTTTCTAGGAGCACATTGCTAAGCAGTTTGGGATGATGCAGTCTCAGATTGGCTACGACATCCTTGCTGAGGACACTATCACTGCCCTGTTGCACAACAACCGGAAACTCTTGGAGAAGCACATTACTAAGACAGAAGTGGAGACCTTTGTTAGCCTTGTGCGCAAGAATCGGGAGCCTAGGTCAGGGGATGGGTCCTTTTCCTGATATGTCCCTTGCTTGTACATCCAACATACCCCTAACACACTGCAGTCATGCCTCTCCTTTTCCATTTACTCCCACTTTGTCCACCTATTTCTTCATTCATTATTAATTTATCCTCTTACCTTCTGTCACCCCCTCCTTCCCCTACTCACTCCTTTTTCATCATCTATTCTCCACTCACAGCTAAGTTAATTCACTCCTTATTCATTCTCCATTTCCTACTTACTCCTCAGTCACTCTCTACTCATTCTTTCCTTATTGCTCTACCTTTTGTTAATTCCCAATTTATCTGCTTACCCTGCACTTAATATCTATCCCTTCCTCCTATCTCTAACTCCCCTTTCCACTCCTCCCATTTCCATTCTCCGTTCACCCTCACTACATACTCTACTTCATCTCAACTGTCTGCTCCTCTACTTGCTCCTAACTCATCTCTTTACTTCCCATTCACTTTCCCTCTTAAGTCACCTCTTTATCATACCATCTTACTTCTAATTCATCACTCACTTTCTACCCCACTCACCACCATTCACCTTCAACATAACCTCCATTCATCATCACAGTCCTTCTACTCATATACCTCCCCTCTCCCTACATCTTTTTACTCTATTTCTCTACTCCTCCCATCCTACTTCTGTCATCCCATTAAGCTATGACTTTGATCACGTGACCCTCCCCTCATTCTCAGTCCATCTCTTCCACACTCATTTGCCTCATTTACCACTTCTTTCTTGTCACTAAAATTACTTGAGGAATGGGGGAGGTCATTGCTAAGGTGACTCTTGAGTCAAACCCAGTGGATCAGTTGGGTGGCAAGTTCTGGGGGAAGGTTATATAACAACCCAAGAGTCCTACCTCTGACCCCTGATTAGCAAGATCAAAGTATGGAATAGGCTTCTGTGAGTGAGAATAATTTGGTTGTAGCTGGAGGTCTTTGACAATAGAACAGATGGCTACTTGTTGGGAGTATTGTAATTTGGGTAGCAGCCAGACTGCATTACTTCTGAGGCCTCTTCCAATTCAGAATCTATCAACCCTGGCCATTCTCCAGAGTCAATCAATCAGTGAAGCATTTATTAGGTGCCTATTAGGTAGCTAGGTGGCACAGTAGATAGCACACAAGACTTGGAAGACTTGGGCTCACATTCTGCCTTAGACACTTAGTTGTGTGACCCTGGGCAAGTCACTTCCTCAGTTTCCTTATCTGTCAAAAGGGGATAATGAAATACACCTACTTTCCAGCGTTGTTGTGAGTACAAAATATTTGTAAAGTGCCTGGTAAATTTTAAAGTTTTAAATAAATGCTAGCTATCATTATCATCATTATGGGCCAGATAATATGCTAGGTATTTAGATGAGAACGAAATAGTTCCTGCCCTCAAGGGGCTTACACTCTACATATATGTATATATATTTAATATACAAAGTAAAAGAATGGAGATGAGACTATTAGTTAAGGTAATTAGGAAAGGCCTCAAAGTGATGGTGGTGGTGGTGGTGGTGGGTTAATGTAGGAGATCCTTTGGGAAAGAAGAGATACAGCTGTTGAGAAAGGACAACCTAGTGGTTTTAAATTTAATTTTTTCAATTAATAGCATGTTATTTTCCCTCCATCCCACAATCCACCTCCCATTAAAAAGGTTTTCTCATTTCATCTTCACAACAACCCAAGGAGGAAGGTACAATTATTAGCCCGATTTTATTAGCCTGATTTTATTAGCCCAGAGGAGGAAACTGATGCAATTAGAGATTAAATGACTTGCCCAAGGTCACACAGCTAGTAAGTGTCTGAGGTTGGGTATGAACTTGGGTCTTCCTGACTCCAGGCTTCCTAGTTATCCATTGTGCCACCTAGCTGCTCCAGAATAAATATGTATAGTTAAGCAAAAGAAATTCCTGCATTGGCCCATGTCCAAAATTACATATCTTATTTTGCACCTTGAGTCCACAACCTTTCTGGCAGGAGGTAAATAGCATGCTTCATCATTAATCCTTTGGAATTATAGTCAATCACTGCATTGATCGGAGTTAAGTCTTTCAAAAATTGTTTTTATAATGTTACATACTGTTGGTTCTTCTCACTTTTCTCTGCATCAGTTCATACACATTTTCCCAAGTTTCTCTGAAACTGCTCATTTCATCAGTTCTTACAAAACAAAAATATTGCTTTACATTCATGTACCATGATTTGTAGAGCCACTCCCCACCTGATGGGGCATCCCAACCAGCCCAGGCAATCACCACGAGCTGACTACTTCTTTGTTCTCTCTTCAGGTTCCTGGACTATCTCTCTGACCTGTGTGTGTCCAACCACATTGCCATCCCTGTCACTCAGGAGCTCATCTGTAAATGTGTCCTGGACCCTAAGAACAGCGACATTCTCATCAAGACAGAGTGAGAGCTGGGTCTTCTCCCCACTTACTTCTCTCTGCTCCTTTCCCTTTCCCTGATGATCAGGGCCTTGCCTGGTCCTCTCCCACTCCTTGGGTCTAAACTAGAATCTTCCTTCTCCTAGAATATTGATCCCAATCATCCCTCGCTCTCCCAACCAGAGAACTAAGTCTAGGAGTTCATGTTGAAGCTATTGTCTGTCTCCTTCCCCATCTACTCCCCACTCCCAGTTTTAACATATTTATTGAACATCGATAGCATGTAATGAGCAGAGGGTGAGGTACTGTGGGGACTATAAAGGAAAAATAAGATGTGTAGCAATCTTTCTGGCAAGACATAGATGGGCTGCCTTGTGAGGACCTACATTGATAAAGACTTATAACTCCTAGGGTCTTTATTGACTCAGATCCCTTCGCAAGGTAACCTGTCTAATCTTTTTAAATTAATTAATTAATTAATTTTTTGCAACCTGTATAATCTTTGCCAGAAGGTCTATTACCCATGGTACAGTAGAAAGAACACTGGCTTTAGAGTTAAAGGACCTGTGTTCAATTCCTGCTTTGGATACTCAATAACTGAGTGACCCTAGCAAGTCACTCAAACCTCTGTGGGCCTCAGTTTCCTCATCTATAAAATACTGGAGTTGAATTCAATGGCTTCTGAGGTCTTTTTTAGCTCTAGTGCTATGCTTCTGATGATATACAAAAATGAGGCTAGACAGAATGTCTTCTAGGGAGCCTTCTGACTTCAGGGTTGCGCTGGTAAAAGTTTAACAACAAACCTCCCCACCCCCTCTGCAAAGGGAATGCTCGGATACACTTTTTTTTTTTAAAGGCAATAGGGGTTAAGTGACTTGCCCAGGGTCACACAGCTAGTAAGTGTAAAGTGTCTGAGGCCGGATTTGAACTCAGGTACTCCTGAATCCAGGGCCGGTGCTTTAACCACTGCGCCACCTAGCTGCCCCCTCGGATACACTTTTAAATTGAATTCTACATTATTAACAAATTTTTTTCTATCACTGTTATTTATAGAAAATGAACAGAACAGTAACCTAATTTGTAATGTTTGGTTTCTGAGGTGTATATGTTCACTCTGAAAATTAAAACAATGGGTTCTCTCAAACCCATCTGAGCTGGCCCCAGCTTACCCCTGGGCAGACTATGAGAACTCCAGGGGTCCTTCCATGGAGTTCTTATATTCTCTGATATCCTTAGGATGGAGTAAGCTGGGTTAGGGTTCAAGAGGAAAGGGGTTCTCAAGCTGGGGCTTAACCCAACTGGGGGTTGTCCTCACAGACTGCGACCAGTGAAGGAAATGTCTCAGTCCCATGAGTACTTGAGCATTGAATACTCAGAGGAGGAAGTCTGGCTCACATGGACCGACAAGAACAATGAACACCATGAGAAGAGCATCCGGCAGCTGGCCCAGGAGGCCCGGGCAGGCAACGCCCATGATGAGAATGTGCTCAGCTACTACAGGTGGGTAGCTTTGTGGATCCAGTCCAGCCTGACGTTCTCTGTGCCTTTCTTTCTTTCTTTCTTTTTTTGTTTGCAGGGCAATGAGGGTTAAGTGACTTGCCCAGGGTCACACATCTAGTAAGTGTCAAGTGTCTGGGCCGGATTTGAACTCAGGTTCTCCTGAATCCAAGGCTGGTGCTTCATCCACTGCGCCACCTAGCTGCCCCTCTCTGTGCCTTTCTATTAGCTCTCCTCCACCAGCAGGAATGCCCTGCCTCCTCATTTCTGCCTCTTCAAATCTGTAGCTCTCTTCACATCTCAGCTCATGTTCTATCTCCTATGGGAGGACAGGCAGGGCAAGCCACTTCCCTTTTAAACAACTCTATAGTAGAAGATCCTCAGAATGGATCTCTCACCCTTATAGGTGGAAGTCCCATAACTGCTTTAAGGTTTGCAAAGTACTTTACATATATTTCTTATTTGATTCTCAAAGAACCATGGGAGGGAAGTGCTACTATTTTAATTGCTATCCCATTGTATAGACAAAGAAACTGAGGCTGATAGAGGTTAAGTGACTTGCCCAAGATCACAGTTAGTAAGGGTCTGAGGCAAGATTCTAATTCAGGTCTTCCTGACTTTAGTACCCTACCCGTGCCACCACCTGGCTGTCTAGACCAGGGCTTGGCAACTCCCAGAACTTCCTTCCAAAGGTGGCCTGCAAGTTTGGGGTGGGCCAGTCCCCAGTAGAATTGTGGAGATGGTGAAGTTTAGATGCTGTCTCTTCTTATCTCTGCCTTTTTGCTCCTTCCTTCCCTCTCCCCGTTGCCGCTGCTCTTCGCCCTGTCCTTTCACTGGGCAGTAGCCGGTGAATCCCTGCTGAAGTGTTAGCTGATCTGGCCTTGAAGTGTAACTGCCTCTTGGGTGAGCTGCTTCCCCTTCCCCCATCCTGGCTCACCTTCCCTCAGTTGGGAGAAGACTTGGCACACAAGCCTTGTAAGCTACTGATTCCTGGTCTAATCTAGATCCCTCCCACTGCAGTTTAAACAGCTTGCTTTGTCTCATCCCGGGCAGATGCAGCCCTGGTTTCCTTCTTCCTCCCCCTCCTAACTTTGCCCTGCCACAGCCCACTTGTTGCCCCTTCTGAAGCTGTACTCGAGTATCTGAAAGGCTTCCATGAGAAGGAGGGGTAGGGCTCATTCTGCTTAATCCCATGAAATAGGAGCAATGGGGAGAAGCTTCAGAGAGGCAGGTTTGGGCCTGAAAAGCGAAAATAAAACCAACAACAATTAGAGCTATCCAAAGGTAGGATGTATTTTCCTTGGCAGTCAGTGAGTTCCCTTTACCTGGAAGTTTTTGAACAGAGGCTGGATGACCACTTGCCAGAGATATTGTAAAGCCTCAAGTCTCTTGTTATTCCAAGCCATCATCTGTCCTGCTGCCAATGATAACCTTCCTTTAAAAGAAAAAAAAGCACAGATGTCACTCACCTGCTCAATCAACTCTAGTGGCTCCCTATCACCTTTAGGATCAGATATAGGCTGCTGTGTTTGGCATTTAAAGCCCCCCACATCCTAGCCCCAATCCACTTTTCTGGCCTTATTTTTACAATACGCTCTTTTCCATACCTTACTGTCTAAGTGAACTGGTCTTCTTCTTCTTCTTTTTTTTCTTTTTTTTCTTTTTCTTTTTCTTTCTTTCTTTTTCTTTTTTTTTTTGCAGGGCAATGAGGGTTAAGTGACTTGCCCAGGGTCACAGAGCTAGTAAGTTTCAAGTATCTGAGGCTGGATTTGAGCTCAAGTCCTCCTGAATCCAGGGCCTAGCTGCCCCGTGAACTGGTCTTCTTACTGTTCCTTATGCCCAAGACATGCCATCTTCCAGCTCTGCCTTTGTACTGGGTCTCCCATGCCTGGGATGTACTCTTGTAGAATCCCTTGTTTCCAGCATCAGCTTCCACATGAAGCCTTTCCTGGTCCCCTTAATGGCTAATGCTCTCTCCCCTAAATTACCTTGTGTTTACTTAGTATATTCTTGTACGTACCTATTGCCTCCTTGGGTGGAATGTAAGCTCTTTGAGGAACTGTTTCATTTTGTCTCGTATCACCAACCAGCCCCTAGCACAGTGCTTGGCACATAGGAAGTTCTTAAGAAATGTTTGTTACAGGCGGTGGGTGGGGGGGGCAGCTAGTTGGTTCTATAGTGGGATAAAGCACCAGTCCTGGAGTCAGGAGGACCTGAGTTCAAATCTGACCTCAGACATTTGATACTTACTAGCTGTGTGACCCTGGGCAAGTCACTTAACCTTCATTGCCCCGCAAAAAAACAAAAAACAAAACAGAAATGTTAGTTACTGATAGACAGAGAAGTTCTCTGCTCAAGTACAGACCAGAAAACCTCTGAGGTCCCTTACAGCTCTGAGGTTTTATGATTCTTCACTCCCCTTTCATCTTCTTCCTACCCTCATGCCCCTACAATCCCCGCCTCCCTCCCTTCCCTGCCACAGATACCAGCTGAAGCTGTTTGCCCGTATGTGTCTGGACCGCCAGTATCTGGCCATCCATGAGATCTCCCAACAGCTGGGTGTGGATCTGATCTTCCTGTGTATGGCTGATGAGATGCTGCCCTTTGATCTACGTGCCTCCTTTTGTCATCTCATGCTGCATGTGCATGTGGACCGAGACCCCCAGGAACTCGTCACCCCAGTCAAGTTTGCCCGCCTCTGGACAGAAATCCCCACAGCCATCACCATCAAGGAGTGAGTCCTGGGCCCATGGGAGCCAAAGAGGCCATAGGGAAAGGGGGAGGGGGGAGGGAATAAGAAACCGGGGCTGGTGGTTGAACAATGAGTGCCCATCTAAATCAAGGAGGGGAAAAACTGAGGGAGTAGGAAGGGGCTTGATTCTCCCACCTTCCTTCCTTCCTTTCTCTCTATTCTTCCCAACCCCACCCCATCTCCTTACCCTCTTCTTCTAGTTATGACTCCAACCTCAATGATTCTCGTGATGATAAGAAGAATAAATTTGCCAACACCATGGAGTTTGTAGAAGACTATCTCAACAATGTAGTCAGTGAGGCCGTGCCCTTTGCCAATGAAGAGAAGAACAAGCTCACCTTTGAGGTAGGACCTTTGTGGCCAGGCAGCTAGGTGTCATTGTGGATAGAGTGCCTGGCCTGGAGTCAGGAAGACCCAAGTTCAAATCTTGCCTCACATACTTACTAGCTGTTTGACCCTGGGCAAGTTACTTCATTCTAACTGCCTCAGTTTCCTCATCTATAAAATGGGAATAATAATAATAATAATAATACCTACCTCCTGGGGGTGTTGTGAGGATCAAATGAGTTAATAATGGTAAAAGTGCTTAGCACAATGCCTGGCACATAATAGGCACTATATAAATGCTAGTTGTTTTTGTTGTTATTATTATTATTCATTATTGTTATTATCATTATCATTATTAAAGGAAAATGGGGGCAGAGAGCCACATGAAGGAATGGGATGACAAATCAGTCAACAGACATTTCTGAAACTCTTGTTAAATGCTGGGTAGCGTGGAGTGCTGGTTTCTAGAACAGAAATAGAGAGGCTGGATGACCACTTAGCAGGAATGTTAAGGCAGGGAATTCCTTTTAGGGATGGAGTAGATTAGATTAGGGCTTCTTAAACTTTTTCCACTTGTGACCCCTTTCTGCTCAAGAAATTTTTATGTGACCCTGGGTATATAGATATATAAAATAAGTATGCATAACGTTTTACTGTTGCCAAATTTTTCATGGCCCCCTCCCCACATTCAGTTTAGTGACTCCATTTAGGGTCATGACCCACAGTTTCAGAAGCTTTGGATTAGATGACCAGTGAGGTCCCTTCTCAAAAGGAACTTGCACATGCTGAGATTCTCAGGTTCTAGATTCAGCCCCAAAGGTAGGTCAAGCAAAGCCCCATGATGCTTTCATGGCATTGAGGGAGAGAATGCTGTACCTTAAGAGTAAGGAGACCTGGATTTGAATCCTGGCCTTGCTACTTACTGTGTGACCTTGGACAAGTCATTCCCTCTCTTTGTGCCTAATGTTCTCATTTGTCAAATGGAGATGATAAAAACAATTTGGCAAAATCAATCAGCAGACATTTATTCATCCCTTGCAATGTTCCAGGCACCTTGATAAGTTCCAGAGATACAAAGAAATACAAAATAGTCCCTGTCCTCAAGGAGCTTACATTCTGTTTTTTTTTGTTTGTTTGTTTTTTAGTGAGGCAATTGGGGTTAAGTGACTTGCCCAGGGTCACACAGCTAGTAAGTGTTAAGTGTCTGAGGCCAAATTTGAACTCAGGTCCTCCTGACTCCAGGGCCGGTGCTCTATCTACTGTGCCACTTAGCTGCCCCAAGGAGCTTACATTCTAATGGAAGATAACATGTAAATAAATAGACACACACCAGGTACACACAGAGTTGATGTAAGATAATTTGAGAAGGGAAAATACAGGTGTTTGGGAAAACCAGGAAAGGCCTCCCACAGAAAGTGGCATGTTAGCTAAATCTTGAAGGAAGCCAGCACTTTTAGGAGGCAGAGCATTCTAGGCACAGGGGATAGACAAAGATATGGAGATGGAAGATGGAGCGTAGAGGAGTCTGGGAGACCTGGGTTCCAGTCCCACCCCTGACATACTCACTGTGTGATGGTCACCTCTCAGTGCTCCAGGCAGCTTTTTAAATCCCTGAGTTGCAGAATGGTTGCTGACCTGCCTTGGGAGAGGGGGTAGCTTAATTTAGGAATGCCAATTAAATCTCAAGGCTGTATAGAAAAAAACAAAGAAAAAACCAGCTTAAGATGACACCCCCCCCCCCAAAGGTAACTGTACTTAGCTAAAGGGGCCAGTGTGAGAAAAGCTCTTTGCAAATCCGAAAGTGTTATGGAAATGTGAGTTGTTAGTTCTGGCTTTTCTGGAAATAACTCAACATGTGAGTCATTTCCCCCTTGAGCACCAGCTTCCTTATCAGCAAAATAAGGGGGTTGGACTGTGATCTCTAAGGTCCCTTCCAGCTGAGATCCTGTGATTCTTCTGTGATTCTCTGTGAACACCCCTTGTCCAAGTGGCTTCCTGGGTAGCAAAGGGGAGGCCTGATGTGTGGGGGAAACTGACAATCTGGAGGGTATTGCCTGGAGGTGGGCTTCTCTCTATTACCTGCTGGGGGCAGGGAAAGAGCCTTCTCCTGGTTTGCAGGGATTCTCTCAGCCTCCTTCTCCCCCATGGCCTCTCAAACATTCAGCCTCGGTTCCCCTTCCCCAGCACCCTCCTTATCCTCTTCCCTTGCTGCCCCGGTTCCCAGGCTAAGAAACTCCCCTTAGCATCTGCCCTTGTCCTAAACTTATGTCAGCCTCATTTTCCAGACAAAAAGATATGAGAGGGGGCAGCTAGATGGTGCAGTGGATAGAGCACCGGCCCTGGAGTCAGGAGTACCTGAGTTCAAATCCGGCCTCGGACACTTGACACTTACTAGCTGCCTTTGTACTGGGTCTCCCATGCCTGGGATGTACTCTTGTAGAATCCCTTGTTTCCAGCATCAGCTTCCACATGAAGCCTTTCCTGGTCCCCTTAATGGCTAATGCTCTCTCCCCTAAATTACCTTGTGTTTACTTAGTATATTCTTGTACGTACCTATTGCCTCCTGGGCAAGTCACTTGACCCCAATTGCCTCACTAAAAAAAAAAAAAAAAAGATATGAGAGACATAATCCAGTCAGTGTTTTGGATGACTGCTGTTTGATTTCTTTCCAGCCTACCTTCAAACTGTCCCTTTTAAAATAATAATAATAATTAAAAAAATAACAAATAATTATTAATAATAATAATGACTAGCATCTATATAGTGCATTTATATAGTACTTCAAAGTTTACAAAGCTATTTACCAATATTATTTCATTTTATCTTCACAACTACCCTGGGAGGTATGTACAATTATTATCTCTGTTTTACAGATGAGGAAACTTGAGGTTGAGGGAGGTTAATTGACTTCTCCCGGGTCACAGGTCCTAAGTGCCCAGGGCTGGATTTGAACTCAGGTCTTCTTGACTCCAAGTTTGTTGCTCTGTCCACTGTCCACTAGAAGTTTGGTTTCCTAGGGTCTTAAGTCCATGGTAGTTTCTACCCTGGCATAACTCCATAGTGTCCCCCCGCCTAGGGTCCCTTAGAAGTGGGTATGGAAGGGCAGAGATGTACTCTCTGAAGTCAGCTATCCTCAAAGACCTTGTTGTTTAGTGTCAGTCATGTCTTCCTGATCCCATTTGAGGTTTTCTTGGCAAGATGCTGCAGTGATTTGACATTCCTTCTCCAGCATATTTTACAGATGAGGAAACTGAGGCCAATAGGGTTAAGTGACTTGCCCAGGGTCACACAGCTAGTAAGTGTCTGAGACTGGATTTGAACTTGGGTCTTCCTGACTCCAGGTCCGGCACTCTATCCATTGAGCCACCTCAAAGACTGAGTTTCTCCTAATAACCAGCATGAATCACACGGAGGAATTTATCTAACCTTTTATAATAATAAATAATATTAATAGCAGCTTATATATATATATACATATATATATACATATATATATTTTTTTGGTGAGGCAATTGGGGTTAAGTGACTTGCCTAGGGTCACACAGCTAGTAAGTGTTAAGTGTCTGAGGTCGGATTTGAACTCAGGTACTGTGGACTCCAGGGCCAGTGCTCTATCCACTGCACCACCTAGCTGCCCCAGCCAATATTTTTATAAGAGTCTCAGATGTACAAGCTACTTCAGACATTTGAACCTCACAAGAATCCTGTGAGATCAGTACTATTATTATTTTACAAATGAGGAAACTGAGGCTGAGAGGTTAAATGACTTGGGTTGGGTCACACAGGAAGTTTGCATCTGAGAATGGTTTCAAACTCAGATCTTCCTGACTCCAAGTCCATATGCCTCCTAGCTGTTTCTTCTTGTTGTTGTGGTTTGTTGTTGTTGGGGTTTTTTTTTTTTTTTTTTGGTGGGGCAATGAGGGTTAAGTGACTTGCCCATGGTCACACAGCTAGTATCAAGTGTCCTTGGTTGGATTTGATCTCAGGTCTTCCTGAATCCAGTGCTGGTGCTTTATCTACTGTACCACCTAGCTGCCCCCTCCTAGCTGTTTCTTGAAGCTAGTGGCCTTTCATATTTCTTGGGGTAATGAGTGGGTGCAATGGGAGGGAGGAATACTTCAAACAACAATAACATCAACAAAACCCCTGCTTCTGATCCTAGCTAGGCTTCTAGCTTGCTGTGTGACCTTGGGTAAGTTACTTAACTTTTCTGAATGTTAATTTCCTTCTCTAAAAAAGAGGTTGACAATACTTATACTACCTACCTCATAGGTTTATATTATTTTTGTTTTGTTTTGTTTTGTTTTTGTGGGGCAATGGGGGTTAAGTGACTTGCCCAGGGTCACACAGCTAGTAAGTGTCAAGTGTCTGAGGCTGGATTTGAACTCAGGTACTCCTGAATCCAGGGCCAGTGCTCCATCCACTGCGCCACCTAGCTGCCCCC
Source organism: Dromiciops gliroides (assembly GCF_019393635.1). Classification (NCBI taxonomy): domain Eukaryota; kingdom Metazoa; phylum Chordata; class Mammalia; order Microbiotheria; family Microbiotheriidae; genus Dromiciops; species Dromiciops gliroides. The sequence continues at coordinate 242,757,423 of NC_057864.1, forward strand.
CAGGTTTATATTATTTAAAAAAAATTTTTTTAAAACCTTAAGGTACCAAGAAACTGTGGACTTCTTTCTATTCCCATAATGGTCTCCAATCCCAAACCCTCTCAACCTGTGCATCACCAACCTAGAGCCTTCTTTTTACCCTGACCTTTTTTCTTTCACCCCCAAAACTCACTGCAGGTTGTCAGCTTGGCCCACAACCTCATCTACTTTGGCTTCTACAGCTTCAGTGAGTTGCTGAGGCTTACCCGGACGCTGCTGGGCATCATCGACTGCGTGCAGGGTCCCCCAGTCTTACTGCAGGCCTACAATGAAGATCCAGGGGGTGAGGCTGGGGCCCTGGGTGGGACACTCCTGGTCACACAAGCAGAGGCCATTAGCATGGTGGGGGTGTCTCAAAACCTTGTCAGGTAAAACTCAGGTAAAGGAACTTGGCTTGTTTAGCCTAATTAAGAGAAGACTGGAGGGTGGAGGCTAGGGGGCCATGTCTTAGACTTGGGGCTGAAAGGTTCTCAGATTCTCCCTGGTGTCTGTATTCCAGGATCTAGGTTCAAACATACTCATACTGTGCCAAACTGAATCTACTCTGCCACTAGATAAATCCATTTCCCCTCATTCTGACCCTTGCTTACTTCTCCCCCTTTCCTTTCACCTGACTGGGTGAGGCTGGGTACCCTCTGCAGGCCTCTTGGCTCAGCAGGCCCAAGGAGTCTGTATTGGTACTTGGCACAGGGCCTGGTACATAGTAGGCACTTAATAAATGTTTATTGACTGATTGTTAGCTACCCAGAGTAGGCACTTAATAAATGCTAGTTAACTGATTGACTGACTCAGTCCCACAGAGGTGAGCTTCCAATCTCAGGAGGGAGACAAAGTTCCTGCCCTTAGGAAGTTCCCAGTCTGACCAGGGAAACAATTCTTACTCTTAGGGAGCTCCCAGTCTGGTATGAGGGACACAAGTCTGCCCTCAGAGATCTTCCAGTCCAATGGAAGAGTCACAATCCCAGAGCTTAGCCAGCTCTGTTTGTGTGTGTGTATAATATATATGTATGTATGTATGCATTATATATTTTTATTTTCCCCAATTACATGTAAAAAGAATTTTAACATTCTTTTTTTTTTTTTGGTGGGGCAATGAGGGTTAAGTGACTTGCCCAGGGTCACAGAGCTAGTAAGTGTCAAGTGTCTGAGGCTGGATTTGAACTCAGGTTCTCCTGAATTCAGGACCCATGCTTTATCTACTGCGCCATCTAGCTGCCCCTTAACATTCTTTTTTTAAAAAAATTTTGAGTTCTAAATTCTATCACTCCCTCCATTCCCTCCCCCCTTCCTCAGATGGTAAGCAATTTGACAGGTTATACATGTGCAATCATGAAAAACATATTTCCATATTAGTTATTTTGTGGAAGAAAGCTTGAACCAGAAAAGAAAGAAAGAAAGAAGTAAAAAATGGTATACTTATGTCGGTATTCAGACTCCATCAATTCTTTTTCTGGAAGCAGATAACATTTTTCATCATGAGTCCTAGTTATTATCTTGGATCATTATATTTTTTTTTTGGTGAGGTAATTGGGGTTAAGTGACTTGCCCAAGGTCACACAGCCAGTAAGTGTTAAGTGTCTGAGGCCGGATTTGAACTCAGGTCCTCCTGAATCCAGGGCCGGTGTTCTATCCACTACGCCACCTAGCTGCCCCCTTGGATCATTATATTGCTATTAGATTTGAATTCAGGTCTTCCTGACTTCAGACCCAGGGCTAAGTCTACTAGCTCTCTCCATATAACTCCCTTACAGATCTTTTTCCTCCCTCACCTGACTCATCTTGTCATTTATCCATATATTTCCTCTCCCAAACCTAGAATAGACCTCATTAATGGGTAGGTAGCCTTCCCTGTTTAACCCTGCCCCTTTCTTACTGTTCCTTAATGCTCTACTTTCTTTCTTCATGTGTATACCCAGATTATGCACTCAGTTCATTTACTCAGTCATTTATTAAGTGCCTACTATTTGCCAGTAGATAACAAGGTATAAAGAATGAAACAATATCTACTTTCTTTTCTTTTCTTTTCTTTTCTTTTCTTTTCTTTTCTTTTCTTTTCTTTTCTTTTCTTTTCTTTTCTTTTCTTTTCTTTTCTTTTCTTTTCTTTTCTTTTCTTTTCTTTTCTTTTCTTTTCTTTTCTTTTCTTTTCTTTGCGGGGCAATGAGGGTTAATTGACTTGCCCAGGGTCACACAGCTACTAAGTGTCAAGTGTCTGAGAACAGATTTGAACTCAGGTCCTCCTGAATCCAGGGCCAGTGCTTTATCCACTGCGCCACCTAGCTGCCGCCTAACAGTATCTACTTTCAAGGGCTTATATTCTAGTTGGGGAGACAGGTACATATATATATATATATATATATATATATATATATATATATATATATATATATGTAGCATAATTGTAAAATGAATAGATAGAAATACATACAAAGTTACTAAATATAAGCTAGTTTAGAGGGAGGGCACTAGCAATTGGGGGAATCAGTTGGTACCATCATGTATCTGCTGAATTGTGTCTGATTCCTATATCAGAGAGTATCTATGCATGTCCCTTTGCTTACTTACACCTGCAGTTCCTGAGGATAGGACCTTATCAGATTGAGAGCTCTTTGAGGGCATGGATTATGTCTCTTTACTCCTTTATATTCCCTCCCAGATCCTAGTGCAGGGTCCAACACAGAGAGGACCCTCAGGACAGGATGGGACTCGGGTATGAGGCGGGGTGGGGCTCAGGCTTTTCTATCCTTGTGAAATGTGGAAGAGGTGACAGATGTTCATGGGTGGCGACAGAGGGTCCTGTCCTTGTCTTACCTTATCACTCCAGTTCCAATGTCACTGAACACATAGCTGGCATTTACTCCAATCTTCTCCAGGGAAAAATGTTCGTCGGTCCATCCAAGGGGTGGGTCAGATGATGTCCACCATGGTGCTAAGCCGTAAGCAGTCCATCTTCAATGCTCCCAGCCTCCCCACAGCCGGGACCCAGGAGTCAATGGATCGGGGGAAGTTCGTGGAGAATGAAGATATTGTGGTGATGGAGACCAAACTCAAAATCCTGGAAATCCTGCAGGTAGTTTGCACTGACAGGAGGAGGAGAGAAAGGGAATAAGCTCTGTGTGTGTGTGTGTGTATTTTATATACATGGTTTTATATATATGATATATTTATGCATATACACACATATTTCACCTACTATGCCAGACACCATACTAAGCAATTTCTAAATAAATATTTCATCCTCACACCCACCTTGTGAGGTAGGTGCTATTATTATCTCCATTTTACAATTGAGGAAACTGAGGAAACAGGTTAAATGACTTATGTGGGGTCACCCGGCTAGTAAGGATGTATTTGAACTGAGTTCTTCCTGACTCCAGGACCAGTGCTCCATCCATTGGGCCGTGTAGCTACCGGTCTCTTTGCTTCAGAGTTTCTAGCATCACTGCTAGGTTGGTGTTTGCTTAATAACTACCCCCTGTGGTTTCGATAGTGGGCAGGTACAATACTGGGGTAGGAAGTAATAGTAATAGCCCTGTATTTCAGAGTTTTCAAAATACTTCCCTCCCAACAATTCTATGAGATGTAAGGATCTCCTTTCTACACTTGAAGGAACTAAAATTCAGAGAAATTGGTAAATGGCTTGTCCGGGGTGGGGGGTGGGGTCGGTCACCCAGCAGAGTTGAGGCTTGAATCTGTCTTCTGAATGCCAGTTCTTTCCTCTTTCTACCACATCTCGCTGCCTTTAGATGGGTATTGGGTGGACAGACTCCTGATGGAAGCAAAGGTGAGACTGAAAGTTAGAGTGAGACAGGCTTGAGGTGCTTTGCATCCGTCTGAGTGGCAATGTAGTACTCATGTAGTCCCCAGCATGTGGGGAGGGGGCGCAGAAAGAAATTAAGCAGAAGCCAGTGAGCAAGGTTCCTTTTCATTTGTTATGTTGCGAATTTCTGGGATATCAGGCACATTGACAGTCCTAGTTAAGTGTAAAAATTCATATAAAATACAAATAGAAGCTGTTTTGTTTTTGTTTTTGTTTTTTTTGTTGTTGTTGTTTTTGTGAGGCAATTGGGGTTAAGTGACTTGCCCAGGGTCACACAGCTATTAAGTGTCAAATGTCTGAGGCTGGATTTGAACTCAGGTACTCCTGACTCCAGGGCTGGTGCTCTATCTACTGCGCCATCTAGCTGCCCCTAGAAGCTGGTTTTAAAAAAATCATTTTGGGACTATCCACACTTCTTTGCTACTTTCAGTTACTAAAAAGAATTTGCCCTTCCATGATGGGGAGGTGGGGGTCAGATAGGAGTCCTCACTTTTTTTCTTTTCCTGATAGTTTATTCTCAACGTGCGACTGGATTATCGCATCTCCTACCTGCTCTCGGTCTTCAAGAAAGAGTTTGTAGAAGTTTTCCCCATGCAAGACAGTGGGGCAGATGGCACAGCTCCAGCTTTTGACTCCACAAGTAAGGGTCCCTGGGCTCTTCTGTCCCCAGGGTCTTCCTACCTTTCTCCTGGGGAGGGCGGGCTGGGGAAAGCTATCTTCTCGCCTTGTCTAGAATGGGAGATGGGCTTATTGATGTTGAGTGGCTAGTGCAAGGTTACATGGTGAGATCATGGTAGACCCAGGATAAGCTCCCAGTGATCCATATCCCCACCTTGTCTTTTCTCTGCCTCTCTGCACTCTCACTCTCCTGTCTTGAGGCAGCCAATTCCTGCTTCCCCCAAAGGGCTTGCCCTCTGCTCTGATAAGCTTTTCTTTACTAGCCTTTTATTATTTTTATTATTTTATTATTATTTTTTAAATTTTATTTTTTTGCGGGGCAATGGGAGTTAAGTGACTTGATCAGGGTCTCACAGCTAGTAAGTGTCAAGTGTCTGAGGCTGGATTTGAACTCAGGTCCTCCTGAATCCAGGGCCGGCGCTTTATCCTCTTCGCCACCTAGCTGCCCCGATATCTTTTTATTTTTTCAAATTTTATTTTTCTCACTTAACAAGGATTTATTTTCTCTTTCTCCACCGAGGGGTGGGGTGGGGGGAGAAGGAAAACAAAACCCTTGTATTGGATACACATAGTTAATTAAGCAAGATAAATTCCCACACTGGACATGTCTAAAAAATGTGTCTTATTCTACATATTTGGCCCATCATCTTTTTTTTAAGGAAGTGACTACTCCCATTTCCATTATCTACTATGCTCTTTCCGGTAGCCTTGTGAGATGAGCAGGTCAGATATTATTAATAACTCTATTTAACAGGGGAAAAAACAGTCTCACAGACATGAAGTAACTTGCTTAATTAAGTCACAGGACCCAAAAAAAGCGTTGACAGACAGGAAATCCTTAGCAGGACTATCCACTTCTCTTCCACTTTACAGAGAAGGAAAGAGAGGCACACAGAAGGGAAATGACTAGGCTGAAGTCATTGGCAAAGCAGGAATTAGGTCCCTGGTCTCTTGGCTCCCTTCCCAGCATTTTTTTTTTTTTGGTGAGGCAATTGGGGTTAAGTGACTTGCCCAGGGTCACACAGCTAGTACGTGTCAAGTGTCTGAGGCTGGATTTGAATTCAGGGCCAGTGCTCTATCCACTGCGCCACCTAGCTGCACCTCCCAGCATTCTTTACACAGCACCACATTACCATGATGTAAAGTGGGTTCATTTTGGCTGCCGCATTTGGAGGTTCCCAAAGGAGATTGGGAGCCTGCTGGTGGGTCTCCTTGCCCCAAGTTTCTCCCTTCTCTAATGCATTCTCCATTCAGTCATCAAAATGATTTTCCTAAACTGCAGGTCTAACCATGTCACTTCCCCTTCCCAGTAAACTCCAGTGGCTCCCCATCACCTCCGAGGATCAAATACAAAGTTCTCCAGCATTCAAAGCCCTTCATAACCTAGCCTCCTACCTTTCCAGTCTTACATCTTATTTCCCAACATGTATTATTGGATCCAGTGATGCAGGCCTCTAGGCTGTTCACGAACAAGGGACTCCATCACTAAGCTTTGGGCATTTTCTCTGGCTGTCCCCTATGCCTAGAAAACTCTCCTTCTTCATCTCCACCTACTGACTTTCTAGGCTTCCTTTAAGTCCCAACTAAAATCCTATCTTTTATCAGAAGCCTTTTTTCAGACCCTCTTAATTCTATTGCCTTTTCTCTCTGTTAATTAACTCCTTTTCATCCTGTATATAGGACTATCTTTTTTTCTTTTCTTGGTGGGGCAATGACGGTTAAGTGACTTGCCCAGGGTCACACAGCTAGTAAGTGTCAAGTGTCCGAGGCCAGATTTTAACTCAGGTCCTCCTGAATCCAGGGCCGGTGCTTTATCCACTGTGCCACCTAGCTGCCCCTGGCAGGACTATCTTTTGCCTCTTTTTGTATCCCTGGCAATTAGCACAGTGCCTGACACATAGTAGGCTCTTACCAAATGTTCATTGATGCATTGATTGAGCCTGAACACCCCTGATGGGTCGTGGGTCATGGTGCGGGCAGAGAAAGATAGGGGATAGAGGTCTGCAGATGGACAAGGAGATCAGCTAGCTTGATCCCTCAATCTCTGTCTGAAAAATATCCCCTACCCCTCCCCTCTGTGTTTTGTCCCTTACAGCTGCTAATATGAACCTGGATCGGATTGGGGAGCAAGCAGAGGCTATGTTTGGAATGGGGTAAGCCCAGGTCTCTGCACTAGAGTCCCTGTATAGTGGGGGAAGAGGGATTCACCCTCCTGGCAGGTGGCAGACCAGAATCCCATGGCCGGAAGGTTTTTCAGGGGTTTAAAATCCATATTCCTATTGCTTCCCCCCTTTCCTGCTCCAGATCCCTGAGACACCCCATGTCCTCACCAGTTGATGCTCCCTCTCCCCTGCCAAGCTCAGCAAGAGCTAGTTGGGTGCACCTGTGCTCAGGGGGTAGCTTGCTTGTTCCAGTTTCCATGTGGATCCATTCCCAATTCATCCCAGGCAGGAGGGCCTTTGGCTAAACAGGCAGAACTAACTTCCCATCAGACACAAGTTGGAGTGAGATGAGGGGAAGTTCCTCTTTTAAGGTTTCCTTGAAGCATGTTTACCCTTGTCTGGGCATTTTGCCGCTCACTCTCCTTCGTGAACCGCAACTTCTTAGAAAGCAGCAAGGACATCTCTTTTCTTTATATAGTCATTCTCCCTTCTTTTTTCTTCCCCTCTCTTCCCCTCTCTTCCTTCCTTCCTTCCTTCCTTCCTTCCTTCCTTCCTTCCTTCCTTCCTTCCTTCCTTCCTTCCTTCCTTCCTTCCTTCCTTCCTTCCTTCCTCTCTCCCTCCCTCCCTCCCTCCCTCCCTCCCTCCCTCCCTCCCTCCCTCCCTCCCTCCCTCCCTCATTTCCTTCTTTCCTTCTTACCTTTTCTCCCCCTCTCTTTCTCTCCCCTCCCTCCTTTCCTTCCTTCCTCTCTCCCTTCTCTCTTACTCCCTCCCTCCTTTTCCCTGACTGAGCAGGAAGACCAGCAGCATGCTGGAAGTGGATGATGAAGGTGGGCGCATGTTCCTACGAGTACTGATCCATCTCACCATGAACGACTATGCCCCTCTGGTCTCAGGCTCCCTGCAGCTGCTTTTTAAGCACTTCAGCCAGCGCCAGGAGGTCATACATACCTTCAAACAGGTGAGGCCCTTCTGTGCCCTGCCTCCTTTCCCTCTGTCCCCACCCCAGATTCCTATGAGTCCTCCTGGAAGAGGATCAACCCCATCAGGGCCAGTTCCACCAGAATGAAAATAATATCTACCAAGGGTGGGGGTGCCTTTCACATTTCTTCCCACTGGTTTTTCCTAACAGTCTTGTGGGGGTGGGGAGGTCAGGGTTTGAGAGCTTCCTTTGTGCTAAGCCAGGGGTATGTAACTAGAAAAATTGAGATAGTTGGGGGCAGCTAGGTGGCGCAGTGGATAAAGCACCAGCCCTGGATTCAGGAGGACCTGAGTTCAAATCCGGCCTCAGACACTTGACACTTACTAGCTGTGTGACCCTGGGCAAGTCACTTAACCCTCATTGCCATCCCCCCCCCCAAAAAAAAATTAAGATAGTTTATGTTCTCAAAGAGTTCATATTCTAATTGGAAGATATAACATGTAAAAGAAAGCTTAGCTGCAGGGCAGATGGGAAGGTCTAGAAGTCTTATGGGTTTAGCAGTGAGTCAGGTGGAAAGACCCAGCCATGTGAGGTCTGATGACCCTCCTGGTAGGCACAGAGGGTCTCCCAGGGCATAGAGGTAGAGCAAATGGTAAGATCCTGTGGTTCGCTATCTGAGTAGAAGTTGGAGTTGTTGATTCCCATCTCATCTGAGCTCTGTGATCATTTAGGCAACTTGGGTGAAGAGAGAAAGAAGGCAGAGATGGAGGGTGATCCTAGTGGTGGCAAGGAGTCTTCCCATGGCTGGACTGAGGGAAGAGAAAAAGGGGAAAGGCAAATGGAGGAAGGAGCCCTCTGTAGTGGTGGGTTTTTCAGCAGCCTGGGAAGTGAGGAGGGAAGGCGTAGAGAGTTTCAGTAACTTGTGTCATCATACAGGTAGTAATAATGATAACAGCAGAAATTTATATCAGGCTTTTAAGGTTTGTAAAGGACTTTGTGTGTGTGTGTGTGTGTGTGTACATATATCTCTATACATGTATATATGAAAGATATGGATAGATAGTTATATATAGATACACATATATACATGTAGACACAGAAACACACAAATGTGTGTATATATATATTATATATATACACATACACACATATATGTATATATTCTAATTTAATTCTCATAACAACCTTTTGAGGTAGGTGCTATTCCCCATTTCACAGATAAGGACAAAAAGGCTGAATGAATTTAAGTGATTTATTTGCTCAGGGTCATACAGCTAGTACATATGTCTGAGACAAGATTTGAACTCAGGTCTTCTTGATTCCTAGTCCAGTGCTCCATCCACCATACCTCTGAGCTTCTTCCAGAAAGTGACTGAGTGGGGATTTGAACTCTGGTCCCATTACTTTAAGCTTAGCTCTCCAAATTCACTGCTTTTTCTATTACAATACACTGTCTATATCAGAGAGCTCATGGAAGACAAGGTTGAAGTGGGAAATCGTAGGGCCATATTGTGGGAAATTTGAGGCATTTCCTCTACCTCTGTCCTTGCTCATCCTCTCCTTTAGGTGCAGTTACTGATCTCGGCTCAGGATGTGGAAAACTACAAAGTGATCAAGTCTGAGCTGGACCGACTTCGGACCATGGTGGAGAAGTCAGAACTGTGGGTGGATAAGAAGGGTAGCAACAAAGGAGAGGAGGTAGTGGATGAGAAGAAGGAGAAGAAGGAGGTGAGGAGGTTGGAAAGGAGGGTCAAGGGTCAAGAGTCAAGAGCAGGGGCAGCGACCAAAGAGGGCCTTGGTGGAGAAAGGTGTGGGCTTGAATCTGGACCTGACCCTGTTCCTTAACGTTGGCCCTTCCTTTCCATGCTCTCAGCACCCCACAGATGAGGAGGGCTTCGCTCATCCACCTGGGGAGAAGAGCAGTGAAAACTACCAGATCGTCAAGGGGGTGAGTGGTTGGGACTGGAGAGGGTCAGGTAGAGGTAGAAAGACTGGCATCTGGGGAGTAGGGAGGGATTCCAGAAAGGGGAGCCACACTTCAGAATCACATTCCTCCTCCAAGGGTCATCTGAACTAGCTGTGAGCTTTGGTTACCAGTGGGCACAATATGGTGTGACTCTCACTCCTTCTGCCTTCTAGGCAACCAACTTGTTAATAAACAGACAGATTAGTTAGTTAGCTAGATAAAGCATTTCTTAAATGTTTACCATGTCAGACACTGTGCTAAGTCCTGGGATTTCACGTGGAAGAAAAAAGACAGTTCCTACCCTCAAAAAGCTTACATTCTAGTGGGAAAAGATAACATATAAAAAGTAGCTGGAAGAGGAGTGGGGGAAGACATCTCTGTACAAGGGCAGAGCTGCCGGTGAAGAGAAGGAAAAGACCAGAGAATCATGAGTAGAACTGGGAGAGAAGTGAGCATGGGTTACCCTGAGCTCCATCTGAAATATGGTGGTCTTGGCAGTGGACCTGGGAGAAAATGGAATAAAATATAATAGGTGATATTATCTAGATTTTTATTAGGTTTTTTTTTTTTTTACATTGAAGCTTCAAATTGAATTCTCTTAAATTTAGTGGAACTCAGTTTCACAGTTGGATAATTCCTCCCTCCCTCCTTCCCTCCCTCCCTCCCTCCCTTCCTTCCTTCCACCAGCCACCCACTTATTTATTAATTTATCTTTTTATCTATCCATTTCTCTATTAATTTATTTGATGTGCAGAATCAAACCATTTTGATAGTTCCTAGTTTTTCTCGATAATTCATTTGGTCTGCCTGTAAATGCTTTTTTCTTTCTCAGATTCCCTTTTTTTAAAAAAAATATTTTGGAGCCTAGCATTCATATCCAGGGAGCACAGTTTGATCCTCTCCTAGGGTTTTCCTGCCCCTACCTCATGACCAGAGGCTTGCTTAGGGGCAAGGGTGAGGCACACAAAATAGTTAGGTGTTTCCAGAGTTCCTTTTTCCTCTTATTCTTTCCCTCACCCCATTTCTCCACCATCTTCCCCCCAGATCCTCGAACGGCTGAACAAGATGTGCGGTGTCGGGGAGCAGATGCGGAAGAAGCAACAGAGGTTGCTCAAGAACATGGATGCCCATAAAGTCATGCTGGACCTGCTACAGATCCCATATGAAAAGGTGGGAACTGACCCCTAGAGCCAATTCCTCACCCTGCTTCTGACCCAACCTTCAACCTTCACTTCTTTTTTTTTTTAATTAATAAAGTATTTTATTTTTTTTCCGTTACATGTAAAGATAGTTCTCAACTTTTGTTTATACAAGCTTTACAATTTCAGATTTTTCTCCCTCCCCTCCCCTCCCTCCCCCCTCCCCTAGACAGCAGGTAATCTGATATAGGTTTTATTTATATATATATATATATATATATATATACATATACACATATATATATATATACACACATAATAACATTAATCCTATTTCTGCATTAGTCATGTTATAAGAGAAAAAAAATCAGAGCAATGATGGAAAACCTCAAAATAGAAAAAAAACCAACAGCACCCAAAACAAAAGAAATAGTATGGTTCATTTAGCATCTATACTCCGCAGTTCTTTTTTTTTTTTTTTCCTGGATTTGGAGATCCTCTTCCATCACGAGTTCCCTGGAACTCTTCTGTGCCACTGCATTGGTGAGAAGAATATAGTCCATCACAGTAGATCAACACTCAATGTTGATGTTACTGTGTACAATGTTCTTCTAGTTCTGCTCATCTCACTCATCATCAGCCCATGCAAGACCCTCCAGGTTTCTCTGAATTGTTCCTGCTCATCGTTTCTTATAGCACAATAGTATTCCATTGTATTCATATACCACAACTTATCCAGCCATTCCCCAATTGATGGGCACCCCCTCAACTTCCAATTCTTTGCCACCACGTAAAGAGCAGCTGTAAATATTTTTGTACATGTGGGTCCCTTTCCCCCTTCCATGATCTCTTTGGGAAAAAGACCCAAAAGTGTCAACCCTCACTTCTTCCTCTGACTCTGCCCCTGTACCCTTATTCTCCCCCAATCATCACCCTGACCCTAAACCCTTACCTTGAGTCCCTCACTCATTACCATAACAATGACCCTAGGAATTCTCCTTGACTTTCTACCCTATTCCTCACCACAACTCTGAGGTTTGACCTTGACTCTGATCCCTGACTTCTTACCTTCATACCTCCTCCTAATAATAATAATAATTGCTCATATTTATAGGCAGTGAGGTGCTACAATGATTAGAGTAGTAGGCCTGGAGTCAGGAAGACTCATCTCTCTGAGTTCAAATCCAGCCTCAGATACTTACTAGCTGTGTGACCCTGGGCAAGTCACTCCATCCTGTGTACCTCAGTTTCCTCATATGTAAAATAAACTGGAGAAGGAAATAACAAACCACTTCAGTATCTCTCTTCCAGGAAAAACCCAAATGGGATCATGAAGAGTCAGACACTTCCGAAAAATGACTGAACAACAATCTAAAGCTTTTTCATTTACAAAGGATGTGATTTTGGTTGGTCTTCAGAATAGCTCTCTGAGGTAGTTAGTTCAGATATTATTATTCCAATTTTACAGATAAGAAAACTGAGGCTCAGAGAAATCAAATGCCTTTCCCAAGGTCACCCAAACCCAGGTCTCTTGATGCCAAATCGTGTGTTTTTTTCTATTGTACCAGAATGATCTCCCCCAAGAAAAAGCATCTCTTCTCTTGGATCTCACTCCCAACCCTTTAACTGAATTCTGACTATCTCCACACCTGACTCCTTAGATTTTAGTCTAACCCCAACCCTCACCACTCGATTTGACTCCTCACTTTGACTCCTGACCTTTATCCCAAATCCCGGTCTTTTACCTTAACTCCGACCCTGACCTGAATCCCATTCTTGCCCCTTTTCCTGATCCAGATCCCAGCTGCAGTCTTTACCCTTGTCCATCAGTGGGGATCCTTCCCTGGGACTCAGCATCCCTCCCTTCTTCCCCCTCCTGCAGGGTGACGCGAAGATGATGGAAATCCTCCGCTATACTCACCAGTTCCTGCAGAAGTTCTGTGCTGGAAACCCTGGAAACCAGGCCCTGCTCCACAAGCACCTCAATCTCTTCCTCACCCCTGGGGTAAGAGATGGACAAAGGGTCCTACAGAGGGAAAGCAGTTCCTTCAGTTAGGGAGTAGAGGGTCCTGGTGGGGAGAGGGGACCCTGAAACTATTAGGGAAGAGGGATCCTAAGGACTCAAGGGGAAGGAAAGAGGAAAGAGGGGAGCATGAGCAGGAGAGGCAATAGGGCACAGCAGAGAATGGGGACCTCCAGAGGCAGGGACCACTATGTGCCAGGCACTGTGCTAAGCTCTGCAGATACAAAGAAAGGGAAAAGAAGACCAGAATTCAAATCCCGCCTGCCCTTGCCTTACCTGTGTGACCTCAGACAAATCACTTAATTTCTCTGGTCTAATTTGTTTCATCTTTTTTTTTTTTTTTTTGCGAGGGGCAATGGGGGTTAAGTGACTTGCCCAGGGTCACACAGCTAGTAAGTGTCAAGTGTCTGAGGCCAGATTTGAACTCAGGTACTCCTGAATCCAGGGCCGGTGCTTTATCCACTGCGCCACCTAGCTGCCCCCTGTTTTATCTTTAAAGTGAAGAAGTTGGAATAGGCAACTTTTAAAATTAAATAGTGTGTGTGTGTGTGTGTGTGTGTGTGTGTGTGTGTGTATATATATACATATACATATATATATTTAATTTCAAGCCTATATTTTTTCCTCCCTCCCACCTTCTCTCTCCCTGCAAAAGGAAGTATGAAACCCTTGAAATAAATAAGCACATTCAAACAAAACCAATTCCCACATTGCCCAAATCTAAAAATGCATGTCTCATTTTCTGTTAGACACTAGATAACTCTAAGACCCTGCGCATTTCCTGATCTTTGATCCTTGGGCTTTGGGGTGGGGGACAGTATTGGGACAGAGATTTATGAGGGAAGGGGAAGGTAACTGGGGTTCTTGTCTTGTCTTGGCCATTGTGACTTGGGCAAATCACTTCATAAAACCATAGATATAAAATTGGAAAGGGCCATAGATATTACCTGCTCCAACCCTTTCATTTTGTATTGATGAAAGTGCTTATATGACTTGCCCAAGATCAATAAATGGCAGTCAGGATTCAAACCCGGGTCTTCTGTGACTCCAAATTCAACCCTCTCTCCACTCTATCTTGTCTCTTTGGCCTCAGTTTCTCCCAATTCAGAATGAGGGTCAGTTGAGCCAGATAGTCCTGTAGGTCCCCCCATGGCTCTGACATCATAAGTCTAGGTCTCCAAATTGAAGGGGACTCTGAGATTCAGGAGGAGGTGGGCTTCCTCATACCTGAGGCTGCCTCTCCTCTGCTGGATCTTGGCAGCTCCTTGAGGCTGAGACTATGCAGCACATCTTCCTGAACAACCATCAGCTCTGCTCGGAGATCAGCGAGCCTGTCTTGCAACACTTTGTGCACCTGCTGGCCACCCATGGGCGGCATGTACAATACCTGGACTTCCTGCACACTGTCATCAAGGCTGAGGGCAAGTACGTCAAGAAGTGCCAGGACATGATCATGACCGAGGTGAGTGAGAATGGTGGGGTGGGGAAGGGGGGCATGGAGAGAAGGGAAGAAAGTGGGGCTCAAGCCTGGACTGGAGCCAACAGCTCAAGGGACAGGCAATGGCTCCCTCACAGTCTTGGGGAACCCAGGCAGGAAGCCTAGGTGAGCTCAGGTGGAAGGCCAGGAACCCAAAAAGATTCAGAAAAGAACCTGGGCAGTGAGACTTATAGAACTCAGGCAGCTGAAAGACCTCAGGCATGGAGACTTCTCTGTGCAAAGCCAAGGAATGTGTTTGTGGGATAAAGAAACTGACTCACAGACCTGGATTTTATTTTTCATTTTTCACTTAACAAGCATTTGTTTTCTCTCCCTCCCACCTCTCTCCCCACCATTGGTGGAAAAAAGGCAAAAAAATTCCTTGTAACAAATCTGCATAGTCAGGCAAAACAAATTCCCTTCTTTGGCTGCTCTGAAAATGTCTCCTTCTGCATTTTGAGTTCTTTCCCCTCACTGTCATGGGGTGGGCAGCATGCTTCATCATCGGTCCCCTCACATTGTGTTTTGGCTTTGGGTTTCAAGCCAAGTCAAAAGGCCAAGCCTCTGATAAAGCCTAGACCATGTCAAAGTAAAAAATAAACAATAAATAAAAGTAATGACTGGCGGGGGTGGGAGAATGCTGGCAACAGGCCTAACCAGACTCGGGCAACAAGGCTCTAAAATGCAGTGGGACTAGGAGAATTCAGACAGAAAGATTGCTATAATTCAGAGGGAGAGTCTGAAGGAACTCAGCTTGTGAGCTGACGAAAATGTGGGCAGTGAGCCTGCCTGGGGACCTGAAATAGCTCAAGACAGGCCTAATAGAACTCAGTTGGAAAGCCCAGAGAGGGGAGTAGATCTCAAAACTCAGGCAGGGGAGGGACTTCCTTTATTTCTTTTTCTTTTTTTTTTTTGGTGAGGCAGTTGGGGTTAAGTGACTTGCCCAGGGTTGCACAGCTAATAAGTGTCAAGTGTCTGAGGCCGGATTTGAACTCAGGTCCTCCTGAATCCAGGGCCGGTGCTCTATCCATTGCACCACCTAGCTGCCCCAAGAGACTTCCTTAGACATGGTACCAGTCCTTGTTCTTTTTCCTTTGAAGTGAGCTGGAGTGGGTTGCGTGGGGTTTCTTCGTTTGAGAAAAGTTCAGGGTCCAGAGCAGGCAGGTACAGAGGTGGAGGAATGTGGCTAAGATTGATGCCCAGCTAGGTTCGTTTTGGAAGCAGGACTGTTGTGGGTGAGGAAAGTCAAGGACCTGCACTCCCTTCGCCCCACTCATACTGGATTTGGAATCAGAGAATCTGGATTCAAATCCTAGTTTTTCTCCTTACTTGCCTATGTGATCTTAGGTAAGTCAACCTCTGTGGGGCCTCAGTTTTCTCATCTATGGAATGAGAGTTTGGACCCAATGGTCTCTGAAGGTCCCTTCCAGATCAAGCCCTGAAATCCTGTGAGCCTGTGGCCCTCTTTTTGCAGAGGACACCAGTCTCAGGCCTCTGGTGACAAGTCCTCCATTTTTCCCTCTATCCCTCAGCTGACCAACGCAGGAGATGATGTGGTGGTGTTTTATAATGACAAGGCCTCTATGGCCCACATGTTGGACATGATGAAGGCGGCGAGGGATGGCGTGGAGGACAATAGCCCCCTCATGTACCACATATCCCTGGTGGATCTCCTGGCTGCCTGTGCTGAGGGCAAGAATGTCTACACTGAGATCAAGTGTACCTCCCTGCTGCCCCTGGAGGATGTGGTCTCTGTGGTTACTCATGAGGACTGTATCACTGAGGTACCCCATCTGTCTGCCTGAGGGAGGCTAAAGAGAGGGAGGGAGTGGGGGGTGGGGGGGAGAGAGACAGCAAGAGAGAAAGAGACAGAGAGTGAGAAGGCGGGGGAGGGAGGGAGAGAGAGGAGAGGAGATAGGGGAGATAAAGGGGAAAGAGGGGAGAGAGAGAGACAGAGAGAGAAAGAGAGAGAGACAGAGAGAGGTGTGGAGGGAGGGAGGGAGAGGAGAGAGAGAGGAGAGAGGGAGGGAGGGAGAAGGATGGAGATGAGGGAGAAGAGAAAAGAACTGGAAAGAAGTGAGGAGAAAAGGAGAGAAAGATGGAGAGAGGGAAAGCAGGAGAGAGAGATCAGGAAGAGAGGAAGATGAAGAGAAGGAGGTACAGGAAAGGAAGAAAAGTAGACAAGGAGGAAGGGAGAAAGAAATGGGAGGAAAAGAAAGAAAGAAGGGAAGCAGGAAAAGAGGAAAAATGAGAGAAAACGAGAGAAATAGATGGAAGAGGGGAAAGAGATAAAAATAGGGCAGAGAGGTGGAGACAAGGGGGGATAGAGGAGTCTAGTTGGGGAGAGACGAGAGGGAGAGAGTGGAGGAGAGAGAGAGGGGTGGGAAGTCAGAAGAATAGAAACATTGGAGATGGAGAGAATTGAAGATGGGATGAAAGGCAGAGAGGAGGGACAGAAGAAGGAGAAAGAAGGGGGAAAGACTGAGGAGAGGATAGGGGAAAGAGGGATGGGAACAAAGAGAGGGAAAGAGAGAGGGAAAGGATGAGAGAGATGAGATAGAAGAAAAGAGAGTCAAAGGAAGAGAGAGGCAGGGAGAGGAAGAGAATGAGTCAGAAGAAAAGGGAAACAGTCTGGAAGGAGAAGGAGACAAGCGAGGAAGAGAGAAAGAGGGACACGAGGGAGAGGGAGAGGAAGGTTGACATTTAAAGGGAGGGAAGGGGAGAAGGGAGAAGAAAGAGGAGGAGACACTGAGTGGAAAAAGGAAATTGTTGGCCACACCTTCCCTATCTTCTAACCTCCCCTTCCCTTTCCCCCTCCCTGCTATTACCCAGGTGAAAATGGCCTATGTGAACTTTGTCAACCACTGCTACGTTGACACTGAGGTGGAGATGAAAGAGATTTACACCAGCAATCATATTTGGACTCTCTTTGAGAATTTCACCCTGGACATGGCTCGGGTCAGTGTATTATGGAAGCAGAAAACAGAGCGTAGAGAGGGAAGCCCTCCCTCTCCCCAAATAAACACCCCAACCCCAACACACACACACAAATACCCCCACACATACACCCCCTCCACACACATACTCATACCTCCACACCCCACATACACCCCCCACACACATACCCACTCCCCCAGGCTTCTGCCTCTCCCCAGCTGTTTCTGGGACCCTGTGGAGATTCTTCAGCTAGGCACACTACCTTGCTTCATTTCTCAAGAGGGCCCACCCTTGTACTTGCTTGTGATGAATGTAGATTTCACCAGGGAAATCAGGCCTCAAGGAGAGTGGGCTTCAGAGAGATTCCCTCTTCCCTCTCTATTCCCTCTGTAGTAGGATGGTGTGTCTGGGCTGAGTTGTGAGAGGCTGGCTCTGAGGAAGGGGGTTGGCATGGTAATCTCTGAGCACTTTGATTTGGGGAACAAGAAGGAATGGGGCGCAGCACTGGGAAATGGGGAGGGCTGAGCCCAGGGCAGCATGGGTTCTGATAATCTCCCTGCATCTGGTGTCCCTGCAGCTCAGAGACACCCTCTTACATTCATTCTCACCTTCCCTTCCAACCCCCAGGTCTGTAAGAAGCGAGAGAAGCGCATGTCTGACCCAACCCTGGAGAAGTACGTTCTGACAGTGGTCCTAGACACCATCAATGCCTTCTTTAGCTCCCCCTTCTCTGAGAACAGCACCTCCCTACAGGTGAGTGTCACTCCTAAAAAGCAACATCTGGCCTTTCTTTGGTCTACTCTGACCTTGCAAGTCATTTTCTCTCTTGAAGTCTCAGATTCTTCATCTGTAAAGTAAAGAGTTTAGACAGGATGCCCTCACTGCTCTAGCAGTCTGTGATATGCCCATGTTTCTCCCTATCCCTCATCTCCATCTTCTCTCTCTTATTCCCCTCTTTCCATCTTTCTTTCCCTTCCATCTTTCCAAAAGCTTAAGTGAGAGACAGCTGGAAGCTAAATACTGGATTTGAGATGCTGTGTTACCTTGAGGACATTGCTATCCTTCTCTGGGCTTTAGTTTTCTTCTCCATAGCTTGGAGGTGGTGGTGAAGGGGGAGGGTAGAAGAAGGTTGGGAAGAGTGATAAGTGAATCTAAAGATTAGGAATAGCAACAGTATTTGTTGTTTGTTATTCAGTTATTTCACTCATATCTGACGCTTTGTGATCTCATTTGGCATTTTCTTGGCAAAATTATGGTTTGTAGCTCATTTTACAGATGAAGAAACTGAGGCAAACAGGGTGAAGTGACTTGCTCAGGGTCACACAACTAGTAAGTGTCTGAGGCCAGATTTGAACTCAGGAAAGAGGAGTCTTCCTGGCTCCTTGTTCAGCACTCTGTTCACTGTACTACCTAGCTGACCTTAGCAACAGTATTGCTTTGTGAAGTTAGTCAGTTTCTGCTCTTATTATTCTAATTTGCTTTGAACTGGACCCTGGAACAGAGTTAGAGGAAGTACTCAGAGAGGAGGAGACAAACCCCTTTCCCATTAGGAGCCTTTGGTCTGATGGAAAGAACTCTCAAGGACAAGATATGGTCCCTGCCCTCAGGAAGCTCCCAGTCTGATGGGGAGATAGGACACACTCCCACATACAATACAAACAAATACAGGCTGAATGCTAGGGGTTGAATGGAGGTGATCCAGGGTGAGTGAGGTCAATCAGGGAAGACTTCCTGGAGGAACTTAGTTTTGAGAATGAATTTGAAGAATGAGAGGGACATAGATTTGTCGAGAGGAAAAATAACTTGGCAGAAAGAGCACTAGAATCAAAGACCTGTGTTTGAATGTCGACTCAGACACTTACAAGCTGGGTGACCCTGAGCAAATCACTTGACATCTCTAGGCTCTTCATTCCTCTTCTGCCAAAAACAAACAAACAAACAAATAAACGAGGGGGTCGCCTTTATTGTCCCTTCTCATTTTAACTTTGTGGTCCTTTTAGAGGATTTAGGAGGAAATTTTAGCTTGGAAGAAGTTGGGGCTGGGGCTGGGGTTGGGAGACAGTGGTATCCCTGAAGGGGTGCGGTGCTTCCGGAAGCTGGGAGCCGAAA